>NW_027437187.1:24829939-25429939 GCF_033239565.1 Halichoeres trimaculatus | reverse complement strand
TTATTTGTGTTTTATTTTGATTCTGCAGGGGCAAAAGATCACAACAGAAACCCAATGAGGAAACGAACACCTACGCTACACTGAACAGAGCTCAGTTGGAGCAAGAGTACAGTGTTATACCTCCACGGCCAAAATGAAAAATGCTGAGACATCTTTGGCATGAGAGATCTCTATCGTTGACTTTTGGTGGTGAAAGGAAGAATTTCCTTTGTTTTTGCTTTATGTGTTATCCATAGACTGTAACAAACATTGAGAGAGTCTCAGCAGCATCACCCTGAAGAGGGATTTTGAAGCCCTATGCTGTCACGGATTCAGAAATGCAGCTTCATTCTTCCTTGTCATCTTTTTTGTATTTTATTGCAGTTTTCGCTTATAGTTTAATTACCAAAACCTTCATTTTACTTTAATTTTATTTTGTTAAATTTCGTCTGTTCTATTTTAGGTGTATTCCATTTTATTTTGTTCAGTTGTATTTAATTTCATTGTATTCTATTTTTCCACTTTGTCTTTACTGTATATGACTGATGCAGCAAAAAAAAGAGTATTCCCCCTGGGATCAATAAAGTATTATCATTTTGTATTTTATTTTATTTATTGTTCCTTATAATACCTTGCCATATCTTATTTTATTGTATCGTTTCTTACCCCATTGTATAGTAATGTTATCTCATCTTATGCACCTCTTGATTCATAGAAGTTTGACGGTGCAAAATATCTACAGCGTCCACCTAATATACTTCTTTTCATGATGTTTCTGTCTCTGTAACCCAGAAACAACTAATCTCTGTTTTCACTTATCCTTCTTTTGTTGTAACATGCTGACTCAGCCAAACTTTCCCACAACCTAGAAACAGACAGAGCTGAAGAGCTGAAGTTGAGGCAGGCCCTTAAGGTAAAAAGGTACAGTGACCCAGTCTGTAAAATTAGCCACACCCAGGACAACACAAATCTACACATATCTGTTGCTGTTAATACTATAAAAGATAGTTAAGTTAAAGAGGGAATATATTCTGCTTTCCTGTTTTTTTTATCATTGATATAATGTAACTGCTGGGTTTTCATAATAAAAGGGTGCAGATTTTCAAGCTGCTATGTATTTATATGTTGTAGAAATCCCTTAATTTGCCTCTAAACATTAAAAAAATCTTGAAAAATAGCGCTTGATCTTTCAGAGATCTTTACATGACCTGTCAAAATGATGAGGTCATTGCAGAAGGTTCATAACATGTTGAAAGGACGGGCCTTAAATGCCAAGGCCTGCCCATAACTCTGCTCCCAAAGGTCCCCCAGAGGGCTGGCCAATCAGAGGGGAGGAAGTTTGTGCAGTGGGGAGCCTTAAGGAGACAGAAGCTTACACAAAGCAAACGAAGGCTGAAATGTGGGTTCTCTAAAACTAGAGACATAAAAAGTAGTAGTTTTTTTTTGACATTGTAAAGCTACTTCCGGGGTACCAGAGGGACAGCCCATCTATCCATCCCTTTTCCATACTTCTTTTCCCGTTCAGGATCTAGTGGCTGGAGCTTATCCTAGTTGGGCAAGAGGCGGGGTACACCCTGGACTGGTCGCTAGTCAATTGCAGAGCCCAGAGGGATCGTTTAAAGCCTAAAAAAGCACAATACTTCATCTTTAACCATTTCCCCTTATGTTTTGTAAGTAGAGATGTAAGTAATGTAACACATTTAATCAAAGTTCCAACTTAGAGCTGTTTCCACATGAAACTGTTTGAAAACAAAATAATAGTCAAAGAATGAAAAACAGTGTGATATCTTTTTAACACAGCTTCTCACACTGTCCAATGGTCAAAACCTTTATCTCACTGTCCCTTGTGTGTGTGCGTGTGTGTGTGTGTGTGTGTGTGTGTGTGTGTGTGTGTGTGTGTGTGTGTGTGTGTGTGTGTGTGTGTGTGTGTGTATTTGTAAAATATGGATGACACTAAACTTGTCACATTTCCTGCGAAAAACCACTTCCTGTTCCAGCACTGAAAAAATGACAAAGCTACATCTGAGGCTGGCCAGAAGCTTTGAAACCCACACACTCACTTGTTCATCCTTTTATGGGGGATACAAAAACTTCCACAACTATGCAACTGCTAAAAAGAATTGAAAAACCTTAAAGAGCTCTTCAAAGCTACAGGACACTGGCAGCACCACACAAACCTGACCAACAGCAAGAGGCAGTGAGCAGAGGTGAGCAGAATTTACGAACAGTTCAGATGACTGCACGGACTTAATTGAATGATTAATATATTTATTCAAACATTATAAATGTGCAGTCTGCAGAAATAAAATGCAAAGGGGGAAGTTTTACAGGGTTTGAATTACTGATCACAATATTTCACTTTCACTAATTTGCACCCAGGTTTTCTCCAGAACACAACAATGGCTCTAATCCTGTATACAATGCTTCTCTCCTTGTTGATGTCCAAAAGTTGCCAGCTTCAGTGTGTCAAAGGTTTGACTGTCAATTGAATTAAAGTACACATAAAATATTTATACCACATTGAACAGGCTTTTAAAAGCTGTAACTAATTTGTTTTCTTCTTGGCAGAGTCTCTGAAAGACAGCGAGTTCTCAATTGACGTGGCCAAACAAGTTCAAGTGGAATCTGGCGACTGCATTAAGATCATTTATGGATTGACTTTTCCAAAACATAAAGTCAAAGTTCCATATAAAAGGATTTGGTTCAGGGGGGAGCCACAGAACACAGTTTTAACAATAAATGTTAAGGACAACAAAAATGTGACAAAACACCCTTTTGAAGTAGGTCTACCAGGTCTACCACAAGGAGAGTATGAGTATGGTTTCAAATTGGAATGGGGGTGTAATCAGACGTACGTGTTCCCAACAAGAGTTCAGGTCTCAGTGTCTGGTGAGTTGCATGATATAAAATGTTATCAGTGTGAGTTGAATGAATATACAAGAAATGATGAGCAACACAAATACCTAGAGAGCAGAAAAAGCACTTTGTTGTGACGTGTCCTGCTCAAAAAACACATGATGATCCTCAATCTCAATTTTGTTTTTTCATTTCAGCATTGACCAAAAAACCATCAGTGATTGCTGCTGCTCCCTTAAAGGAAGGAGTAACTTCAGAACTGATTTGTTACGCTCCTCTCTTGTGCAATACCAGATCAAGGATCAAATGGATGTCAATGACTTCTAGGAATACCGTACTCAGTTACATCAAGGTTCACATGTGGCAAGATGAACTAAGTGTCTACATCACACCATCAGCAGATGACCACAATGTCGGCAACGTCACATGTGTGGTGGAGTATGAAAACAAAATTGTCACTGTGAAGACCATCACATTAAGTGTAAAATGTAAGTGTGCACTGAGGTTTGTTTTACAGCTCATTTTAAGAGGCTGATATTACAGTGTGTGGTAGCACCAAAAAGAAATAAAAAATGTAACAGTGATAACTTGTCTTATCAATATATTTAAAATTATTTCATCAGATTTTCTGGCAAGAAATTTCTTGTTTGATTGCGAACTAAATCTCACTCTGAAAGATAAATTTGTGCTTGGATAACATTGGTTGTGTGTTATAGCATTGTAACACCTTTATCTATAAACTTTATCATCATCAAAAAATTGTCTCAGGCTATTTTAGTTAGGCTCTTCCTGCCTATGTGGAACTGCAAATTCCTGAGGTGGGGAGAGCACACCTTCCCTTAATTTCATGTGTGTAAATAAAACACCAAGGCAAGGTGAGCACCAGCAAAGACAGCCATGGCAAAGGACAAAGCAAACAGTAGTAGCAGTATACTTTAAACTGGTAGAATCAGACACACCATGAAAGGTGGTGTTTACGTGGACAAAATCAGCTGATAGGGGCTGATGTTCTGCTGAACTTGACATTGTGGCCTGCCTGAACTAATGCCATGCTCAGTTGCTTTGATGTGGTGACAGTTAAACTCATCTGTTAAACACTGAACATCTTATTCCACATGTTCTTTTTTGTCTTTTAGTTGCACCTAAATTCCAAAATGGTACCCAGTGCTCAGCTGAAGGAAAACTCCTGGTCTGTGTGTGCATCAGTTGGGGAAATCCTCCGTCACCCATCACCTGGCCTGTCGCCTCTCTCACAGACTTCTCCATTTCCAGCTATAGCAGCGGCCTTACAGTGAACAGCACCCTCACCATGAAGGCAGCTGACACCTACAACACCAGTGTCAAATGCATCAGCAGCAATGAGCTGGGGCAGAGGGAGATTGAGATTAAGATTGGAAACTACACGGAGAACTCAGTAAGGGGTGAGTAGTCACCTTGAGCTGCATAAACCAGTCATAGGTCAATTTGAATTATTAATTGATTCTTTGTGTTGTCTTTTTTTTTTCTGATATCAATTTTGATAGCAAATGTTCAGCAGACATCTAACACAGATCAGCCCTGGAAGACAGCTGTAGGTCTTTCTGTGAGCCTGAACCTGGCTCTTCTCACCTGCCTGATCTTCTGCATGAACCACAAACGGTAAATGTCTAAGCTTTAAGAAAGGCTAAATATTCATTTCATTCATTTTGTATTTTAAAAAACATCACTTATTAATTTTCTTCTGACCTTACAGGAGCAAAAGCTCACAAGAGAAACTCTGTGAAGAGATGAACACCTACGCCTCCTTGGATAAAGCTCAAGTTGAGCAAGAATACAGCGTCATTACTCCAAATCCCAGATAAAGAAATGCAGTCATACTCGGGTTAGCCTGTCACTTCTCAGTGTTTGTTTTTTAGTAACTGCTGGTGTGCTTTCAGAGCAGTTCTCTGTGTTGTATAAAAAAAATAACTGCTTGACATGTGTATGGTGTAAAATATTTGGAAATTGTTTCTCATCAACTTGTGTAGCAGCAGGGCTGTGCATTAAAATATACCAGCTACACTGTGACAACAACAGAGGCCCCCCTCCCAAAAAGCAGTACATAAACAGTGTGATATGAAAGGACACTCACTACCTTCATTTGAATCATTAAATGCAAAAGTTGAAGTCAAACCTTGATGTTTTTAAAGCTACATTTGATGATCAGGCTTTAAAGGGGGAAACCCGTCTTCTATGAGGCATGACAGATCATCTGCTGGCTTTAACAGTGTCGTCTGTGTAAAGCAGGGCTCATCCTTTTACACACCCACTGAGCTCGCTGCTGTTCTACATTCTCACAAAGGATGCCTCTGCTTTTCGCCTCATTTCATTCCCTTACAGCAGGATTAGGGCTACGAAGCACAAAGGTGTTGTGTGTGCGCACGCACGCACACACACACACACACACACACACACACACACACACACACACACACAAACACACACACACACACACACACACACACACACATGCATATATATTTGGGAAATCCACTCCTTAGAATATTTGCTGAGATTAAACAAGAGGGCTATGTTGGGTTCTGAGCTCATCCAACAGCTGATTAGCTTAGCTTAGCTTAGCTTTTATACAGAAAAATAAAAACCCTAGCTTTTTCTAGATAAAGAAATCCCTGGAATTGAAATGATCCAGAATTGGTTTATAGATTAAAGTTTAAATACTTCGGCTGCATGTGTATCATGTTTCAGTCATTCTGAAGGTTGAACTGAAAAAAAAAAAAATGCAGGATATTGATAGTAACAAGAAATTTGATGTTTTGCAAATCCTTCAAACCTTGAAAATCATGAAATGATAATATATCAAAAAGTTAATAAAAAAAAAAAAGAAGAAATAAAAAAAATGCTGATTCTAGATTTGATTTAAAAAGAAAAACAAAAAGTTGTGGCGCATTATTTTTTCTTTCAACATTTCTCATTGTTTGGGAACCAAGAGATCAGTTTGTGGAGTTCTGGAAGTGAAATGTTGTTTTATTCTTTCAGCTGCTCAACATGTTGGGGGGTCTACTTTTCTGTTTTCCATTTCATTATGTGTCAAATATTTAAAATGGGTGACAAGTCAGTCCTACAGGCAAACTAATCCTTTTAATGTAGCACTCATGTCCAGTGTTAGCTACGTTAGCCATGTTTCTGTGAATAGCATAATGCTACTCTCCAGGAACCTCCTCTGGTGCTGAGTAAGCACTGCTAGCATGTCCAACTTATTGAAAATAGATAGAACATTCTCCACAACAATGGATGGAAAAACATTATATTGTCTCCTCTTAGGCTCCCACTGCAGCACCAACACGTCCTCGCCCCCTCTCCTCAGCTCGAGCCTAGCACCAGTTTGCATCGACATGCCCTGGGCTGACTATGATTGCACACAGTATCCCCAGAAACACACAGGAACAAAAAAAAGTTAAAAAATAAAAATAAAAATACTGCAAACATTTCAAGGTTGGTGTCCATGGCCAACAAATAAGCCATAAAAGGTTGTTATAGGCTTCAAATACAGAGATTATTAAAAAGATAAGAAGAAACAGAGAATAAAAGACAGGGAAGGGGGATCTGCTGCAACGAGCTGTGCCTAACAACAATATGAGTCTCCGGAATATCTATGGTCTTTCTTGAAGCGTACATTATCTGGTTGACTGCATATGTCGTGCAAAAAACAATATATTCAATTCTAACTATGCCTTCCTAGGTGTGTAATATATTGGATTTTGAGCTTTGTGTTGAAGGAAAGCCATGTGATCTCCCCTCTCTTTTTAGAATGAGGACTGTGGCATCCAAGAATTCAAAAGAAGAAGATCACATTTTAATTCTTCAGACCAAGGTGTTTTCCCAAACATTACACAATTTTTTGTATTTTATCATCCCTGTCCCTAATGTTTTGCTGATAATACTGCTGTAAATTAAATAGTTGCCTGTATGTTTCGTAAAACATTAAAGAAGCTCTTGTAACATGTGATATTTGTTGCCGTTGCATTATTTTCAACTTAACATAGGGTTTGGGATATTCAAAAACCAGCAAAACCAGCTTGCTGTGATCAATCTCTGCTTGAGCTGACTCTATCAAAGGGGGGCTTCAGGGTGCCAAGGTGTCCCCTGATGAAGACCTGGTTCTTCCACAGTGAAAGACAGCAGCTCTAGGAACTTTCAGCCACAGATAACCTGTCCACAGAGATACTGTGGCATCTAAAATTAGTGTTGTCACAGTGCTTCAGGATAAGAAAGCTTGAGATTTCACACACCACACTGGTGGTCACTTTGTTTGTCTCACATAAAGTTCTGTGGGTGCGCTTTGTGTGTCTATGAGAGAAGGGTAGAAAGCCCTGCAAAGCTCTGTTTAAAAGTGTGTGTGTGTTTGTAAACATTCCATATATCTCATGGTCACTGTTCACATCAGTTCGATGAAAACTAAGGAATAAGGATTTGGAGCATCAGTTCAACATTTTACTCACCAGCACAAGTGAGACATTGCAAAGAAAAACTTTTTTATAGATCCCTTATCTTACTTGTACTCTGTAAAAGTTTAGCTCAGCCTGCCCTTTAAGTTTTCCAAAGTTGTCAGTCCAACATGCCAGCACACAGCATTCCCAGTTAGACTGTGTAGGAGGTTAAAGAACACTGCAGCGATCACCACATGATGTGAGTCACGTTACGCACCATAGTGACTGGTTTTGTCTTTATTCTTATCGCAGTTGTTAAAATTTTCCATATTTCCAGAGAAAATAGGCACAATGCCTTGCAATATGCTGTCCACCAAACCAAACCAAACCATAAAACATCTATCAAGACACGCAGGTGTCCAATTGCTCAAGTGCGTTTGAAGCAACTTCAAAAGATCCTGTATCCACTAATTTCATCTTTCTCTCCATTTCTTCACATTTATTGAGTTACAAACCTATCAAGCGTTCCAATGATTCTGAAACAGATATAATTTGGCAAAAATCACACTGTACAACAAATGTGCAGGAGGAAGTACATGCACATTTTTGTAATAAAAAACTCTGTCCTTTTTATGGGGCAGTTTTTCGAGATCACAAAACCCTGATCTGAAACAGACAGAGGGAATGAAAGTCTGAAATAAAAACATTTTGATGGTAAATCCATCACTCATAATGGCCACTGATAGCCGTACACTGTTGGACAGTATGAATGAGCTGTGACCCTCTGCAGGTTCACAGCATCAGGGACTTACAAGAAAAGGCTCAGTTGCTCGTCTATCAAAAGGAAGAAAAAAGAAAAAAAATGCAGAGGCCTGTTTCAAATCCAAACCTGTGTAAATCCTGTGGCATGAGTCCATGACGCGGGCCTGAGGAGGAGGACTGTGTTTAGGGGATTAACCTCAGTCCAGGTGGTCTTCATTTGGCCCCCCCAACCCCTGTCAAGCAGCAGTGAGCTGCTGTAGGAACTCATGGTCAGCTTCTACTGGTTCTGATCCACCATCAACCCTGACTGGAACTGCTTTTAACAATCATTTCTATGACACATCTGAGCATTGTATCTTATTTCAAATGGGTAAATCACTGCTTGAAATCAATGAATCACTCCCGGACCCATCACCCATCTTGTTGCTTGTTGAAAGAATAGAAAAGGTTCAGGGAAAGAAAATACGAACTCAGGAAACAATCACGACAATAGGAGTGATAATGAACGACTTCAACCTGAATGGGACAAACTCAAGGCAAAGTTATCAATAAATGTCCTCCACTAAACATCTCCCTGAGCTGCTTGAATGGGTGTTCCATGTAAAGTCCTTCTCCTTGTTAGGGTTTGAAGTTGTGTAAACAGGTCTAAATGGCAGGGAAGCTGAAGATCTAAGGGAACCTCTGATCAAAGGCACCTTTACATGCAGCCAGTGTCGGTGCTCTGCATTTTTCTGTGTGTGTCTGTGTGTGTGTGTGTGTGTGTGTGTGTGTGTGTGTGTGTGTGTGTGTGTGTGTGTGTGTGTGTGTGTGTGTGTGCGTCTGTCTCCCACCAATGAGATGACAGACATAGATCTGTCTGCTGTGGTTCCATCAGAGGCCCTGTTGCATTTCGAGTGTCTGTTTGCACAACACAAGCTGTGAAAGCATGCTCACCTGCACCACAGCTCCCACAACACCTCACGAACTGCGCAAAACTGTTTAAAAAAAAGACCAGATTGTGACACTCAAAGAAATGCTGGATATGGTTCACCAGGGACAGACAAATTGCTCTGCATCAGCTAACTGGACAAGTGGGTTGTGAGTGATGGACAAATTCTCAGGTAGAAGCTTTGTAAGTCAAAGACACCTTTATCCTTGACACCTCTTGAGCAAACAAAGGCAGGGAGAGAAAAGAAAGAGGAAGGGTACAAGAGAGAAAAGTCGAAGGGGTTAAGTTCAAGACAGCTTCCCTACTGAGCAAGAGCTACCCTTTGGAAATCCCTTCAACAAAAAGAATCGGCGCAAAGTAAATGTCTTTCCAGGAAGTCCAAACTCTGGAGCGTTTTTGCTGATTATTGTTCGAGGTGACATTGCATGAGAGCTCTTTTGGCTGGGCTGCTTCCATGCAGTCCAATCCAGAGGTAAAAAGGACCACCCATTAGCCTTGCCTGAAGAAATGCCTATTCAGTCCCAGAGCCTATTCACGGACCTGCCTGTCTCTCCGGGCTTGCTCCTGGCCGGAGATTGGGGGGAGTGGCGGGGTTCCTAAAAGCAAGGATCTGGGGAATGAAGTCTGGTTGCCGTGGGCTGCCGAACGGGCCACAGCCAGCCAGAGTCGAGGGGGTCTCCTGCTGCGGGAGAGCAAGGCTTTGATTTGCCACTCAGCTCCACAGCCATGTCCCAGAACAATCGACAGCTAAAACCCCAGGGGACAAGCTTGGTGAGAGGAGAGGTTAGCAGTAGGGTAGACCCATGTTGTGCATGGTGGTGACAGTGACATTGACAATGATGGGGGGACAATGTGGCAGCAAGCAGCTGTGTGGGAGGTGACAGTGGGGTGAGGAGAGAGGTTGAGTCTTGAGGGACTCTGCTAACAGACTTCTTGGACTGGAGCGCTAAAGTGAAAGGGGCAGACTTCTCTTGTGGGCCAGCCTTCACTTGTGCAGCAAAGAGCTTTGTAACCATGGAAAGTGTGTGTTGAAATTCGGGCGCATTTGTTGGGCTTGAGCCCAGTTTGTTTTCTTCAGGCTTAGATACAATCTATGTGACTGCAAGAATCGCAAACACAGATCGCTATGAGACGAAGTGTGCAGTTGTATGAGTTTCTTGCGAGGATGTTAGACAATAACAGAAACTATGTATACATTCTTGGCTAAATGACTGTCATAAGGTGGAGGTGCAGCCTTGAGACAACCCTCACGGCTTCAGTAGATGGGATCGGGCCCACTTGCTTTAAGCCTCACGTGTCTGCTTCACATTACATTTCCCAGCATCTGACAATGTGGCTCACATTATGGGAGGCTGCACAGCTCTGTGGTGAGATCGGAAATTGATCCAGATAGTGTGCGTTGGAAATGACCTAATTACTTGGAAATTCATCCGTTTCAACAATCTCCTTGAGGATGACTCCTAAGTTAAACACCTGACTGGTTTATTTGGTGTCCCCAAAAGTTACTTTGTGATGTCTGTCACAGTTTCTGGATTCATGCTGATTTAAATGAGGTGGTATTTTTTAAAAGAAGAAAGGCTGGAGAGCATGGAACTGCTAGACCTTAGCAGTGGCACAAACCTCACTCGAGTCCCCTTTGCACAAAGGGAGGTCTGAAGATGGTTTATGAGCAAGCCTTTGAGTGAGGCAGGCCCTACAAATACAGCCAAAATTATTCTTATGATGGAGTTGTGGAACCACAGCTGCCTTAAACCAAATCCAGTTGCAGTCAAGCAAGAACCCTCCAAGGTCAACAGCCCACACCGTGTGAGATGCAGGTATAAACACTTAGCAAGACATATGTCCTGTTAACGGTCTGTTTGTATGACAGTAGCATTAACCAGTAATGGGGTGAGGTGCTGCTATTAGTGAGCACTGGGATAACTGAGCATCTGTCTTGAGCTTCATCCCCCTGTTTCTGTGACGCATGGTGTTGTTTACAGTCATGTAGACTGAACATCTGTTCTGGTAACAGAAGCTAATGTTTTCCTTTTCTTCTGCTATGCATTGCAGTTAGCATTCTTCTTCATTAGCAAACAACTACTAGATGCTGCAGAGAGGCTCTTGTATATGGGTTTGACTTCAAGGTTAGTAAGTGCATGTGAAGCTGGTCCTTCTGGGTGTCTTTCAGGTGGATATATGCCAAGCCAGCAGAAATGCCTTGTTCTAAAACGGTCTCATCTCAGAGGAGACTCCCACCAACGAACACCTCCCTTCTCCTTGAGCTTGATGGGGCCCAGAGAAGGAGCCTGCAGAATGCTGATAACTCCCCCCACCATTTACCGGCGCTCTGGTTCATATTTTTGTGGAGGTCCATTGACTTTCTCCTTTTCAGTCTCCCTTTAATCCCTGGGTCTGTGTCCTCAGTGGCTCTCTACAGAAGGGCTATTATTCAGGGCCTTATTACTGCGCCCCTCGCGGCTTATCTCCTTCCTGGTGACAGTCTTTTCAAGCCTCTCCCTAATGACCTGGGGAAGCTCACATGCTCAACTTCCCAGGGCTGCGGGGCCCCGCTGATGTCAGAGGGGGTGGCCCCCACGCAGGGGCTCCTGGTCCTGCCAAAGAAAGGGAGAGAGGCACGGAGAGGTCCTGCCACAGTCACCAGGGCATCACATATACACCCATTTCATGCATCTGATGCCTCCTTCATCTGGCTCTGCAGGTGACAGAGTCACTGGTGTGCAAGAAGAAACTGGTCAAATTAAAAAGAACCCTGACGTGCAGTTCTCCTGATGGTGTCATCTTCAATTACAAATTGACAGATGTGATACTTTTATTCGTGATATTGTTTGCAGTGATGGGTTGCTGTCAGATTAGAGTTTGAGTGCAGATAAAGCAAAATCTCTGAACAAAGTAAGACAATAAAAGGATGCAGTTTCATTAGTTAAGAGATCCAAACCGCATGCTGATCTCCCAGAGTGGTCTGCTGGCACAGGCTGTGACACATTCTGCGTTTTTAAGCCTTGATTAAAAGTTGACTATGGCCATGCATTCATCTTTGTCAAGACAAGTGAAGGGATTGAATTGCATTTATATGAGTGAAAGCTTTTCATCCCACTTACATGGGAATTCTTGTCTTGGTAAATCAAAAGAATGGATCCCCGAATGGGACCTCTGTTACTAATCAGTCATACTAGCATGCCTCCAACTTCCTTCAATGTGCTGAAAACACTGCGACACAACATACAGCAAATATCATGTATAGGGGCTATTGAGGCCCAACAAACTCCAGCTGTTTGCCGCTCAGCTTGCTCATTCACATGCAGTTCCAGATAGCATGAATGGTGTAGGGATCAGTGAGGAGGAATGAACTCTCTTTTAGGTGATTGTCAGTGTCCTGCTGGTGGACCCTCTAATTATCCTCCCCATCTCCCAGATAAACCCTGTGGTGTCTTAGGAGAGGTTCAAAAAGGACATGATTGTCTATTTACACTAATCTCAGATTGGATCTACAAAACACAATAAATTCACTACAATTGGGTCATTAGAGCAGGCACGCTGCTGTCCACTGTGTTCACAGATCATGGGAAATGTGACACAGGTGCCTTCCTGCTTTCTCACATGGCATACAGGCCTGTTGCCCTGAGGCCAAGGGGGAAACGACAGTGCTTAGTGCCTGTGTCTCTGAATCATAAACTACTTAAGACTTTGAGAAAACATGCTGAACTGGTCCAATTAAGAAAGTAATGACTTTAGTGAGGCTATTTACTGCACAAAAATCTGGAGACATGCAGGGTAAGCCCTGGAGGAGGTCATGTAAAATCCTCTGCTTAGTTTTGCCACAGCCCTCCCCCTTTTCTTCTCTTACTTCCTATCCCCATCTGGCCCATCTTTGAAGCTGTGAAAAACAGCGCTGCAGTGTGTGTGTTTGACCTTACAATGAGAAGTAATAGAGGGAAATGCTGGCTTGATTAACTTTGATTCATTTTTGCTCACATTGGCCATCAAACCAGCAAATAAAACAGGATGAAAAATAAAATCAGGGGATTAGTTGAGCAGATTTATTGGGAACAGTTTGGACACACTGTTTTATCACAGGGATTAATGTGGAAATTTGTTTGCACTTAGTCTTGGTTTTATCTCCAAAGTGAGTAAATAATTTTGGCTAGACTATAAATTCATTTAAAAACTCTCAGATAAAGTGACTCTGTCGGACTCAAGTGAGGCAATGTTTTTCTATTAATCTGCAAGAAAGTTCTGGCACTTTTTGCGTTTGCTTGTTAACACCATAGTCCTTACATTACGGTAGAACTGATAGTTTCTGTTTTTACAGCATTGGTAAAAAATGTGACTGAAATATTTGTGTCGGGAGCCATTGGTGTGTTGGCTCCTGTACAGAAATCTTAAGCTCCGTTTCTGCCAAGCGGTCTCGGTTTGGTTTGTATCGATATGGCGCACATTTTGTGACATTTTGTCCCGGGTCAGATCCCCAAATAACCGAGTCAAACCATCCCACTTTGTGGGACCCTTCCATAGGGGTGCCAGACTAAACCAACCCCACCCCAGAAGGTGGAGCTACAACTATGCAGTCCTCTGATTGGTTGAAAGAATCATCACCTATCACACGACAGAGGTAGTCATATTTCCCCTCGTGGCACACGGCTTTCTCTAAAACAAAGCTTGATTATGCTTTGTAGCAAAGAATCTCATGGAAATTACAAAGGATATGATTTGCCGGATGTCTTCCATCATTGCTCTTTGTTTACTGTGCTGTGCTTTTCTTCTTCGTTGGATTTATTAGTGGGTACACTGTGTAATGCTGCTATGCCGTCACACTAATACATAACTGATGAAGCTCTTGGCATCCAGCTTACACACCACCTACCAAGAGGGGGCACAGTCAGCTGTAGAAATGCAAACAGGATCAGGCTTCCACTTACTAACAGTGTGTCTCAAATCGCATACCTCCATATTGTGTACTCAAAATTTTCAAATTAAGTGTAATAAGCATACTACATACTCACTGACTTAGTGCGCGAATTTTGAGGGAGTAGTGCTGTCTCAAATCGCATACTGCCGAGCGCCGTACTAACCAGAAATGACGACATGATGTCGACTTCTTCTTCTACTAGGTCTAATTGTGACCGGCTTCTAATACTGCCACTATTTGCCTGCCAATTTTCAAAGCCTTTTCAGTAGTATATTAAACACAGCTAATAACACGATCAAAATATCAAGATCTTACCATCTTTCATTGCAATTACAATGAATTTCAATCGCGCTTTGCTAAGCCGTAATCGGCGCCAACAACATCTCCTCCTCCTCCTACTGGCTGAAGATGTCCAGGTATGTATACTCAAAATCCGGGCCGATTTGAGTACATCATCCGGGTACTTTTGCATACTCATTTTTCACATACTAAGCATACTGTTTTTCATTTTGATGCAGTATACTCAAAATTTTGAGTATTTGAGTATGGTAAGTATGCAATTTGGGACACACTATAAGTCTCTTGTCAAAACTGTAGCTCTTCTTATCTGTAGCAAATTAAATACTACCATGTACTGTGTTGGTATGTGAAAGCAACTATAATTGGCCAATTGGTCATTTGATAAAACTTTGAGATTGGAAGATTGAATATGCCCTCTATTGAGATGATAGTTATTGTGTATCCTTAGCGCAAATGTACTTCGATGGAGCAAACTAACTGTCGCCAAAAAACTACAGCCAAAACTGTGAACACAAGAGTGCTGTCATTAATTAATCATTATCTCAACAATGTCCACCTTCCTACTTTTCACCCTCTGAATTGTTCTTCTTTACAAAACTTGAGGAATCTGTAAAGCCTTTTGGAGCAGAGCCACCCTTGCCCTTTCACCCTCTACTTTGTGTTTTTGTAGTGCTTTTAGGAACGCCTTAACCCACTTTTAATTACCCCAAAACACTCACCCCCCATCCCCATCCTGTCTCCAAAAACAAGGTTAAAGAGGGGACAAAAGAATGCACAGGCAAGAGAGGTGAAGTCAAACAGCAAATGCACCGAGCTCTGCTCTGTGAAAGAACAGCCGAGATGTTGAAACCCAATCAAGAGCGGCTCAAGCTAACCACACACCCTGTACTTCAACAAAAGATCCCTACACGGGTGGAAAGAGAAGGATTACGCTCAGAATGCTAAACGGGCAATCAAATTTGATAGAAATCCATTAACTGATGGAGCCATTGAAGTGCTGTAAAAAAAAAGTGTCTTCGCTTTGGTGCGTTTAAGTGTCCCATTTGTAAATGCTTTAACGTCAGTGCTGCGCATCAAAGGTTACATTAATGAGACATTCTAGAAAGTTTAAGCTGGTGACCTATTTTCCAGTCCTGTTTCCAGCATTTACAGTGACAGTTATACTGTGAGATAAAAACCTTAAAGTTTTATGGTTTTACATTGAAAAGTTTGTTGAAATGACCCTTTTTATCACAAAATGTGCATCTAAAGCAGCTTTTTGGCTTGCTTTTTCTGAAGCTGTATGCCTTTCTCCCATTAATCTTTGGTAGAACTAATTCAATGTATAAATAACTTACTTTGTTAGTCTGAAAAGATCTGTTTTCTGTAAACAGGAAACATCTTAAGCCTGATCATAAATCCAGGTTACAAACAGTTGTGTTGTTTTAATCCTGACAGCACTATATCCTGAGATCAGACACGTCCTTCTGTCCCCTGAGACCGACTCCTGTGGTTATGGATCCTGACAACTCAGTTGAGCTAAAAAAGAGCCAGAGCTTGTTGTTCCTGCACCGTAACAACTGACATCAAAGGACAAGAGGGGGGAAAGGGGGCTCTGATAATAATGGAAAGTGTTTTGACATCCAGGTTTAAGTAATTATTGGATTTAGATAAGAGGGGAATTCCATCCAATGTGAGGTAAAACAAACAAAATAGAAGATTGCAAATTATTCCACCAACAGCAGAAGCCCCAGTGTTGCCTCTGGGCTTGTGTAGCACATCACGTCATGGGTGTAATCACTCATGGTACAATGGAAAATGCAAGTTGGTACAGTGCTGTTGAGCCTTGTAGCCTCCCTGAAGGGTCAGCATCAGGGCACAAAGATTCTGCTGCACAGGAGAAAATTTCTCCTCTTTATTTCCAACTGTTTAAAGTAAATCAAGTCCTGGGATTTAGGTCTTAAGAACATAACTCCGAAGTTTTTGTGAGTAATACTGAGTGCATGATGCTACAGTGATTTGCTCTGGTGCCGACACCAAACTGACTGTGACTCAACTTGTTCCACATCCTCTGCTTCTGTGTTCTCTAATTAGAAATGTTTCTGCAAAATCTAACATGTAATCATGGTCTGGGAGGTGTTGGTCTTGTTTCCAGTTGCAGGTGG
This sequence comes from Halichoeres trimaculatus, assembly GCF_033239565.1. Taxonomy (NCBI): domain Eukaryota; kingdom Metazoa; phylum Chordata; class Actinopteri; order Labriformes; family Labridae; genus Halichoeres; species Halichoeres trimaculatus. Next base: position 25,413,655 of record NW_027437187.1, on the reverse strand, counting down.
AGACAAATACAAATTCTCTGAAAGCAAACGGTGAGTTTGAACATGCAGATGCACAGGCTACATTCAACACAGTCAGCAAAAACAAATGCTGCAAATTACGGGAATTATAAGATGTCAAATCAGGAGTGCCACATTGTGTCCTGCTGTGTATTTACCCTTCTGATTGTTTTGCTTGTATTATGTTGAACAGTGAGTAGGGCAGTGAGAGGAAACCCCTTCTGACTTTGGCCTTGATTACACGACAATGTTTCACCTGAAAACGCTAAAATGCAGTGAGAACCCAGTGAAAAAAATCTGTGTTTACACAGAAATGCTGAGGGACTGAAAACGCTGTAGTAAGCATGCCAGGCCTGTAGTTGGCACTGTAACTGTCTTATCCAGGAGCAGCTTTTGGTTGATCTCCACCGAAGTAGAGTCGAAGCAGTCAGCTGGCGAATGCTAGTTGCAGAAGTGGTGCAACAGATGCACATTTTGTTTAAAGACAGTCAACAGATACAGCAGATAGAGCAGCACAAGCACAACACAGGAGTCCGCCACCGTCTAATCCTAAAACCATTGTTGTGTTCTGGCTCTGTGGCTACTTAGTGTCCCATTAATGTCATTTAACAGATTTTTTTATTTTGTTGATTTGCCATGTGGTGTTGTCCAGGTGCCGTACAATGATATTTCTTTTCTTTTTTTTTTTTTCTTGAAAGCGGAAGCGCTTTTTAACAACCTTATTCCAAAAAGAATTGTTAAATTTTCTTTTATCCTCTGATAAAGTCTAAAACATGATTATTGAGTGTCTGGAAATACACCAGTCAACACAATGATTCAGTCCCTCTATGCTTAAAAAATATGGGATCTTTGGTACTGGTGAATGTTCATAAGAAAGAATCAGAATTGGAATTAACAGAGAGAAACTGTTACTGGAACATCTCTGGCACAGAAGGTTACAAAGTTCATCCTCCCGCCCTTTGACCTCATGTTTACCGCCTGGAAGGACATTAGACGTAATGACTCCTCTTCAGACATCGCTGGAAACCACTGCTTTCTTAGCCTCAGACATTATTCCTCACATACCAAGCTGCTCTCAAACTCATCCCCCGCCACCTCACTTCACAAACACTAAGTAGGCAAACGTACTAACGCCCTCTTTCCATCACACTTAAAATATATGACCCATAAAAGCCTCCAAGACAAAGTATGGAGTGTGTGTCTCTTCAGACATCTGTCTGAAACACATCAATTTGTCTTTCTTGCCCTCTAGGACCTATGTTGTGCTGTGTTTATGTTTTTGTGGGAAGAATATAGCTTTACAGCTGCCAGTAAGCATACTTCAGTTAAGTGATCAATCACTTTGTAAAAATATGGGGTATGTGGCTGCAACAGTTGGTTGTATGCATTTCAGTGTTAACTTCTGATATCCTGGGCTAATTAGTGTGCTTTGGCTGAAGGACAACAAAAATCTCTACAGATTAGATGAAACACATTGATCTTTATGACGCCCATATTAATCTTTAAGGAGGGTGAAAAAAAACCCTTGTCCCCAAATCAAGACAAACTTGCATACTAGCTAACAGTAGCAACGCTAATGTGACAAATTTCTATCTCATTGGCCAATATTAATTCAGAGGCTGTTTACACAACGTTCTACCCAAAAATGCGGAAAAAAAAAACAAAAAAACAAAAAACAAAGTGATAAATAGTTTTTGTGAAAACGCTGAGGGAATGAAAAAGCCGTAGTATGCATGCCAGGCCTGGAGTTGGTGATATAACTGCAGAGACACACAACTACATCTAGTAGCCATCCAAAGCAGAGGTGGGCTGATCATCTGCTATCCATACTGAATGCATCTTTGCTGATTGCACAAGTGGAGCAACAGATGCATATTTTGTTAAAATACAGTCAGCAAACTTAACAGATTCCCCAGCACAAGCACAATACGATAGTCTGCCATTGTTACTGTTTTTGTTGTCTGATTTGTGCAAGGCATGCTGTGACATCTCAGTTTTCACTGAATTTTCTGGCTTGCTGTATCAGTGGCCACTGCATTTTCAAAAAATTCCCCCGGTAGGCCCTTTCCAAAGTTTCAACTTTAGGTTGGCTCATAGGCAGTTTTTGTGTAATCGAGAGGTGAAACGCAACAACTACATTTCATCCTGAAACCATTATTGTGTTAACGGCCCCTCAGTCACTAACATTGTTTTTTTCAGAAACACTTTATGTTAGAAAAAGCTATATTCAAGAGTTACAGGAGTTTTTTTTTCTTTTTTTGGGACACACTTCAGGACAGTTTCATGAACACTTCATCACATTCTGAGATATGCTAGCTGTTTCTCTATAAAAAAGTATAAGTAAAATCAAACCAAAAGGCACAAATCCTTGATGATTGTCCCAGCTAACTAGGTAAGGCACAGCAGGCTTGATTATTCTTTGCTAGCTACAATAGCTTGCTTCTTTAAAACATCATCTTCCTGAAAGAGCCAACTCTTTGTAGTTTGAGTGTCTGTCTTTTGGTTGTATTTGATGTACTTGAGTGTAAAATACATATTTAGACTTCTTCGAATCCCTTTTGTTTCAAGACAGCTTTAACGTTTAACCTCGGTTAGCTTAATCAGTGGGCTAACTACAGCTAGTATTTTCAAATTAGCCATGCAAAGCTGTTTTTTTCTTGTAGTAAAAAAAACAGCAAACAACTAAAAGCACTTCTGTTACCTACCTCCTGTTTGTCTCACAGATGATCAAGAGTTTGATAAATCTGTTATGGAAACTTTAAATTTAAAACACTTGTAACAAAAGCGATGAAACAGGAAATACAGAGACAAGGTTTAGCTAACATAAATTACACTTGTGGTCCTGGAGATATGTCTGAACCATGGCGCTATCAAGAGCCTGATCTTGCTCTCCCTTCCACTCTTCCCTACTTTTTTCTTTTTCTTTGACGGAAGGTGACCAAAAAATCTGGCGTTCCTGATAGGATCTTCACTCCAAGGATGACAAACAGGAGACAGAAGCAGATTCCGGGTGTTTGCATTGTGTATGTCTTGATCTAAGTGGGGTAGTTTGTGGTGAGACGTGGGGGAGGGGGACTGGACAAACAATCAAGGTGAGCTGTCAGGAATGGAATGGAAATGACCGGCCATAACCTGAGGTTACCTTTCCTCTGGAGAACTTCTGAATGAGACCAGTGTCACACTGTGAGTGTGCGTGCCAAGACGATGTATAAAATAAGTGGAAAACCCCTTACCACAGGGTTTTTCAAAGCCTTTAAAGTCTTGTTGTCATAACATGTAACAGAATAGTTGATGAAATAAAGTCATCATAAATTATAGCATTTATTTATAGTAGCTTATCTAGACATCAAAATTAGGCTTGAGAATTAAAACTAAAAAAAAGGTGATACTTTATCTATTGATGTGACATTCACATTTCATTGAAAGGCAAAACATCCCTTTTAAACAAAATAAGAGCATAACAAGTGAAAGAGGAAATTTTAGGGACCTTGAGTGAAAGAAAATCTACAATAATGATAATACAGGCAGCAATAAAGTAAGAAACTGTAAGAAGTGACATCAAACAAAGGTAGGGGTCAGGAAAAACATGAATTGTAGTTTAACAAGGGACAATAAATTCTTAAAGATGTGTAAACTATGTTGTTAATTACAAGTCATAGTCACAGTGAGACAAATATAAGTGTAGATGTTAGTTCTGAATATTCTTAAGTGACATATTTTCTCATAGCTTGCATAATAATGATTTAAATTAACTATCCCAAATGTTTTAAAATATTAGTATAGAGTATAGTGAAAATTAAGGATGGTCAATTTGCTGAGTGTGACTGATGTTAGAGCAAGTGTCACCATCCTTCAGTCCTTCTAGCAGGTTAGCATCCACTTGCATGTGCTGTTAAAACATCACTCCAAGTGGAGTAGCTAAATGCCGGGTCAACCAGACACTATCTGCTTGCAACTTTATCTGTGTTTTCTAGTCTAAAAGATGCCAAAGCGTGTGGTAAAGAGATTTTATCTGAAGATGCTATCTGTGCTTGTTTAGATTTGGGTTGTAAAACATTACAGCACAGTCCAGACTAGTAGTCAGTGGTTGTGTCACAGTTTGGACACAACATCAGACAGGCATTTGGGCTCAGAATAGTAAAAATACAAATTACATAGTTCACTTCTTGTGCCAACCAACAAGGATGACAATGATTAGATAACTGAATGCTTAGGTCCATAGTGAAAAAAAAAATAGCATTTGTCAGAATTCTATTTATGGCATGGCTACCATACATCTGTAATATTTAATTCATGTTGCTCTTTGTCTCTTTTTTGGTCTATCCTTTTATTTTTCTTTCCCTCTCATCAATATCTCTCTTTCTGATTTGGCTCTAAATGAATCTAAATTCATTTATCAGATTAACCTATCTAAATAAAACACTAAGCCTGACCCGTGTTTTGTTAAAATAATCTGCAGTTCAGTCTTCACCGTCAGGATTTGCCTATCATCGCCATTGTTGTAATGATAATCCCTGGCCTGTAATCTGTTCCACTAAAACAGTGCCACAGTTTGGACTTGCGCTGACACTCGTCTTCAGCGAGCACTTCTGCCTCTGCGTTTGATCTACTCTTCAATTACACCATGTAGCAATCATCTCCACATCCCAAAGATGGTGATTGAAGTTAAAAGGATTCACACTGATAATTTGCCAACACACTCTGCTCTGTCAGGCCGGCGCTTTTCAGAAAGATGAGTTTTCAGGGAGTTTACGTCTATTTCAGATTTGATCCTTGAATCTATAATTGTAGATATTTATTTTTCCGGTTCATTTCCATGCCCTACAGTAGTGCTTAAGCTTGACTGTAACACACACACACTGCACTGTGTGTTCTGCTTTATGATGACCCCCTCAGGTATACATGACAGCTAAATGCTCGGAAATGGGGCCCCCTGTTCTTAACATTCACAAACCTTCCTTTATGTGACAGGTTTTTCCAGAGGTGCAAAGGTGAAACATGAGTGACTGTAAATCTATTGGAAAGTCAGACCGGTTCTTGAAGGAAAAAGGACAGTTTAACAAACAAGCATCCAGACAACACAGGACGAGATTAGCACCTTTGTAAGGATTATGCAATGTGTGATAATGCTGGGCTAAAGAGGGTCATTTTAAAAGTTCTGAAACCGTCATAGTTTATAATTTAAGGATATGAAAAGACTACCAATCCATTCCCAGCTGTTTTTTTTTCTTTAAGTCAGGGTGGGATTATAAACTGAACCTGATGACAATCTTTTTTCTTTTAGTTTAGACTGATGGAAAAAAAATGGCAGGTATCTAGTCCATCTGTCAGATAAAGTTATGGGTCAATTAAAGCACATTCTGAAGGATTAAAGGTAGAGTCTGCAGGATTTTACTAAAAAATAAAATGTCAACTTATACAGTTACTCTACACACATGTCAGTGTCTGTGTCTGCCTTGAACCCTCTCCTCTGTTGGCTTGCGCCAACAGTTTGAATTTTGTTAACCAGTTATAGAAATTCCTGCAGACTCGACCTTAAACATAAAGATAAATGAATACCAATGTGCAGATACAAAAAAAATGTAGTTCTTGGAGCATCCACTCGAGGCTGGCTCCAAAAGTCCAGGAGAGCCCATTAACACCCATGTAAGAATGTTCACTCTCGCTACAGAAAACAGAAATGTGTACAGATACAAATATGGCTTCAGTCTTATAAGTCCATTCTACTTTTTCTTTACATTGTTCGGCAAATGTTTTTCAGTAGAATTTATTTTGCTTGGATATTAAAGCGACAAGTTTTAGATTAATTATTAAGAACTCCATTAGTCATCTCCATTTTGCCTGCTCCAAGATCGACCATAGTTGGGTCGAGTGGTACATGACATCAACTGTCATTGCACTACAAAACTCAGGTACTTTGCAACCGTTCTGAAAGTGCCGTAAACTATGGCAATGTGCTGAGGAAACTGAGGGATGACTCAGACTATAAAACATGAGGGTAGCCTCCGTGACATCACCTGTCTGTTCCTGATACTGTGAAATGAAGTCGATCCACGGACGCAGCCATATTTGATATGACGTGGGCTGTGACTTTCCTTTCTAACAGCTACAGGGTGACCATCAGTTCTGTGACCTGTGCTGTGTCTCTGATTGGACAATCAAACGATCCTAATAACTTCTAACCAGCCGAGCTAGAAAAAAAAAATGCACTAACCGTACAGTGTGTGCTGATGGTGAAATCAGACCCAAGCTGTTTTTTAAAACTTGAAATGAATATACCTTTTAATGCCATAAAAGTCTGTTTTCATGGCCGGGTGTATACGTAATTTCCTGTCTTTCTGCAGCCAGCCTCAAGCGGCCCCTTAGGGATGACAGTGTTTCCATCCTGGACATGTCTTTCTTCAACCAATGTGTTTCTGCTATAACAAAATATGAATTAAATACAACCAAAACAGGTTAAGATGATATGAAACTGACCTCTCTTCCAGAATATTCTATCATAACAAAAATAGTTAGATTTAAAAATGCATCAGAAACCAACCTACTTGTGCCATCCCTGATCCCACAGTCATGAGGTCTACAGAGTAGACTAACCATGTGTTCATGATGTGAAGTAGCATCAACAAAAGAGCCATTTATCACCATTTACCTCTCAAACCAAAGCCATCCTGTCCACCATTGTTGTGCTCTTTAATCCATGGACTAAATCACTGGATGTGCTCAATCCCCCATATCATCCACTGCCTCCATTATTCTGGGCTGATCTTATTTATAGACCACCAAACATTGCCACCAACAGTCCTCTTTATGGGTGAGGGATAAATCCATGGGATTGGGATGACTCAGCATTTTCAGTGCTTTGTTAAGGCTGGCTGGGCGTAAACCCTGAGTAAAATCAATGTACAAGACAAAACGGATTTGGTTTAAGAGATTGGAGGGGATGAATCACATGATAAACACTCATAATATTGGAAATAATAAATGGAAAGTCAATGTTTGTGCTTCTGAAAAGTGATTATGAGATTAATAACCTGACTACAAAAAGAGCCACTGAGGAGCTGGGTTTTGGAGACTGTGTTCTTTTGTGTACTTGATTTTTTTCTTTGTCATTACAACGGATTAGACAAGTTTAAACAGAGAATGTAACTGAAGTGGAGCATTAAATTGACGTTTCTACATAACTGCCACATAAATGGTTGAAGTATTCCAGAGCATTCGTGTTACAAATCAGCAAACACACAACCCCACAAAGAAGCTTGATGTCAATGTATCAACTTCTTTATTTTCCTTCTTTACTTTTGTTGGCAAAGCTTTAAACTTCATCAATCAACGTGTCTGGGTTTTTCAAGTAAAAGTGAAAACAAACAAGGTAGAGCACTGATTAATAGTTGAAAGAATAAACCACCTGTGGCGGTCTTTTGTCGTTTTTCTAGCAGAGAATATTCTCTCGGCCTCAAAGCTGACGTCTAGACCTGCTTTGAAGTTCCAGCGGAGCTCATTGTGAGAGATGGAAGCAGCCACTCCAACAGGCCTCAGGTTATTTATCCAGCCAGAGACTGGTGTTTTCAAGAGTATTACAGAAGGGAAAACTAGAAAAGAGAGGTTCAAAAACGTAAAACAAATCAGGAATTTGTAAGCCATTAAAATTATCTTTTCTTGTGTGTCAGTGCTCTGGCAGATTAGAGCCCTGGCCCACCTGGGGTAGGAACTCTTTTTACATCTTTGAACTTTGTAAAGACACTTCTTCCTGAGTGTTTTGGCATTCCTTTTGGAAACTTGTGCTGCAGAAGGAAGAATGAAACAAGGAGGGACCAACTCAGATGTCAGAGACTTGACCTCTAACCTCTCACAGGCTGTGGGCGGCAAATCCGAGTCTGGCATTGTCAAAGAGGAACCCAATCATTTTTTCAGTTTAGATTAGAGTGATGAATAAACTCACAACTTGTTTGTTTTCCTAAACTCGTGTGTGTGTGTTTGGGCTCTGCTCTTGGTGGTTAGAGTCGGGGGATGTCAGCATTAGCAGCCCATGTGTTGCTGGTCTCTTTGTGACTGTGCAGCTATGGATTAGCACTGACGAGCGTTGGATTACAGGGTCCCTGCTGGGATGTCAAAGGGCCACGCTGGCTCCTTTCACCCTGCCCTCCCTGGAGCAAAGCATCAGTGGCAGGGGTTACCTACCATCAATGATTTGCTTCAGGAAGATCAGAAGGCCTTTTCAGTATTCAGGGTCACTATTGACCTGCAGTAGCCCCCCCTCACTCATGAATTACGCCCCAGTTATATCTTGGAGAGGCCACACAAAAGGATCCCCCATGGAAATCTGGATTCGAACAATGGAGTTTAAAGGCTCCACGAGAACCAACGAGTGCAGTTATGAGCTGTGAGCAGAGGGAAGTGAGGCATTGTGTGCAAACAATACGAAGAGCCGGCTCCTATTAAAGCACTGATGGAAGATTTAAGCAGGAAGATTAAAATGTATAGAGAAAGGGAACTATTAAAAGAAGTGGATAAACAACACACTGATGTAAGAAAACTAGATAAATGTCACTGAAATAAGCTTTTAACATGACAAAAAATAGACTTTCAGATATTCAAGGGTTTCTGCTCCCTAAATCTTCCCTCTTGATTCATAAATGCCCCTCACAGTGTGAAAGTTTCTCTGCATGAGAGAGGGTATTAGTCAAGGCAATATGAGGCATGGCATGAAATCAAAGCCCACAGAAGAAATAATGATTACATGACTGCCAATAATATAACACCATGGTGAAAGTTTGGTGTTTGTGATAACACTGTCTTAAATGCTCTCTAGATGCTTTACAGTAATGCCGTCACTCTAACTTGATAGTTTTAAATGAGTTTTTCGGTAGATTACCTGAGGTTTTCTAAAATCAACTACAAACCTTTCGAAACAGGCTGGTCACTGTGACACCTGTATCAGAAGATGGTGGATCTCCCTGTCACATTTGACAAATTAGTGCAGGGTATGGAAGAGGGCTGCTTACAAATGTCTCCAACTTTCATATAAATGTGCACTGAAGTGTTTATGTGTCAAGAAGAGTCTGCAAATTGAAATCTTGATTTTACTTAAATGAAACAGCAACTTGATGAACGACAAACCTTTGAAATCCTTTCCAGGTCATTTTTTAATGTGTTTATTTTCTTTTCTAACTAGGAAATCACATGAAAATACTGAACTTTCATCTATGGCACACTTGAACCAAACATAAAGGTCATTTAAGCCATACTCTTTTTTAAAGCTGAATTTGTCCAGTAGTACACCTTCTTTTTTTAGTTCCACTTGTAACAAATGTCCTCATGCTAAAAGCTTTACAGTTGTCCAATTATAGACACTTCTTTACTTGAAACATTACCTCCAGCAGTGTAACCAGGTCTGCATCTGGGATTTAGCATCTCTGGCCTTGAGGAATGTGCAGCCATCATGAACAAAAGTGGAAACAAAGCTTCAGTTGTGGATTTTGACACTCTGGTCCATGTATCTTCTATTAACAGGCCATATTATCATCCAAGTGAAGTCACTGGCTGGAAAATAGCTTTGCTTTTATTTTTCATTTAGATATTACACCTCTGGGTTTCAATTTGTTTCACCAGCCCTGTCTAAATATTTCATCTCAAATGAATGGAAGGGAGCGTGATCATGCTAAATGCGAGAAATATTCCTGATGTGTGTCTACGTGTCTTCCTGTGTTATGTTCAGGTGCTTGCGTGCATGCCTTTGCCTTGCATGACTCATGGCTTTTTGCCAGATGTCCCAGAATACACCCGGATAACAAGTAGCCTTCAAGCAGTGGAGATGCCAGGGGAGGCTGTTCTTTTTTTTCTCATGCTGGTGCGCTCGGCTGGACAGATAATTTTGGGATTGTAGCCAGAGATTTTTGAGGGAATATGAGAGGGCAACCTCCTGCAATCAGGCAGTGTCAGTGACCAGTCGAGTGCAACGCAACAGCGAGCTGCCACTCAAGATGCCGCCTGATCATCCCTTAGAAGTTGACTCCTGATGGGCTGTGGATGTGTGTGTGTGTGTGTGTGTGCTTTTGTGTGTCTGTGTGTTACATAGGCTCATGGAGAAGACTACACACGACAACAAACAGCTGGGATTGATATTTTCGTGGTTGCGCAACAACCCACAGGAGAGAAATAAGAGGTCGATTAAAACCATGTTCAGAAGTAAATGCTCATAAACATTAAAAGAACTGTAATCTCTGAGGGACTTGTGTCATTCTTTATCTGCTCACAACATTATGATATCCGTAAAAATTATTGTGGTGCTTATAAACGTCACAATATTTGTATAGGTGATGTCATGTTTTATCTATATCCATTTTCTGCATGTCTGAGCATGTGTTAAGTTGATCACACTGGTCAATAATGGGAAGTTGAAGGCCACTACTGCCCTCTATGTGTTGCAGGAATACTTTCAGTCTCACTTGCTCTCTTTGGATTAAAAGCAGAGTTAACCATGTTGCTGCAGCAGGACGGGCACTGGAAATCACAGCAATGATGAGCCACACAAAAGCGGGTGAAGTGCTACTCACAGGGAGTTAACACTCAGAAAAAAATACATGACACTGGCCCAACAGTGTCCCAGTTTGAAGGAAGACACCCTGCAGTGAGCTCCCGAAATCCATTGGTATCACACAGCTAAAGGCCTTGTATGGACAGGCAGTGGGCATACAGACATACATTGAAGCCCCTCTATGGGACCCTGATGCTGTGCCCATACCCCCTGTTGCTCCTCTCTGTCCCCCATAGTGGGTCCTCCCATTCATTGGCTCATTTGAATTCCAACATGGGAGACCTCTGATGAGCCGGGTGAACTGTTACTCTACCCGACAAGACTGCTAATTAATCACAGCGACTGTACACACACTGCCTCTGCCGTGTTGACTTGTGATCATAAATCTGCCAGTTTGCACCTAATGAGCTAGATGCACCTGTCTGCAGCCAGTAATTACTCACAGCAAGGCATGCAGGCGTGCATCAGAGGGGGTTTAACTTTGCCCGTTTCATTACTTTAAAGTGGTATGCACTGAGGACGCACCATAACAAACACAAAAGCTTTATTTGCACAGCAACAGTTTAAGCAAACAGCATTTTTACCCAACTTTGTGTTCTAATATTTTCTCTACGCTTGGTTCAAGGATCTCCGTATGTTTTTTTTTTACTATGCCTTGCCTGCTTACTTTTATTGTTGTGTTGTGATTGATTTTATTGTTTTTCAGAGTGTGATGTTGTTTTTGATAAGTGCCCAGCTTTGCTTTGAACAAAACATCTTGGTAGAATTAAATGAAGCCTACATCTGGTTTTTGGAGGGGTAATTTTGCAGCAATTATTAAATAATCAGGAAAGTGGTTCCAAGATGCTAACCACAGTTTTGAAATATTTCCAAAAACCCTCAGCTTGCCAGCAAAAATCTGAGGTTCAAGCAAGTTTTAAACTTACAATTTAGTTTTATCATTCATTAATGAAACATGACATATATCTTCCATGTTGCTCTGGTTAAGAAATGTTAACAGATTAATATAAATCTATTCAAACTCATCCATTATTTTCAGTTTTTACTCGTTTTTTTATTTGTATAATTTGGACAAATAATTGGTTTATGTGTCAAAAAATGTCTGATTTTCAATCAGCTTTAGCTCCAAACAGTTTCACTTTTGGAACATCACCAGGTTATGTGGTCATAAGCAAGAGGAGAAAGCAGAAGTGGAGTCCAATCACTCGTGTAGAATAGCAACTCTGAGAGGTGCTCTATCACTGCCAAAAAAAGAACGCGGTCAGTGGCCTGAGTTCCCCTTTTAGACTCTTTATTCTGAGCCAGCAAACAGAGAAAGTGTTGGATCCAGCCCCCTTCAAAATGTTATTACCCCTGAATGACCTCAATTTCAGAAAGATTACTAGAAACTGTCTTAGCACTTTGATATTAATATAAAGCTAAGCATCAAATGGTGCAAACGACAGGTAACAGTCTCCATGTCTCCTCATCTGTCCCCTACTGTTATTTCTAGCAGCTCTCGTCTCATCTGTCCTTGTTTATGATGGAGGTTTGCTGGACCTCACATGACTTCCTCTGATCACTTCCTCCACCTGCAGAGTTTCTCCCTGGTGATTTAAACTACTCTGGCACTTCTCCTGCTTCTGCTCTTGTTCCCCAACAGTAGGGGGGCTCTCTTTTTCCCCTCACAACCCTCCTTACACCATTTCTTCCTCCCTAACTATCTTCTCTCTTCCTTCATTTTCGTCTCCTTTTTGATTTCCTTTTTTGCCCCACTTTCTTTATTCTCTGTCACGCTCTCTTGATCTTTTCCTCTTTTCTCACACTCTTTTTGCCTCCTTCACAGCAGCTCCCTCTGTCTCCCAGATCACCACAGGAGGAGAGCCCACAGTGTTTGGCCTTGCTCCCCGTCTCTGCGTGTGAACTGTGTGTGCACCATTTGAATCTTGCCACTAAGGTTAGAAGAGGCATGCAGGAGATGATAAGTTACTTCAAAGAATGTCCTCTGCACAGGTGTGAGGGTTATCCCTCAGCAGCAGATGCAGTGACGAGCGCACACACGCACGAAGACACAATCTGAGAGCGTGGTGGTTGTATTTTTCCATCAAATGCAGAACTGCTTTGAAGGTTCTTCAGGCACCAAAAAGTGTTTTTAAATTACAAATATAACACACATCTGCTCACCCCCTGTGGCATGTGTTTACTTGCTCCCTGTGGCACACATACAAATACACACAAAGATGGCAGGCACACACTAAAACAAGGCGCAGAAACCCTGAGCCTCTCTCATGTAGTCAAAGATACATGAAATAACACTCACACCTTCCATCACACAAATCAAACTCACATAAAAGAGCATGTTTAATGATAAACAACCAGTGATGAGCCCCAATTACTCCCATAAATTAAGGATAATGTGTCAGAGAAGACGGCACCGAGCATTAGGAATTAAGAAGATCACACTCTTGGTCACGATTGCACAAATGACTCTCATTATGGTGTTCCGTACAAAATAGCTTAATTGCAGTTTGTTTACACATGTGGCAAAGTCTCCTTTCATATGTGATTAAAACCATATGCACGGATTGTCACATAAAAAAGTACATGAGAGGGGGTAAAGTTTATGAGTCACTGCAGCATTACAGATGAGAGTTAATGATAAAGAGGATTGTGCTTGGTGTTAGCTTGGTGTAGCCTGAAAACCTAATAAACAGGCCTCAGTGTTTATTAGCTTAGGCTTTTTTTTTCTTGTATATTGTTTTAACATGCATAAACTGAAATGATGCTCAGCTGTGAAAAACACCATACAAAAGCTGGCTGTTGTCTTTGAAAATTGGATGTGACATTTTGTTTTGTTTTGTGGGGAAAGTCTGTTTTTACAACATTAGCAACAGACAGATGCTCTTTGACAGTGTTTCTACAAATGTATTACTTGCCATAACAGAACTAACCTAAATAGTTTTTACACTGACGTTACGATTTGGGTACTTATCAGGATGCACAGACATATTGGAGACACACAAATGTAAACGTTGAATAGACGGATATCTATTCAGATCGGAATATTTTTAACTACCTCTTATTTTACCCCTAGCCCTTATCTAGTCTAACTTTTCCTCGCTATGCACTTGAGACTGTGCCTTGTGGAGTAATAAAGTGACGAGTAATACCAGTCATTAATTTGACTGTGTTATTGTGCTTTTATGAAGACCATTTTCTACTCTGGCTCTAAGATTAGAGGGATGATGTATAACAACCTCAAAACATCCCATAATAACAGCAGATCTCTTCCCAAACTTTTTTCTGAATTGCATTGGCAGGGTTTTTTTTTTTGCAACTGTTCGCTTTCTTGAAGATACCAGTAAAAATCCTAGAATCGGGAGCTGTTAATGCATAAGACAGGAAGGTAGCTGAAACATGAAGCTTCAGTTGCATCACTGTCAGCATGTTTGCCTGGGACATGAAATGCTGTTAACCGACCCGGATGTTGTCCAGATAATTGCCTTGGAAATCCTGGTGGAGCTTGGCTGGCTTGAATCTCCACTGTTCTTCGGTCAATTGTTTGCTCTCCTCACCCTGATTCGCGATCATTTTTCTGTAGTTGAATGTATATTACATGTTTTTCTCAGTCCAACTGATTAGTGCAGCCAAAACACAGAAAAAATTTACTATTTTGTGCGACAGTTGTACTATATGACTGCAAGCTCAATTCTGTTCTGTTATGACAGTGCCTCCAACATGGCAGGTTTCCTGGTTGATGATGTCACGTGAAAACATTAAGCTTTGTTGCCCCACCTGCTGAATATACAGCTGTTGTTACAGTTCAGGTTGTAGTTTATGGTTGCTCTATGTCCCACTGACAGCTAATGCAAGGCACCAGCTAAAGTACTGATGTGCTAAAAAGCTAACAAGCTAGAAAGCTAATGGGCTAACAAAAGTACATTCAACACACAAGATGCTAACCACATTTGGCATTCTGATAGACAACCATATTTATTAAATTTACATTTACTTAGCCATTGAAACAGTTTTTGTACCTGGAATAGTTCAGTTGTTTATATTTTCACCAAACCAAACCATTAATATGAATGTATCAGCCCTAGGAGGACAGAAAGATTTAATAAACTGAGGATAAGAGATTTAAAGTTATTAATTATTGACTTAACTCTGGGACTTTGGTCCAGATTAAAATGTCACAACTATTGCATCATCCTAACACCCTCTATTATACAGTGGTGTGGATTATGACTGATATTGTCACCATGGGACCTCATTGACGATAAGTTTTTGTTGTACTACTACAAAGCCAAACAGGAAAATTTCTGTTATAATACAGATGTTGTACTTAGGGGCGAAAGCTGATAACATAATCCTCCAAATTCTCCTTGAGCAACATCTTCAGGTTAACATCATAGCTGAATTTGCAACCAAATACCTTCAAAATGAAAACAATTCCATCTGCCTCAGACATGCAAGCACAATAAACAAACACGGTTCATGGTTCACACTATACCTGCTTTATCTCTGAGCTTTTGGAGCATGATGGTAGAATGCAAACATAAACATTTATCTCAAGCTGTGTTTATGTACAGTCTCAAAGAATCAGTCGCTTTGCTGTAGATCCTTGTTTCTGTCTGCCTGGTTTGATTTCACCTATGATTTCATTTTGATAAAGTGTTCTCTCATGCATAGTATTAAAGTATTATATTCTCTCATACACACAAATATGCCTCACATGCCATCACTCATCACTCCACCCTGTGAGGCCGCCCATCCCATCAGTCCACATGGAACTGATCACAATTTAACAAACATAGTGTAAATAGCAACTAAAACACCACAAACAGATCAAGTATTTGTCCAGCAAATCAAAAATTGTAATCCAAGCACTTTGGCTGAAATGCTTCCAATGTTTGCAAACTTGCCAGCAGTAACTGGAACAGATTTGACTGTTTTGTTTGTAGTTTTACGGGGCAAAGATAAGATAACTCAGAATGGGTTTTGTCCTGTGATGTACTTGGGTACAATGCCAGTATGAATGGGTGAAACAGATGACTTTCTCTGCAAGTAAGCAGCCAGTGTTCCTATTTCTTACCTGCTTATATTCAGCCATTGATGGTGTTAGTATCAGATGAGGTTGGGAAGCTAGAGAATGGGGAGAAAAAGGAGAAAACACAATGAATGTCTTTCTTTTGGTCCAAATGTAATCAAAAAAGTACATATTTGTGCATTACTGTGCACTTATGATTTGAACTATTCAGTATTTTTTTTAAAAATAATAGCTAATGTTTTTACCCCATCTGCACCTTATTCTGCTGTTTGCACCTCACATTGCTCATACCATATATTCAACATGTTTAAATCCTGTTTTGCACCTCATACTGCACTCCTGCACCTATTTACTTGTCCTGTGCACCTTATATTATTTTTTTTAACTGTACTGTACCTCCATGTGTAACATGTGCACTTATTTTTTTCCAGCAAAAGAACTTGCTGACTGCATAGTTGTATAGTTTCGCATCTGTTATTTATTTTTGTAAAGCTAAATTACGCATCATACACATTACAGCTCTAATTTGGCTGTATTTGTATATTGACAAAAGAAATCAAAATCCAGAATAAACAGCATATTTACAAGGACACAAGTAATTTCATGAATACTGCCCACCATCATCTCAAAATTTACTGAAACATTTAACTAAATAATAATTAAAAAATGATGACAATAGTAGGAAAATAGTGCAATGTAATTTATTTTGGCCTATTCTTCTTTTATTTATCGATTACACATCACCCAATCTCAAACTTGTGCTACAAGGTGTAATCTTATTTTCGCCCACTAGAGGTCACCGTCACACTAGCACAGGGGCAGGGACTGGACCTCTGCTTCACTTACCGATTAGTTTATGTCCATATTTCTTAAAACTTATTGAAACAACTCGTTCATAAATTGGAGAAATATAGTTTTTAGTGTTCTTCAGACGGCATCGGAAGGGGACGCAGTATATGAAGCTGTCTTTACACAATCACTGCTTGTATTTCCGCATTGAAGGTGGAGACTTCTCGATAGGACAGGCTTGTTGTGTTACGTCTAGGGAAGTTGCTCAATATCGGAAATTCACATTTTGACTGGTTTCAGTCTGTCCTTTAATGTTCCGTATACATAGATGCACTATATGGACGATATAGTCCGCTTATAAAAAAACACACACACCCATATCTGCGTTTTATCAAAGCAAACTCATGGTGTGGTAGGTACCTAGATGTAAAATGAATAATTCAGTAACTTCCTCTACTTACATCCGCAACCTCAGGTACAGTTTACTTCGCAAACTATCCGACTTTTTGGACCCTCAAGACAGGTGGAAAGAAGTTGTTACCTCGATACGGAAGCCGAATGGGGAGTTTAGGTACTCACAGCAACACGTGAGGTAGGAAAATATAAATCAGCGAAACTATCTCCGTTTCTATCTATACCTATCTCCATATCATCTATTACCTCTTTATATTTTTTATTTTCATCAGGAGATTTGAGGGCCTCCTTGCTCAGGGTAAAAGTCCCACAGTAGAGATGTTGTCAGACTGGGGTACCACCAACAGTACAGTGGGTGAACTTGTGGACATCTTGAAAAGTTACAAGCTGTTTGCTGCTGCCAGTCTCCTGCTACCTGGTACGCTTTCCTGATATTATGACGTGAACAACTCTATGTACTGTCAGTTTTAAGTAATGCTCATCACATTTAGGCTTTCATGTGTATCAAATGTGTATTTCATCTCTTTGACATTAATACCATGTCAACTTATTCATAAATGCACTTGTTCTGATGTATTTTCATTCGTCTAGATACCATAGAGGATCCTCAGCCTGCAGTAACACTACCATACCCTTTGCCTGCTCCAACATACCACAATCAGCCAACAAGACAACTAGAAGAAAGTGAACCACCAGCATCGCCTCTCATCCCTGTGCAGCCAACACAGACTCCACTGGAGAGCAGTGAACTGGACGAACCAGGTGCCTGCACTTGTTTTTCTCAGACTAAGTCATTTCACATATCAATATAAATGTTACATTTTGTGATTTGGGAAGGGAGGCTAGAAAATGTCTTCTTGCCACAAATAAAAGCCATAAAGTGAAAAACAAATCCACCAAAGCACCAGCAGCAAAATTTGAGTATAACAGTAAAAGAAGTTGACCCACAGTTTTTTATTAAGATTGCATGAGTACCAGCGTAATGTTGCTGGAGGAAAAGCAGATTCATTCAAATAACAGCTTGCTGCAGTACAATTTTAATTAAATGCACTATTTCATTTGTTAGGTTTCTCTAGTTTCTTGTACAATGAGTTGATGAAGATTACAGGCAACTTTGACGACCGGCCCATATCAGATGGTGGCTGCAGACTGGGAGAGGGAGGCTTTGGCACGGTATACAAAGGTCTCCTAAATGACCAACCTGTTGCAGTTAAAAAGCTTAATCCAGTAAGTGAAAACCGTGTTATTCTATCTGTCCTATTTTTGCTGATTTTCTAGATCAAAACCTTCAATGTTGTGTTCTCTTTTAGATGGACGACGTCTCCATAGATGAGCTGCGGGTTCAGTTTGATCAAGAGATCCAAACACTGAGAGTGTAAGTCTCATCTTTTTCCATATTTTGTATTCTGCTTGTTTTTGTGTGACTCAGAGCCTTTTCATAGCTGTCAGATATTATTAGCTTGGGCAGACCAGCTGTTTCTGGAGCAAGCGTCTTAATCCAAATAATGCCACCAGAGAATAAAAGTAATAAAGGAGTTCTTTTTTTTTCTTTCTTTTTTTTTTCTTAAAGCAGTCTGAGAGCACAAGATAAAACAGTCAAATATATCCCCAGTTATTAATTTCTTTATGATATCTCATCTTTTTGAAAATAGATGCTTTAATCAACTTGGCTTCTGTGGTTCTACACCTGGAGATATTTCAATGGAGCTACTTGGTCGAGCATGGCTAGATAATAGCTAATTCCATATTTTATTATTGTTTGGCAACTAGTTTAGCTTAGCCAAAAGATTACCGGATCACAAATCTGCCTACTAGTAGTGCTAAAGCTTGGTATTTTGGTGTATGTAGAAAATAAACAAAAAAGTTTCAGTAAAGGTGTATTTTGCTAGCTTTAAGCTTACTTAGCCAGCTGCCACTCTCTAGGTTGTAGCAATTAGCATTCCTGGGTCTCCTCTGGCAAATATTAGCCACTCTCTAGCTACAAACAGCTAGTCTATCTCAGTCCTAGGCACACAGGGTCACCAAATATTTCTGCAAGCAGCGCCAAAGTTTGGTATGTGGAATGACTATAGTAGTGTGTTTCAACAGAAGTTCAAGTTAGCTTTAAGCATACCTAGTGTGCTGCTTCAATTTGAGCTAAGCAAACAATTTCTTAGCTTAAGCTAGTTTAGGGTATGCTGCTTATCCCGATGAGGATAAGTGAACAGATGTTTTATTTCTTTGTCTGTATGTATCTGATTTTAAGAAAAACTTTACTCTCCAGGTTGAAACACGAGAATTTAGTCGACATGGTTGGGTTTTCCTGTGATGGACTGCACCCATGTTTGGTGTATGCACTCATGTCCAATGGCTCTTTACTTGACCGGCTAGCTTGCTTGGTAAGAAGTGTCTATCTTACAGACTTTCTCTTATGTCCTTTTACTTTTGTCCAAACAAAGATAATTTATGGTATACTTTTTGTACTTTTAGGGGGAAACTGCTCCGCTGTCCTGGCGACAGAGATGTTCAATAGCTGAAGGGACTGCAAGAGGCCTAGAGTTTCTGCATAACAATCATCATGTCCACAGAGATGTTAAGAGGTCAGTACAGATGGCATCTTTCTCCTTTAAAATTTCACTTTGTCTCCCCTTAATAGCAAAAGTTCTACACTTAGAAGATATGCTTGCTCACTTTCTTACAAAGAGTTTAAGTAAAAGATTGATTTCACTCTGAGAACCCATTTACTCTTAATAACATCATGCATCTTCTGCAAATTAGATAGCTGTCTGATCTCAAAAAGCTCTTAAGACAGAGTAAATGCAGCCAAAAAGCAATTTAGATGGATTGGAATATAATTTCTCAAACCATCCTTCAGACATTAATTTTAAATATGAAGGTCTAGAAAATGAGGTTGAGCTAAGCTTAGCAAAAAGAATGGAAAATAGTTCAGTGTTTGGAAATGTCATGATTGGATGGCTTTTTAAAAAAAACTCTCCAATGAGCTCTAGACAGACTTACTTGTGGATTTTGCTTTACCTTTATCTGTCAGACGTAACTACGGTGTCAGTCCTCTCCTCTGACTCTAAAACAGTGTAACTGTTCTGTAGACATGATCAGAATTTGAAAATCAAATTGATGCTGCTAACAATGACTTTGTTTATTTATTCTCATCAGTGCAAATATCCTATTAGATGAACATTTTGTGGCAAAGATATCTGACTTTGGGCTGACAAGAGCATCAGCCCAGCATTCACTGACAACCATGATGACAGAAAGGATTGTGGGTACTCGTGCATACATGGCACCTGAGGCAATGAGAGGAGAGATAACTGCAAAATCTGACATCTTCAGCTTTGGAGTGGTAACACACACACACACACACACACACACACACACACACACACACACACACACACACACACACACACACACACACACACACACACACACACACACACACACACACACACACACACACACACACACAGGGATGTTATTACAGGAAGGAGAAGTGCAGCCATACTGTAAAATAATGAACATGACTCAGCAGTTAAGTTGAGTGCAGGGTTTGCCTAAAGTACTGACACATACATAAATACAGGATGCAAACATTAGAGTATACATTTCTTCTCATTTGTGAAATCAGAGCTTTGTTTTATGTATCATGTGTCAAAGTTCCTACTAAAAATCTGAATCAGTTAAGGGTACAGCTGAAAATGTCAAACATGCAATACGTGACACTGGATGAATGATTTATGGGGTCAGGAGCACTGTATTAAACTGCCTGTCCTCCCATATAGCCCACAGCTTATATGTCTTATAGGACAGCTGTGGAAACACTGCAGTGTCTGTAATTCTGCTTGACTCATGTACAGCTAATAAGTTTTTTTTGTCAACCAGAGCCATGTGATTAACCCCATCTCTCTTACTCCTACAGGTGTTGTTAGAAATATTGTCTGGACTCCCGCCAGCTGCTGAAAACCGTGAGCCACAGTTCTTGGTAAGCAGCACAAAAGAGGCTTTCACTGCAGATCTATCAAGCATCGGTTTATGATCCCAGCTTATGAAAGACTTTCATTAGTAATGACATGTTATCAGTTTGTAGTCATTAGTGAGTAGGTGAAAGGATTTGAACAAGTTTTATCAATGGGGATCATTATTCATTGGTAATACCTACAAGTTGAAAATCTAGAAAAATCGAGCAAAAAAGAACCAGAAATATGTTTTTCATGGTATGTTCTGAGTGGTGTTTTCTTTCTTTGTTCCAACAGATGGACATGAGGTATGATATAGACGATGAAGATGAGGACCTGACTTTGGAAGACTTCCTGGATAAAAACATGGGAGACTGGGAGCTGAGCCATGTGGAGAGTATCTACCTCTTAGCCTGTCACTGTCTTAACGACAGGAAAAACAGGCGGCCAGTCATCAAACAGGTACAGTGAGAGAAAACAGATAATGAAATATAAAGCCTAGGCCACTGTGTTATTGTCTGCACTACTTTTACTGTCATCTTAAGTACAGTACTAGTATTATCAGCTTTTTTTTTTTAATTTGGTGTAGAATAATCCAGGTTTGGAAATCTACTTTTTTAACTCTTGTAACTTGTCTTACATTGGTTGTGCTTCTTCAAATTAAAAAAAAAAAGGATCAGCTCAAACATGGCCAGATAGATGCGTTTGAAGATTACTATCAACTAGGACTTCATACATCATGCTTTGTCCTTAAGGGGGCACTGAAGTTCCGATAGACTAAAAGCCCCCGGGTGGTTGCTTGTAGCTGAATTTTTCAGTAAATCAATTATGAGGGGAAAAAAACTACTTAGCACTATTAAGCCTGCTTTATTGTTTACTGTCACCGTAGCAATTCAGCAGCTCAAAAGCAAAATATAAAAACTTGAGTTCAAAATATATCAAGAAAATTTAAAAAATCTGTTTTGTTTGACCAATTCTTAATTTTTAGTGGGGCAATCCTGATGTTTTTTTCTCTTAGCCTATTTTTCTGGATTTATAAGCCTTAATTTTAGGGAGGGCAGGACAGTAGATGGAGCAAGAAATGGGAGATGAAAGTGGAAAAAGGGCCACAGGTTGAACCTGGGAGAGCTCATTTCAGGGTTATCCTTGTGGGATGTGTAGTCCTTTTTTTTGTTGTTAAAAAAGGGCAGTATTTATTTTTATTTTTATCTATTCATTCTTAAGTTTTAAGTTTTTGCAGATTGAAGACTGAACTTTCCTGACTGTTGCTAGAGACAGACTGTGAGAACAGTGAAAACAAATCAGCAACGTGTTTTGATGAGCTTATGTATGGTACACATAACAATGAAGGTTATACTCTGTGAAAATAAAATCCTAGAGATCGTCATGTACTAAAACCTGTAGGCTGTCTTTGTTTATTATTAATAACAATGTCTGTTTAACAGGTCCTGCTGGAGATCAAGGGAGTGGTCAAAAACATTTCTGTGGACTCGAAAACATTTCAGTGAAGCATCCCAATGAAGTTACATGATTTCTAAGCCTGGTGTGTATATACTGTATGAACTGACTGTCAAAAAAAGTATTTTTTTTAATAAGTTATCTTTTCATGAAGTATTAACATTTATAGTTTTTGCTTTTCAGATGTCTTTATTTTGAAAAAAGACAGATGTAGTTCTATGATTATATGAATACATTGCAAATTATGATGCAGCTATTATTGTTATTTTTTTAGGTTTGATGGCTGCTGTTGTATTTGTACCAGTGTTTCTTTTGTTTTGTTTTTTAAGGATGACCATTAAAAAAATAAAATGATTGAAACAAAGCATTTCTGATTTAAATATTTTATTTTCTTCTTTAAAAGAAAGATTTGTAAGAAAACAAATAAGACCAAACATGATTTTTTTCTATCATACTGACACTATGAATCTAAAGGGCTTTTTCCCTTTAATCATGAGGTGAGCGTAGTAGTTTGCCTAATATTAATCAGTAGAACAGTGGATGTGGCAACATTTCATCAAGGTACTTGTAGGATTCCCTTTCCTCTCAGGTTGCTTGGCTTCCCCGTTGTATGAGAAGCAGCAGAGTGTGAGTAGCTTCCTCTCAGTGAAATATGAGATGTATTGACGTAATATTTCTGGAAGCCCCGGTTCTTTCCACTGTGATCCTCACAGACACTAAACAATCACCAGAACAGAGCAGACTGTTTCTTAATCATAGAGCATCACACAGCTACAATATGTACATTTACAGCACTTGCATAGAAAAATAAGTTTCTCAGCAGATGATTTTTTTTTTCATGTAAACCACAGTTATATCAAAAAAGAAGTCAAATTTTCCTATATAAAATGCACTGTTAAAATCAATCAATAGACAGGTGGGATGGTTATTCTTCTCTGCTTTGGAGCACCTTATTGTGCAAACAGTAGGAGACAAATTTGAACACATTAGACACAAAAACATTAATTGACACAGACTTAAGGAATGCAAGTTAAGAAATGGAGAATGTGAACTTAAAAAGGGGGAAATCTTTCATATTGGCGCAAGTTCACATTAGCACTGGCATTTTTTTAGTTTCAGAGCTGGCAACGTTAGAAACTCAAGTTTGACTTAGTCTGAGCCTCTTTCAATCACTGTTAATTCATTTTGGTTACTGTATTCACATACACGTGTATGGTTCCATTTGGCAAGCTACAAATGGAGATTCTGCAGTGTGTCATTGCTCAGTTGTCCTTGGCGTGCATAGTTGGATCTCTGGTGAACTTTGTGGGAATTTTGAATCTTGTCTTATTCTTTTAAACAAGCGTGACAAATATGGTCCCCCCATCACAGGAATGTTCCACTGTGGAACGTGCTCGGAGTGGAGGCGGTGGCTAGGTGCTGAGGTCTGTTTAATCTTCCTCCTCTCCCTCTGCGGGTGGTCGAGTGATTCGACGGCCTCCCCTCTTCCCTGCAGGGCCTTTGGGCTTGGCGAAGGCCTGCTTGTGTGCATGCTGCTTGGGATGCACCTCATCGTACAGGAAATCACTGGTCAGCTCATCCCCATTGTCGATCTCCAGCTGAGAAACAGAAGAATACCAAGCTGTCACAAGCATGTTTTTAAACTCGGCGTGACTGAAGCCTATATAACACAGTGCACTCACGTACACTTTAACAGATGATTTTAACACGTTTCCTTTTTATTCAGATTTAAACTTCACTAACTCTCTATCCCTCAGTGCTGCAGATAATCTGAGGAAGTGAGAGACAGATCTTCTGGTCTTGTTTGTCTGTCGCTTGATTTTATGACATCCTATGCGTCATTTGAAATTTTAAAAACTTTTTTAAAACATTTTCATGAAGCTGGTTTGAGGCCACGATTTCCTGCACAACCTCCACTTCATTTTTAAGCGTCTCGTCCTGTATTGTATGTAATGTTTAACGTCATGCGTAAACACAACTACAGATAAAACTTTTCAAATGTATTTGTCATGCTGCTGATGAATTTTCCTCCCAGAAAAATACAGCTTAGGCAAATAGAGAAAGAGGCAGTGCAGAACAGCAGGTGTGTGCTACTGAATAAGGTATTTAACTTTTTTCCAATAGAGGGTATGCACATGATGTCACAGCAAGCGGAAGTCACTGCGGTTACGGACACTGAGTGGCACAAAGAGGGAGACGAGTGGCAGCATTGGCTGAAACATCGTCTAAACTCTTAAACAAAATCAAGAAATGGGGAAGAGCTAATGCACGATTGATTGAACAAACACGCTTAAAAAGCAGTCAGAGCTATCTTTGGACAGGCTACTAAAAGACAAAGAGAAGAGAAGCTGATGGATCGCTGCAAACTTCCCAAACAATCCGAGCAATAGCTGGATTTGGGGTTCCCATTTTGTGTCAGTTAAGTGTTAATTTATGCTGTATTTTTGGTTCAAATCATTCCTTAAATAACCAAATCTTTAAATGTTAGTACTTTTCATTCAGCTATATTTTTCATAGCTGAAATATTTTTGTTGTGTGATTATGAACCTTGTGCTAGACATGATTTGCAAACTAACTTAAACTGAGGCTAACCCAGTTTTCCAAATAAGAGGAAACTTTAGCACAAGCAGTTGTAGCTGTGCTGTACAAAGTATTTAATATTAACTGTACTAATTGTCTATTAATAATACAGAATTTGTAAAATACCAAAAGTAAACATAGATAATACGTGTATTCACTTGGGTCAATACACTGTATACTGTAAATTAAGTCATATAGAGGCTTTCATAGCTTTCAGACTTTGCATTGTGTTTTCCTGGCATTGAAATCAGGGACAAATAAATGTCAGGATATGATTTCTGCTGTGTTTACTGCCGCTCTCCGCAATGCTAAGTGGGGTTTGTTTTGCCACTCAGTCTGACTGAAGTGGGCGTGGCATGAATGCATACCCTCTATATTTGAAAAATAAAAAATCATTAAAAGAATTCAAAATGGTGTTATACTCCTTTAAAGACTGCCATCATTCATAGTGCCTCACCTTTTTCTCTACTTCAATCTGCAGATTTCTCTCCACCATGTCGATCAGGGGATTCTTGCAGCTGGAGTACAGCATCCTCTCTCGGATGCTACACTTGTACCCAGGCATGGAATAAATGAAGACTGTTTAAAGAGAAAGAAAAAAAAACAATGACAGAAGCGGGATGAATCTCTCGAGATGTCTCAAATAATAAATGGCGTGGTGTCTTGTAGAAGTATGCTCACCTGTGGACTCTAGGTAGTCGCCTTCGTGGGAATGTTTGTAGAGGAAGAAATGGTAACGTGGAGAGTCTTTGGGGATTCTATTCGGCAGGTCTTTCACCTCTGTTGGCTCTGTGCTAGACAGACGAATCAGCTCCTTTTCAGCGTCCACTTCCTGTTGACAGAAAATATTAAAACCACTCTAAAGTTAGTCTGCTGTCAACTCAAGCCCTTTAGATAAAGTGTTTGTGGTTTCCTGAAATTTATATTCTGCACTACCACCTCCCCCTCTGCATGTTTTAAAATCTATAATATTTTTAGGATTTGGCCCCAGTCTCGTTGTTACACCTTCTTGTGTAATATTTAAGAAATATGGATAGCATTCAGTCACTTTTGTATATTTTTCTGCTGTTGTCATTCATTATGTTGATAAAGGAAACTGGGTGGGGGCAGTGATTTACAAACCATCTCCCTCCCTCTCAGGTGTGTTCAGGTGAAACACTCACCGAACAGTTGTGCCATTCAGCAGATTAACAGAGAAAACAAGCATCTGTCTTTAACCTTTAGCTCAACAAACAAAAAGGGAACCAATACAAAGCAGCAGCACTCACACAGTTATCCCTTTGTTCTATACGCTGATCTGATCTTGTGACACAGACCCTCTGAATCTCAGTGAAAGGAACAAAGGCTTTTTGGCCAAAAAGAGTGACTCATTGTGTTTGTGTGCCAGCAAACTCTGACCAACAAATCCCCATCTCTGAGAACAATGTATGGCGACAGACAGAGAATTGATTTGCTCATTCAAACCCCTGATGGAGCTAAGGTCACCTGCTTTCTAATGATGACCTCTTATGGACTCACCAGTTGTACGTAGTTGTGTTTTTTGTCCCTATAACGTTCGAGAGCTCCAACAGCATCTCTGTGCAAGGGGAAGGCCACTCCCTGCAGGGTCGCATGTTTGGTGTCCACACCGATGTCTGTCTGCACCTGAAAACACACACACAAGAAAAAAACACTTTGCTTTCAGTTGTCCTGCCATGATAACAATGAAACAGTGCAGCTATAGATATTACTGATCAGGGCATTATAAATGTTGACATGCATTCAAAACTATTTCTTAGTCACATTAATGTAGAAACATGCCTGTAAATCCTACAAGACAGTCTCTGAGTTTGTAGCTTCCAGCAATGTGGCAACCTCTGGTTTTAAAGCATGAAACCAAAGTGGAAGTGCTAAAAACTGCAGTTATTTGAGCAGCTGCTAAAGCACCAGAAAACACAAACACTTCCCTTTAAAAGGCCCACCATTGCTGCAAAACTGACATGTTAAAATTTTGGTTAAAAAACAGTTTTCTGTCAGGACACACTTGTTGAATGTTTGATTACTTGCTGATTTTGAGGATTAAAAAAAACAGTAAGAGTTTTGCAAAATTAGAGGCAAAGTTAGTTTAACTGGCAGGTGGGCACACTGTTGCTGTTAGCAAGGGGATAATAGCCCACCTCAGCTTTGCCTCTTAAGTCTTTTGCGGGGTCAACAAACAGTAAAGTTGTTTTTGTTGGACCAGGATCGGATCAGTGCATCTCTAACTTGCACCCATTGTCAAAATAAAGACAAACACCACTGCAACAGGCGCCAACTGAGTGGCAACCCCCCATCCTAAAATAAGAAGACCATGAGGAAGTGCTAAAATCAGCAGTTCTTCAAGGTTCTGCTTGAGGCTGGATGCAGAAACAATAGAAAACAAATACACACCAAAAAGTATACTTATCAGAACCACAATGTTTTTGGTTTCACCCATGACCTAATTGTTAGCATGGGGGAGACAGGCTCTATAATCTATATAGCGGCTGGTCACAAAGGGAAGTTCTCAATGTTTTGGCTTCATTTTTGGGGAGGGGCGTGTCTTCCACCTTGAAACGGTCTAAATCTACACACAATCATTTGCAGGTGTCTTCATATTATCATGCTGGGGAGCACATGTTAAGGACTAAACTCTACTCTGTATTTTCTCTTTGATTCCAAGTATAGAGTAGTACTCCCAGTCTCCTGCTCACTGAGGTGTCTTAAAGACCCATGGATGAGGAAACTAGAACAAATGCTTGTGTTCAATTTATCAGTTTGAATGTTTACAAAAGCAACAACCAGCATGGGTTCAGAGGCTTTACAATAACAAACGAGGTGCTTGTATCAGAAGTGACAAAGCTTCTCCACGAAATCACATGTAAAACTGGAAACGCTGAGGGGGATTACACTGATGGATTGCATCTATTTTTAGATCCCCTGTCCCCACAAAATGAAATGCCGTGCAAACGTGATTGAGCATCTGATGTAGCTACCTCGCATGCAGAAAAAGGATTGCTGCTGTTTTATCCATCTGCTGAGTAAAAAGGGCAGGCAGTCTCCAAGGCGCAGCAATGATAAATATTTCAAAGCCTCTTTCTCCGTACAGGCGGTACAGATTAATGGTATATTATCTTCCTTCAACAGCTGGTCAAGTGGGACGAGCACAAACCACACTTCCTATTTGCTCTGCAGCTTCTAATTGACCAAACTTTAAAGAGGGACTGCAGTACTTAAAGCACGCCCATATATGGTCAGAGAGGCAGCTTTTGTTTATGTGGTAGAGATGTGAGAGCAGCACTCAGATCTTCTTTTTTAATGCAGGACGAAGAAGAGCTTACACAGGTTAATCTGCCAGAATAGTCTCAAGTGAAGTCTCAAGAGTAAAAACTCCTGCTTTTCTGTTCTTTTGTTCACTACCTGGTGAAAGCTCTTCAAATAAACTGCAGGAACAATGCTGGCGTCAACAGCAGCATACAGAGGATATCATATTACAGTTTTTTTTTTACTTGTCCCCGTAAAAAAAACAAAACAATAACCCAGCTCACCTGTGCTCCAAGCAGAATCACTGCAAAAAGCTCAAATCTACTCTGCACTCACAATTACATGCTCGACATATCTGCTTTCTTTTAGTACTGTCCCTTGCATAGAATTTATGGCTGTAAACAAGACTTTTTATGACTCTATGGGTGTGAGCTGTGTAAGCCTAATAGATCCATCTCTGCCAACATCCTGCTGTTCTTCCGTATCAGCATCTTTGTGGCGTGTTGATACTGCCGGGCAAGCAAGCATATGCACCCTAACACCGCTGCTGACCTTGTGCTGTTTGGGAGGATGCATAGCTGGCCTTCATTGATACTCCAAATGCTTCAGCAGGGATTTAAATCTCATACACAGGAGGTGTGATGAAGAGGGATAGTGCTGTAAGCTGATGTAAGCTGTTTTCCCCAACTGCAGCCACAGCTGTAACAATGACGTAGTGTTAACCCTTTCCAAACCGAAGCCCAGTTCACGTCCACTTCAAAGCAGAGCGTACCATTTCTTCCCATGCCCTCAAAATGAAACCATAACCAAGAAATGAAACCTGAGTGACCCCTGTGTTTGTGTGCTTGCTTGTGTGCGAGTACCTCGTTCAGTTTAATCTGCCTCAGTTCCTCCTCTGCAGCAGTGAGAGGTAGGGGAGCAGCCTGTGAGGTCAGATGTTTTCTGTATCCACTCAGAGTCAACTCATCCTGGGGACAAAAAAGAAGCACAATGCCACATCACACAGCGGAAAGGACTGACTCACTGAGACATCAGTGCTCATTTCAGTCAGTCATTACACAAGAAGAATAAAGCGTGACTTGTTTTTTGTCAGCTTTTGGAGGTTTAAGCTGCAAGCTGAATGCATAAAGGAGTAAAGGACATCACTTTAAGTGTTGCTGTTTTGAGACTAACCTTTGTGGTGGCAAATATCTCATCCTTGATGTGTCCGCCTCCAAACTCTTTCTTCAGTGTGGCTCTAGTAGCAGCGTATAACATTTTATGTCTCACCTGTGGACAAAAAGGACATTTAGACACTTGCATGGTTTTGTGAATATTTTGATTTCTCAGATGCTTGTTGTTGTTTTGTAAAGAGGTGACAGAGGTATGTTTTATTTATTTGGTATTTTCTGCACCTCCTGTGGATGAGGTGGTTCCTCTGGTCTCTGTTTATCTTATCAAATTAATTATTTCTGCTGATAATTCTCAGTGGAACAATACAGATACGGTGTTTCAAATGGTCTCATTTGCTTTTTTAGGCCATAAAGAGGCATCACTGTTAAAGGGACTGTGAGAGGGCTCTGTTTGAATTAGACTGCAGCGACACCCTTTGGCCGGGAGTCGTACGCACACTGTTGTGAATACATCACTCTCTACAAGGTGTGTTTGTTTTGGAAATGAATGGAGTTCAGATCTTCTTTTAACCCTACTTTTTCTTGTTCAAGTCAACTTTGTATACAGTTGAGGAGAGGTATTTATCATCAGTTAAGTAGCACTATTGTTCGAGACATGACAGCAAGCAAACTTCATGAAACCGTGGTTTAGTAGCTGTCCTTTATTTAGCACTACTGACAGCATGGGACATGTCCGTAATATGTAATGTCAGTGAATCCTGGTTATGTCTTGTGAGTGCTCATCTATCGGGATGCATGATGTTTGTGTTTTAGCCTTTAGCCTGTGCTCTATCACTCTCCTGTTTATTTTTCTTCTGCGCTTCTGTTCTTTTTTTGTCTGACAGTTAGGCTCCAGTGTCCACCATCACTACCAAATTAATCACAGAATTCTTTTTCAGCAGAGAAAAACACGGATCTCTTTCCTCACTATTAAACATCATCAGCCAGTGTGGTGTAGCCATAGAGACTTTGACGTGCTGTAAAACAATCTGGTCCTGCCCAACCAGATCAGAAAGCTAAGAAGTAGCATTTGGGAATAACCTATATTGGTGCTGATAATCTCAATTTAAATTGTGGATTACTATCAGGCATATATTTAGAAATTAGACTTTTTCAAAATCACTTTAAAAAAACTTAGTAGAACTTGATATTAGTCTGCCATGATAAAAACTCCTCACATGTGATTTAAAATATTACGATCCCTTGAATTGCCAAAATGTAACCTGTGAGATTTATCGTCAAAGTCCCAATTCGATTTGTTTTCAATCACCAAAATGCAATGCCTGCATCTTTGAGATACAACTAAACTAGTTAAACATTTTCTTTAGCGTTATAATCTTCTGTTTCTATATTTACTATTCTCAAAATAAATTCAGAAACACAGGAAGACAAACTCAGACATAGAAATTATTTCCTCATGGCATTAATTCTGCCAAAAAAAAAGAAAAAAAACATCCAAACAGTATCTCTGAATGTCCTCTGGAACAATTTGTGATTTCAGGCGATACAAATCGAAACAACTTGCCATGTCTCATCACAGAAACAAAAAAAAAAAACACTTAACCTCTTTTGTCACCAACAGTGTGCACTGCTTTTGCAATTATTTTGTAACTTCCAGACAAGCCTCAACCTGCGGCCACTGCTTCCAGCTACAGGGCAGGAATGTGAAGCTCGTATCTTGCAGAAAGGAAATTTGGCTTCATTTCCACCATGCAGTTAGAAAGCTACAAATATCCTGCATGGCATTTTTTATATTGGTGCTGGCCTCTCCTTGCAACATTCCACTTCCTATTGCTACAAAAACATCTGTGTGTTTGTTGGTCATGTTTATTTAAAATCACTGTGACTCCATCCCACAAGCGGTTCATCAAGTCTGAGTGGAACTAAACCACTTAGGTGGCATTGTATGAGTGATGGGCAAAGCAAATACAAACACAAACACACACAATTATAGGGAAACAACACAGGAGGAGAAGTTTGTATCAACAAAGAGCGCTGAGAGGGTGGATTTTTGTTCAGAGACTGGGGGTTTAGACTAAGCACCAGGTTATATCAGAGCACCATAATCTGCCCATATTTAGATTTCATGAGGCCCAGTCTACGTTTAGCGACATTTCCAACAAGCATGCTGCTTGATGTGGTAACCCCACCCATCTGATACTCCAACCAGAGGAGCACTCAAGCCATGCAGTATGGAAAGCTAGTCATTAAATCCAGTATATGCTTGGTTTTCTTACAGAAGAATGGTCTGGTGACCAGGCCAGAAAGATCCACTCATAGCCCTGGGTGTTGGTGGAGTCCAGCCGATACAGAATATAGCAGGGTATTTCGTCCTCAAGGAGGGGCAGTACAAGGTTATCATACTCCTGGTCCCATTTCTTTGATGCTTTCCTGGTGGCGCCTAGAGTCAGCTGCTCTGGAAAGCAGATGTGTGCAAAAAAAAATTGTCAGCAGTGTCTGGATTTGTTAGTAGTGTTGACATTTGAAGCCAGCTCTGGCAGACTTTTTGTTAGAAGAGTTTTCTTTGCAAGAGAATCTGTAAACAAACTCCAGGACCGCTTACCATCCTCGATGATGATCTTAAGAGCTCGGTACAGGTCCCCACTCCTGGCACTGGCAAAGACATCCTTCACATCATTGCCCGCTGAGGAGAGACAAGAAAAGATTCAGTCTGCAGCTGCTCTAAACTGATACCTGCTAACATGGCCTTATTTAGCCTTGGATTTAAAGCTTCGCTCTGAGGGCGAGGGGAATTTCTTTATCCAGCACTTTTCATATCCAACGAAAAATCAAAGGGCCTTACAAAGGCAGGCAAAAGCTCGGTGAATCTTAGTCACCAGACAAAGAGCCACATGATCAACATAAAAGAAATTATCATTGATATCAGAAATACTACAAAGTTATTGTTCTCTGATGATAACTAAGAGATTATAAAGCGTTATTCTGGGACACTGGTGTAGTGCGGGGGGGTTGAAGGCTGACAACCTTTGACCCCAGACCCAGTCACAATAAAACAGGGGTCCAACGGGCATTCACATAAAAGATCTGTCCAACTGAAGCTGAAATGACTCTGCAGTTATCCCTCAGGAAAAGATACAAACTTGTGAGAGAATCACTGCAAGATGATAGCTTGTTCAGATAAACCATGAAAAACACAACATTAAACTGGATTATATTTTAAATGACAAGTAAAGGGTAACATAGCGTGGTAATTTTTGTGTTTGTGTTTACTTAGACTATTCAACAAATGTGATCCAATCAGCTAGATGAAGACAACTGTCAGAAAAAGTTGAGGCTGTTTTACTAAGAGCAGGCCCTTAATTTCCATCTGATCAAATTGAATTTCGCATAACTACAGAAAAGTATCTCCAACTGATCCTGCATTATAATGTCCGACAGCCGATATCAACAACCACCTCTGAATAGTGACAATCACAGGCTATTAACTCACCTAATTTGCACGTTCTTCCATATATAAACAAACTGTAGATATGTATGTGGTTTTGCTACCCTCTATGAGAGGGCGCTACGCCCTACAGAAGTGATTTCATATAATTATATAGTACAGGTTAGACCCGGAGTGTCCACATTTTTATGGGAACACCAGCAGGTCTACCAGGCCAGCAGTTTGTTTAAATGAAGGCGTCGCCCATCCATTCAAAAGCTTTACCCAACGTTTCTGGGTTTAAGCTATAAGCTGAGAAGCTACTGACATAAAAAAAAATCGCATATTAAAAAGAGAAAAGGATAGATGTGATTTTGGTGGCCCATAAGCTACCTAAAAGCTCAGGGATTACGCTCCCCAGTCCTAAAAGTGCCCGAACATTGCACTGTCGGTCACACACATCACCGAGGCTGAAAGCTAGCGAGGAGTGGCTAGCTAACTTAACGCTAGCTTCTCGTTACAGTGAATTGTTGCAGATTCTCAAAGCTCAGCGGCGAATAACTCACGCAGGCAGAAAACTACACAAGTACAGAAACATCTCAGGTAGATAAAAACATGTACCTTGAATGCCCGTTTGATGTGACATTGTTTCTTCGTCGGATAGAAGAGCTGATGCAGCTGATCAGGCGAAACCAGGGCAGAGAAGCAGGAAGTGGACTACATCGACAAGACCTACCCCGTGACTGACGTCATCATCAATATCACATGACGTAGCAGATGAACATCATTTTCGGACATGAATTTTTATTTTTCTTTTAATCTAAAACTTAAATAATAAAAACTTAAGTACTTTGGAGAATAACTTAATCTTAAACTCAATTTCAAACAAATTTACTGCTTTATCATCAGAGATGTAAGAACTGCATTTTAGACTAAACTTTCTCAGTGCACCATGCATATAATTTCCCAAAGCAGTAGTTAACTGCTTTGATTTCATGCTCGTTCAGCAGAGGGTTTTTTTTTGTTCGGTGAGATCCCAGACAAAGTTTCCAGCATTAGAACTTAAAACGTAGAAACCTAATTATAACTTAATTATACAACTAAATCTGTAAGCACCCTATCTTTCCTTTGTGTAGATCACATTGGAATAGGAGCTATATATCTATAGTTTACCTGGCAAGTTGTATAATGCAACTTAAGAGCTAAAGCGAATGACCAACCTGCCCCTAACTGTGCCCCTGACTAACTAACAAGGGTCTAACATCTTGTTTTGTATAACAGCAATAGTAATAGTGGTGGGTGACGTAATATTCAAATATTTGTGTTGAATATGGCACTAAAGGAAATTTGAAATTTAAATTGACATTTCTAAAAATTAAAATGAGTAAGCCTTCACTGGTAAATGTATGTGCAGAATCAGCTTAGCAAACATTATAAGGGTGCTTATTAAAATTCTGAACCAGGCTCTCTGTTGGACCTCGATTGGTAAGTCTTTCAATTTTTCTTTTGACTTCCTGATTCGGTCTGATCTGAGATAAGTGGGAGATTTCCGCCTCTCGTGGCAAAAGAAGCCACTTGGCATGAAACCCTGCAACATCTGGAAGCCACTGGGCTTCCTGTCCCTCCTACTCGTCATTTTATGAAAAAATAAATGGATTCTACAGCAGCAGGATCATCCAGTCAGAGGGAATCTCAGAGTAGTATAACAGCAGACATGAATACAGCAATACCGGAAACAGTGGTGAATCGCCTTCGAAATAAAAGTTTGTATCGTGGTGATTGAAAAAAGTACGATTTTCATTTCATAAATTTGGAAAAAGATTTATTTAACTCTAAAACCAAGCCAGTTAATCTTCCCTCTACCTGATTTAATCTACCCAATCTATAAATATCAAGCAATGTCTCAAACAGTTCAAGATAACTTGATTTAAAAAAAAAAAAAAACACTTAGGCGGTTCAGTTCTGAAGGGAACTCATGTCAATTTAGTGTTCATACTATGGAAGACTTAAAAATCAAATTAACCATAAACTAGAATACAAAGTGTGGTGTTTTCTAATAGCATATAGGCTACAGACTCTGCACACATTATGCAAACAAATACATTATGTGATCTATCGTAGTAAATTGACATGAGATTTACAACATCTTTCAAAACTTTATATTGATTAAAATTGAATATTGCTCCTGTCTCTGTATTCACATTTTGCACTTAATTTATAAGCTTCTTTCATAGACAGTAAGCTAAATTGACTATCTTACTAAAAAGTTTAATGACAAAGCATACTGTATCTGCTCTTTAATTGTGCAGATATCTCTGTTTTAACAAACGATTTTCACCTTAAACCTTCACTACACCTAACAACTCTCATTAAAAACAAAAAGCAAACAAACAGAAAAAAAACAGCAAATGATAAATAACAAATGTTAGAGTGTAAGTTTCAGTAGGTTTGTGCTGCTTGTCATATTTTATTTTGAAATATAAAAGCGGAAGTTTCTTGTTTACAAATGTTCTACCTTGGCATTCATGAATCAACGTGTTTGGCTACATTGCGTTGTACTGATGCTGTGCGTGCTGTGTGGACTCATCCATCTCCATCCCGTCTCCAGCATCAGCAGCAGCATCAGTGTCCTACCCACAGCCCGGATACTGCACCGTCCGTCCGGCGGGAACCCGCTGACGAAGCATCGCCCGGCTGAGCTAGCCTGCCCGGCGCATGGACGCTCCAGCACAATGGCAGAGGATTTGTGGGTGCCTCTGTTGTATATCAACAACAGGTCGCATGGATAATTCCTCCACAATCCCCCTGTATCATCTCTTGTTTGGGATGATTAGAGCGCCACTGTCGGCTTGATGTGGCAGGAGAGCCGTGCGGGAGCAGGGCTGCTTGTCCTGGCTGTCTACTGAGAGGCAAACGGCGTGGAGCAGGTGCGTTCATGGTGTTGTTTCGCCAAATATTGCCGAAATGCAGGCAGGTAGGTCGTGCTCTGCTCCGGACTGTCCCAGATATTACAGAATGCATCGACATTTAAGTTGTGTAATCGGATAAATCCTGCCAAGCTTGGTGTGTTATCTCTGAGATGCGTGGGGTCGGGGCTGTGACATTTGGCGTCATCATGTTGTGACATTAGAGAGGATGTGTGGTCACAGTTTAATGCTTTTAACATGATGGTCCATTCAGAAACAGGCTGGGTCATACTGTGTAACTACTTTAACACTTCAAACTACTAGGGTTAGTGGTCTGTTTCCATATTCACTGACATATTAGAGGCCTGCCTTAGAGTTTCAAAGTACAGTTTCTGAGGGTGGCAGATCTTATGAAGTCAGTTGTAGTCTTCATAGTATTTTTAGCCTTATTAGAAAGGTTGTTTTAGGTAATTATCTTCCTTAAGATTGAGAAGTATAGAAAATAAATTAAGCTTTATGCCAGATTTAATCCTGCTAACCCCCTAGACTGGATACATTATGAGTCAAGATGGCAAATAATGTTGACACTAACATGTGGCTTGTGAAATGTAATATCCACAAGGCAGTTTCACTGTGGCAGCTCTATTCTTGATACAGTTATATCATTCCAATTTCCCTCTGTGGGGTATTTTAGGAAACTGTGCCACATCAGGGCACCAGTTTGAGAAGTTCAATCCTGCAAAGTCAGAACAGCGACAGTGAGGGAGTTCAGACTGAGTGGAGCTCATGGGTGAATGAATATTGTCGGGTTTTTGAAAAGACAGAGGGGCGGACTGTCGGGAAGTTACTCAAGCGCTGCCTGGCAGGTGTTACTGAGCAAAGTGTCGACAAAATGCTGGCACATTTCTTAGAGAGGAGCGGGGGATTGGCAGGCTGAAAGGACAAGACTTCAATAAAGCCAGAATTTATCCAGGTATGACACTAACAACTAAACTTTCTCTGTGACTGATGACGAATCAAGCCTTTTAAGTGTGAACTGCTGGTTTTTGGAGGTAGGGTTCTTGTTGTCACCTGCACCATAATCTGTCTTTTGCCATCCCTGGCAATGCTTTTCTTTAGTGTTAAACAGCTTTGGTGGTAAAGCCTGTTTTTTTAGCTGAAATGTCTCTATTTAAGGGTTATTCCAATGCTTTTTAATGTTTAGTATTCATTTTGAACTGATTTTGTGAGCAAAGCTTCAAAATGTGTTTTAAAGAGCATCATTTTATAATTTTGTGCTCAGTTGCGCCCCAACTGTGCTTGTGTTAAATCTGTTTTCATGGTTTTCTTTCATTTCATTGACAACACAGAGGAAGCCATGTTTGTGCAAATATTCAGCATAGGAAAGCCTGTTTTGTATATGTAGGTGTATTATTATTGGCGCTCATCTCAGGATGACATGAACAGCTCAAACCATTTCCTTTCCTCCTCATAGCATTAACTTTATTTTTGTTATAGATTGTGGGTTTTAAATTTGCTTGTTTCACCTCCTTTCAGCTGATTTATTCTTTGTTTTGCTGGCATCACTGAAAAGAAAGACCAAGACCTCTCATGCTCAAGATAATCTTAGCATCTAAGAGATTAAATATCTCTGTGTAGGTGTATTTTTGGCGCTGCCGTAGAATGATCACAGTTGTCTGAATTAAGCATAAACCCACCCTGTACCAAACCTCAGTTATATTCCTATCACTAATCTCAGTGTGAGGGATGTTTTTACTCTAATCTGCCCTGCTGATATGCGAGTAATATAATCTGACTGAAGGAAGCACTTTATCACTCGCTCTGTTTCCCAGGTGTCGTGTGGCTGGGGGGCTCAGCAGGATGGAAATAGATGCCCGTTTTCGTTACTATTTCCAGCACCCGTGGTCGCGACTCATCGTGGCCTACCTGGTCACCTTCTTCAACTTCCTCATCTTCGCTGAGGACCCTGTGTCCCACAGCCAGACTGAGGCCCACATGATTGTCGTTGGCAACTGCTTCTCCTTCCTGTTCAACAAGTACCCCAGCCTGGGATGGAACATCCTGAAAGTAGTGTGCTGGATCCTGGCCATCATCTGTGGCCTGCTAGCCGGGAAGTTTATATTCCACCGCCAGCTATTTGGTAAGTCATGCGCACAGTAATGTAGAGGAATGTGCAGAGTAATGGCTCTGCTGAGGGGAGGGAACTTTTCCTCCTGAGTTGTTTTTGTTTTGGCTGTTTATCAGTGAAAAGCGCCTCACACTCATACTTCACTGCAACAGCTTTGAATAGGATTGTAATGCAGCCATAAAAAAACAAGTAGTAGCTAACAGCTGTTACATTTGTATTTAGGCTATTGTATTGGTCCTTTCTGGTACAACTTTTTTCATCTTTTTTTATCAGATCTGGGTGAAATAATGTTTGCTATTATGGCTCCTGCTTTTATTCACTACAGTTCAAGTAAGGCTGTGGTTAACAAGCATTGTATTGATTATCTTTATAAATCTTTTAGCCTGTAAAGAAACAGACACGAAAAAGCCCAGAAAAGTTATTCTTATTTCACCTGATTTTCAATATTTTGGCATAAAAATGAACATATGTCAAGTTAACACAGAGAGTCTGTGAAAGATTTACTTTCATCCAAGCATCCTTAGCTCTTTTTGCCCAGATCTGTTTTTCCGTTTCTTTTATTCGCACCACAAAATTACGCTCAAAGTTCTGTCTCTAAAGCTAGTCAGCATCACAATTCTCCTCATGCCCTGACAGTGTTTCTGTAGGTGGGTCCCTGCATTTTCAGCTGCTTGGTATGATCAAGGGGCAACATCCGGTCAGTGAAAATGAAGCCTTTGCAGAAATGCTAAATGTTGCTGTTCATTGAGAATCCACTTGAGGCTGGCTGCAGAAAAACCGGAAGTCAGATACACACCTAGCCATAAAAACTGACTTTTACAGCATTAAAAAGCATATTTACAGCCTGGTTCAAAAACGGCTTGGGTCTAAAAAGCTCATTTCACCATCGGCACACACTATATGAGTGAATTTTTGTCTAATTTAGTGGTTTAGAGAATTTATTAGGATCGTTTGATGGTTCAATTAGAGACACAGCTTAGGTCACGTGACTGATGAGCGCCCTGTGGCTGTTCGAAATGAAACTCACAGCCGGCATCATAACAAATGTGGCTGCGTCTGCGGATAGGCTTCATTTCAAGTGTCAGGAACAGACGGGTGACTTTGCTGAGGCTACATCCATGTTGTATATAGTCTATGGGTATGATCCTGCTTTTGGTTTGGTAAAAAATCTGTATTGGATCGTCCTCATTCAGTGATTTAGCTGATCTCAGGTCGCTCTCTGCCCATCACATCTGATGTCCTGTAATGACAGTCTCATGCACTATAGTATATTCTACCTGTTAATGCGTTGATCCAAGTCTTAGGTCTCATGTCAAACATGGATGCTCTCATGCTGCTGTTTTAAATGTTAGTGCAGCTCATTGTTTTGGACTCTTATAAAGCGTTTGTTTATCATCAAGCCTCACCCACACGCAGGTCAGCATAACAAGTTAAACATTTCAGCAAGTGAGATGAGCTATTAAAGTGTTTTATGAGATGACTACTAATGAACAGTCAAAATATAAATGATACACACAGAGAGGAGAGAGTTGTTCTCAGCCTTTCCCCATTGCTTGTCTGTCTCTCAGTAGCAACCCTTGACTGCATGTCTACCCCCACTCTCCACTTTCCACATTTCCTGTCTCTCGTCAGCTGCTCAAGTGAAGGCAAGAATTTGTGAAATTAACCAATGAATTAATTAAGAGGTAAAGAGAGATGATTGGAGGCAGGGCAGGGAAAGCCAGTGTGTGTATTAATGGAGGAAAGCTGTCTGAGCTATGTCTGTGTAGTGCATAAAGTTATGGACAAAGCATGACGGATGAAGGTGCACACAATCGTCCTCATCAAACTTGATTTGAGCCTTGTTAAATAAAAACTTTTTAGAAAAGTTTTCTGCATCTTAACCTGCAAATTGACCCAAGAAAACAAAATAATTGCTTTTCACACATCTGTATCATGATAACATTATTTCAGCATCCATATCCACTTCGTCATTGTGATTCAGTCACACCTTCCTTATATAACTTCTCATAAATCACACATTCACAACTTGAAGACTTGGTAAAGCTTTTTCCACAGATTTAAAAGTAGTGCAAAGACCTAAAGACACCTGTTTCTGTCTTCTTGGCTCATGTTTTTACCCACTGTAGGGTGTCTCATGTCGTAAACTTTATCACCCGAGAAACACAACATCTACCCCACCATCTGCTACATATTCAGTAATGATTACCATCTCTCTTCCTTCACCTCTCACGCCTCCGTGATGTATTTCCTCCTCTGTCTCACCCCCTCACAATCTTTCTCACCTCTTTTTACAACCCTCAGCCTTTTGTCTCTTGTCGCTCTCTCGACAGCATGACTCTTTCCATTACACTCTCCTCTCAGGAGGCCGTGACACCTATCTCATCAGCCCTGTGTTTGTTTACACTGTGCAGCAGTTCACCACGCTTTTTATTCAACTCACGCATTTCATTTCCTACTCACTTCACAACTCACTTAGCCTCGGATATTACGGGCCACCGTGGCTTATCTCCTTGGGATGAACCATTAATGACTGTAATTGTGGAGGGCACAGAAAGAAAGAGGGGGATGTGGGAAGGGGAGTTCTTCGAGTGATCATCTCCTCGGAGCATAAATAGAAAGCCAGGAGTGTGTGATGGCCTGATACTTTCGGCAAATATAGAATCCTCACTGAGACGAGGACCCAAAATAGCCCAGTAGACTTTGCTGTTTCTGTGTGGGTACCAGCTGCTCTGTCCACAGCTTCCAATAACTGACTGAATGTTTCTCTGAGATCCGGACCATATGTGAGGTTACTTGATACTTTATCTGTTCAGGGTCCCTGGAACTTTCTTTAACTGAGACAGATAAATGATTGAAAATACCTTTAGAAAATACACTTTTCTTACTTCATTAAGAATGTGTCCTCATTTTAGATACAGATTTCAGAGCTGACCAGGGATGTGTCCAGAGGGGCAACTAAGGGTGGCATGGTCCCCCTAAATCTGATTGGTCACCACTTGAAAACTCTTGAATTGTGAAAGACTATTCACTTTGCAATAAGAAAAAATGAAGTTAAAATAATTTGTTTGGGTTGTGTTGTAACAGACTCCTCGACACTTTCTTGACATTTTAGTTAACCACTTTCTGTTTTTGTTCATAACTTGAGTCATTACTTTGGAGATAGATCTTCTTTTTTGAGTCAGTCAGCTTGGATGCTCTCAGTTATGTTGCTTTTTAAGCAAAAGAAAAAAAAGAAGACCAGGGTTGTGAGAACTCTGGGGTTAGATCAGTTAGAAAAGAGCGAATAAAAGAGTGTGCTACAGGCCATCCCTGAACAAGTCCCAGTCCAAAAGTCTATACATGCTCCTACAGCTGACCTACACTGAAATATGTTGTATTTAAGTCTATCTTTCATAAATGTTTCAACATGTGGTCATCCTAGTTCCTCCATGGTGAGAGACTCGAGCTGTAAAAAGATGTTAAAATCCAGCCTTGTCTATAAGAATACTAAACTATGGTGATACTTCCACCAGATGTGTCTCCAATCCATCTCCACTCCATTACGGCAGCCAATCAGTTTCTATTCAAGCAAATGGGTAAACTTACACTAAATCTACTTTGCTGGGTTCCTGCTGCGTGACTGGTCCAGCTGGTCAAAGCTAATATTCAATCATCCTACTTTTGCTGGATGCTGGAGCTGTGATGCACCAATTCATTGTAGGGAATATTGAGCGTGCTAGGAAGTAGTGAACAGATTCTACCTAAAAACACTCAGTGACTTTCAAAAGAAACCCATATCATGTCAAAACCAGATAGGGATGGGTACAGAATTAGGTACTTAGGTAGGTACCGACTGAATTCTGTCAAATTCTCGTAAAATCATAACGTACCATGTTTGGGTACCTAACCGCATCCTTGTGACTATAAGGGAATGGAAGAGTAGGTGAATTTCCACGTTGGTCATGAACATAGCATTGCAAGGTTATATATTGAAGAATAAATATTTTTAATTAAAAATATATACAATTATGTTATTATCGAACAAATTGATATTTTCTATTACATACATAGAAAAAGTACCGAAAATTGGTATCATTGAGTACCGGTACCAATTGCTAGGTACCATGCATGGGTACCTTATTGTTTCAAATGTGAAAGGTACCCATCCCTAAAACCAGATCGTATTCAGCTTGACTAAAACAACAAACCGACATAATAAGTGCAGCCAGGACAGAAGTCAACAGGGTTGAGGTTTTATTGCCTAACATGACTGAAGAGAGACTTATCAATGGAGTTGGAGTGCAGGAACTGCTCGGTCTCGCGACTCCAGCTGTCTGTCAGTCATGTGGCTTGCTGGACCGAGCACGCAGCGAGTGTGAAGATGACCAAGTCAACACTCAACAGAGCAGACTGCAGTGTCTGGTGTATTTCAGGCGTAAAGCTTTCTTTATATTGCGAGTCTGTAGCAGTGTTGCACAGCTTTGCCATTAGTACACCATTATACATTCATCATTTGATACTACAATGGTGTAATATAAGTATCCCAGTTTGTGATTTTACATTGTGGAAGAATGACTGGCAAACACTCCCATGTGATTTCTTTTTAGTTTTTTTTCATGGTTGATGTTTTGGAAACTAGACAGTGAGTGAGATCCCACATTTTTTGTACTTTTAGATCTCTATCTTTCATGTAAAACTTGTAGAATCATATTTCTTCTTCTTATCTTAAATGTAAGAACAACAATGTTTGTTGGTATTGTAGGTTTGCTGCAGGGAATTTCTGTTTTCTTTGCAAGAGACAAAAGGAGCTGGGAAGCCAACACTGGCATGAAATTTCTGTAACAAATAACAGTGTGATGATTGACTCCTTATCTCACTTGTCTAAGGAGAGAATCTGACTCCTCTCTGAGAAAACATCATTTCAGACTTCTGCCTCCACTCACATACAGACAGGGAGATTTCACTTCCATCTTTGTATTCAGAGTGCAGTAAAGACATTTGTCAGTGATGTCATTTTCCAGGAAAACAGCCTGCGTTACTCTGGATAATCTTATGAACATGGTGATTCTGGGGACTATTTTTGAAAGTGGTTTAGATAAAGAACTTTTTTTTATAGTCTCTGGATTATCAAAAGGAACATGGACACTGTTCCTGGAAAGAAGAAAAGTAGTTTTGCAGAAAAAAACAACTCATGGGACAATAAAAGTCAAACTGAACACAGCTGCAGAAGAAGTTACCAGAAAATGCTTTGATTTAATTTACTGTATTTGTCGTTTGATGCTACACTCTGCACAAACAGTCTTTGCAATGGTTTTCTGATATATGTATATATATATATATATATGACTCATAAGAGTAAATAAACAGCTCAGTGTGAGGTCTGTTGTGTATGTGGATCAGTATCTATGCATTTCAAGGTAAAGAGGACGAAAACAGTGCAACTCATTCTGCAGCCAGATACCACTAATATGCTTCAACAAGCCTCTGAACAGATGGTTTGTGTCATTTTTAATTGGGAGACTGTAGTTTAAGGTAAAGGAGAGCTGTGCATGAGCGAGCTGGAGAGGAGAAATGTGTCCTGCACAACATTTCAGTACGGCAGTTATGTAATCACAACCCAGGTAGGGGCATGAGAGCTCCACTATGGAAGCAAACCCACTGTAAAAATTCTCATGTCACATAGGCCCACATGGCCGACCTGCACATCATGATGTCTCCACTAAAGCCCCTGCAGATCTGTAGCTGCTGTGTGATATGTAGGCGTGCAGTGGGAACACTTCTGGATACAAACACAGTCTGTGCAAAGGTTTGAGTGCCTTAAAAAAAGAAATGACTGGCTGAAAGTGTTTTCTGCAATCACATTTTGAGAAGGTGTTTTTGATACTATTTTAGACCCGTAATATGTTGCATAACTGGTGTCATTTCTAAGCTGAGGTTGTTTGCAGCAGAGCCTAACTTCAAATCAATTTGTCACATACCTGGAACAAGCAGAGTTTATGAAAGCTTAGACATTGGCTGTGTCATTTACCATTTACGATGGCTTTGGAAATCTGTGCGTTTTACAGTTATTACACCTCA
This sequence comes from Halichoeres trimaculatus, assembly GCF_033239565.1. Lineage (NCBI taxonomy): Eukaryota > Metazoa > Chordata > Actinopteri > Labriformes > Labridae > Halichoeres > Halichoeres trimaculatus. The sequence continues at coordinate 25,370,010 of NW_027437187.1, read as the reverse complement.
TTCTCCCTTTGGCACCTCAGCATTTGCATGTTTTAGCCACAATATGGGATTTGCCCTCTCAAAAACCCACACAAGCATTAATCTAGTTGTAGTTTTCATTGCAGCCCTTCCATCCAAATATGTTTCCCAGTCATGTTTCTATTTGTAGTGGGCAGAGGTGCACACAGCATTGTTCTTGTTTGCCTCTGTTAGAGAGGAAAAAAAGCAGAATAAACCCCAGATGATGAATAGCTTCTGACAGATTATGTGATTTAAGACTACATTTGAGGTTCAAGGAATAACCTATGCTGTTCCATTCAGCCTCTCAAGGCTATGTGTGCTCTCTAATGGAGTGGGCGCTAGCCAATGACTTCTGGTCATTCAGAGGGAGACTGGCTGTCGTTTTGCATTTGTATTAAATCTTAGGTCACGCAGGGTTTGTGAGTTGTCTATTTCACTAGGAGCAGGGTTTGTTGTAGATTAGATTAAGGCACCTTTTAAAATGTTAAGAAACTGATTTCCTGAGGCATGTCTGTGCTAGAGGATTTTGCTGCAGGGTGCACAACTGTTTTTTTTCTCTGTCATCGATTAACCTAGCAAACACATAAAGTGAAAAAAATGGAATCAATCTCCTCACTTAAAGTAATAGTGTGACAAAAAACACAATTTGATTCTACACAGGTATTAAGTTAAATATCTTTCTTTTAAGCTTAGGAACCTTACTTTGGCTTAATTTGAGTCTGAAAATGAGACTTCATCCATGAATGAAATAACAATCCCTCTCAGTTTCAAACACACTTGTATAAGAAGGTCAAACGCACTCAGAGACTAAAAGACAGAGATAGATTTCAGGATAACTTCTAAAATGTCATAGATTTGAGCTGACACATGTCAATCTGCTCAAAAGTCAAGGGGAAGTGACAGCAATGGATGCTCTAACTTTACTGACAACATCCATGAGATCAACAAAATAAAAACGCAGAGGTCAAATGGTGTGGAAAGAGAATATGTGATGTCTCCAAACCATGAAGAAGACAGGTTTTTATTCTGGTACTGACAAGGGAGGTGTGAAAACATACCAAAACAGTAATGTATTGCGATACTTTGACCTTCAATACAATATTGATACTATATTCAACTCTTAAGATCAAGTTTTTAGTAAAACTAAAATTGCATATTTTAGCCAAGTCGAAAGTAAAATATGACTTCAGCACCTCCACTGCGATAAATAGCACCAAAGAGCTACTCTGCAGTGTGTTGCCAATAGACTGTATAGTAAATATTATCTCAAAGATTATTTAAAATATTTTATTTCTAACTTGATAATGTGAGTTTTTGTTGTACTGACCAAGTCAGTCTGCCGTAGACATCAATTTTTTCCTTTGTCCTTTTGAATAATATTGTGTGATTTGCATACACATCATCTCTTTTTTTTCTTATTCAACTGTGTAAAATATTACAGTATATCACAATATTGTGATATTGTGATATATCATATTCATAGACTGTAAAAAATAAATGAACGTCCGCCTGCAGTGAGGTCTTCACAAAAACTGCTCCCCCTCGTGGCTGGCTGCAGTATAGGTTAAAAAATCCGGCTTTCCAGCCATTCCAGATGGGCTGTGGTCAAACCTTAAAAAATCAGTACTCCTTGTAGAAATGTTTCTCACGTCCGATTTGAAGATATCATTTGGCTGTCTTGTATTGAAGTCCTCTTTTTCCGGAAAGTTTCGTTTTCATTAGTTATACGAGGTTAAAAGCAAGGCTTTACGTGACGTTAACAGCTGCCGTTCTCGTGTATTTTTTTCGGGGATTGTAAAATATTTCGGGAGGTAGAGCCAAGAAGTGATTAGACTCTCGAAAGAAAAAAAAAATATTATTTTTTTCACCCAGCTCAACTCAGACTCTCCCAGAATCCCTCATCATCTCTACTGCGCAGACTCTGGCTGCAATTGCTGCCATTGGCCGCGCCTGTGACGTGGGAATTTTGGCTTCAATTTCGTGCAGTGATAAACGGCAGAGCCATGCTGTCCACTCTATATACAGTCTATGATCATGATACCATTTTATAGTGAACCAAGTATTGTAATGCGTATTGTATTGTGAGGTTTCTTGCCAATACTCACTCCTACTAGGGATAGGTTGTAGTTTCTAATTGTTGGATTTTCTTTTGTAACATCCGGGAAGAGCTCCCGTATCTGGTAGTTGTGTCATTTTCTTGATGTCAAAAGTGCCATTGCAAGCTTGCAGGGAGATATGGAGTGAGATGATCGAACAGCTTCCTTTCATTCCACAGCAAGAATTCAGCACAGGTCAAAGGAGAGCAAGGTGAAACCTTTGTAAAAACACACACACAAAAGAAAGCAGTTCTACAGGTTAAACAGGTCAAAATCAGCAGAAACTTTGAGGTGTTATTTTGCCCACAGTGAACGCCAGATTTTACACTCACCAAAAGTTCCTCCTGAGAGCTTTAAGTAGAGTTTTTCATGATCTTGTTTTTTCTTAGCACTTACTCACAATCTGAATATTTATCTGTAGGAATAATCTGGAGAGAGCTGGTGATCTTTCAGCGCTGAATCGATCTGTCAGCTTGCCTAAATATAACAGATTTAGTGTGAAGTTATGTAATATTTATAACAAACGGCTCACGACTTTGCTTTCTCTCTGCAGTGAAGCTGCACATCAGCACAGGAGCTCTATATCATGACTCTGATTTTGCAGTAAATGATAATCTCAAAGCCAATCTTTATAATGGAAGAACTGACTTCTCACTTCTCCCTCATGCTGCTTCAGTCCCACATTACCATAATATATTCACCTATCTCTCTCCGAGGCCTCGCCACTTCTAAAAGGTAAATTGAAGGGTAATTCTGAGTTATGGGGAGCGGCGTCCTAACCTGATTAAAGCCTGCTTTGCATCTTATTACCTATACTTACATTCAATCAGACTCTGACCGCTCCTCTCTGCTCTCTGTGGATGATTTATTTGACACTTCTGAAAAGTGTGAGAGAAGGGGTGGCAGAAATTAAAATGAAAACCTGTTTTGGTTGATCACAGAGCTGTGTGTGTGTGTGAGGGAGAGGGTTACACGCCATTGGCTGCTCTGTTGTTAAAGTTCCCTCCTCTCGTCCCCCTTTCCCTGATCTTGATGATTGTAGCCTGCAGGATGCCATCTGGGTTCTGTCATATGTTATCACTGTGCCACGCAAGGGCTGAGATGGCTTATGTACAGATCTGTGTTGCTGCGGGTCAACGTGGAGTCAGTGTTAGAGTGTGTATGTGTGTGAATGAGTGGGGGCTGTATGGGTGGGTTTCAGGAGGATTGGCTCTGTGTGTGTCTGAGCTGTGGGGATATTTTATTGCCCCCGTATGTGTTGTCGAGATAATGTGTTTCTATTTAGACTGAATTAATGTTCCATCTTTTCATGCCATTGTCTTGCTAAATATTAGATTAAAATCTGCCAATTATCCAGCAATTATGTGACACAAGTTATGTACACCAGTGTGATTCTGGTTTGATTGTTTAAGCTATTTATCAAGCATAAGTAACAATTATAAGCTGATAACAGTGTCTCTATTGTTGTTCAGTGACACCACCAGATGGACATTGACCCAGTTGCATCAAGCATTCATTCCTGAAGAGGCCTAACAAAGGTACATTATAGGAATGATAATTCAGACTTTCCTAGTTGTGCCTGACCAGGGTCTGTGTCCTTGGGTGCCATAGTTTGAGCTTACATCAGCTATAACCTTTAATTAGAAGCACTTCTAAATTGGGCCTCCTATAGCTAGGTTACAAAAAGTGTCCAGCAACACTTCTATTTCACTTTCAAGGGACTTTAACTCTGTTTTAGATTTATCTTTCTGCTTAACATTTGCTTTTATGTAATGGTCTTTAACAAAGAAAATGCAACAGATCTACACTAGGAATTGTGTTACACAAAGAAAGAAGTGCAGTTAGTTCCCCTTCTGTATGGAGCTTTGCCTGTGTTGTTGACAACCGTGGGGTGTGTGGTTACACATTGTCTTGATTTGTAAAGATCAATGATAAAAAGTTACATTTACAAACATGAACTTTTTGTAAACATTAAGCCATTTTCAAATGGAAGCGCTGAGGGTGCAGCAACCCGTAAGTCAGCTGAAGGTAGACGCGTTTTTGCACTTGGGATGGTGAGTGCTGAAAACGTCAAAATATCTTGGTTTTCACATTGAAAGTAGGCAGTGCCTGTGCAAAATGCACCACTAGAGGATACAGGTTATTGTGTGAGCCTTTCAGTGCCTATATAGCGCAAGCTGATGAGTTATGTGGCACCGGTATAGGCTGTCAAGTCAATGGCTAATGAAGTTTGCCGACCCTTTCCCACTCCCTACTCTCAGTCTGTTCTCCCTACTCTCTAAATAATGAAATGAAAAGCCCAGAAAAAAAAATGAAAACAAAAAACTGCTGAGTCATATGAGAAAAGTCATCTTCTACTTAGTTTTGATAAGTCAAGACATAAGGTACATTGAACTGCACATTGTACTACAACGTACACATGTCTAATTCACCTTTAGAAAAAAAAATAAGATTTAATATGGACTCTGATGGGGTTTGCTTGACTTTTGAGAAAGCCTCAAGTGGACACTTTAGAAAGTGCAGCTTTCAGCACTTCAGCATCAGCATCAGATTTTAGCTCTAGAAGCTGCCGCTTGTGGAAAACAAAACAGTTGTACTTTTGTGATGATGCTTCTCCACTAAGAACAATTTTTAAGATCGACCACTTAAAAAAAGATGGGAACTTTTTTATATCTGAGTATGTGAAGTGAATGCATATAACACTCTCAGGATTCTGTCTGAAGTTTATGGATAACTTTGAAATCCATTGAAAACAAATGCTACACCACAGGTAGGTCGCCAGTCTGTGACAGGGCTTGACAGACTATCCTTTCTTATTTGATAAAATATGAATTAGTCTATCAAGTTTGGGACAGTGGTCATACAGGTCCAGTCCCAAAAAAATGTGTCTATAATTTTACTTTACAAGAATCTTTAATATTTTACATTGTAATCAAAATATACTGTTTGTATCTTTTTTTAAGTGTTTTTTTTTTTGTAAGCTTTTGGTATGATTATAGCCCCACAGGTCTCGTCCTGACCCGTTCTGATCTTAACGCCTCATCTGCAGTTATCTGCATAGTATCCTCCTCATCAATATTCATAGCTTACCAACCTTATGTCACCCTGTGCAGCTACTTTATGTTCAACGCTCTCCTCCAGTTCAGGCCGGTCTGGAGTAGTTGGCCTCTGAGGTTTGCCCCCTTCCTCTGTGAATAATGTATGATTGCTCTGGAGTCAGAACAGTGCTAAGCCCCTGCAGCCTGAATTTTTACTTCCTCTTTTGCTGCAGGAAGCTGCAGTCTCGTGGATGTGGATGCGTTTGATGCATTTTTAGTACAGTCTGCATTTTCTCTGTGGATGTATTGATCTGTGGGGAAGCGTAAAAATTGCACTTAACTCATAAAGTTTCCAGGAAAAAAGACACCAGAAATGTTTGACTGCTTTGGTCTTGAGCCAAGCCATAAATAAAAAAAGGAGAGATCTAACAGGCCTCTTACTGGAATAGATATAGCAGTACAGTGGTCCAGTACCCAGCCCTCTGTGTCTTGTCTTTACTTGCTGCAGTCTCCCTGTGGAGGGAGTTCTGTTGTCACTTCTCAGCTCTGATTTATTAGCCCAACACTTAGTTACAGAAGAGTTCAGCACTGGGAATGCTTGTGGCCATCGTCATGGCTATTCCCCAAACCCCCATGGTGATGCTGCAGCCAAACAAATGTGTGATAAATGGGGGATACTAGTGAGTAGATGTGAAGATCCAAAGTGTGCTAATGCTGAGGCTGACTGTGCCCTGCGTTTATGTTTGAGGGAGGATGTTTGTTAGGGTCCCTAAGGAGGGCAGGAGTGTTGTTTTGATGCTTCAGAACTGGAAGACTGCTTTTTAACGCCTAAAATAGATGAAAATACATGTGAATAACCAGTGGGGCTGCCCTGCAGTTAGCAATTAGCCATGTTTTATAAGCCAGTCTGTCTTATTTTAATTCACTATTGATTCTTATCCATCATTATATTTTGCTTTTAGGAGAAGTGGTCGTAAAAAGTCAAATCAATGGAGCAATATTTAATGGAAAGATTCTCAGAGGACTGCTCCGAAGTTGGTCATGTGTTTCTGCAAGGCCATCACTGAATAGTTTATTCAAGTCAACTCATGAAGGAAACTGCATTAATCCCTCTTTGCACCACCAGGAATCTATGAGAATAGATTTATATTTGGCTCCATTACTTCACTCACATAAATGTTCTTATACTGTTCCAGGGCCCATGAGGGTCTTGTCCATATTGCACCACTACTTCCAGAGATAATAAAGTGCATATTAAAGTTGAATTATAATATATCTAAAGTGATATCAATATCAAGCAGACAGTACATAAATAAAAATAATTAAAACAGCCAAAAGACTCTGTTCTGAGAACATAATAAAAAGAATAAAAGAATAACTCTCAGGTAAATTAAACATAGTCCATGTTAGGAGCATACAGTTATCCAACCACAGGGGGCAAAACATCGTTAAAATGATCTATAAAACTTGCAGGTGAAATACAATCATAAAGAAACTTACTTGCTATTTACTTATTTTCGCTGGTAAAAAAGATGGTAACATGTCCACCCCCCAGAAATCAGACTGAATGTACAGATACGTTTTCAGGTCCTCAGCAGGACTGATTCTTTTGTTGACACAAAGGGTACATTCACTGTTATAGAAAGTGTAATGACTCTTGCATGAGTGTTAGTAATGTTTTTGCTTGCCTTTTCTTTTCTCTTTGTTACTTTGATAAAGAGCACTGCGGGAGCAGTGTTTACCAACACAGCTGTCAAACAGTCAGCATTTTAAAATAAAAGAATAAAAGAAACAAGTGATAACTTTCCTGGAAAATGAAAACTCCCAACAACGAGAATGAGATAGCTCAGTCTTGACAGATGGCATGCGATCTATGTGTTTAAGTGGAGGAGGCTGGGGCGTACAGATTTAAACTGCAGCCAGACACCAGGGGGAGCTCTAAAGATTCTGGCTCAGTCTCATGAATCCATGATTTACAGTCTCTAATCTCTGTCCATGATTCATCTAGAAAAGGGATGATAAAGCTTTGCTGGACACCTGTCTGTATGAACTGACACAATTCCTTAAACTTGAAAATAACTGCAGGACAATGCACAATTTGGACAACACATTTATTGTGTAAACCACCAGAGATCATTGCTAATGAAGGAACTGCTCACTTAAACAAGAAAGGTTCCTGTTTCCTCTGAGATCCTTAAATTGTGAAACTCCAGAAATGGCCAGGGGCTGAGACAAGTAACAAAATAGTAAAAACATAAGGGAAAAGAAAGGGAAAGAACATAGTGAAGACAAATTAAGAAATGTGAAATACAGTGAGGCAAATGTTTAATACAAGACAGGTTTGTATAAAAAAGAACAAATAACACGCCAATCTGTCTTCAATTCTGAAATATTACATAGAAAACATAAAAAGCACTATGATTCAAGGTTTAATATTTTGGGCTCCTTTTCAAGCTCTTTCTTAAACACTTGCTGAGTGATTTCCCCAGCCCCAGCCACCACAGAGCCTTAGGAGACATTATACAGCTCTTTCCATTGACTGTGTTGAAGAAATTTGACTAGTTAATTAACCTCCACATGGAGAAAAAAGGTGGTGTTACTTCTGTGTCAAACAAGACTGTCTAAGTGTTCCTAATATTTCTTTTAATTTACCTGAACTGTCAAACAGAGACCCTTTAAGGGATAAAGTAATTATAGTTTGACAGGTGCGTTGTCAGTCAGAGAAAATTATATGATGATAAGCGGTGAATACTCTGAAGAAATTAATTTTAGTGTCCCAGTTCTCTCACAAAATACAAAGTAATGTTCTGTTTGACTTGCTAGAGACACCTCAAAGATGTAAGATTGGTGAAATATAACACAATACAAGCTGTGCTGTATGCAGTATGACAATCCTATGAGCATATTCTTCATTTTAAGAGTAAGAGTTTAATAACTGCAGAAATAATGTGGATCGAAGTCCACTTATTGCCTCATCCAGTCAGCTGCTGCTCTCAGGCGGCACTTTAAAGTAAGATGTGTTCACTGACTCGCTCCCAGCACCGCTCTGTATTTACAGCAGCTGTCTTCATCCCCTCTAAGCGTCGCCAGCGTGACAGGGAAGTAAAAGCGTGACAGTCTGCAGCGAACAATGAAGCATAAGGACTGTTGATTTATTGCTTCCAACATGTCAGCCTCTCTTTGCACTTAATCAGAGACAACACATTCATTTTGTTCAGGTGAGCGTAGCCCAACAATTTACTGTGGCTACATTTTTGCATACATCTTTTTGTCACGTCTAGCTGCAGAGGAGGCAGGAAAGAGTTTTACTGTCTTAATTTGTGACAAAGAAGTTTTAGGTATGCAGTTTGAATATCAAAAGGGGATTTTATTTGACTACATATTGAAGATGTTATATCATTTTGTGTCAGGAAATAAAAACAAGTTGCAATAAGTGTTTTTTTTTTGTATCACAATACTATAGATAGTTTCAAGTAGTTATGGAAAGAACACTGACTATTGAGTGAATGCCACATTTCCTCTTTTAACAGGAGCTCTATTTGACAACATGGAGCTTCCAATTATCACATTATATTCCAACGTAAGACATAGATATAAATTCATATAAAAGAGGCAGATAATGATAGGAACCATGTTTAAAGTAATTTATTCCACAAGGTTTTTGCACTTAAGCATATGAGCCATGTACCATCCATTAACATGCCAGTCAGCTCCATATGTTTTGTCCCCACTAAGGAGGTGGTCATGCCAATGGTCACATTGCACAGTTCATGTTTGGTGCCTTACAAATGTTATAATATTCAGAGGTCATTTAGATATTCCAGGTTTAACCTAAGCTCTTCCCCTCACACACGTCGGATGATCGCTGTTTCAGTGCTTGATCATGATGAATGAATGTGCTGATCGCATCCCTGGTCTCCTTCAGTCCTCCACCAGCTGTGAACTCCTCATCCATCAGGCAGTGTTTGTACTAACTTTACCCGTGAGACTGGTTTGTTTGTATAGTATGTGTGTATGTGTAATACACAACTAGATAATTAAAAACACTGATCATATGATATCAGGGATAATTCCATGTGCATGTGCAGCAGGTGCATGCGTTAACTGAATTTCTCCTTTGGTTTGAACTGATGTGTCTGTGTGTCTCGCTCTGGTGCTTTTCTGTGTCCTAAGAGTGGATTACTGTTATAAATCTGGAGACTTTATGACCTTCTCACTTCCCGGAATTAATACACTAATGCCATTATTGAATGGACAAGGACACAGTTGGTCATGATGTCAGGACTTCTTTGATTTCCTGAAACAGCTTTGACTGGATCAGCATATATATCTGATAAATGATGGTGTGAACTGAATAAAGACAGTGGTGTTCAAATGTACTCAGTTTCCAATTCATTTGGCAAACATTGTTGGGTTTAGTTGATGAAAAGGTAGTCAGCAGCAGAATCGCAGTCAGTCCAGCAAATGTTTTGATATTTTTTGTCCATGATGCGGTAATGCTGTATTACCTAGATGTAAACAATCATAGATGGTCGTCTTTGATTAACCAGCACATGTATATAAATGTTAATCTGCAAGGAGGAGCAAGGGATGGTGATGCTAGCTCTGCTAACCTTAGCCACAATCAGGAAACCAATTTTACATTCTCTGGCTGGAGACTCAGTGATACCATGATAAGCTGTTATTAGAAATAAATAAACACATTTTGAGTCTTGCTTTCTGACATTTAAGCTGTTGGTTATTCAGAACCTGAATTTCTGGTAGTTGCTTGGGAGATAACTAATATTTGAATTAATATTTGGTAGTTTGCTTATCCTAACAGTTGAATGTAGACTTAAACCTGGATACTGTTGTGTCATATTGTATCACATGTAACCTGGCTAAATAACATAAAATATGATAGAGATTCAGATAGAGATTCAGTTAGCTGCACAGCAAGGTTACCGGTCCAATTCCTAGTTGGGCCTTTATGTGTGGAGTTTGCATGTTCTCCCCGTGCATGCATGGGTTCCCTGCAGGTACTCTGGCTCCCTTCCACAGTCCAAAAACATGCTCACCAGGTTAATTTGTCATGCTAAATTGTACGTAGGTTTGAGTATGTGCGTGAAAAGTTGGCTGTCTCTCCATGCCAGCCCTAGGATTCCATTTCAGTACAGGATGTACACCCCCTCTTGCCCTTACACAGCTGGTATAGACTTCAGCCACCTACAACCCTGAACAAGATAAGTGGTTTAAAAAATGAATGAATGTATGTATGAGATTTTCTATAATAATTTCTGTATATTAGTATCTAATAATAATAATAATAATAATAATAATAATAATAATAATACATTTTGTTTATAAAAGCTCTTTTCTGAACACTCAAAGATGCTTTACAATGGATAAAAACAGCATATAAAACAACACACAGTAATAAAACATGATTGAAAAGAAGCCAAGCAGAAAAATAATGTGCATTTAAAAGACAATCAAACATTAAAAGACTTACTTAGCGTTTTTTTGTGACAGATTTGGACTAAATGCTACTGTGTCTTTGGGCCATCTGTTATAATACAACAATTCAGAAATCTTTTTTTTTTTTACAAATGCATATGACAACTTGCATTAAATGCATTCACAGACATTGCATTTTAGATTACTTGAATATAAATGTATAAAAACTACAGAGACCCTTAAAACACAGTTTATGTCCTGCATTCAAGAATTAAGCATGACAGCAAAGCGTCGTGAAGTGATTTTGGAGGTAGAAGGGGTTTCAGGATGTTTACAAAATTGCGGTATGTTGACGGTTAAAGAAACTTTTGTGCTGGGCTGCTTTGTGGTGTGCTTTATTTTTTCACCACTAGATGGAGACACAGGTGCATGTTTGTAATGGAAGCAGCCTGAGAAAGGTGGATATGATCTCATCCCAAACACAAAAACTATAAATAGCATCAGATGCCTCATCCTACAAATATTGCAGATCAGTACTCTAAATAGATTTTTAGTATTTTTAGATGTTTTGATTAATTTTAGACAGTGTTTTTGCTGTGTGGGTGAGTATTAGAGAGAATGATGTTAACATATGTCTCCCTCTCTTCTCACTCTGAAATGTTTTTCAGTCTGTTTCTCATACATATGTGCTCCTGTTGCTGTTGTTGTTGTTGTGTGGCGGCCTGAGCTGTGCAGCAGACAGTGCTCATGAATCACTCCTTATCGGGGTCCTCTACTGTCGGGAGGTGCAGTGACTCAAAGAGCTTGGCTGAACAGTCCTGAATCACCCCTCTAGTTAAAACCCTTCCCGTACAGGCTGTGAGAGGACAGCCGTGCTCGCTGGCCCGGCGTGCTGCTTTAAAAGTCAGATTCTGCCGATACACACACTGCTCCTACATCTAAAGCCAGGGCTCATTGGCACTGCAGGCAATTAAGTTCACCCATGCAAGTCAATTCAATTATGCATCTGTGATGAGCCTTGAAATACCACAGAGCAAGACGTATGGCTGTGGCCGCACACCAGACCACTCTGCATTTGAGAACCCTTCAAAAAAATGTGAGATTCACACAATGCCAACTACTCAAGTTTGCTCTAACATTTCAAAGCTGCTGTTTTCTTAGATGATACAACATGATTTTCATTCATTATAACTGCACTTAGAATCAACAAAGAGTCACATCTCCATATGACACTCAGCATCTTTGTTTTTTTTATCTCACTGCAGAGAAAAACTAAAAGCAAGCAAGCTGAGATTGAGCTGCATGTAAAACTGTTGCAGAATAAACCAGCCAGGCTGTAATGGGAAAATAAATGGAGCATTCTGCGTTGCTGTCTTTCTGGCTGTGTGTACTGTGCCTGTGTGATTGTGTGCGTGTGGAGACGAACACAATGAGCTCTCTGAGGAGCTGTAACTCAAAGGGATGCTGACTGAGCTGGAGGAGAGAAAAAACAAAGAGTTGTTCCTGGGAAGATGGCCGCTGCTGGCACCGGATCACAGCTCGCAGAGCAGCAGAGGGAGAGCAGCGAAGTGTGCGTGTGTGTGTGTGTGTGTGTGTGTTGTGTGTTGTGCGTGCGTGAGTGAGCAATATGTAAAGTGGTGGAAATGGAGGTGTACAGCCAGGCTTCCTAATAGAGGACTTTTTTTATGAACAGCCAACGGTGTAACCTTGGAGCATGTGCAGTAGAGTTGTACAATAAAGAGTAATTTTCACCATTATCGCCATTTGAGAGCTTGCAGAAAGCTCATTGCAAAGGCTTGTATTGATCGCAATGAATAAGAAAATTGTGTATGACAATGAGCAATGCTTTCTCACTCTGCATGAAGATATTTAACTGATTTTTATATTGAGGCTTTAGTGTAATGGCCATATTTTCCTATAATTTTGATGCAGACAGATGAAGACTAGCTTTTTGCTCCACTGGGCTGAATTGGCGCCAGGAGGTTAAAAGAAAATCTCATTTTAAGTATTTAAATGGGAGTTATAGCTAGCATAAGCTCTTTTACGTTTTCTTAAATGTTTCATGTCTTTTTATTCATATATTATCACGCATAGCATAATGTATGTGTCACACTAAAGGCAAACTCAGGACTCACCATGTTTCAATGGCCTTTGTTCTGTTTCAACCAAAACTTTCTCCTTCTCTTTTTTCATTTGAATTTTTCTAGGATTTATTATGATCATAGAAAGTTGATACAGGTACAGAAAATTAGACATTGTCTATCAATAAATGATTATCAAACACAACTGTCATCAATAGAGCATAATGTCTTATGTCTCAGAGCTCCTTCTCTACAAGTTTGTTACGTATCTGTTCACATCAGGAGGCTGTTTTGTCAGGTTTATGAAAGCTAGCTTGGTGATATCAAAGTGGACAGTTTATATTTTTAATGCTATGTGACAGGTAAAGAGTTAAAAAACATGCATGAGCTGTGAACAGGAAGTTAGCTGCTAGCTTGAAAATAACTAAGCTAGCACGTTTGCCAGCAAGCTAATTTCTTTGTACCAATTTTACTGTCTGCTGTAAAACAAAGACTTCTATGAGTGAAACATGTAACCGTGTTATTTTTAAGTTTTAGAGTTGTTGTCCTCTACATTGACATTTAACATTTTTCTTCTTTTACTCCTGGTATTTAGCTAGCTAAAGCAAAACTAGCTTAGAGGAGGGATTTGAGGGAAATCTGTTTTTCTTAGCGACACTCAAATAGATATTCCATAATATTATATTTTGGAACAAGGTAGGCTTTTAAAACATCTCTCTCTTAAATGAACATAATTTCTATAGTTCTTAGTTCCAGAAGTTAAATTACAGTCCATAAAACCCACAAAGTTTTAAAAAGGTTAAAAAAAAAAGTGTGGAAGGTTGTTTGAGCTAAAAGGCAAGATTATGATTCAAGATTGTGGGAAGAGCATCATGTTCTCCTTTTTCCCTTTAAGCGAAGTTACTGTTTCTATCTGCCATGGACAAGCTGCAAAAAGGCTTACAAAACTGTCGTACTCATATCCTTCATCACCCTCTGGAGATTATGAAAGTCCTTTTAAAGCCCCACAGAAATTAAAAAATATATCTCTGCCTCAGCTGTGTAGTTCATTTCTGTATACAATGAAAATTGTATATTTGCTGCTATGCTTTCAACTAATAAAAGAGTAATGAAAAAGTCTCTGGAGTAGCCCTTTAATTCACTTGATTCATTTCATCTGCAAATCCATATTGACCCAGATCTGTTTAATGGTGGTGGTTAAAAAAAACAACATTCTCACTTTTTCACGCGCAGTGTGGTTGCAGGATCAAGGGCTGTGAGAGTGGTTGTGCAATTACATTATGCACACCTAATTGCATCACACTTATTATGTTTTTCACATCTCAGTAATTGATACAGCATTTATGTTGCGCTTTTTTTCCTCCCACTCTGACCAGGAATAGTGCAAGCTCAAGAATTCAAAGTCTAAATATATTCCTGTATGTCATTATTAGAAAAAATAATTGATTAGTATACGTACAGCTAAATAAAAAAAGAGTCTTCAAATTAAACTAGAATCTAAAAGCCCTGTATCAAACCTTGTTGTCTTATTCAATCCCGGTGAGTGTTGCCAGCAGAGAACAAGCTTGTGTGATTGTGTGTTCAGTGTAAAGGGCTTCGACTCTGAATCCAATCACATGCTCCGCCAGAGAGATATTCCTCCATAATTTGATTCTAAGCAGGGACTGTATTAAAAAAACACTACAGGTCACAAATGTTTGAATAATTTCTCATGCAGAGCTCTCATCAGGAAACACAAGGGAGCATCAGACTCCTGACAGCATGTCCAACAGATGCATGAAATGATTGTGTGTGAGAGTGTGTGTGTGTGTGTGGAACTGATGATAAAATAGCAACGTCTGAAATTGGTCAGGAAAAGACAATCACTCCTGGTCCATGGAAGCGACACCTCAAAGTGGTCTTTAATCTCAATTCCACTGGCCAAAGGCCATGTGTCTGACTGAGTAGCACTTTATTGATCTAGGTGATTAATTTATTTACTTTCATCCCCATTTTGTCCTGCTCATACATGTTTAGCATGTTTGACACGCTGTTTAAAAACCTCACACTGACAGCACTGTCCTCTGTCATGCCCTCCCTTTTAGGTCGATACCTGCGCCTGAAAATGTTCCGCGAGGATCACGGCTCCTGGATGACCATGTTCTTCAGCACCATCCTCTTCCTCTTTATCTTCTCGCACATCTACAACATTTTCCTGCTCATCGCTGGAAGCATGGAGTAAGCTATTCAATCCCAATCTCTCACTTTCTCTCTTTCCCCCTGCTCTTTTCTTTCTCCCTCATTCTCTGCTTCCCATTTGTTAGTGACTGTATGTTCCCCTTTGGCTGCTGTGATTGATCTAAACGTCTCGCCTGAACACAGACTCGATAGCAGTCTGATTAATCAGCGTGGACGTTGAAATCACCGGTAGAAGCAGGGAAAAAGAGGGCAGTTAATCCTGAAATACCAGCTTTAGCAACCGCACTTATTCTCTTGTGATCTTGAGTTGATTTCTGACACCTCTGTGGATGAAAACAAAGATTATTTTGCCTTTTCTGTCTTAGTTTGAGCCTGAGTCACCCCCCCTCCTAACCTGCTGAGAAACCACTATGCACAGCAGAGCCTGACACCCACACATCAAGCCAATGACAGGAATCCGTTTATGCATTTGCAATGTGTCCGTCTCCAGGAAGGAAAACATGCCCTTGAAGCCAACCAGCCAAACACGAGGTCCCCGCAAGGTGATTTACTGTTTTGGTTTGTTTTGGCTGTAAAAAAAAACAAGCATGGCAGGTGTCTGTGACGGTACAAGCTGTCAGAAGGGAGGCCAGGACTGTAATGGGATCTGTTCATACAACACTGCTCTCCTTACAAACAAGCATCAACTATCCATAAGGTGCAGGCAGATGAAGGCTATTAGCTTGCAGGCAAGGTGTTGTGTTTTTCTACGGCCGGAGGGATGAGTTTATATAATCGGCCCATCTGTCACTCCGGCCAGTGCTGTGACACCGGCATCCATCTTGTCTGTGCTCTCTGGTTGGCCGAGAAAAAAATAGGAAAAGGAGGCGCACGGCTGAGGGGGAGAGGAGCGGGTCCACTGAGACGATGAATGTTGCTTGCTCAGGGAAAAGTTGCGTTCACAGTCGCTCTGAGTGCAGCTGTCACAAAGCGGATCCTTACTCTTTTACTGCTTTGAAATGTCAGGGAAAGGGCGCCTTTTAGTCTGTCTGTGCATTTTTTTTACTGTCACAAGTGTTTCTTGAAATGACATCCGAATAATACTGCAGGAAAGAAAATAATGAGTTATTCAGACATTTTGAAGGAAGTAATGTTTAATTTAAATCCATCTCACAAGTGCAAGTCACATACTGTCCTCTCATATTAGCCACATCAGATGTCTAGTTATGAAAACCATCAACCAAAGCAGCCTATTTAACAATTATAGTGGTTGACACAACACTTAAACACATTCTTAATTATCGGCCTTGGATGTGTCAAGCAGCAAAATCAGCTAGATGTTGTAAAGAACTCCTCCTAAAGACAGAGGGCGCTGTTGTAAAGCAAGTAAGCCCACCACTTCCAAGACACCTGGTCTGTTTTTTTAAAACACCCAACCGACCCCTCCACTCCCTCCCTGTCCCTCTTTCCCGCTTGTTTTCTTTTTGCTTCACCAGTGAGTCCACAGAGAACCCAGGCCCTGCCAAAAACCATTAGTGTTCACATCTCTGTTCAAGACCAACATGTAAGAACAATGTTCACACTCTGCCAGGACGCCCCTCAGAAGGCAGAGCTCCAAGACTGAGGCTGTATGAACACCAAAAAAATAAAAATAAAAGGTGACAGAGGATGCTAGGTGGGTTGGGTAGAAACACTACAGCCCTGGTGATTCTGCAAAACTGAAGTCTTTGGATTCAAATCCCAACAATTTGCATCCAACACTCTGACTGTTTCCATCACAAGGAGCTCCTGCTCCTCTGGTTCTGTCTTTCGTCAGAGCACAAAAGAGAAGTACAATATCCCTTTGTGGCTGCAGCTGCCCCCTCCGTGGAAATGAATGGTGTTTTTCCTTTTCATTTGTCCTGAAAGAACAAGCCGCTGTGAGGTATTATTACTGCCGAGGGGTTTTAAAGGGTATGTATTTTGGCACGGGTTAGCCGGCTTTGACATCTAGCCATGATGGTGCACTGCAGGGGATGCTCTTCTGGTGACTGCACGGACACACACACAAACACACACACACACCAGAAAACCACATATTGTTCACGTCTTGCACCTCGCTCTTTTTATCAGGGATGGAAAGTGTGTGTGTGTGTGTGTGTGTGTGTGAGTGAGTGGGAGGGAGGCTGAGTTGTCTCCCCGCTGTCTCCCTGACCTGATGCTGTGTGTTGCCCTCGCCCTCCGCTCATTAATATGCTTTTAATTTCCTTTGACCTTTCAGCCGGTCTTGAGCTTGATTTAATTAAAAACCAGCGATACATCTACAAGGCTACAAGATAAACTGCACAAACAAGGAGATAAACAATCCTAAGATATGAGATTATATGCATCTTTTTTGGATGACAGACATTTACCCATGAGTAGTCATGTAAAAATGGATTCATCAAAGCTATTATCTCGCACCTGAAAGAGATTTCCAGACTGTTTAATCTTACAAATGGTCAACAGTGTGTCAGCTAATATTTAAACAGCCTCCTCCAGGTCAACAGCTATCAACCTGTTACCTGGCTCATATCAGGGGGGAAAAATACCCCCGTCCATCACCGCGCCTTGGGAGCTGTAATCCACACTTGTTGCCAAGCCTTCACATCTGGGCTATTTGCATTTTAATGTAACTGTCAGATTAGGGGAGGAGAAGGGAGGGGAGAGAGGGGTGTTTGTGTGGAACCAGGGGAGTGTGACCGCCCAGGGAGTTTGACGGACTTCATGAATGTTCTGTCACGCCGCACAATCCCATTCCACCATCTTACGGCGGCCATTACCGAGCAAAATCACACCCTAATGAGGTGGTGTTATTTAATTAAGACAGCCTGATGCGTGGCGTACACATTAATCATGGCTAATTTGGAGGACAGGGGTGGTAAAGTAGACAAAGGTGGAGGGAAAGAAGGAAAGAGGTGTGTGTCAGGATGTAATAGGGAGCAGTAACGGGACAAAAAGCTAAAGAAGAATTCCTCTTTGCTTCCTGACTTTATTAATTTGAAGCATACATGGATGGATGTCAGGATCCAGGGGGGTAAAGGGGGTAAGCCGAGCACTTGAGGAGGGGTTGGGGTTGTTGGATGTGTCTGATGATGAGCAGCAGGGAGGGACGCATGTGGCATTTGACTGAAGTGATACACTGAGCAGGATTAGACCCCATTATTGTCTCTGTTTACCATGATCCTTTGTGCTGTGTGCATGCTAGTCCCCCTCGTCTGTCTGTTTGCCTGTCTGGCACTAAGCTGGGGTAATACCATGAACAAGTGGATTTCAAAGGCTGAATAAATAGCATGTTGTGGTATGGAGATGCCTCCTGTTGCATGCAATCCCACATGGTATGTGCTGCTGCTGTGATTTTAGCCTTTCCATCTATAGGTTCTATAATCTTTCACTCAAAGCTAAACGTGAAGTATCAGTCTAAATCTGATGGATTAAGTAGAAAGAGATTAACATGAAACTGGGATCATGAAAAATAGATAGCATTAAAATGTACTTATGTATGTATGTTCATTCCTTTGGCCTTGAGCTTGGTTTGGTCTCAATCTTTTCCAGGGTGCACCTTCTTGGTCCAAGAGTTTGAGGAAGGTGATCTCTGTTGACTTTATTTTTGTCAGCAAAACAGTTAAATCCAAATGTATTTCCCTAATGGTGTTAGTATTAGTGTGAATATAGCCAGCCCACCTCCTAACTTTTTGTCATCCCTTACCAACATTATCCCTCTGTCTGCTTCTGCCACTTTGCAGCTGTCATCTTCTTCTTTGGCCGTTTAATTTCCATTTATGTCTTCATGGTCATCAGTATCACTGCATGAGTCATGGGTTGTAACTTGTGAGTCAGAAAAACAGTCAGTAGTTCTTCAGTTCAGATGTTGAAAATTACCTCTGGTGTATTGTTTATTGAATCACACATGGACAATGATAATACCATATCAATGTTTTGGCTACCTTCCAGTACATAGTCCTAACCTGGCTGAAGTTTGACAACTCTTTCTCTGTGCAAATGAATCCCCCCTGTTCTACAGCAACCTTTCGGAGGACTTGAGTATCCCATATTTATTTAGATAACTTTCACAGGAATCTGAGAACATCAGGTGCACCCTGATGTGTACATCCTCTTCCACCTAACTAGGTGGTCTAGATGGCTCTATTTCTTCCAGTGGTGGTATTCGTAGGATTGCCTATGTTTCTGCACTTCCATGGGTCCTAGTGTGTCTTGTATAGATGTTCCTCCACCTCTCGCTTTGGAGCCTTGAATTGCCCTTGACTAAGTAATCCTTTGTCAAAAATCTTAAGAGTCCCTATAAAACACTTGCCTGACTCTTTCCTTCTCTCTTCTTTTGCTCTTTAGATATTCATTCTAAGTTCTTTTTTCTTCCTCCATAACTTTGATTCCTTCTCACTCATCCACTGGTGATTTTTTTCACTCCTCTTTAGGAATGGGTACCTTTCACATTTGAAACGATACGGTACCAATGCCCGGTCCCTGGTAATCGGTAACGGTACTCAAGGGTACCAATTTTCGATACTTTTTTGGCTGTATGAGGTAAAAAACTATCAATTTGTTCAATAATGAAATATATATTTTTTCAATTTACCATATTTCTTCTTCAATTTATTACCTTGCAATGCTGTGTTCATGTCCAGTATGGACAATTGCCCACTCTTCCACTCCCTCACAGTCACAAGAATGCATTTTGGTACCTAAACATGGTACCTTTTGATTTCACGTGAATCGGTACCCGATACTTTTGACAGAATTCGGTCGGTACATTTAAAAGTACCTAAATTGGTACCCATCCCTACCCCTCTTAGTTGACTATAAGTTCTTTATTTCCCTCTCTGACATGGACTTACTTGACTGCAAATGCTTTCCTGTAAACAGTTCCTCTCCCTGACTGGCAGGTTGACCTCAGTACCATCCACAACCCCTCCTACAACGCTAACCCCCCCAGTGACAGGGTCTCTGATGTCCTGTGCACTGTGGTTTTCTGCCTCACACTGGACTTCAGCAAACTGACTTCCCAAAAAGTACTGATCAATGCAGTGACTGAGCACTAACTTTCCTTTGCACTTCTTCGTCCCCAGATACAATTGGAGGCCTTCTTCTTGGTGCTCTTATCCTGACTATAACACAGTTGTTTGGGGTTCTCTAGGATAGGACTGTGCCCATGTCTTCCACTGACTCACTCATCCAATGCTTGGTCTTGTCCTTTCTTTGGTCTGTAGCTTACCAAACTTCAGCCTCTCTCTGCTGAAGACGTCTTACGTAGTTATGGCTGTAGGAGAACTGAACCCAGGTGTTTGATTTTCTGCTGATGTGACCCCCGACAGATGATGCTGAGACTGCTGCTACGTTTGTCACAGAGTTATTTGTCTTTTTCAAGCTGAGACTTGATTAAGAAACCTGTTGCTGTTTATTAATTGCTGTGTTTGTCTTGCTGTTTTAATGATCACCCTTCCCTTGCCTCAGTCTCTGTGTGTTTCATTCCTCCACACACCCACAGTGACTTTCTGAGCTTATCTCCTGCTGTCTTTCACACTCCTACACATGCACATTAGGGTGCTATCTGATAAATGATTCATTATGTATTTAAGTAGTGTTTAAGTCATGTCAAGCTCTCCCGCCACAGCCATTTTCTCTCAGAATATCTGCGAAACAGGCTGTGTGCTATATGTGGCAGTGAACTCAGTCATTTCCTCTCTGCTTACATTATCCTGCTGCTTTCTGGGACAGAGAGGGGGAGCGTCTGCGGAGGCTGCAGCCGACACATACGTCACTGTCACATAAAGAGAAACAGCCACAGTTGTAAACAACAAACTATCATAACCTTGACAGCAGTGGGTGTCCACTGGGAATGTACAATGTATGTTTTACACAGTATTATAGATGAGTGTGAGTGTGAGTGAATGGAAGGTAGGGAGTGTTATGTAGCAGGGCTGATTGATGGTCAAGGCATGTTAGTATGTACGACAACACAGCCTCACTCAATCTTGTTGAGTCTCCTCTCGGTTGTGTTCACATATGTAATAATGATCTAACGTATATCTTGCCTTCATTGTTTTAAGTTGTACTGCTCCAACATCCTCCACCCTGACTAACTGCCTGACTGGAATTCAATCCTGGATGCAATTAACTACCTCCATCTCAGCTGTGAAAAATCTGACCTCTTTATCAACTTCAACTTCTCCACCGGCAATGCTTCCCTCACATGTCCACAACCTTGGTATTATTTTCGACTCCCATCTCACTCTGGAACATCACATCAATCACATCACCAAAACCACCTTCTTCCACCTGAAAAATATCGCCCTTCTCCATCTATCTCTCCTCCTCCACTGCCGAAATCCTCATCCATGCCTTTATCACTTCCAGACTTGATTACTGTCACAGTATCTTCTACAGCCTTCCTTCCAAACAACTCATCAAACCACAGTATGCTAGGGCTGGGTATTGCTAAAAACCTCATGATGGAATTTGATCCTTTAGGTTGCAATTCATTCATTTAAATGCTTTAGTTTTCGGTTTTCATGCCTTTGTGAACACATGTGGTATGACGCTTTGTATTTTGGAGCAATAAAACAACCCAAACGCCAGACTTTAAAGCTGAAGGAGCTGACTTTATGCTGCTGCTGCTGCCATTTTGTTGTTGTTTGGTCTCATGCGGCCCTCGTCCACACAACACGAATTACACATCGATGTTGAATTGGGTAAAGAAATATTGCAATGCATCGAACCATCAGTAGTTTTACCCACCCTTACAGTATACCCAGAACTCTGCTGCCAGTCTGCTCACCCACTCCTGCGACCATGTCACCCCTG
This sequence comes from Halichoeres trimaculatus, assembly GCF_033239565.1. Classification (NCBI taxonomy): domain Eukaryota; kingdom Metazoa; phylum Chordata; class Actinopteri; order Labriformes; family Labridae; genus Halichoeres; species Halichoeres trimaculatus. Next base: position 25,348,362 of record NW_027437187.1, on the reverse strand, counting down.
TCCTCCAAAAACTCCACTGGCTACCTTTCAAACAACAAATACATCCTAAAATACTCCTCCTCTTAAGAAGCCCTCCACAGTCAGGCTCATTCCTACCTCACTGACCTGGAACACCCTACCAACATACATCCCAAACTGTCCTTTTTCAAAACCCTCACTAAAACCCACTTCTTCAGAGCTGCTTTTAATGGATGACTGTTTTAAAATGTGTGTTGTACTTTTTGTTCATGTTTTTATTAATCTGTTGTTTGATACAAAGTCTTTTATTATCATTATAAAAAAAAGTTTCTTTCATCATCTGAATGTTTTCATAATCTGATCAGCTCATTCCAAGTTAAGCTGATCCCAAATTTCTGTCTGACTATACATACAGAACTAACACAAAACTTAAACTGAGGAATGCTCAGTCATTCTACCAGTTTGATGCAAAATCATAAAACTTGTGATCACTGAAGCAACAAAGGAAAAAGCTGCTGTGCAGAGACAAAAACGCTGGCCTTTGAAGGGAAGAATAGATATCACTAAGATAGAAAAAAACTAAAAGATTACAGAGAAGATAGTTGAATTCATCACTTTGGACAACCAGCTTTGGTAGAGATTCCAGTTTTGTAACCGTCTTTTGGCTTTTCCTGGATCAACGATCTGTGCTATGAAACAGAATGGATTTGTGACTAAGAACTGGATTTAAAAAAAGCTGTCCCACCTTTCATAGAATTTTGATATATTTAGTGAGTTTAATTTTTTATTCATTTCATGTCAACCCAGTGGTGCTGGATACCTGATGATGTTCACTCTAGCCTCCATGCTTGGGGAGTGATAAGCACGAAAGGACTTAATCTCCAGCTAGATTTTAAAATATACTGAAGCTTATTCTGTGCTTTAGTGATGAATTGAGATTGAAGTCTTAAGTTGCCTTGAGAGATTGTGTACTGATAGTGAAGGGAGTGTGTGTTGACAGCTTTATGCTCCTTGGTAACTGCTGCTGCTCAGCATCGTCTGCTGTAAATACGATGCTGGGAACTGTAGTGCACAAGAGGGGGAAAAGAATTCCAACATGGAGCCAGCCAAGGTCCCAATTTAATGTTGTGAATGAGTCAACACCTTTACAGGGCAGGAGAGGTCACACAGTTCCCAGGGCCACTAAATCACAGTCAGTCTGATGGTAAGAACAGGTTTATAAAGCCAGCATGAAGACATGGGAGATGAGAAAGCAGTGTTTTTCTTTGTATACTATTTTATTAATTGATATGATTCTTCTTACCCCTTTACTTCTGAAATTCTGCAGAAACAAGCCAAAAACGTGTTAAAGAGATATCTTGTCTCTCCTCACTCTCACCCATCCTACTTGGTGTTTAAGCTCAGCCACCCTTAAGAGGAAACTCTTTCCAGCTGCTTGTATCCATGATCTCATCCTTCAGTCATTATCCATAACTCATGACCAGAGGTGAGCGCTGGAGCATAGATCGACTGGTGAATCAAAACTTTTGTCTCCAGGCTGAGCTCCCTCTTTCCTAGGATGGTCTGGCTAAACGCCCACATTGCCGCTGCGGCTGCTGTCTATCAGACTCACGATCCATTTTACCTTCAGCTGAAGTTTAACTCCTTTACTTTGGGCAAAGAGCAGGACGGGAGGTGAAATGTGCTGGGCTCTTTTCCACAGATTGATTTTATTACGTCGTGGGTGACTAGGTTGTCCTTGGTGCCACTTGTACTGTTGAGTATTGATTACCATTGTGATGGTGTTTTGTCCAATCAGGATCAAGCAGTCAGTGATTTCTTCAACACCCATTCTTAAAAAAATATTCTAGCAATAATTTCTAATCTGATTTTGTCACAATTAATTTGAAGTCTTTAGAATATTTGTTCTTTCTTTATCAATGATCCTATGAGGGCTGCAACGACAAGTCGACATAATCGATTATGTTGACTATAAAATTTCATCAATGCAGAGTTTTAGTGATTTTTATTGTTGTTGTCATGTCATGATGAATTAAAATAACAAGTGGTAAATGCTCATCTGTAACTTCAGTCTAGTGCATAAGGTGCTGTGTTATTGGACTGGATTGGAAAAAAATTGCTGAATTCATACATGAGAAAGAAATATCTCCAGCAGTAGCACTGCACGCTGACGGAGGCTCTGCATATCTGGCTTGGACAGCCTGACAGCTCCCGGTGTTCATCGCCTAATAATGTGGTTTAAAGAAATAAAAGTTCACTTGCGCTTTCTTTGCTCTCTATTGTTGACTGTTTTCCAGGGTTTTTGTCACAAACTAGAGTCAAAACTCCAGTAACTCTTTTAAAAGTAGGGACATATATCTGACAAGCTAATTTGAGCTCACATTGCACCAATATAACAACAACTGCTCTTTCATGTTACCTGCTCAGATGACACAGAGCTAACCAATCAGAAGCAAAAACCTAACTCAGGGTACATAATAAAGACTAAGAAAGCACATTCAACAGCAATAAGAAATAGGGAAAATATTCAAACCTCCTAATATACAAATGCGTACTTATCTCAGTCATATTTGAATACGCTGCCTGGCCCAAAAAAAAAATCACCACACAAAAAAAAGGTCACACGCTTCTGCAATGTCACAAGACTTATTTCCATCCAGTGTTGCATTAATTTTTCACCGGGACCTTGTATTGATGGTGGAGTCTGACTGCTGTGCAAAGCCTTCTCCAGCACATCCCAAAGATTCTCATTGGGGTTAAGGTCTGGACTCTGTGGTGGCCAATCCATGTGTGAAAATGACATCTCATGCTCCCTGAACTGCTCTTTCACAGTTTGGGTCCGGTGAATCTTGGCATCGTCATCTTGAAATATGTCCATGCCACCAGGGAAGAAAAAAATCCATTGATGGAATAACCTGCTCATTCAGTATATTCAGGTATTCAGCTGACCTCATTCTTTGAGCACAGACTGTTGCTAAACCTGAACCTGACCAACTGCAGCAACCCCAGATCATAGCACTGCCCCCACAGGCATGATGGGTGCATCACTTCATCTGCCTCTCTTCTTACCCTGATGTGCCCTCATAGCCTCACTGATTGCTGACTGACAGGGTCAGACTCTACCATCAACATTGCAAGTTAATAAAAATGTATAAACTGACTTAACTGTAAAGCTTTCATATAGAATGGTAACTATGGGATCTGAAGGGTTAAAGCAATGGTCTACGATTCGAAGCTAGGTAATTATTATTAACACCGTTTTGAGGCCGTTATAGTCCGATGGTCCGATCTACGCAATCTGAAAACCAAAAAGAATGAAAAAAAATCCATTCAGTACAGCAGCTGCAAAACGGCTCAATAATTGACAAATCTGAACCGCCGTTTCCCCCATTTTGGATTTGTGCGTTAGTCCACCCAATCCCGTCTCCCCTGCTCCGCACTGTACTGGTGGTCCCACCTTGTCCTTCCCCACTACCCCTCTCACATCAGCTAGCTGCTCAGCTACCGAAGCATCATGGAGCCAGAGAAGACCGAAACCAGGAAGCTGTTACTGTTACCCTCCACAGGGAAGGGAAGAAAACGAAAAAGTTTCAAGGAAAATGCTGAAGCAAGGAAGAATTATGAGCGATACAGGTGCCAACAGAGACTGAATGTTGGAGAAATGTACGACCGGTGCAAAAAGCTGCAGAGGGATTTGGGACTGAAGACTGACGCAAAGACAGCTGAGTTTCTGTTGAACAGGTAATGACTTTGTTTACCACAGTGGGAGATGTCAGCTGAAAAACTCTGGTTAGTCTGTGCCTACTGGCTAATGACTGAGCGCTGCTGGTCGGCTCTGTCAATAGATTTTAGCATAAGTTAGCCACACATCTTTAGCATTGTAAGCTGAGCTGGTGAAGACGCGCAGAGAAAGGTAAAGCCTCCCCCACAGTCGGCTCTGCTCTGATCAGCTGGCAGTGGCAACGCCAGACCTGCTTCGCTGGCTAATTCATGGTTTTGATTGCGCCGGTCCAATTGAAAAAGCTACGACTGTGTGTTACAAGGAGAAAGACTGTCTTTATTGTTACATTTTCTGCTGACTGGCTTCTTGCTCTGTCGGAGGGGGCATGTTGTTAGGAGGCGAAGAAGGGCGATACGAGCTGGGGGGTGGGATCTTGGGACACAGAGGGGAGGGGTGAGTGGGGCTGCGTTTTTCAAATGTGTCTCATCAGCCAAACTGGGTTTCAGATCGTAGACCATAGCTTTAACACCTTGTACATTTTTTATATTCCGTTATTAACCACTTTGTGTTTTTGACAACTAACAATAATTAAAAAAATTATCATGCTGGTGTTAAACATTAATCTGTTGGACCACCATAACTGATTCTTGTTAGTACAACCCTATTTTCAGTCATATTTCTCTGAATGTAATTTGCTGAGTCATTTTGTTAATTATTTGACATTAAAAGAAACAAGAAATAACGCTAACATGCATCACCATAGGTTGAGTTACGTAAGCTGAATTTCAAAGGCATTCTGAGGTAAAACAGAGTTTAAACTAGGCACATACAGAAATTAATCGTCATTAAGTGACAAATCCACAAATTAATCAATTGGTTAGTCGACCATAGAAAATAATTTATTTTTTTGCCCTGCAGTTTTTTTTTAATTTTGCTGCCATTATGAAATACATTTCTGCTTTGATTTGAAAAATCCTCTGTAGAGAAATGTCCAGAAATGTTGGAGAATAACCAACGGGAACTCAAACATTTTGGACTTCACATAATGATGTGAAGTTTTTACTTAAGTTTTGAACAAAGTGGTCTCTCACAGTTCATTCTCGGCACTCCAAATAAAAAAAAGCAATGACCTTTTCTAAACTACTTTAGTGCAACAGTTAAACTTTCACTTTTTCTCTCTTTAATGTCAAACAGGGGTTATGTCCAAACTCATAACTTTTATAACTCTATACCCTCTACACTGCAAAATCATAATTTCTTGCTTGTAATGGAACAAGACTTTGAAAGGCATCAAAATGTCCTTCAACATTATGTCTGAACAAGTGTGTGAAACCTGATAACACTCCGCAGAGGGTCAGAGCTGGCTGAGCCGGCTGCGCTGGCACTGACACTGCCACTGGCTCTGCGATTAAGCCACGGGAGCCATTTTGGAGCTGATTATTCATGGTGCTACTGTACTGATGTTCCACTACACTGAATTCTCTCATTAGGTCATCCGGCTCTAAAGGCCATTAAATTTTCAGTCAGTATGAATAAGTCAGAGAGTGCTGCCTGTGATCATGCTGTGAGAAGAGTCCCCAAACTCATCATAGGTGCTCCGTGTTAAAAAAAAAAGGAAAAAAAACTCTTAACTTCCAGCACGGGGGTAACATTTGCTCAATTAAATATGGGAGAAGGGCAGGGGTTGGCGGCAGGGTGGTTTCTTTTTTAGATTTAGAGCCAAGTATGTGGTGCCAGACAGCATTTCCAGAAGTATCGATCAGAGTTTTAGCTGTGGGTAAATGACTCCCAATGGGATCTCCATGGTAACTGGAGCAGTGCCAAGCAGCCGAGTGTCTAAGTGACTTAATGCAGAAATAAATCGCCATCCCAATCAAGGCTGTTTTATTTGCAGACTGGAGTGAGGCAATACGTCACCGGCAGTACGGCGCGTTTCTGTCGATAGGATCCTGTCAGATCTGCTGAATGCTTGCTGCATTGACGACACGTGATTTATGGTGTTTACTTCCAGGGACGGTTATTACAACTCAATGTGAGGTCAACAGGAAGTTAAGAACAGTCAACATTTAGGTCACTAGCTCCCTACAGTTCATCATTTTTGCTTTATGTGTTTTTTAGCTGAGATTTACCTATAAATGGAAAGCAGAGTGAGATGAAAATATGGAAAAGCTACAGGACTTTGATTTCTCTGATTTATACAGGCTGGTCATAAAAGAAAAACACTAAAGTTCATTTGATTTATAACCAGAGATCCTCTGCGACCAAATAAAAAACTGATCAAATTATGAACTGTAGAAAAATTGAAATTTATGACATCACCCAAAACATGACATCATACTACTTAGACCTCTGTCTTCCGACAGGCTGCACTTTAGGAACTGAAGCTTGCCTTTCCCTTCAACCAGAGTTTCTAGGTCTTATCTGATATCACCTGTGCAAGATGGTGGCCACACTAGTGATGTGGTGTCACCTCTTGTACAATGTGTGCAGCTGAGTCACACATCTTTTTAACCAAACAAGGCGGCTATTTGGTTTGGATCACTTTATTTAAGATATATGATTTCATGCAGTGTCCAGAGCCATTACTCTACTGACATTGTTAAGAGAACAGAAAACTTGTTCATCCGTCTAAAACGTTTTTATCAAGATGAATCATCCGTTTTTATATTAAATGCTCTTTTACACTCCTAACAGCCTTTTTGTTAAGGTTACAAACACAGGCCAACCTGCATGTTGTTTAACCTCACTTTTTAGTCCTTATTACCATCTGTGTTGGACCAAATCAGAGAGGAGCTTTGTGGTTATAGAGTCGCTTTGACTAGGGATGGGTACCTGATCAGGTTCTTTTGTAGGTACCGACCAAATTCAGTCACAAGTACCAGGTACCAATTCACGTAAAATCAAAAGCGACCATGTATAGGTACCTAAATGCATCCTTGTGACTTTGAGGGACTGGAAGAGTAGATGAATTTCCATTCTGGATGTGAAAACAGCATTGCAAGGTCATATGTTGTAGAATAAATGTGTTACATTGAAAAAAAAGAGATTTTATTACTGAACAAATTCACATTTTTTACCACATTGACACAAAAAAGTGTTGAAAATTGGCACCGTTGAGTACCAAAAACGATTGCCACTTACCGGGCATCAGTACTACATCGTTTCATATGTGAAAGGTACCCATCCCTAGCTCTGCCTCTCTTCACCTGGGGATACACGAAACACTTGAAAATACCATTTACCCTATTAATAACAAATATTTAGGCAAAAAAATGGCCAGACATTTCAAGGGGACATTTTTGTCATATCACATAACCTGTTTTTTTCATGCATAAAATAAATGTGCACTGTTACTGTAAACATCAACAGTTAGTTAAATTGTATCACAAACTGAAAATACAGACAGCAGGCTCAATGGAGGTTGGAAAGAATTCAGGTCGCTGGTTTTTCTCACATTCTGTACTTCATGTGAGCCTTTGTTATGCTTTCAGATCTTGGCTGATACATACTGTGAGTAAAATGGCATGAACAATTAATATTAATTGTATAATTCGTTTATTAATATATAAACGAATACAGATTAACACGTCCACATTAGCTAATGGTGTAAAGAATTACAGTCTATTGCTTTCCAACAAACTCAGACTTGTCAAGAATGACTTATTTACGAAGCAAACTGCACGCCAACTAGCTCCTCATGCAATCAGCTAAAAATCAAAATGAATCAGAGTCAGCCGTCAAAGAGGGGTATAAATAAGAAGAGGAAATGAACCCTACACCAGCATGTTTGTAGGTAGGTTGAGCCCTCTTTGCAATAGAAAAAAATTTTATTGGTGTTTGCTGGCGGCCAGAAAATGACCAGGGAAAACAAAGACGAATGGAGCCATTGACTTCAAATACGACCCCTTGAAAGCACAGCCAGAGCCTTATCCATCGCCATCTATTATATTCATGAGTGTGACCTGCAGGGGGCTTGAGGGGGCTCGAGGGGGAGGTGATAGGCGCCCACCTGCCCCTCTCAGCATCTAAGACACTAGCTGCCACTAGATCAAACAGGCCTCCTCGCTCCCCTCTGTTCTCCTCCTCTCTCCACGGCACAAGTCCCATATAGAAGGCGACTGACCCACTTTCCCTCCCTCTGTCTGCTATTACCTGGGGAAAACAGACTGATGTGAGTGTGTGCAAGTGAGTTGGGTGAACAAAAGCTTCTCATCTTTACTGTATTGTACAAAGATGAAGGAAAAACTAGGACTCCAAAGAAAGCATGTCATATCTTATCAGATGCTCATGCATGTAAAAACTGTTTCTCTAATGGCGTGTCACGGCCTCATCGGTGTTTCGCTTGTGTGCTGCAGCAGTAGATGTTAACTGAGCGCACTCATATGCGAGGCATTAACAAGGGGGATCTCATCGGGAGGGTAGCGTTGATTCCAAATCAACTAGACATGAGACAAATTTGCCAACAAATGGATGATTTGCCAAACACGGCAGGACCAAATGAAAGCAGGGATACTGCACGAATTCCACTGCGCTGGTGTAAATTGTTTACAATCCTCGGGGCTTTATAGGAGGTAGAGCCATCGCTCATTGTTTTCTCAGGATTAGATTGATATTGATTGACTCTGACAGCTAGCATCATGATACTTAGCGGGAGTGACCATTTCTCTTTCACCTCGCTCTGATTCTCCCTCTGTTGGCCCTTTTTGTCAGACTTCTTACCACCTCCCATTTTCTGCCTGCTTTTTACAACCCCCTATAACATGTGCTACATTTTTTATGTCCTCTTAACTCAAGGTCTTCTTTTCTTGCAGGCCTCACATGGTGACAGAGTACATGGGCATCAGGAATGAGAGCTTCATGAAGATAGCTGCAGTGGGAACCTGGATGGGAGACTTTGTCACTGCTTGGATGGTGAGATTTAAAGTGTAATGTAACCCAACCGTTATATAGCCTAATTTGCATTTGTGAGATGAAATGAGGTTAAATTATGCAGCACTGAGGCAGAAATTTGAATTTATGTTCTGCACTAATGAAATACATTATTTTTTCCCACTTTAGCCATGAAATAGGTGTGGATTTGTTAGAGGCCGATCATGTTGTTCACAAGATGTAAAATCACATTGTTCCGATGATCCTTGAATTTCCCTCCGGGGATTAATAAAGTATGTCTTATCTTATCTTATCTTATCTTATCCGTTTTAGCTTTCCGGTCATAACGCTCATTTTAATCAGACTGAACTTAAACCTTCAGCTGTATGTTGATATATGTTGACAGAACTCTGTTGCTAAACCTCAGACCAAATCTATTGACTCATCTGTTTCATTCCTAATGGAACCTAAATCAATGACATGACTGCATGCTGTAAAGAGAGACCCCTGGAAACGGTGATTCAGATCATTAACTCATGAAGGACCAGGCACCGAACATGAAGCGACAGAGCGCCCTATCATTGTAAAAGGAGTAGTACAAAATACTTGATTAGATTGGAAGAAAAGGTTGTCTCAATACTTAAAAATGCACACAGAGCTGGGTTTGTACAACATTTAGATGGGAATATAAGACACTCAACGTCACTTCATGATAAAACCATGACCATACACCCGTTGAGAGATTTTAAGACAAAAGACTGGCACTGGCATATTTCACTGATGCAGCCAAGGCAGTGTTAGTGTTTACACTGGGAAGAAAGAGTTATGAATATATATGAAGATATTCATTTTTCAAAGAGACTTGGTGTTTAGGGATGGGTACCTTTCACATATGAAATGATACGATACCGATGCTTGGTACCTGGCAATTGGTACTGGTACTCAACAGTACCCATTTTCTGTACTTTTTGTGATTATGTAACCTTGCAATGCTGTGTTCATGTTCAGCATGGAAAATCACTTACTCTTCCACTCCATCACAGTCACAAGGATGCATTTAGTTACCTAAACATGGTACCTTTTCCATGAATCGGTACCCGGTACCTTTGACAGAATTCGGTCGGTATGTTTAAGAGTACCTTATTCAGTACCCATCCCTATTGGTGTTAATTCAGGAAATTAAATTCTATATTTCTTGATCAACTCCACAATGTTGGTTTCATCGTACCAGTGTCAGTTTCAGTTTCTATTTCTGTACCTTCAATTGAGAATTTGATTTACAACAAAAAGCTGAGCAGGAGCTTTTCTGTGTGGAGTTTGCATGTTGTCGCTGTACATGCAAGTTTTTTTCTGGCTTTCTCCCACAGTCCAAAAAAACATGCTAATGAGGTTAAGTGGTCACTCTAAAGGCCCACGTATACCTAACGTTAAATATGGATACAGACAGAGCCTTCTGTCCATGCTCTGTGTTAATTTCCTCTATATTTCTGCACATTTTCATTCATTTTCAAAACTTATGGATCCAGGCAAAACGGAGCAGTACCACCGGGAACCAGGGGGGCAGTGTTGCTGTTACTACCTGATGCATAGTTTAGTGAGACACAGAAAAGAAATAACAATGGTGGAACTTTTTTTAGAAAAACTTGTGAGTTGGTGAAAAACTTATGCCTCTGTTTTTGTCTTTAATACAAGATGTGCATTAGCAACACCTTTTCCACTGTCGCCATGTTTGTTTTTCATGCTTGTTCGTTCATTAAGGAAGTGTAATTGGGCCTTTAACCACTCATAGGTGTTAGTGTGTGCACGTATGGTTGTCTGTTTCTCCATGTAACCCTGTGATAGGCTGGCAGGCTGTCCGAATAGCCCCTACCATGACCTTGCAAGGGAAAAGGGGTAAAAGATTAAGGATGGAATGTTTTTTGTGGACAGGAATGAAGTTGGGATTTATAAATGAACACTTTACAGTCTTTAGATATAAAATCATCTCTGAGGTTATAACTTTGTGTTGAATTTTAAAACCTCTTTGACTTTGAACACTAGTGCTCTTTAAGTTCAGCTCTGGCCTTTCTTAACTAAGTGTTCATTTTTAATTCCTAAAAGACTTGATACAACCCTACTTAGTTTTTTTAACACTATCAGAAATGTGTCTTTATTGTTATCAAGTGTGGACCAATAAAGATACTTCTCAAGTGTAACATTATATCTATAGGGGTTGATTTTGCTGTGGAGCATCCTGTGACTTCACTCCAGCAAAGTGAATCAAAACACTCATTAAACCTACCCATTTTATTTTCCTATCCGTGGTTCTATATAACCACGCTGTGAACCTGGAGAAACAATGTAGAGGGAATGGAGTGAAAAAAAAAACAGAAACTCTTAGAAAAAGACAAAAACTGTTGTCAAGGCGAACAGCTGATTTGCTACACTGCAGCATCCTTTTGTGCGCACACAGCTTGAACTTTTCTGGAGTGCATGTGTGAAAACAGTTGTGTTGTGTTTGATGCAGACAATTTGAGATGTCGCTATTAGCAGTTTTGCATGATATTAGGGCGCGCAAGTCAAAATAATTAAACAATTTGGCTGTTATTTGGCTCATATAGACTTGCAGGGCTGCAAGCCAGGCTCCTTTTTGTGTTTTCAGCTTTAAGCTTCTTCACTTAGTAAATTAAATCCTTATAGAGGATACAAAGTCCCCTCAGCGATTATAACCCCATACCCAAAGCCTTCTGTGTTGATCCTAGGGCTGCACGATTTTGGAAAGTGATCTAATTGCGATTTTTTTTTCACCAATGTTGCGATTGCGATTTAGCATGCGATTTTTTGGGGGGGCATTTATCTCCAGCATTATTCACTAAACACAAGCAATCAATCACTCACTAGTACGACCAATATGACAAAGGATACTGTCAACATATAAACAGTTTTTTCCTGTAGGTCAGGTCTGCATGTTAAGCTGTGATGAGATTAATGATACGAATAACATATCACATCACAGCAGAATATTGACTGATTGATTTAACTTCAAACCTTGTAGACATGTAATATAATTATGATCAAATACCTTAAATAAAATCAGAGAAAGGAAGAAAAGCACTGCAGAAAAACAGGCATTGTATGAACAATAATTTGAAAAATAACCATGAATCCTCTCCTCTCTGAATCCCAAACTAAATAAAGTGCAGAAATATAAATAAGACCTAATCTCTGGCTCAACAAGTAAAATATGTCAACATGTGGAATTCACTTTTCAAATGCACTTTTAAACGTTTTCTTTTTTTCTTTTTTTAAATTGCAGTCTTTGAGAATTGCGATGTCGGTTTAAATTTGATTAATTGTGCAGCCCTAGTTGAACGTGTGCAGTCTGCTACCAACCCCTTTGAGTAACATGTAGTTTGATCTATGAAGGGTCAGAGGAAACAATGAATGCACAAGGAGGAACAGGGAGTGTTGGAGGAGAAACCTTCCTCTGTTCATTTGTCAACACAAAGTGAAGAGGGGAGCTCCAGTGGGGGTGGACTACCTGTGGTGGGAGGAGTGGGGCTCTGACACCGGCATGCAGACTACTGAGACAACTTGACAAGCTCCCTCACTGGTCACATTAGTATTCTACAGTACACACTGCAGAGAAAGAGAGCTGCGAGAGGAGAAACGGGAGAGGAGGGGGAGGCGGGTGGAGGTGAGGAGTAAGAAACAGAGGTGAAGGGGAAATGTGGAAGTCTGGTCAGAGGGAAGGTGGGGAGGATGCAGGGAGTGAGGAGGTGAATCAGGGAGACGAAGGTGTGAGAGGAGGAAACTTGGCCGAGGCAAAGTGCTGATTCTAGAAATTACTCACAAGGTTTTTTACATTCCATTAATTCAACAAAGCTCTTTGAAGATGACCTCTGCGTCTCCTCGGCAGAGCAGATTTATGGTATGTCTGCACTCTGTGAATGAGCAGGAAGTGTCTGTTTTTTGAAATGCTGCATGGCCAGAAACATGGCAAGAGATCTCCTGATTCAAATCCTGTTCTAACACGGGCAACAGTATCTGCAGTGAGGCGCTTTATTGACAAACTGACCTTGGCTCTGCAGCAGCTCTCACAAAAAGAAGACAGGGGGGGATTTTCATGCTTAGGAATAAAAAAGCTTTTCATACAACTCTGCACCAATTATCGAATCAGAACACTGACAGTGTGAGCAGAAAATAAACAAGACAAAAACAAGACAATATCTATACACTGTAAACCCAGAGAAGTTGAGTTTACTTGAAAAATACCTTAAAAAACTAAGTAATGAAATATGAAATATGAAAACTCACGTTGATTTTACTCAATATCTTAAGTATTTACAATTATTATGAAAAATCATTTTAGTGAATGTCTTTAATCAAATAAACCTGATGTGTATTTGTTACAAATTAAAATATTAAATGTTAAAAAAAATTGCATATCACTGTAAAACATAATAAGTTGACCTTACTCAAAACTGAAAGATGTGATATCAATAAATTTGCCGTATGAATTAAGTAAATGGAATAATAAAAACAAAGTTGAAGCAGATCTGAACAACTAAATTAAATAACATTTTAAAGTACAGCTGGGTCTCATATCCACAGTGTTCCCTCCTCACTCATGGTTACAAACACCATCACAACAAAAATCAGCTTTAATTTCATAACTTTAGTGACTGTGAGTGAGGAGACAAGGCAGTAGATATGAGACCCTGCTGTACATTGAAATATTGTTCTTCAGGGGGCACAGGTTGTTTGAGCCCCACGGCACTGACTGGTGGTTTGCGCCCCATGGCACGGGGTATTGTGCCTATTGACTTTTTACAGTGTGACTAATGGTTAATATATTAAATGAAATTTTTGACTGGATTATCATGCTATTTAAAACCAATTTGGAAAATATAAAAGATATATTTACTTATTTTTGACACAGACAGCCAGCCCACACCACCTTGAGCATAAATAGCTGATCAATGTTACAAGTAGCGCAGACAGCTGGTCCGTGCTTTTAGGCACAGACAAACAGTCTGTGTAATGTGGAGCACAGACAACCTGTGCCACTGCTGCACGTCTAGAAGTACAGCAAGGTCTCATGTCGACTGCGTTCCCTCCTCACTCACGGTTACAAAATGCAGTCACACAAATCATCAGTTTCAACACTGAAAGCTCAGACACTTATGTAAATTAAACCTTACTAGCAAATTTTAAGTTTTAATAGCTTAATCCAATTAAGTAATTTGAACTTTGGAGTTTACGGTGTAAGATGTATATTTGTGCAGATTGTGGATGAACACATATCTTCTTACTGACTACAGAGCTCACTGAAACTCGTCATTTTTGCATTGAGCATTATTGCATTCCTTGTTATTGTAACAGCTTTTACTCTTCTTCAAAGAGTGTGGGTGATTTTGGGGTCAGGGACATTTTCACATTGGAACATAAAAAGTTATCTTTCTTAAATTTTAGCTTCACGGTTCCAAGCACAGTGTTTTTTATTAGACCGATGATGGCCTGGAAGTGAATGAGAAGAAATGGCCTTAATGCAGATTTGGCAGCAGAAACGGAACAGTGAGGGTGGAAAGTTAGGGTTTCGTCCAGTAGAAGTAGGATGAAGAGGGTTCATCGCATGATGGGCTATCAGGGAGAACTGAGTGTGCTTGGAGAGCTGCTCTGAAAGGTGGTAAAGGTGATGGCAAAGCTGTTAAAACATTTCAGTAAATGGGGAGATGTAATTCGAGCTAAGGCCAAAATAAAGTTCGAAAACAAACTTTTTGTTTCCTTTCTCTGTCTTCTTTCCTCAGATCTTTTCCCCACTCTCCTTTCAAACATCTCTCAACACTCTTTCTCCTCCTCTTCTCTTTCTTTCTCCTCCTCTTCTCTCTTCCCTCGTGTAAATTGGGGGAGTAAGATGAGGTTGAGGGTACAGCCCAACCCAAAGGGAGTAAGGCTTCTAGCTCTGGATCTGCCTCTGACACCTCTCTCAGAGTCTTCTCTTGATGTTTCCTCCTCTTCTGTCTTCTGTCTTCTGTGTTTGGATAGAGGAGGTGATAGCTAGTATGGAGGGGGCAGGTTCTGAGACACCAGAGTCAACAGTTGACTCTCCTCAGAGGTGATAACACCAGTGATGTTCTGACTTTTGCTGCTTATTCTATCTCCATCTATCTTTGTGAGTTGTGAGAAACATTAAAGGATATTAGGGCTTGTACGATATGCTATTCTTGTGATTCGATTCTACTGCGATTCTGAGGGTGCTGATTCGATTTGAATTACGATTCTTCAATATTTATGGGTTTTACGATTTTTAGTTCACTTTTTACACCAGACCAAGTGAAAAAGTTAATTGATGATGGTGGGGCTGGGTATTGCTAAGAACCTCATGATTCGATTCGATTTAGATTCTTAAGGTTTTAATTCGATATTGATTTGACTTGATATTGATTTAATTGCTTTGATTATCGATTTTCATGGCCCATATGAACACTTTGTACGTTACCTCACCTTTTGGAGCAATAAAACAACCTAAACGTCCGACTTTGAAACTGATGCTTTGGCTGCCATTTTTTTGTTGGTTGGTCTCCCACGGCCCTCGTCCACACAACGGGAATAACACGCATACTCCCCCCATTTGCCAGGAGATGAATCGATCCAGAGGAATTGCTGAATCGATATTGAATTGGGCAAGACAATATTTTGATGCATTGATTCATCAGTATTTTTACCCACCCCTAGATGATGGTAATGTCTACAGACTGTATCAGGAGCCATATTTTTCCATAAAATGTACATCACGAGAGTCAGGGAAAAACATTTTACCCTCTGCTGGAGAAAAGTGGTAACTTTTTTCCAATCCAGTTTATAAACAAAGACTGAAATGAAGAATTTGAATTTGAAGAAAATAAAAAAACTATTTTTGACAAAGAATCCCAATTTTATTTTTTAAATAAAAAATCCAGATATATCGATTTTCAATTTTTTCTTCCACCCCTACACCCCAACAGGCAACATGACTGAGTATGTAACTTGTTAATAGAGGATATGAAAACCAGAAGAGATCCACATCTATCATGTTGGCTGTTTTGATTTAGTTTTATTTTAAGATTGGTTTGCTAAGTTTAACTCAGCAAAGATGAGAATTATTGGAAATACTGTAGAATAGACCATAATTTACTGGAACCAAAATCTTCAACCAGATCATCTTCTCTTCACTTGTGTCTTAGATTCCATTCTTCATTTGCTCAATTCTTTTTAAAGGTTAGGAGACAGATCAAAAAAAAAAAAAATGTTAATGACTGTTTTTCCTGCTTTGCAGAGAATAAAGGACTTAAAACTACTAACAACTGAAACCCACAGCTTTCACTTCATGTCTGTTTTAATCAATTCCTCCAAAATAATATGGATAGGAAATGGTTACATATTTTACACGATGCCTTGCCAAATAAAGAAAGGGGATCTATAAAATAGAGAAAATAAAAAAAAATCTAGAGGTCTTGTGTAGCTGCTGTGGTGGGCCCCAGATTGCTGGATCTGAAACAAAGTGGCAGTGCTGTAGAGCAAGAATTGAAACCTATCTGCTCAGGTGAGAGCAGACACTAAAAATGGGTCTGGTGGAGTTTAGCTGTTAGATGTGCCTGTAAGAATGGTATTGTCACATTCGGTTTAGGACACAGAGCCAGATGTTTGCCCTGTGTGCTAATGTCCCCTCCAACTTTGTGCCAAGCTAAGTTCAACCTATCACTAGAACTGTGAATTTTAATAAGTAAGTTCAATATTCACTGAAAGAATGTATTTTTCCTGCAGGTGACAGACATGATGCTCCAGGATCAGCACTACCCAGACTGGGGCAAAGCAGCAAGAAGGTTCTGGAAACAAGGCAACAACCGGATCGTTCTCTTCTGGTACTTTGACTCCTTTCACGTCTGTCTTTGCCTAAATGTGCAAGATTTCACTCCAATTTTTACTCCCACTAACTTTGGTAATGCTTCTTATATTCCTCCAAGGCTCAGGAGATGAGTGTGTGAGTGTGTGTTGTGCATACATATGTAGTCTCTCCATCCCCGTTGCAGGGCAACACGCAGTCAATAGCCGTGTTAATCTTCCCTCACTCAGTGTCAGCACCTTTAATTAGAGGAACAGGGTGAAAAATCAATGGACACAGCAAGGTCGCGGGGTAAACCATGGCCCTGCCTTTTACTTCTCGCACCACAAGCTGTGACCCTTAAATAAGTGCTAAACAAACGCTGCACACCATGTCTGATACGCCCATTACAAGAGGGTCGAGTAGAAACGTTCGCCTGTTTAGATGTGTTACACCACCAACGGATGGTCCCAGCAGCATTCTTCCACTAAAGTGTCTCAGCGCTGTCAGTCAAATATAGCATACAAACGCCTCTCCAGTGGCTCCATTTAGGGTCACAGTAAGAGGTGAAGGATATGTGAAGAGGAGGAGATGGCTGACGCAGTTTGACTTCTGTTTGATATGTAAGCAGAAAGCTAAAGACGCTGACATCTCTGACTTCAAAGACGTTAGACGTTAAAAATTTCCTTTTGCAGGATTGATTCACCTGCGACTGGAATGCAAGCAGCCAAATTATCCCACAACCCCTTCTGCAGCCCTTCATTTTATTGACCGACGCCTTGGCTCACACTGTCACAATCAATGCTAGATTTGACGAGCAAACGCTTAAAATTCAAAGCTTGAATTAAGATTGTAAAAGTGATGCTGAATGTGCTTCGTCAATATTGGCTTAAGGGTTGTGCCAAATTGTAAAAACCGGGAGCTGAAAAAAAAAAAAAAAACCCGCTGTGGAATAATAAAACCCCCAAAATGTTTCCCTCTAACTGCTGGAATGGGATGAAGCTGGCAGTCTGTCTCTGCACTGCAGCTAGCTGATGTGTGGAATGAGAAGGAACACAACGGCACAGAAACCAGTGGGTGACGCTGAGACAGAGTAGACAGAGAATAATACCGACCCTTGTCGTTGTGCCTCGCCTCATACGGCTGAGGATTTTCCCTTCCAGCAAAAACTGAATGCAGAATTACAGCAGAGTGGTGCAGAACACAATTCAGAGAGGGATAACAGCAATCACTGTATCCAGGTAAAATAAAACATGATATGTCAGATATGTAAATTTATGGAAATATGTTCACTGTATGGTTTGAATTGCATTCTATCTGCATCCACAAACAGTGTACCTCCGTGAGCATTCATCTTCCTGGAAGCTTTATTGGCTCCCATTTTTCAAATCAAGGTAAAATTGTTGTTCGATACATTATTGAGTCCATGAAAAGGAGAAACCGAACAGCACTTGATTTATTCATTCCTTCATTTTACGTGTGTGAGGAAGCAAAACAGTTTGTCTTCCAAGAAACAGAATATAAACTTTGCAGCTCATCTGGTCTGACACCATACCACAGGAACATTGATTTATTCGTATTTTTTAGAGAGCTTTTACTTTGGTAATTTAAAAAATGTACTTCTTTCCTGCCTGACCCACATCTACTGGTCTCTATTGACATTTTCCTTCCTTTTCCTGCTCCTACTGCTTTTGCTTTCATTTCTCTACTTCCCTCTCCACTGGCTTTTTCCTTCCTTTCTCCTCTCTCCCTTTCCCTGCTTTTCCAGAAGTCTTCTTCCTTTCCTAACCTAGCCTTCCTTACACTGTTGTCCTCCCCCCATCCTCTTTGAGTCATCTCTTTCACCTCACTTTTCTCCTGGTATTCCCATTTTCTATGGGTTTTTTTTTCTGAATTATTGTACCTTCCTTCAATAATTCCTGCCTTCTCTCCATTTTCCTTTCATAATTCCCTCCATCTTATCTACCATCTATTCTCTCATTTCATTTCCTCCTCAGCCCTGTTTCCCCTCTTCACCTTTCCCTTACTCTGCATCCTTCCTTCCTTCCTTCCTTCCTTCCTTCCTTCCTTCCTTCCTTCCTTCCTTCCTTCCTTCCTTCCTTCCTCCCTTTCTTTTTCCCTTCCTTTCCCTTGTTTCTTCTTCTTTCCTTTCCTTTCCTTTCCTTTCCTTTCCTTTCCTTTCCTTTCCTTTCCTTTCCTTTCCTTTCCTTTCCTTTCCTCACTTTTCCTTTCCTTTACTTCATTTCCTTTCCTTTCCTATCTTTTTCTTTTCCTATCCTTTCTTTTCCTATCCTTTCATTTCCTATCTTTTCCTTTCCTCACCTTTCCTTTTATTTCCTTTCTTTGCCTTTCCTTTCTTTTCCTTTCCTTTCCTTTCCTTTCCTTTCCTTTCCTTTCCTTTCCTTTCCTTTCCTTAGTGTTACTTTTCTTTCCTTCCTTTCCTTTCATTTCCTTGCCTTTCCTTTCTTTTCCATTATTGTTCCTTTGTAATTGCTTTTCTACTTTTTCCTCCTCTCCTAACTTCTGTTTTCCTTTCCTTACCTTTTCTTTCCTTTCCTTACCTTTCCTTTCTGTCCTTTCCTTTCCTTTCCCTTCCTTTCTTTTCCCTTTCTATCCTTTCCTTTCCTTTCTTTCCTTTCGTTTCCTTGCCTTTCCTTTCTTTTCCTTTCCTTTCCTTTCCTTTCCTTTCCTTTCTTTGCTTTCGTTTCCTTGCCTTTCCTTTCTTTTCTATTATTGTCCCTTTGTAATACTGCATGATATAATGGTTGAATTTAACGTGTTATTTTGTCCTCTGAATCATAGACACATCCTCTACATTGACACAAGACTATATAATAATCATGTACCATTGGTTACCATATTGTGTTATATATAAGGGTCTATTTGCCTGTTAGTGGAGTTAGAGCCTAAAAACATTGTCTGCTGTACTTTTATTGTGTGACCTGAAGTACTTACTGCATGTGTATACCGTTCCCTGTTTCCTTACTGTCCATTTACTGTCATTTTCATGTTATTGCTGCAACAATAACCTATTTCCCTCAGGAAATAATTCAGCGTTCTGTATATCTTTATAAATCTGTCTTTCTTTCTCTGTTTCTGTCCTTTATTCCCTTATTTTTGTCTCCCTTCCCCTCTCCTCTCATCTCTCTGTCCTGTCCTCCATCCCGTTCCCTCCCTGCAGGACAGTGCTCATCTCCCTGACATCAGTGGTGGTTTTGGTCATCAGTACGGACTGGATCAGCTGGGACAACCTGAACCGCGGCTTCCTGCCCAGCGACGAGGTCTCCCGAGCCTTCCTGGCCTCCTTCATTTTGGTCTTCGACCTTCTCATTGTCATGCAGGTAGGCTGCTCCCATGTGGCCAATTAAAACCAGGGAGCTGGGACGCCTCTTGGCTTCTCCTGCTACCCATCTTGCCAGCTCCCCTTCTTCCTCCCTCCTCCCTCTTTAGTCATCAATGGGGCACTGCGGCACAGAGCAGCGAGACTTTGGTGTTTGATCGCTGTCAGCTGGCATGGACACAAACACACGGACACACGCATACACCCACAGATATATACTTAGAACAAACTCTGTTTACTCTTTTTTATATCTTTTTTTAGCCCTTTAATCCTTTGTTTTTCCCAACCTTATCCATGAACTCACCCAGTCCTCCCTTACTCCCCTGTGAGCTTAGTTTATTTTCTTTAATGATGACTCACTGGATATTTTTCAAGAGTTTTTCCCACTTTTTCTCCTCCCCACCTTCTTTTTTCCCACCCAATGTCCTCCTTCCCACGGGAGAGTGAGCATCAATAAAGCCTGTGTCAGTGCCTCATGAATATGCAAATGTATTTGTCTGGCAAAAAAACACACACAACCCAGGGAAAGAGAGTAGGAGAAGACATTTTTATTATTATTTCCATTTTTAACACCACTTACCAGAAGCCAGAACTGCAGGCCAAACATGTATGTGGTTTGACTGCGAGCCTGAATCAACACGGCTCCTCCAAAAGCTTAATGAGCATATTATGTTTGTGGGTATTAGAGGACACACTGCAAACCTCACATTTGGTGTAATCCTTAATATATGTTTCTTCTGTGTTGGTTATGCTAATTACAACAAGCTTCCTCTAGTGTTACTGATGTAGCAGTCCACAGGAACCTGGCAAAGACACCACTATATTTACCATGGTAGCATGTATTACTACAACAGTAGCACTAAAAGTGATTCCTAGATGCTCTCATTGAAACAATTCATTATTGTAAGCGGGGCCTCCAGCTGCTCGGCCCGGTAATTACTTCACTCTGTGCTGTTTTTCTCATTCATTTACCCAATTATTGTGATTATGCAGATATATAGAAACAGCTCTGTGCAAGCGCTCCCTCACAAACATGCCTGTATCTCGCTGAGACCAGCTTATTTTTCCCGCTTCCAACAACAGCCACAGACCTGATGTGACATGAAGGGCACGTTCCTTGTTTTGACATCTCCGTTTCACTCACTGTGTCGGTCTGAACCCATGGCTTCCTTTCCCGTTTAACTCAGCGGTATATCATCCCACCACTCACATGGATCTGTTTACGATGCACCCTCCTCATTTTCTGCACACTGTACAGCAAGCATGTTTACTACGTGTTATTTATGAGTGCGCCGGAACACAGCTCGGGCAGTGATGTCCACCAGTCAATAAAACTTCATGCAGCCTACAGCTTCATCCAACCTCTGTGTTTGGAGCACAGGGTGCCATAGTTAATCCCCCATCTTCATGAGAAAATATGGGTGCTGTTGTTCACAAACTAATTAATGCCCCAATTACTGACCTGTCTGGATTTGCCTTCGAGCTGGGTTTTACTTTTTTCATAGTTTCGTGTGTAATTGTTCTCCAGCTGAATGTCAGACTTCTGCGTCTTTTGTGTGTAAGCATACACATTAACATACCGAGATGATAAGCTGATGTACCCTGCCTGTTTACTCTTCTTATGTATAGAGACTCATTATTTCGTCTAAGGAAAGTGCATGGCTTCGAACGTCATGCCTGTTATTGCTCTAGCAACAGATACTGCCTCTATGGAAGAGGAGAGGAGGACTTAATTAATATCCAGGGGGCCATCACCAAGCTGTTAGGCTCCTCACAGATATTGGCATGGGACTCTCTGGATCACATGAGGATATAGTGAAAGCAGACATGCTGTAATGTGATGCAGTGGCTGCAAGTAATAGGGAAAAGAGGGGAAATGTAGCTCATCTAAAAATGAAATCGCTGAAATTATGAGCCTTATTTTTTTTTCTTTCCTGAAATAGAGATGACAAAAGCTCATTTGCAAGATTATTAAATTGGCGCAGCAGAAAGGAACATTTCTGAAACATTTAAATTCTCTTTGTCACGTCTCTGTGTCATCTTAATTACTTGCTTTGATTATATTAAGTGACTAATTGCAGGTGGTGTTTGAGGACATTTATTAGCTTCGTGAAAACAAACTTTTCACTCTGAGAGTAGTTAACAAAATTAACACTATGTATCACTGACTGTGAAACAAACACTTGTGTTACTTGCGTTGAAAAAAACACACGTTCTTTTTGCAAAGGGAAAATTTTTCTCATAAGATTTTACAAAACCATGACTTTAATATAAAAAAAGTCCAGGAAAACTCTCAAAGCAGTGTTTTAGAAGCTAAGAGCTTTTGTATACTTGCTTTAATGTAAACAATGGGTACAATTGATTATTTTTGGGATGCAAAAATGATGCTACCTTTTAACTAACTGATACAATTTTAGAAGTGATATTTTTTTTATTATTGATTTAGAAATAAAGTAAAGAAAGTAATAAGTTCACTTTTTGAAGATCCCAGATTTGCAAATGAGGAAGAAATATGCAAATTATTTTTTTCTTGCCAACCATAAAATGTTTCTCCTAAATTTAATTTCTTACACTTTTGCCATGTCCACCTCATTAACAGTTGGCACTGCCATTTTCTTAAAGTCACCACCCACTAGATACAAACACACATGAGCAAAAGGAGCAAAATGACAGCATGGGGTCAGCTTCCTGCTGTCACTTTGGGTGCCTGTTGATGTGACACACTTTACATAAGCACACTCTAAAGGCCTGCCAACACACCGTGTCATCTGAAGTCTGCAACCATGTTTGACCTGTGGATTCTCCACACAGAAATAATATCAGCTGAAATGAGAAATTCCAGTGAAGTGTTTGACATCCAGTGCAGCACCATACATGTTTGACATTTGTCATGCAATGTGTTTCTCAAATTTGTTCAATTTTCTACAGCTGAGGCTGCATTATTACAGCAGGGAGCTGTATTTCAATGTGCATTTCAATGTATGTGCGTGTGTGTGGATGTGTGTGTGTCTTTCAGGACTGGGAGTTCCCTCACTTCATGGGTGACCTGGATATGAATCTGCCAGGAATGTCAACGACGCATGTAAAGGTTAAGCTTCCAGTCTGCAAGAGAATCTTTAAAGAGGAGTATCACATCCACATCACAGGTACAGACTGACCCTGAAACAGCTGCTGCATACAGAGAACAGGGACACCTCAGTGTTTTATCACAAGTCCACCATGCACTACAGCTTTCTCTTCTTTTAATACCCAATTTCATAATAACATGAATACCCCATAAATCCCTGAAAATGTTAAAAAAAAAATACTTACAAACATTCTGTATGTACAGGGTTTTTTTTGTTTGAAAATGTGGTTATTTAGAGCAGAAAACATGGAGAAAGAAGGCAGGGCAAAGGGAAATAAGGAATAAAGGAAGTAAGGAGGGAAAGAAAAAAGGAAGGCAAATAAAAAGGAAAGAAAGGAAGGAGGAAAGGAAGGAAGGAAGGATAACAAAAGGAAGGAAAGGAGGAATACAGGAGGGAAATAGGAAAGAGCTAAATTACTGATGGAATGAAAGCAGTGAAAACAGGATGCAGGGAGGAAGAGGGAATGGAGAAGATGGGTAAAATGAAAGGAAGAAAGGAGGGAAATAGGAAGGATGGATGGGAACAGGGAAACACTGAAGTAAGAAAAAGAAAGACAGAAAAGTTACAAATAAAGAAAGGAAGGTTGGAAAGAGAGAAGAAAGAAAGAAAGCCAATGGAAAGATAAGAGGAAACAAAAAATAAAAGAAAGCCAGGTAAGAAAGAAATTGTCAGCATTCCTTTCTCTGCAGGGCTCTGAAACATGTCCATGAGAAAGTCCCGTCTTTGACCCATTTCTGACTTGTGTTCCAAACATACCTCCTTCGCTCTAGTTTTCTCTAGCTTCCATGTGGGAAAGGCTTTGATAGTTAAACCACAGCAAACATTCATAATACATGTGTAGCTGACGCAGGTAGCTCCAATGTTCCCTGCTTCTTGTCTTCCTCCCTGTCGTGCCAGACGCACATCTCATCATCTTTCACATCCCAACCTTAATGTACTCCATGAGCGAGTATATTTCCCAGTTCAAACCATCCTCCTTGTTTCTCCATTTTGCACCGCTTGCGTGCACACGGCATCTCACAACCATAAAGAGAAGGCAAAACCAATGTTCCTGTGCTAGATGTTAAGCAGTTCAAACGCTCAGTGATTCGCGAAAGGTTGTTAACCCTAATGCGTTGCATATCCATTAAGCATTATGGGAATGGCTCCAGCACAACGTGATTGGTTTAACTAAAAGCTTATTAACAGCATATCTCTGGCAGAGGAAGGGAGCAGTGTCACGAATACCCGCAGAGACATCTGCCTGCGATCAGTCAACCTGGGGAGATGGTTGTCTCATGGTAATGTAGTGATCTTGTTAGACGATACTATAAAGGAAGTAGCACCTGCAAATGGAGCTATCAGTCTCAATACATGAGCTGCATGCAAAGAGACAGGGATTGCTGGTATTTGAACGTGACTGCATAGTCATCTGTCTGGATCTTTCCTCTAAGTGTTGTTTGGAGAAGACTTTCACTGTACATCTGTCTGCCTGTCTGTGAAGTGATCTGTAAAGCAGGGATGCTTTGTTACTATTTTTTCATCCACGAACCTACAATATCCAGAGTATTGACCTAAATCAAGGCTTTCTTCTTATAACATTTTGATTAAAAATTAGAAATATGGATAGAAGTACAAACTGCTGACTCTCACCAGCTTTAACATGATGCTCTACTGGTAACTGTATTCTGTTGTATGTTATTGACACTTGATACTGTGATTTGTTTCTACCATTGACTGAATGAAAAGATGAGCAGTATGAACCCTCCCCCAAAACCAAGCTAAAAACTGCTGCTTAACTGCAGTATAGGCTACATAAAGCTCACCGCCCCCATGTCAACGTATTGGTAATACATAATTTGCCGCCATGATTGACAACTCTGTTGAAAAATGAGGCTTAGCAGTGAAGAGAAGGAACAGCAATAGATAGCACAAGAGTCACTGAATTTTTCATAACCCTTAAGGTCTGACAGGAAATCCATCAGTTTTTCGGACAGTGATGCCCCAAAGGATATTTGCTCTACCATCAGATCTCTACTGTGCATCCAGAGTTATATAATTTGTGCAAAACGTCATCACCAAGTGGCAATCTCTGGTATTAAAAAGTGAAGCCAATGAGGAAGTACTAAAAGCTGAAGTTCCTTGAGTGAGGACTATGAGAAAAAACCTACCTATTCCAAAAGTCTAAATTTTCCACAAAAAACCCTAAACATTTTGGTCTGACCAGCTAATTTCTTTAATGACACATGAACCAAGTGTGAATGTTTTTTAAATGTGTACTTCAACAGATAATGAGATTTGCATAGTTTAGGCCACAGTCTACTTGACTGACAGGCGGCACACTAGCTGTTACCAAGGAGGTTAACCTGCTTCAACTCCACCTCATGCCAGATTCACCAAAGCTAGGATATAACTGCATTGCCAACATGGCAACTGCTAATAAGAGTGACGAAGACCATGTAATGAACAGTCAATGGTCAACAAAACTGTGTGGAGGATTTGGCTTTACTTTTACACCACAAGACGAGGAGGAATTACATTGACAATATATATCACCAGCCACACCAAATAACTTGTGGGTTGGTTGTTCTAAGTACTGGGTTGGCCCTTGATTCTTGCTCATTTGTTAACGGTCTAGTTTGTTGTCTAATGTGTCTTTCACAGGGAAGTGGTTCAACTATGGCATCATCTTTCTTGTGCTGATTTTGGACCTCAACATGTGGAAGAACCAGATCTTCTACAGGCCCTATGAGTACGGTCAGTACGTCGGGCCTGGGGAGAAGATCTTCACGGTTGAGGAGCCAGAAACACTCAGCGAGTTCAACCACAGTACACTCACCTACGAGTGGCGCTCCACCACCATCAACCCCCGCACCAACCTGACCTACGTGGAGCGAGACATGTTTCTCCACAGCCGCTACGTTGGATCCAGCCTGGATGTCAAGTGCCTCGCGTTCATCCCGAGCCTGGCTGCGTTTGTCCTCTTTGGGTTCTTCATTTGGTTGTTTGGGCGATTTCAAGACAGCGAGACCTTCACGGAAAACCAGGACAAGACGTACGAAAGGATAAAGAGAAAGTCACCATCTGAGTACAGTAAGGAGATGGGGGTGACGCCGGAGGAGATGCATGTGACAATGTGTGACAGTCTGAAACGATCGGGGACACCCATGCTTCTATCAGTGGATGGGCCGCACTTTGGAGCGACGCCCTCTACGAACTCTACTATTTCTATGGAAACTCAAGAGACACATCCGAGCATCGTGATCGACTGTGCACCGCTGGAAGAACCAGCTGTTTCTTTTGATGTCAGCAAGCTCTCTCCTTGACCCTATGAGCTGCAGAAACTGTGAACCAAAAGATTGAAGGCAGGTTGGAAATGTCAATGTGTCATTCTCTCAGACACTGATCAAGGGCATCAGAAAAAAAGAGTTCTGACCATAAGAGATGTATTTGTGGGAATATATTTTTGTAAAATAATCTTTTCAAAAACCCGCTTCAATGGCGCCAATTCTGATAACTAACACCTTTTCAAACAGAATGCAAACTCTTAATTGACATGGTGCTTGCTTGAATTTTGCATTTTCATATCTGGAATTTTTCATGGTAAATTACAAAGCTTCGGTGCCTATATAGAGGAGTTTTTGTACAGCTGTGACAGCTGTCAAGAGGATTTTATTGTTTCAAACCAGTGTTACAGCTACACTAGTGCCTTTACATTTTATAAGTTGGTATACAGAACTGTCTATAACTAATGAGCAACGATATGGAAGATGTCCTTATTGCTCCCGATATAAATGTCTTATATATTCTCTCATATCATGCAGACAATTGTTACCTCATTTGATCCTCAGACTTTATGCATTTTAAGTTATCTTCCTCTGATGTCTCTCCTGCTTGATTCTCAATGCATAACTCTTCTGTGAAATGCTATCATTTAAACATCAATGTACTATGACGACCTTTTCATACTCTCTCACTTGATATCAGTTGCAGAAATAATAATGAAATCAGCAGAGATCAAATAGCAAACCAACAAGCCACCTCATGATTGCTTATGTGGCTGCCGCACCTGGACTGAATAGCAACTGAGTCAGACGGTTGGTTTTGCCCTTGGCATAAACATACCATTGAAGTGCAGGGGAGGCTCCTGCTCCAAAGCTCAGGGCTTCTTTATGTCTAGATAAACCTTAAAAGTTTTAGAAGCAGTTTTGAAGTCATGGGAAATGCATGAAAACATATTTATTTATTTATTTAAAATGTTATCCCACTGTTAAAAGAAACATGATTTGGAATGCAACTGAAACCTGCAGCATTTATCTTTCCACTGACTTTGAAAGTTTTCTCTGCCTTTTTAAATATTTTCACAAGCTTGGCAGTCTCTTTAAAAACGTATATTTGGAGGTTTTTGCCAAAAACTAGGATGCCCTTCAGTTATTTTTTGCATTGTGGAGATACTAACTGAACTATATTTAAATTACTAACCATGCTGTATTTTTCACACCAGTGAGTACTTTGACCAAAGGTACCAATAATACAGTGTTTTGAACACATACTGCAAAGTATATGCTACTTCTCAAAGACATATATGGTATACATACTTTAAAAAGATTGAAGAAGAGTGAAACTATTATATTCTAATGCATCACTCTGTATTATAATGGGCTGTAATGTTCAATAATGTCTTGAAAAATACTCACCCTTACACCTCAGTCCTGGGAAATTTTTGTTTTTTTAATACAGAGAAATGTAGCCTGGGACATACCCTCTGTGAGTCAAAATGAAGTTAAATGTCTTTTAAGTGACTTTTAATTATTTTTTTTTTCCCTTTATGTTATTCAATGGCTTAATAACCCCAGTTCTTAAAATTTAGGTCAGTAACAACAAAATTTGCTGGTTCGTAAATTATATTTATTTAATTAAAATTAATATAAGGACAGATGTTGAAACTATTTTGTTATATGAAAAGTATTTGCTTAATTTAAATTTGACGCCACATTTTTCAGAAAAGTTAGAACAGGGACATGTCACTTTTCTTTGGCATCATCTCTCAGTAAAGGTGATTGAAATGACCACAGGATAATTAACAGTGAGCCTTAGTCCATCTTACACAGGCTCCATCTCTCCTAAGTCACAGGCATTTTGGCTTGTGTTTAAAAGATATTGTGAGGGATTGGGAATGTGAATCTTTTTTTTTTTTTTTTCTTTTGTTTACTCAGCTTCCTGACCTTTTAGGGAATTAGGGTTGTAGAAAAACAGAATCAATAAGCAGTATAATAATTATGATTAATAAAAAATTCAACAATATTATGTTCCTTAAAAATGCAGTCCAAAGGCAACTTTAGTTATTCTGTAATCTATTTTTTTTTCAAATGTATTGATTTATGACAATGATATGCCCGTAAATACTGAATACCCAGCATTCGACTCTCAAGTCTCTTGAGTCTCTAAAGGAATCCAGTGAGTGTGTGTGTCTGTGTGTGTCTGTGTGTGTACTGAGACGAAAGCGTCCATTTGTATCTATAAAGGATGTTTTTTTACCTAATAGTGCATGTTGTGTGTAGAATGTGTATGCATGTGTGCACTGGAGGCTTGCTTGTTTTGTAGGTGTTTGCTACCACATTTGTTTTTGACAGAGGCCATTCTGTGAAGAGGTCACTCTATTTAGCATAATTTGTTTGCAGTGATGAGTTCTTTAATTATCCTTTTATACCGTACAGCTCTTAGGACATTGAAAATGAGTGTCACACCAAAGGGCAGAACCTTTTTTGGACTTGAAAAGAAGTCTCATCTGTTTGTAATTTATTGTGTTTGTCACATTTGAGGGTTTTTAATTTGTTGTTGAAACCGTTTTAATTTGTTTTTGTTCAAAGGATGACACATCATTCAGTTGCTGCGTGTTTGTGCTTTACTTAAGGAGATGTACGTCAGTTTAACCTTCTGTTTTCAATAAATTAATACATTTTTTACTTACTTGTTTTTTCCTGACTTTTTGTGGCATGAATATCAGATATTTTTAACAAGGTTGCTCTGGTTATGTAATTCCCAGAGAGAAAAGTTCTAGTTAATGTTTGTTCCATAAGCTTGGGAAATAGTTGCCTGGCAACAGCACAGGTCAAGCTTCTTGCAGCTACTGACCCAATTAATCAGGCAATATGAGAAATAATGATACTATCTTCACAAGGACACTTGCATATATAGCCTGCATGGGTATGACACCTGGCTCAGATTAGTAAAGCACAGCTCTGGGCCTGTCTGCAGGTTGATTTATGCTACTTTGCAATGATTTAAATATGTGTGAATTTGTAATTTGTTTTGCTCCATGGAAGGAATTGCATACAGAGCATGTAAATGTGCACAAAGGGTAAAGATTAGATTCAGATTTTCCAAGGTGGTAGAAGTAACAGCACTGTTTCCAACCAAGGTATCAACCTCTCTAAGGGCTGGCATGATAAATGCAGCGCAATATCTCACTGATTTTGTATCTTAACTTTTCACTTGATTTTTCCTTTAAAATTGTCCAGGGGCATAGCTCCAGGGAGGAAAAATCAGCCTGTTAGTTGGCCCACTTAAATTGGTCAGAAATAAAATGTTATTAAATTTATTGCAACAACATTTTGTATTGGAATTATTTGCTTTAAAAGAAGAACCTCACTATATTACGTATGACCCTCAGGACGATAGCTCTTAGCACCAAAAACAATCATAGAGCTCAGTATGGACTGCTATCTGAACTAATAGCTAGTTTGAGCATCTCTGATTTCCTAAATTTTGTGCCAGACAATGCATCCCTTTGTTAATTAACCCTAATTGTATTTTGCATTTAACACTCATTAGCATATTGTATCATGTTAATATATTTGAGATGGCAACTATGAAAATTGGCCTGCTTACCAAGCAAAGAATGCACTGCCATCAGTTTCATGTGAGAATGCTAATTTTGGAGCCCAGGGCACAGTTGAGTGGAGTGGGGCCTTGAAATTAGGTTGTGTTAACAGTGAAAATTAATCCAAATGAATGCCCAAGACTCACCCTATTACATTGCTTTACAGGATTCAAAGTTTGGAGTTAGCATGTGTCAGCTAACATTGAAACAAGTCCTTCTCCTTCTTTTTTTTTTTTTTTTAAACAGATGTTGAATTTAACTATTATATCACATATTCTTTCCCTTTTCCGCCTCATCTTTTCCTTCATTTCAACCCTTTTAAAAATCTTTCTTCATGCTAACACATCTTATCTGCTAGCTTGCTCACAGGTTAGTCACAGTGACTTCCAGGCTTGCTAGGTTTGAGTAGCAAATCGAATGCACTGCTGTTGCCAAGCTGTGTGTTAATACAACTTTATCAGCTGAAGTTGAAGTCGAAACTACAAGCTAACATTTTTCATTTGAAGCTAAAATACTTACAACATGCCATGGCAGCTAGCATGTGCTTGTGTCCACATGAAACAAAAGAAATAGAGGCTGTTCCTTTAGCTGAAACCGTTTACTTGTGTTTATATATAGAATTTTTATGAAGGGTATCTTCAATTTGGAATACCTTCGGTTATATTAGGCTATTTATAAAGCTGTACACAGTGCAGCAATTAAAAGATTAGCTTGTGACCATTAAACAACAGAACTAATCAGCAGCCCAATCAATGGTTGTCAGGTACTATTGTTACATCCACAGCATGAAACCAAACAGTTCACTGTGTCACAGTGCAAACACACAAGGTCCTACTTGTTTATCTTGGGGAAAGTATATCTCATTGCCAGAGAGTATTAGCTGTTTGACTGAGGCCTCCTCCAAGTCTGCCATTGGGCTGAGAAATGAGATATTGATTTTTGGAGGGCCATGCAGTAATTGAGAGAACATATCAAAAGCAGAGTTTCAAAAATGTTTGCCGTGTGCTGGAGCCTGATAGTCGTGTTGTGTAACCAGTGAGTTGACTGCTTCCCCCATGTAGGGGATGTATTAGTGTTAGGGGATCAAATAACTGATTGTTGTCTGCTTTTAAAAATCCTTTAAGATACTTCATTTTCTGTGTCTTTGGCCCTGTCTTGAATTTAGAAATATTTGACATCATTTATTGTAAAAGAAAAATACTAAAATCCACATATCTTTAACCAAGATACCAGAAAACAAAGAACTGGCTTTGAAAAATATGAAGTGCTGTTGTGTTCTATCTACAGCTAAATATAACCCAAGAGAATCCCCTCGAGGAGGTAAGCTGCAGCTACCGATCAACTGGAATCTCCTTTACTGTCTTTGAGCTATCCTCCAATTAGATCAGTGTATCATGTCCTGGCATTGCCCATCATTCTGCGCTGACAGCTCCGTGACTCTGGGAGACCCTGTGAAATTTATCTGTGCAGTCACTCTCAGCCATCCAGAGAGCAGGTTTCCCCTCTCAGTCCTGTCACTGTGCCTGAGATGGTGTCTGTCCCTGGTGGCCACAAGGGAAACGGGATTCATCACCGTTCCTTTCTGCAGGTTTCTGATACCTCAGATAGATAAATCTCTCAACACATCCAACAACTAACTTCCAGGACTAAATCCCCCAGATGTGGGTTTGTGATAATGATGTCTGCTCTGCTGGTCTTCCGCTGGGAGATGTGAATCGAGTTTTAAATTGAATGTTCTTTTGATGGATCAATTTTCAATTCATTCAATCACTTTATTTTGATTGGTTACATCAAAGGGTCAAAAATCTCTGTCTCAGGCTTGTTCTGAGAGAACATCTTAAAGATAATAGATTAAATCAATGAATTTTTTTTTTTTTTTTTTTTTTATCAACACATTTCCCATTTTGGCAGTCAGAATGAATAATTGCTTTGGTGTAAAGTGAGCGGGTGGTGATTAAGTTTAAAACCCTCAACGGGGAGCATAACCCTTACACTCTACATATCCACCTGCTCACTATACATTATCCACATCTCAGACTGCTGAATGGCTTCCAATCAGCTTGGACTTTTGTAGAGCTGGCCCATTTATTACCTACAGTACTTCAGTGCTATTATTCTAAGGTAACAGTTGTTGAAAGAATATCCCATCGCAAAAATGTTGCATTAACTCCCTAAAACTAGTTTAAAAAAAAGAAAAAAAAAGAAAAAAAAGAAAGAAAGAGAGAAGAACTGGCTAAAGTTTGGTTTTATCTTCTCCATAATGAAATAATGGATGCAAGAGTTACTCCTACCGACAGAATTAATAGTACTGAAATCTGCTGAACATATAAATGGAAAGATGATTAGAAAAGATAACAGCTTATATCACACCTACGCACAGCTGTGGCTCTGTGGTGTCAATCATGAGACGTCAGCCCTGCAGAGCCAGACTACTTCTGCGCATGGTTTGGCTCCGAAATATGTCACTAGGGCAATATGTCAGCACCCATCAGGCAGTGGAAATGGAGGCGTGCCATCCATGTTGATTTACAGTCAGTGGTCGGGACCTAGATTTTGTACCAAACCACATTTCACCCTTACATCCGCTCTGCTGGCTTGGCTGAAACAAAGACAGGTCATTGGATTTAGTCGTACAAATCAGTGACAAGACTAAAGCCTGTCCTGTTTATTAATATCAACATAACATTAAGCTGTACATGTGTAAAATTCAATATATATAAATAAGTAGATGAAGCCTCTGAAATTATTGTTTTGTCGTTTTTAAAACAAGCAATGCAGCATCAAAAATATGTGGATTATACACATTTTCTAAGCAGTGTAAGCAGAGTTATTGAAATGGTGGCTGCACAGATTATTTCAGCTGCCATGGTAAGATCTGGAGAACAAATCCAGAGGCACAAAGGGAAAGCAGAGCATGTGTACTTGTCTGCATGTTTGTTTTCATACAAATATGGCAATGCAGGGTGACTTCTTTTCTTGTTTCTACCGCAGCTCTCTGTGTTTGTGAATTCAGACACTACTGCACATTCTAGGAAACAAACATTTCCAGCTGCAGTGAAATGGCGACAAAATTCTGTCAGCTAATGCTCCAGACAACTCATCTGTGTCGCTTAACTCTGCTTATCGCATGGGTGGTAATTTCAGAGTCAAGACATATACAAATGAATACTTTTTAATAACTGCATGCTCATGCTCACCCTTTGACAGAAAAGTCTCCCTGCACAGATATCTTTAACGGCACAGTGAATTTTGCAGACCAATTAGAGCCATCTGAAGAGTGCACAATCCCTGAAAATGTATTGGGCAAAAAATGTCATACTGTACCAGAATACTGCAAGCTAATGCCTTTTTATCAATTTAGACTCTCAGCTAAAGTAAAACTGACTTCTCCCTGTTGCCCTGCTTCACCCGCCACAATTACAATGATATGTGTGGTCATTAACGGTGAATATAGGACAGGCAGTGAAATGGACTCCCCGTGGGTCCAGGCATCTGTTGCAGAGGGTTCAGCACTGCCATGGAAAATTGAACATTTAGGAGCCAGCTGGAGGACCAGTCTGCCCTGCTGTGCCACCACTACTCAGGTGCCCACTGGCTTCATGCCACCACCAGCCAGAAGCCAGTGGACCAAAGCAGGCCAGATGGTGCCCTTGCCAACCTGCAAGCAGCCCACTGTCCACTACCCATGTCCCCCTACTGCCCTCACATTCAACTCAGGAACAAGTTTTGGAGTCCTGATAACCTGAGGTAAAGTTTTTCAGGGAATAGACTGACAAGTGAGCGTAGAGAGTCCTGGAATACAAATGTGTCCCATTACATTTTGTGTTTGTTAATGTAAGCAGCTGCAAGGTAGAGTCAGAGACCACTCTGCAGGGAAATAAAGCCATCTCCAGGCTGAAGTCATTTGTCCGTGCCTGTGAACTGATAGATAATTATATTAGGAGCTTTAAGTGCTCTTCTGCGATACAAGTATTACCAGCATCTCCAGAGGCGCAGAACAAAGTAGAGAGAATAGAAATCTGTGTGCTACAGCTGGAGCAGTCATCGCTGTGCATCTTAATATGTACATATCAGAGTGCCTCATTTCAAATCTAAACCATTTCACATAACGTAAGTATTGGATCTGTTGACAGCACAAATTTGATTTCATATGTTCAATTTACAGAATCACTTAAGTTCTCTTATTTATGTTGGACAAATTAGAGACTAATAGTTTAGAGGCCTGAACTCAAGACTATGATGTTAATGAATAAACACTTTAATCTTAAATGAGATTTCCAATTTTAAATGTAAACTAACAACTCACTGCAATACAACTCATGTAATATGAGTATTTGTTTGCCAACTTTTGAAATCTAGTTTCATATGCATAGTGTCTGCACACAAAGCTGCTTCTACTCTACTTTTAGTCGCCGCTTATCATGATGTATGATACATATGACTGGACCTGAAAAGCTCATCTCAACAAACCTTTAAACTTCTACCACAGAGTGAGATGTAGTGTGTAAAACATGAATAAAAAGCAGACAGTTTTTCATTCCCATCTCCTGCAAGGTTATTAAGTGCAAAATAACAAAAAAAAAAAATAGTTTAGAGCCGATGAAGATGAAGATAAAGAGTGTGTTATATTATAAAGCAATCATTTTAAGGGCACAGTGGATCTAAAATTAATCAAGAATCCTCATTGTTTAGTCCTTTAACCGAGACTTTGTTTTTACCGTCTAGATCTCCTTTCTGCTGACTTTTGGTTTCAATTTTTTGTGTTAATGCAGACTTTGAAAAGATGGATTCGAGGAGAAGAAAAAAAAAGATTTATCTACTTATACATCTGCTCCTCTACTCCTCTCTGACAAGGCACTCTTCATACAAAAGGTTTACGCTGTGACCAAAGCTTCAGACAGCCATAATAACAAATAATCTTTATCAGCCAGTGTCCAACATCATCATCATTTTACAGCATAGAGTATAAGAGCATATATAGTAGAGTATATTATAGAGTATAAGCTACTTCTTGAATGGATACTTGCTTTTCTGTTGGCTGCAATGATTACAGCCCAGTTAGCAACACAGGAAGCAACTCTGAGTTCAGAACAGGGAGGCAGTTAAATTGACTCCTCCAAAATAATTCTCTACATTTCTAAGAGAATAAGTGCCTATTCATACGTATCTGACAAGTCTCAGTTTCACTGTAAATTATTCCTCACCAAGACAGTTCATTCTTGCTGACTTCAGTTGTATGGACCCAAAAAAAACATGTTCTAGTGACTTACTGGCAATAACTGCTCTTACATTGCAAAACAGTAACATGATGCTGATTTTTAAGGGCAAAAATGCAATTTGACTAGTCTGTCTTCATGGAAGAAAAAAAAATCAATGCTTGTTTTGCTTTAGTTTTTTTTTGTTTTGTTTTGTTAGAATCAAAGTTGGATCAACCCTTGCTGAGGGGCAGTACATCTTGGCGCAGGCTTTTGCAACAGTCAAGCTGATATGTCTCCCAGGTTGAAATGTTTGCTACAGCTCAGTCTGTGAGGTGCCCTTAAGCGCTGATCCTTTTTCAAACAGATTAATATGCTACAAATAAACCAACAACTAGGGTTGCAAAGGGATGGGAATTTCTGTGAAAGTTTAGGAAAGTTTCCTGAATATTTCCATGGAAATTTTAGCTTGAGAATATTGGAATTTTTCTTTTTTTTAACTGTTCACTTAAAGGTTTTTTTTGTTGTTGTTTTTTTTAATTCAATTGCTATAAAATTCTTTATTTTTCACTGTTCATGCTTTTTGCTGTTCTGTAAAAGAAACAATTTTGTGACACTGAAGATGATGGTCAGTCCAGGGCCCTGATGAGCTGAAAGCATGGCCTGAAGAGAAGCTAAACTAAATGCTTTGACATTTTTTCAATGGGGGGGGGGGGGGGGGGGGGGGGGGCATAGGGATTATGTCTCAGCTGTTGTGAACACTAGAATATTATTGACTTTTAAATATTCAGTTAAAACATATTCTTTTCATTTATAACAGTTGTATCAGGCATATATGCATGTATGTTTAATTATTACAAACATTAATGCCTATATTAATGATTATTAGATTGATATAGGAAAAAAACCCTAAAAAATAATTAATGATGTCATTTAACAATAAAACAGACATTTTTGAATGCATGTCTGCCTAGAACAAACCAAAGTGCATATATATGACCAGGTAAATGCAGCGTCTATAAATTCCCCAAAACTACTTGAAAATCTCCATGGAAAGTTACCAAATCTAAAAATTCATGGAATTTTGCAACTCTTCTATAAACTGAAGTCAGAACACATTTTATACTACAATTCCAGAGTTTAAGTTAAGTTAACTTCAAACTCAACTGTGAGATGTGAATTAACTATGATCATTTTGGAGGATTTAGCTTGGAAATGTTGGAGCTGTACTGAATTAGACAGAGCAGTGTTCCCCTCACTGTTGTACAATCGGTTATTGATATAACACTTGTTTAAAACACACTATAAGAATCAACCATTAGACTACACTGCAAAAAAACCTGAAATCTTATCAGGTGTTTTTGTTTTACTTCAGTAGAAAATGTCTTCATTCACCTGACGAGTCCAGAAAAATGTTTTATTTCAAGTTATTTAAAGATAAAATAAGGTTTGAATTGCTTGCAACAAGTTAAAATAACTGCCCACGGAACAAAAGAAAAGTTACTAGTTTTAAGACATTATTCTAGTTTTAAGCAAATTTTTCAGGGAAATGTCTCTTTCTATTGGCGTTTTTTTTTTTTTTTTACTTGTTACAAGAAATTCAGACCTCATTTTTGTCTTAAAATAACTTAAAACGAGACATTTTCTGGACTCACTTATTGAATGTGGCTGTATAACAAGACAATTTTAACTTAAAATGAGACAAAAAAACTTGATAAGATTACATTTTTTTGCGCTGTTAAAAAACTGTTGAATAATCAGACTGAGTACATGACTGTAATGTAACATTTAGTGCATGAAAGGCACTTTTTAAACTTATTTTCCAGGTGGATGCACCCTGTTAACCAGCACTAACAATGTACCTGTGCTAATGCAGACAACTTTGAATTCAAGCAGGTTGTTTTGACCATGTCTGCTTCTCTAACTGCATTGAGTTGCCGCCATGTGATTGGATGATTAGATATTTCCATTAACGAGCAGTTGAACAGGTGTGCCTAATTAAGTGGTTAGTGAATTTTATTGGTTTTGCACACCTGCAGCTGAGCATAATCTATAAACGCAATAACTACAAATAAATCAGACCAACACACAAGAATTAAATGTAAATGGAAATACTTTATTTCACTATTACACAATAACAAGCTCGGAAAGAAAAAAATTCAAAAAAGAGAAATGGAACAGAATTCTACAAAGCACCACATAATATAGACGACTCATAAATGTGGCAACTGAACCTTATGCTAACTGCCTTTACTCTATCTAAAGTATCATCATCATCATCATTATCATCATCATCATCATCATCGAGAAGTTAGAAATCAGCAAAAATGTTTGGACATCAAGCACAGTCATGCCAGTAATAGTAATATCTTACAGATTCATGTAGCGATGTTTCGGAGTGGGGTAGCGGTGATCCTTGGAGGGTCACTTTACGAAGTGAGACAGAACAAAGAGAGGGATAGAGACAGAGAGAAAGTGGATCTGAGGGAGTTTTAGTCCCATCATCTGTTTGGTATGACGTAGGTTTGCATTTGGTATAAAGAGGAGTTGAGGAGGCAGGCACAGGTCACGGAGTATTCGCAGAAACACTTGTTATGCTAGATGAGGTACCAGATGGGGGGCGGTTACTTTGTACAACATGTAATAAGAGCTAAAAATCAGCAGAAAGTACCTGAAGATTAAAGTTATACAGTTTTCTGAATTTCATTCAATGCAGTTTCCTGATTTTGTGACCCCCATCTATTTAGCAGGCTAAATCCTAACAATGCAAACACTCGATGACCTGCGCCTGTGAGGAGGACAGTGAGGAGACATTGGGGTGGTGTTACTTTTTTTTACATGGAGAACACTGTACAGGTGCCTTCACATCCGCCGGGACTAAAGGCACATGGGGTCCACTGAGCAACAGATGTGTCCATTCTGGAAAAAGGAGAAATCAGAGAGTGGATTATCATCACATTAAGACCTCAGGAAACTCTTTCTGAAGCTCAGCTGATAATGCTTTTTTTTAAAGGTGGTGGCGGTGCTGCTGCAGACAGACTTAGTTTGGCATTTACAACTCCTCTGGGTGTCATTTCAGCACCAACTGATCCTTGGTGGTGACAGCCTTCTGAGAATACAAATGTGAATGCTCTTTGAGTCCTTTTGCTTTAAACTTCTGGGACTGATAAGCTCAAAAGGTTTGCAGCCGCTACACTGTCTGAGCCGAATCACCCAAGAAACATGCCATAGCGCAGCGCACTGTCTGAAAATGATAAATCCCAAAATGTGTTTGAGCTCTTTTTAAATCTTTGGAAGATAATTCGAGGAATATTTATAAGTTTGTCTACAGAGAATGGTCCCCATCGTTTCCTGTCAGGCAGGCTGAATGAACATATTCCATTTTAGAAATTCAGGCGAGGGAGTTTGTCTTGGTGGATTAGCGCTAAAGCTGAAGCTACAATTTAGGCTCACAACTGGTAATGAAGTGGATATTTGTCTGCAAAGCTTAGTTTCTCAGTGAGTCTTCTGTGGCACAAGTATTAAAACAAAAACTTGAGGAGAGCAGCTTTATTCCACCTGATTAACAAGAACCAATTACACAAGTTCAACTCTGGTTTATATGTGTCTGGGGGTTTACTGAACTTAAGCAGTGTGTGCTCAAACATGCTTCCTTGTGAAGCAAGAGCAGAGCAGACTGTTATTAACTGCAGCTGAAGGTGGAGATGAGGAGCTGACAGGTGTTTAATGTGTGGGTCCAAGATTTTACCTCAGGCTTAGAGACGGAATATTCCTTATATGCAAAATATTCGTATTACAACAGCTTACACATGCAGATATAAGAACTATCACAGGAGAAAAACACTGCAGTGAGGTATTGGAGCTGCACTAAAATACCTCTCCAGTCTTATGTCCAGAAAACAGTGTGTCCACTTTTTTTCTGACAGGGCATAAAGGGTTTGCAATTTCCAAACCGTTTTTCTTTGGTGTCTTTTCAGCCTCTGCACTCTACAAACTGTAATTTGTTGTTTGGAGGCTGCCGGCAGGTCCTGGCGCCCTTACCTTGCACTGGCACAGGGTGCACTCCGTGCCATGTTTAATCCAGGAGGAGCCGCTGAAGCGTGAGATGTTGTGCTCGTCGGTGCACGTCTTGGTGATGTCGTTGCGGATGGTGTCGGCTTGGCAGGGATCGGTGACACAGCGAGGACAGCACTCGCCCTCGGGCACCAGGGTAAACTCGCAGTCCACGGGCGGGCACGGCAGAGGCCAGCAGTCCACCTGCCCCTGCTGAGGAAATAATTTGAGAAAAAGGAAAACAGAAAAAAAGAAGTAGAAATGTAAAAAAGTCCGAAATGCATTCTTGCATTTTCAGGCAAAACAAGTTATTAATGCAACTATTTCTCCTGACGCTGGGTATTTGCATGCTACTGGGAGCATCTTCCTCCCACTTGATGACAAAAAAACGCTGTTAAGGTACCCAGGAAATACAGATGAGCAGAGAAATCTTTTTATACAGTCAGCATTTTTTATTTTACACATTGGAGGTAAACGCTCCAGCTTTTTAATTGACTTGTTCTCGTCTCCCTTTTTCATTGTTGTTCTCATATTAATCTGAAACTTTCAGCACACAAAGCCTTATTGGATTCCTCCTGCTGCCATTTTCTGCTGGCTTGAGAAAACAGCTTATATATATATTTTCTTCACGTCCCACCTCCTGTTTGCAGAATCTATCTGGCACTGACCCACTTGTGCTCACATTGCCATTCTGCCATTCCCTACTTGGAAAATTAAATATGAGCTCAGACTGTATATGTTTAAACACACCAAAGACACACACACACGCACACACACAACACACACACACACACACATTAAGTTACCAGAGGCTCGATGCAAGTGTCCCACCGGGGATATTTAATATCACTGAGAATGGTCTGGCTCAGCATTTCCAGGTTATGTAGTAGTAAATTAGTCTGGCTATAAAGCACAGGCTCACGCCTGCTAACGCCCACCCTGTGCCTCCATGCCGAGTGTAAACATTCGGAGTGGGAAATCCCAGCAAGTGGGACTCTTTGCCTTCAGCCGGAGGGAGGGATTGAAAGCAGCCTCAGGTATCTGTCCCATGCTGTGATAAGGGACACTGTTGCCTTTGTCTGTTTATGCAGATGTGGCCTATGATGACAAAGGAGGAAGAGATTTGCGGCACAATCGGCTTCTATTTGCCTTGAGCAGCATGGTGTGAGACTAGATCAACCTTAGACAGGAAGCCGGTCTTTCATTTCTTTTCTTTTGATATTTCAGGAGGTTATTATTTTAATCTGGTTTTGCATTCACATTTCATGCTATCTTACTGCAATTTAATCTCTTTGCTTTTTACAGGGACAGATGTAAGGATTCAGGGCGTTAAAGACTGCATGTCACACAATGCCTCCAGGAGATTAAAACTAGTGACATTTATCTTAGCCCAGGAATTAGCCTGCAGCAATCATGCTCTTTCTTTTATGCGCCAGGACCTGCAGCACAACCTATGGCTGAGAAAATCCATGCTTCTTTGATCTCCTGCAGTCCAACATGATAGCAAATCACAAGTGGCCCCATGTGTGCACATTCCACAAAGGCCACTCTCCTGATTTCAAATGATTGCACAAGTACAGTGTGCAGGGTCCAGGGGAGAGAAGGAGGATTCACATCTTGGGTCTTGGGAGAATGTTTTTGCCCATCTGGCTGCTGTCACTGTGTATTTGAAGCCCCCTGCTGAGCCTGGACAGCCATGGCTCTGCTAAGTGAAGCAGCATTCAAGGTTCATTTCACGTTCCTGTCACGCTACTGGAGCCTCAGTACGGTATCGCTCAGCAGCCGTACCCTTCCCTACCTCTCCCCGCCCTTTCAAGTGCTGCTCTTTGTACTGTGAGGCTGGTGGTCCTTTGCTCTGTCTGTGCATCTCTGCATCCTTAATCGATGGTGTTTAAAGTCATTCTGTGCGTTCACGACGTTGTGAGAAAGCACCAGTATGTGTTAGTGTGGTGACAGGTGTGTCTGCATTCTCGAGCTTCAGTACAAGTGTGCTTACATGTGTCTCTATGTACATATCAGTGTTTGTCCACTCTCTATAGATGGTTGTGTCTATGTGCTCTGAAATCTCTGATGTGTTTGTATCTGTTTGTGTCAACATCTATAAGTGCCGACAGCCTCAGAGAGAGGGAAGCTGAGCAAACCCATTTTCAGCCGACTGTGCCTTCCCGCTGCCTCTCCACTGAGCACTGATTTTTCAAACTCTTCTATAAAGACTTGCTGTAAGCAAGCCAAAACGCAGCCCTCAGGTCCGGATGGCATTACAATGGAAAGAGAGGAGGAGGGAGGAAGGAGGGAAGGAGGAAAATGGCATTGCTGTTGCCACTCAGGCCATAAATCTGTCAAACTGGAACCAACTCATATTAGCTACGAGTAGGGCTGATCTTTAAAAGCAACAACAACAAAAAAAAAAGGAGGGACGAAGAAAAATGAGTTGTAAAGTGCTTGTCTGGGATCCACAGTGAGGATGATTTGTGAGTCAGTGAACAGACAGAGTGACACGGGATGTGGGTGTGGAGCACAGCTGAGTGTGGGTGGGATGAGACAAGACATTCGGGTAGAATGTAAAGCACGACATTTTCATTGTACATGCATGTGGTTGATATGGAAGGGAGCATCCCTGGCAGGATTTATTGTTTTTGCACATTTACAGGGGGACCACTTATGAGAAGCCTTTCTGTTGTTTGAACAGGAGAAGAGTGTAAACCTAGGGAAAGGTCGACAGAACACAAATAAAACAGTGCAAATGTCTTGCTGTGAAAGATTCATGCAGGAGATGTTGTTTTGTTCAGCAGCAGAAAAATGATCGCATGTAGAGGACACTCGACAAACATGCAGCAGAAACTCATCAATCAAAGCAAGAATGCTCTCTGCACACAATGGTGAT
Organism: Halichoeres trimaculatus; assembly: GCF_033239565.1. Lineage (NCBI taxonomy): Eukaryota > Metazoa > Chordata > Actinopteri > Labriformes > Labridae > Halichoeres > Halichoeres trimaculatus. Next base: position 25,306,509 of record NW_027437187.1, on the reverse strand, counting down.
ACCAAAGCCCCATCCAGCACTGAAGCCACACACAATTCCTCCTGTTCCAACCTTGAAAGTATCCTTCAATAAAACGTATAATTCCATCACGGCAGACAACAGTGCAGAAAGTCCTTTGAATCCTTTAAAATCTCTCTAATCGCTCCCTCCCTTCTTTCTACCGGGGCATGAAAAGCAATCTTCATTTTCTCCTCTCTGCAACCTTCCTATTCAGCTCTTAATCACTCCTCCTCTCCTGTCACAAAACTTCTCTCCTTGACTTTCTCTGCAGAGCACATCTCTCATTCATGAGCATTTCCATGGAGACCGGAGTATTTGTTACATTTCTTGTGTGCGCACTGTAGTGCAGCGGTGGATGCACGTTGTTTTAACTCAAACTGTATATAAACATCAACTACGGTGCTCTGTGTGCTGCTGCATGCAGCTCCTTAAGGTTAAATATCAGATGTCCATACTCACCAGGCACTGACACTGCTGGCAGTTCTCCACCCATGTGTCCCCGCTGCCGTACGTGAGCAGACCATTCTGGTGCAGACATTGGCTGCTCAGGCGGGGGTCACACTCAGGGCAGCAGAAGAGGTCGGCGTTGGGGTTGTCGCAGTCGCAAACCATCCTGCGGCACATCACCTGGCCAGCCTGAGTGAGTGGCAGAAACACATACATCACATTAGTATAATGAAACATTAAACACGGTCATGAGCGCATATAGACATGCATGCACAGACAGGGTCTGCTCTATAGGATCATTAAAGATGAATGTTGAGGATAAATATTGCAGCACAGGTTGCACAGTACGTCGCGTAACAGTTCAGGAGCTGCAATTTATGGTTATTCAATGTTAGCTCCTTTCATTTTCACAAACTCTGATGCACAGCAGGTTCTTCAAGAGTTATTGTTCAACAGTGTGACGTTTGACAGAGCGCTGTGTTGTTGTTCCATTGTTTAAGTCATTTTGGCACCATCTCCAAACAAAATAACGCTGCGAATCCTAAAAATCGAATCAATTTTGTTGTCACAAACTTCTCTCAGTTCCCACCCTGTGCTGCTGCGATCATTTTTAAGAGCCTCAGACGTGGTGGGAAATTAATATGGTCATTTTTTTTCATCCAGATATGATGTCTGAGGGTGAAATGACATCATGACTCAGTTTATTATTAATCTACCAAAATGAGAGCGTATTGACATCTGATTTATAGTTTTAAATAGGAAAACGCTGTACACAGAAATGAAAATTATGTCTAGACGAGTCAAGTATTTAGATAATAGCTTTAACAGTAGGGAGGATTTTCCTTAAAAAAGGAAATGTCAACTCTTACAGGAATAATCCTGCTCAATCTTCACTTCTGGGCCTCTATACGTGTGTGTCAGTGTCTGTGTCTGCCTTAAACCCTCTCCTCTGCCTATATGTTGATGTTTTGGTTGTATTGGGACATTGGGCAGAGAGTAGGCGTGGTTACATCAGCCAATCAGAGCCCGCCCTGTGACTCTGTGTGTTGATTAGCAAGTGGAAGAAGCAGCTATGACAGAGGATGTAACATGGAGAAAGAGAAACGCAAACAAAGCCTCTCCCACTTAAAGACACGATGCTGCGGTGGTTGCTGGGCTGGTAAGTGTGTTCACATAGTCAAAGTCGAAGGCGGTGTGTGTGTGCTGCTGCTGACACTGAGCCAAGGAGGAGGAGCCTAGTTTGAATGTTGTGTTTACTAATAAGTAACGAAAAATTCTTGCTGACCCTACCTTTAAGTTTAGTTCTTTTTAGTTTTAGTGCAGAAAGACACTTGGCTGCTGTTCAGGATTGCAGCTCGAGGTTTATTTGCCCACAAGACGCAGGATTAAAATTTGAAACTGATTCTAAAATTTTCTTCTCTGTTCAAATATTGATGACCTTTCAGCATAGTTTCTTTATGGCTGCCTTATTCAGGATTCTGAACCCCTTTCATGCCCAGAGACTGCAGCTGCACTTAGAGTTTCTCTAATTTGATTTTTTTCTCCTGCCAATTAAATCAAGGCACTTTAATTTCTTAAATGTTTTAAAAATGAGTGACCCCCACTGACAAATGCACTGATGCGGTAAACCCCACCCATCTGCTGCACCCCTGCAGACTCAAACAATGAACTATTTGCATACTGTGCAACCTCAGCATGGACACATCCCAGTTTGTGTGTCTCCTGTGCTGTTTGACCTTGGTTTCTTTCCATCAGTTAGTCACAGCAATCTATCGTACATCCAGCTGTGTCCACCCAAATCCAAAACAATAACATGTTTACTCCTCTGCTTCTTGTGGCCCTAGATACAACTAATTTTGACAGGCAGCTCCTCAATCTCTCAAATCAATTAATATGAGTCATTTAATTAAGGAGCCATTTCTGCCCTGGTCCTTTGTAATCAAATGAATAATTTGCTGCTTGATCATTCACCACCGACACTAATCCACCATAATCACCTTCCAACTACTGCCAGACACTCGGCATTTGGTTGAGTGAAAAGCTGAATTGCTAAGTATGACTGGTCCGTGACCTCATAATCATGGAGGAAAAAAGTGCTCGGATGATGGAGTGAGTTTTCCGGATCAAGTATTCCCAGATTCCATGTCACTGTGGTGTCAAATAAAATCAAAATAGCAGCTTCCAAAGCTTGAGTCACTTTGATGGACCTTTAAAAATCACCAAATAACGCTCACGCTCTGTATTAAATTGCTCATCACAGAGGCATCACTGTCATTTTCAACAGCGCTGTCACATCAGGGGCTTATCATGCCAGTGTTTTCATCTGCACTCTCTTTTTTGTCTGTGCAGAAATTTTTCTAGGAATTTCACCCTTTTGGTTATTTTTTGGAGAAAGACGACGGACCAGGGCAGTATTTCATTTTGAGCAGAATTTGATTAGTCTTGTGGAAATGAAGCACACCACTGTGTTCTAATATTTCTGAAAATTACTTGGCCCTGAGGGGTCACTGAGCCCTGTCACATCAGAAGAAGGCAGAATAAAATTCTCCATTGTTTCACTGTAATTACAGACAGAACCAGAAGCTGGTGCAGCAGAGACACAGCCTGCTCATTAACTCAAAAGAAAAGATCAAGGCTAAAAAATGATGCAGAAATGACACACACTGCTCGCACTTCCCTTTGCAGACATAAAAGTCTTTTGAGAAACAATGAAAGAGTTATAAAAAAAAATCCAACACTGTTTTTTATTTTGCAGCAAGTCCTTTATGTTAATATTCATGACTCTTAGTCTTAAAGTTCCTGTTGGGATTATTTTTTTCTTCCATAAAGCTGATTTTTAACTCAGTTTGATGTGTTGAATTGTATTCCCCTTATTGCTTTTTATTGCTTCTATTAATTTTCATCATTTCATCGTCTATTATTGTTTTTTTACTGTTTTTATCTGTAGTTAAGGATTTTGTACAGCACTTTAGCCAACATTGTTGCATTTTACTTATAAACAAAATTTAGGTTGACATTGAAGTTGGTTTTGGCGCCCCCTGTGGACAGAGAAAAACATCTTATCTCCATGTTAATATATGATAAATACATCTTCCTTTGAATCTCATCCCCTGCTGTGTAAAAATAAACACACTTTGTGGTGGTGTTAGCCGGCACTGAAATAACTTTAAAATCATCAGTCTTGTCGCGTCTTGCTTCATTTTGCAGGTGTTGTAGTTCATGAAGAGGAACCAGTAAAAAAATTCAGCCTGTTTCATCAGCCGTTAAAACTCCTCACAGGAGCTCAGGTGGGAATTTTTACACAAGAAGCAGTATTTGCATTTATTTCTGGTAAAATGATGATAAACTGTAATTTTACTCTTGTTTTCTCCTCTGAGCTCTGTTTGGGTCTATGAAAATTTCCCATAAAAACATCTACCCTTCAGCTACATAATGTCAACTTGTCAGTTTCTAAATCTGCCTGCTATTTGATACTGGAAGGGTGATTTAAGAGACTTTGATTAAAAAAAAAAAATTAACATTTCTTTTTTAGAACTGAAAGTCATAAAACCAAAACCAGGAGCTGAAAGACAACAAACATGGGTTAGGGTTGTGATAGTCACTTCTGGGTAATTAAATACAAGTAGACCCTTTATTCATCCATTGTTTAAGTGTTGGTAAATAAGTAAAAAGAAGGAGGATAAAAATAACTTTTGTACCCAATTTTTCATCATCAAACATTTAAGGGGCAATAGTTAACTCGTAAGATTAAAGTCCTAAATACGTAAAACCTAAGTGGTACACACGTACCTTCCAAGTATTTTAAAAACTTGATTCCCAAAGTAGTTAGACTTTACTTCCATTTTTCAAAACTAAATAGCTCAGTTTTCCATCTTTTATGTGGGTTTTACTCTCTTTACCTAAAAACCTCTTCAATCTGCATCTAAGTTTAATTTCTTGCATCAGAATAGTAAACACTGCATTCAAAGATACTCGGCAGCAACTTACCTTGACTAATCTTCTTGCACATTGCTATGCCTCTGACTCGCAGATGGAAATACTGAGTTCTAAGTTAACTTAAGCAGTTTTACCTGAAAAGATGACTATTATTCTGCTAAAGGTGGTGATTTTGTTGAAATATCCGCACTCTTTACCATCGTAAGTAAAGCTAATAGCGGCATCACTGCACCAGAAAACTAACAAGAGAGAGGGACAGAAAGTCTTACTCATTCAGAGACCAGATGGGTGCAGTGACAAAAGAAGGATTTTCATTGCTCAGCTTTCCATGATGCTGAGCACATTTCCTCTATTTTTATACCTCTCCTTGTTTTTTTTATAATCATATTGATCTTTCCACGCGTCCGCCTCTATCTTCGTCATCCCATCCGTCTACCTCTATTCTGCTTTTCTCTGTTTATCTCCCCTCTCTTTGTCTCTGCTTCCTCTGTGTCCATCTGCCTCTGTTTCTCACCTGACAGGAGCACACAGAGCACCTATCGCTGTCCAGCACCCAGATCTGCCCGCTGTGCTTGACCTTGTTGTCATGGATACAGTCGCCCGTGCAGTTGTGCCCGTGGGGGCACCGGCAGTCATAGCCTCCGTCCAGGTTGAAGCACACTGTGTCGTTGGCACAGGTGTTCCTCCCCGTCTTGCATTCATTAATATCTGCAGGGAGCACAGAAAAGATGACATCATGCATATGCTCAGAGCAGGTCACACAGCTTCTGCGTGGCTCTTTGAAATCTGCGGTACAACCCCAAAATGTTTGCTTTATGTGACATGGTGACAAGAAAGGAGCATGTCCTGTCATACCAGAGTTCAAAGTGCACCAACAGAATGATGGGAATCCACTTTTTTGTCCTTTGAGGTGGAAAATGGCCAGCACAATGGTGTCACAGCCTGAAACTGGGCTCTGAAATGCAGCAACCCATCCGATCTGGATGGCAGCACGCAGTAAACAGCTGTAATCTAACCCAGAAACCTACTTTTGGTCAAATTATAACTTAGCTTTGAGAAACCCAGACAGGTTCAGCTCTTTGAGAGTGCCTCGAATGTGTTTTTTTTTCTGCCTCTGCTCGCTTTGACAGCTAAGATGAGGTCAAGGAGTGGAGCGGAGCTAGCACTATTGTTACAGACAATGCTTCCATGTTACTGAAGATTGAGGGTTTCTACTCTGACAGCTGACATTTCTTCTCATAGGACTGTATCAGAGAGAATGTTCCAGAAAACAAACAGGCTGCAGCAAAGTGACAGTTTGGGAAGGAAACAGACTGATAATGACACACCTATCCAATCATGGCATCATTACTTACACAAGCGGAAAATAAATCTTATAAAACCTCAAAGTTCAGGGAGTTTTTGATGAGGGGTGACTCATGTGTTCCAACATGGTGCTGATTAATAAAAAAAAGACATAAAAAAAAGGCTCACTCCAAAAAAAAAAACAGGAATCCTACAAAGACTCTTACAGTTCTTGATGAGACTCAAAATTAGGAGCTGTTTCATGGAGGAGTAACCATGTGTTTTCAATGATGAGGCATTGTGGGCCTATAAGGGGAAATAAAAGAAGCAGGCTTCATTTAAAGAATCTTCCTATGTCAAAGGGCCTGATTTACACTGTGGAGGGGCAAAGATGCTGTGTTTACTGCAAGGCAAACAAAACACAACTGTTCAGAAAATCATCCCTACTCTAAAATCAGTTGTGCGCTTACAAAACCCCCCCCAAACAAACAAAAGATCAGACGCCACTTCAGTTTGCATAGCGCATGAACCAACCTCATGACCCTTTTTTTGTTTGCACCTGTGTTTTTGAATCAATGAATGTCATGTCTCTGAAAGTGGAAGCTGTTGGTGTTTACAAGTTAACGCCTGTAAAAGATAATGAGATGGTAGAGCTGTGTGTGCACATGGTAATAAAAAATAACCCACACAGGAAAGAAAAAAGAGAATCTGAGAATATCTATCAAGAACTTCAAATCCGACAACTATGCGCTAAACCAAGTTTTGGAGAATTTTGACTCATTCTGAAAAAATGGTAGTGCTACAGGAAATGAATAACGCAGAGGCTAGTCAATTCTATTCACTCTGGCTGGGTTTCCATTACACTTTTTTTCAAAATAAAAGCGATATTTCTGAAGTTTCGATAAAGAGCAATTGCCTTGCCAGTGTTTCCATTACGACCGGAATTGCGCACAACTTGAGTACAGTAAAACATAATGTCCGTCCATACGCTGCACTCATGGTGATTCATGAACATTAGTGTTTTACTCCACCCCTCCCTCCTGCTGCTCTCTGGCCTGCTCACAGCCGTCCTGCCAGAGTCCGTTAGTGTGGCAGTGGACACGTACAAGGAGGTGAGGGAGGTGCGTTGTTATGACAATGTGACATTTTTGCGAAAAAGGTGTCTCCATTGCACTTTTGCGAATAACTTCAATATTAAAACATCTGAAAAACCACCACATGAGAGCATAAAAACTTGTTATCGAAATTTGAGAGGTTTTTTCGAAAATGTGGCTTTTCAATTACCAATTTGATATTGCGATTTTTACGTTTTGCGTTATTCTAGGTGTAATGGAAACACAGCTACAGAGTGGAAGACAGAGGTTCAAAGTGTGAGTGTACAGGGCATATGTCAGATCAAGCAAGTTGAAATATTTGATCTCAAAACACAGGTTTAAAAAAAGAAGAAAGTTACAAAAAAAAAACACAAAAAACAAAAACAGATTCTCTTATGTGTGAATTTGTTTGGTTTTAAACCTAAAAGGGTCATAACTCCAGTCATCCTTGTAGTATGAAGATCTTAATTTAATTTAACCTTTATTTAACCAGGTAAAAGACCCATTGAGGTCAAGACCTCTTTTACAAGGGCGACCTGGCCAAGAGAGGCAGCAACACATGTCACAGTAGACAAAACAGAGTACAGCAATAGAGATTAGAATACAAACAATAAAATGCAGGAGTTATCATAAGAAACAATTTAAGAACACAGGCACTGTTGAGTGAATTCACGTTGTCGGTTTGACCATCGCTACCCTGGCTTTGTCACCTCTTATGGCGGAAAAAAAGAAAAGTGGGGAACAGATCAAACACTCTCAGTTTACATGGCTTCGTATACAATTTTCCCCCTATTTGATTTATGTGTTAGAATGATGGATGACGCATGCAGTTAAAAATAGTTTTTGATTTCGTGAGGCAGTTTGGACCAACTTATCAGTTTTTCCTGACCCACACTTTTGGTGGGGGCCACCGGCATAAGTAAAATAACATGATACATGTGGAAAAATAAAAACACATGACTTCAGGAGAGTAAGAAAAGTAATAAATAATCATTAAAACGGGCTAGTGTAACAGTTAAAGCATATTACAGCCCACCACATGAACTCATTAATTAAGAGGCATTAAAAGAATCAGTTAATAAATCTATTTTTCGGTTGGTCACATTGCTACCTCTAACACTGCAAAAAATGAAATCTTGTCAAGTGTTTTTTTTTCTTATTTTATGAAAAAACTGTCTTGTTATACTCAATATAAGCCACATTTAACTTGTCAGTCCAAGAAAATGTCTTGTTTTAAGGTTATTAAAGACAAATATGAGGTATGAATTGCTTGTAACAAGTACAAAAAATCCATGAATGAATGGAACATGAAAAAAATGTTAGAAAAAAATGCTTGAAACTAGTATAATGTTTTAATACAAGTGACTTTTTCTTGTTCTACTGGCAGATTTTTTTAACTTCATACAAGTAATTCAGACCTGACATTTGTCTTTGAATAACTTTAAATAAGACATTTTTATGGACTGGTCAGTTGAATGTGGCTTAAGTCTAAAAAGACATTTTCTACTGAAAACGAGACAAAATCATTTGGTTAGATTTTACTTTTAATGTAGTGTAGGCAAAGTTTCAGGAAGTTGCAACCTAAAATAGATTAAATAAAACACCCGCTTTACATTTTTCCCTATTTGTTTACAGAGAGAAATGGTGGCCTTCTCACCTACACACGACTCCCCGTTGGCAGAAAACAAGCCGTTGTCATGGTATCCATCGCGGCACTCACAGTGGTACCAGCCGGGCAAGTTGACACAAGTAGATTTACTATCACACTCAACAAATCCGTCCGCACACTCATCGATATCTGCAGAGAAGAGGGGGATAAAGAGAAAAAAGAAAAGAGGAGTGTTTCAACATCTCTATACGTCACTATCATGTTGGTTAAAAAATAAACTCTATGTAGAGACTTTGAATTATTCATTTATGACACTTTTTTGTACTGTCTGCAAAAAAAATTTATAAAGAGATTTAGGGAAAAAAAAAGGCAAATCAAATCAAATCAACTAAACTCCTTGCAGTCTGGACGGTACATGGAACCACATTCCTGCCCAGCAGGCATTTCTAGCATTGACTACCTCATAATAGATACAACATCATGTCTAGCATCTGAATGGATCTGCTCCAAAGGCTTTATTGATCAGGCATTGTTGCATATCCAGAGAAGGACATCTGTATCATTAAGAAAGAGCAGGGAATGAATGGATGGAACACAACAAACCTTTTCTTGAAAGAAAGACGTTTAACAAGCTTTTTCTCTCAGGTGTCACTAAAGTATCCGACACATAATCAAATGGATCAATTGCTAAACTTTGACGAGACGTACACATTTTCTGCACAGTGACGTGAGAAGAAGCTCTTCAAAGGGCCTCAATGCATCTCTGCAACGGCAGCCTGTGGGCGTTTGTCAATAGATGGAGCTGCTTTTTTTCCCCCTCACAGAGCTCCACTTAGAAACATCCTTGACTCTGCCTCCTCCTTCAGCTCTTCTCTTTAACAAAAGACTCTGATTAAACGCTCTGGCTTTCTCCTCCCTGTATTTTTTGTTGTTTTTTGTTTTGTGTTCGGCTCTGTCATTCTGCATTAGGCTGTTTTTTAATCAGTGTTCCTCTCACCCCTCTTTGTGTTTACAACAGGCCAACATTCGACCTTATATTCCAGTAAGCAACTTCTCTATGAACATATGCCTTGAACAAATCCAATATAATTTTCAATAATAATAGAAACACACACATACACATTCACAGGGAGGCCGATCTGTCTGATATTTCAGCTAGCATTTAATTAAACTAAGGGCCAGGCCCACACAAGAGAGGAAATAAAGCCTGTTATTACACAGTAGGGCTAAATACGTTTGGGCCAGACATGCACCGTGATTAAATGTGCCTGCATGGCCACTGATGGCTTTTTTATGATTGTGCATGATGCATGATGCTCTGTGCTCATTATGAAAATGGCAATGTGTGCTGTGTGTGACCTTCTCCCAGCCACTGCCTGCAACAGTATCCCCCATAGAGCGACAGACAGCCGGGCTCATGGTCCCCCACCGCCCAGCCGGTAATGGGATTAAGATCTATTGGCTAATGAGCCCTCAGCCTTTTAATAGAATTTCTGCAGCAGATTAACCGTTGATCAAATGTCCCACAGATTAGGGACTTATCTATTTAAAATTCCCTACATTTGTCTGTTGAGAAGACAAAACATACTGTGTGCTCTTCCTCTGTTTTTCTAAAACTACTAACTATTCTTGGCATAATTTAAAGCACAGCCTCACATTTTACTAATGACATCAGCCTCCTGGGAGCAGCACACCTCATTTCACCTCTAAGGATAGCAATGCTTGGGTAAAAGGACACAGTTTAAAAAACATGAGACTATAGGAAACGGTATAACTAGCCTCTCTTTGAAAATTTAAATGAATTCTCCCCACTCTTGACAGGGAGAAATATCCAATGCTCTTTGTTGCCTGTGAATCTCAGCATGATAAAAGAACAGGGAGCTTTTAAAAGGAAGAGCTAGACGAGGTGTATCGCTCGACTTAAAAAAAAATAAAATAAAAAAAAAATCAGCTGAATTTGTTCAGATCGTCCTCCTCTTCCCAATAAGTCTGCATGAAATTGTTCAAAGTACAACCGAGCAGTCAGACACTATTTATAACAGACACTGATGGTGAGCTCAGTCTAAAAATATGCAAATGGTTATTTTCAGACGGTTTCATTCAGGCGATTCTTTTAAAAAGCTTGACTGTCTGGCTACAACAACAGAGGGTTACACCCTGAACAGGAAAATATTCACTTTCATGTGAGCCAAACCTGTCAGCTACAATTACAGCACGACGCTTCTCAGGCTGCTGTCAGATCAACTTTTTAAAAAATGGAGCCCTGTTTTAGGATGGTGAAACTCGCTGCTGTCACACCTTGGGCTCCACAGGATTGAACGTGTGAGGTACGGCGAGGATATGACACGCGAACAAAAAGTCGTGCCTTCTCTTTTGTCATCTTGCGGGGTTGATAATGGAAGATCGTTGTAATTTAATCATCAACAGTGACGCTCAGACAAAGGCGCTGCCTGGAAGCCTCTGTCTGGGCTGAATCTCAAAGCTTTTGTCAAATCACAGGCGTGTACTATTTTTACCCGTTTAACCAAGTTGTGACTATATCGTCAAAACGAGGGCACCTGAGAAGGTGAGAGGTCATGGAGGAAGAGTTATTTTAAAGTTGTAACTGGGAAGCCACTTAGAGAAACGGGAATATGAGGAGTAGCAAATGAGCAGAAGAAGGGAAAGAAAAGGAAGGAGGAGACAAAAAGGAGTAGGAGGAAGAGCAGGAGGAGGACTGCAGTTATCCTACTTGTTATCTTGAGTGGCAGTCTGGAAACAAGCGCTCTATTAAGGCGGCTCTTGGAGGGCAAAGTAAGGAAGAAGCACACAGACTCTTCCCTGCACCCTCCTGGGCTTGTTATGCCACTCTGCCATTATACCCCCCCCCCCCTTTTTTTTTCATCCTTTAGCTTCACCTTCCTGAGTCACTTCTCAGCTTGTGTGCTGTATCTCCATCTCAAAGCTAAGGCGTCACCTCTCCTCATTCCTGCAGTTTGTCTTCTCTTTGAGCAGAAAAAGGCAGAGTTTAAAGTTTAGCCCAGCCTGCCCTTGTCTCTTTGATTGTCCCCGCTCCTGCCAACCTCTTCACATTCTGATCTCGGACAGGTGCGGCTCTTTGCTTCCCTCCACCCCTGTCGCTGCTCCATTCCTAAAGTCTTTCTCCCCTTCCTCTTTGACTGACAGAAAACCCCCGGAGGTTGGGATTCAGCTCTGCTGTGTTGCATCACTCAGCATAGAAACCCAGTTACAGCTGCTACATGAACATCTCCAGCTCCACTAACCTAATTCAATCTGATTTCCATTTCTGTAGAGGTCTACCTGATAATCCTGACAGGCTTCAGGAGAGAAACATCCCTGAATCTCAGCTGCACCTTTCCTCCAGTTGAGCCAGATGCCATTTGAAGAATAAGTGGTTTTTGCATTTGTCATATTCGATCACGTTTGCCATGACAGCTGAGAAAGGCCGCTCAACCTTTTCGTCAATAATAATGTGTACAAAGCAGTTAGTGGCTTGCAGCAATAAGGTTTTGTATGGCTGCTCTTTTACGTACAGTTAAGTGTAATTGAGTGGATGCCACTGGTTCTCAGTCTTCATTAAGCCAACTCAATCAATCATCATGGAACCTGAGGCCAATTGAGTCACACGCTGGGGTCCTAGAGATGAAACAGACTCTTCAACGCAAATCCATATCTGCAAGTACTTGAGAAGGAGAGCAGATGAGTAAACATGAGTGAATTGGAAACAATCAGCAGCTCCAAGCGCAAACACGATGTAATCACTCTGCATCAGGTACCTATAGCTACAAAATCCCTCCATCCTTCAGAGTAAAACTGAAATCATTGTTAAAATCCTGCACCATAAGCTGTCACAAACGAGTGGGCATGCGTTTGAGAAAGATTGTTTTATTATCCAGAGAATGATTCTTCAGATAGGTGGAAATCTTCATCAGTTTCTCTCGGTGTGGGAGGACAGATGTATATGTGTGATTAACAGTTTAATGACTGCCTTCTTAATAGAAACATTTCAAACACAGCCACATTAGTAGCTGTAGGTTTTTTTTTCAGTAACAGCAGTCAGAGTAAACACATGTAGTGTGAAAAGTGCTGTGAACCAACAGATAATCGTGTCTTCTCGGCTCTTTAGGGTGTTGTAGCATATTAGTAGTCTCTATCACATACTGGGACAACTTTGCAGTTTAGACTGGGGCTTGCAGATCTTGACTATTTAACAACTAATAACAATTTTTAAGTAAAATGAGCAGTGAAGTTAAGATGCTTCTCCAAGGATGTGATGGCGACCAATTCAAAGCATGCAATGTATGGTATAGTTGTAGTTTCAGTAAGTGTGTGTGTGAACATATTTTGCGCTGTGTCATGTAAAATCACAAAGTGTGGTAGATACGAAGCAGACTGAACTATGATCAATCATGCTTTTTTGTGAGTCGTCATATTTTGACTTTCTTGCAGGAATACTCAAGATCCATCTCAAAATGAGTACCGTGAAGGACGTCTGCTACAGTTGTAAATAAATTTCTGCACAGTTTAATGTCAGGCTAGAAAACAAACCCTTTATTTTATACAGAGCAAGCACAGCAGTGTCAAACACATATAAAAGCTAATCTCATCTTCAAAGAGGGGACGATACGGTACCAATGTCCAGTACCTGGCAATCAGTATTGGTACTTAACAGTACCAATTTTTGGTACTGTAATATGTATTTCAAATGTGTATAACAAAGATCAACTTGTTTAGTACTGAAATCTCAAAGTTTTTTTCAATTTAACACATTTATTTCTCAATAGATAACCTTGCAATGCTGTGTTCATGTCCAGCATGGAAAAAAATCACCTACTTTTCCACTCCCTCACAGTTACAAGGATGTGTTTAGGCACCAAAACATGGTACTTTTTGAGTTTACATGAATTGGTACTCAGTACTACAAATGGAATACTGTTGGTACCTTTAAACTAGGGCTGGGATTGCATGCTATTCTTACAATTTGATTCTATTACAATTTTTGGGGTGGCGATTCAATTTAAATTGTCATTTTTGACATTTACGATTTCTGTGATTTTTAGTTTTTTTTTACACAAGACCATAGGAAAAAGTTAAATGATGATGATAATGTCTACAAACCATATCAGGAGCCATATTTTCCCATTAAATGCACATCACGCGAGTCAAAGAGAAACATTTCACCCTCTGCTGGAGGAAAGTGGTATTTTTTTCCAATCCTGTGTGAATTTAAAAAAAACGTTTTTTTTTGACAAAGAATCCCGATTTTGATTATCGAACAAAAAATCCTGATGCATTGATTTTCTATTTTTTCTCCCTGCTCTACTTGAAACATACTTAATTAGGTAGCCATCCCTAGATTTCTCACATTTTAAATATTGATAATGGTGTTGGATAGATTCTAAATGTGCAGATCTTAAAACTGCTACATATTCGTATGTTGTAGAAATCCCAGTCTGTTTGTTAACTGCTCAAAAACTTGTGGTCTCTTTCCCACATGTCATTCCCACTTCCTGCTGTGTCATTTTCTGCTCTATCTACTGTCCAAAAAACAGACAGTCACACATTCTCTAATATGTCCATCCATGGCTTGAACAATGATGTAAGCATTATTGTTCAGTTTAAGAAAACTGTGGGCGACATCTGAGATTGAGACCATATTTATACTATCTTTGTTTGTAACCAGTCACTGTGTGATGTCATCATAGTGTGTCATATTACTGACCTTTGTGCACTAACATGACACGCTGTCACGGACTGCGCAGCAGGAACCATTAAGGTCTAATGGTTCAGGACTAAGGCTTCAAAGTGAAGATTACTGCACCACTGTTACTGTCCTCACCATTCATAGCACAACATTTATATTGCGAGGACCACATCCAGCAAGTCTTAAACATTTTGTTCACTGCAAATTTCTAAAATGGATTAGAATTGTTTCGTATCCCATTCAGCAAAAAAGGGTCAACACAGTATGTGTTCATGATTCTTTGAGACATTAGCTAGAAAGCAGCAGACCAAGTCTCAGCAGACCCTGTTGTGTTGCTGGGCGGTTGTGTCACTGTCAGTCAGCAATACAACCGGGACTTGTAGCAATTTGACTGACACAAGCACTAACATGAGATTCCCTCTTGCAACCCAAAATAAGATAAACCATGTATTTTTGACTTTTTGATACCCATTATTGTCTCAAAAGGGAAAAGATCACATTTGTAAACTACACCAGAGAAAATGCATGCCGTGTCGTTTCCACTGGCCTTTCCAGCTGTGCAGCCGCAGCAGTGAGCCATCCCTGGGAGATGTGTCATTTAGGTAGAAGCAGCTCAGCTAAACGTCGGCTCTGGCCATTAGCGGGGCCTAATTAAGACACACTAATTACGGGTGATGGAGTGAGTGCTTTGTAAGGCCGTCTCTAAATAAATAATGAATACATAATCACTGTGCTTAAACAAGCCGCTTGAGCTTAAACAGTCACAGGCCCCGGGGCCTTGTGGGTAGATTGTGCAGCAAAGGAGGGAGAGAGGGAGAGCTGCAGAGAGGCATCATGGGAGCTGTCAAAGAGGGCTGGAAAAATTAATATGGTTTTAAATATTCACTACCTGTGCCTGAGTGTCGGGTGGGAGGTGCCTTGGGGAGGCTTCAGCCGTGATGGGGCTGTGATGTTTTTTCCTTGCTGAGCATTGTTATGGATGTAACGCACACTCTGGGCCTCGTTGCTGAAAATTACAACTGCAAGCTAACCCTGTGTGCTGTTTCACCTGGACAGTCGTGCTTTTCATGCTCATGGAGCACATTTCATACTCGCTGATTGTCACTGACCCATCTCTCTGTATTTTCCGGCTCTTTCTGTTGTTACTCTCTTTTTATTCATCTGAGTGTTTACTACTCGGAGCCCTCTTTGTGTCTAAAACTCCAACAAGCTCCCAATCAATGTAAATGAGGTCTAAGGGAACAAATTGTTTGTCTGGCCCTGCTCGACTCTCTGTCCTCGTCGATATGCCAGCATGACCTCAGGGCTCCCTCTCTCTCTGACTTCACAGTTTCCTCATGCACTCAGTGGCCATCATCTCTAACCTTTTCCTCTTCTTCCTCTTAATTGATACTTTCTTTCATTTTTACGTCTCATTATAAACTATCCCCATTGAAGCCTCCCTATCTTCTTTTCAGTCTCGTCTGATATTCTTTCACCCAAAAGTGAAATACCCTCCACTTTCATCACTCAGCTCTCTTTTTTGTTAAAATACATCTTGTTCAGTCTTCATTTCTCTTTCCTTTTTTATCTCCCTCCCGCCTCTTAAAAGTTGTAAAAAACATGCTGAATATTTCATTCGTGAAACACAGAATATGGAAACTGATAAAAAAGGCTCCATCTCACTCACATAAACAGAACACTTCTCTCTTTAGATCACTTTTTTTATGAGAGTATCATTTTAGAAGAAATAGTGGGCTTGTTAAACGGTCTTGATTCGAGAAATGAGAGTTTTTCCGTCTAATAAAACAGTAATTTACAGTGTAGGTGTAATACACCAGGGGCTCTCTGATGGTGCTCTTGAACATAACCCTCCAGGAGAGTGTAGGAGTTACAAATCCAAATAGCATCATTAACACCTCGCAAGAAAAAAAAGGATCTTTTATCCTTCTCCTTGTCCTCAAAGAACACTGTTGACGCTAAAATAGCCACCGTGTGATTTAGTGCTCATGAGGACACAGGACAGGAATTGAGAAGAAAGACAAAAAGGAGAGGTATCCATCCACAGCATCTGATCAAATGCTCTTCCCCCGTCGAGAAAGCCACAGTGTCCTTTGAGGAGAGAGCAAGAGGCCGGCCAAGGACAACGGAGACAGCCATTAGTTACAGAAGTGACAGCTTAGTGACAGAAAATTTGGTGGCCCAGCATCCTAACAAGCTTAGAAGGGCTTGAAAGGATGAGATAATGAGCTGAAAATAAAGGAAAATACAAAGACTACCTTCCCATTCATCTCACTGGAGCAGTTCAGCTCTTCAGTCAATAAACACGCGTCTGAGGCTAAACAGGAGGGGATGTTCACAGATGCTGTAACCAATTATTTCATAAAGTGCTGCCTCTTGCTAAAAAAAGTTCTGTATACACCCAGGCCCTGATTCTTGAAGCAGTTCTATCTCTGAATAATCAAAAAGATGTGAATTTTCATTTAGTGAAGGTCTACTTTTCTAGTTTGACCTCAAGAAATGTTTTCTTAAGGATGTCACTGCAGCATGACCTAAAATCTTTGTTGAGTGGCTCCTTTCATAAAGGTGTGCTGCTTAGTCATTCATGTAGATATGAAGAATTCTCTGGCTGACCCTGAAATCTGTGTGGCTCAAACAATCAAACAATACTGATCAACCTATCAGACAAAAATGATGCATTAATCAATAAATGTCTACAACTGGACTTTAGAATGAAGTACGAACCAATATAAAATGAATTCATACACTCTAAATCGTTCATAATTAGAAAAACAATTATTGATAACAACAATTGTTTATTGACAATTACGTGTGGTCTACCTGTTGTATCTTCACCAGGGAGCATCAGCCCAGACAATTACAAGAGATTGTTAAAATCTATACCTTCAGCTAATAATAATAATAAAAAATAATGACAAAATGCAAAAAAAAAAGAATGAAGTCCCTAGAGTGTCCACTTGAGGCTGGCTCCAAAAGTCATGGAATCCCAATTAACCTGTTAATCATAATTTTTCCTGATAAAGTATGAGCTTGCATTTCATCCCTTGGATCTCCCTTCCACATAATATTTTTGATTATTTAATATCTTAATGTAATATAATGTATAATAATTATAACAACAATAATAATAAAAATAATAATAATAATAATAATAATAATAATAATAATAATAATAATAATAATAATATACTTGATTTTTTTAAAATCAAATTTATTTATTTATTATCATTTAGCTTAAAGTCATACTAACACACCAACAGAGTTCAGAATAAAATAAAATAAATAAACAATAAAAATGGGATACTATTGTTGTTAGTGAGTTTAAATGGATTAATGCCCATATCAAAATGCTAATTTTCACTGTAATATTTGGCATGATAACAACGTAAAACCTATTCACATGGGATTAGTATTACCTAGAAACCTATGCTAATTCATAGATATTATTTGCATAAAACATGCTTTTTAGAAAAGTCTGTTTTTAAACCCTTGCTAATCAACCATACCTATAAAATTTGAAGTCTGTGTTATTAATTTAAAGACAGCCATCTTTAGCATTCATAACTTTTTTGAGGAGCAATACATGGTATCACAGAGACTTCAGTCATGTTTTATATGCTTTATACAGTCTGTTTGGTTAAAAGTTATTTAACATTCAACATGAACAAAGATGCAAAAATTCAACAAGTACATAAAAAGCCCATAGGCTATGATAAGAGGGTGGAAATGACCAAGGATAGAAGAGTTTGATCTGCTTTTCAAGGAAATGTTCTCAAATCAATGATTTGCCGTTTACCATGAACGGTGCAGGATCTGTCAGTTTTCATTGCCATTCTGCTCTTCAGCATTGACTACATGCAAAGACTCTGAGTGCAATGACATCCAGAACAACCTTCACAATGACAGCCACACTTTGATGGACAGAGGTGTAAGCCACCAGATTTTGTGTTTCGTCCTCTATTTTCAGTGCACCCTTGAAGTGATGGGGGATTTTGCTCATACATGCCTCAACCTAAGCCTTCAATATCAAATTAATCCCATCGTTCTTAAAGTTCCACTTTTCTTAATCTTTTGCTTTCTCTTTCAATAACTCCTCTTTATATTCGAGTGCTTTCAGTCACCTTTGTTTTTCATTTGGAATCATAATTTGAAGCTCAATTTGGGCTTAAGTGCAACGTCTAGCAGCTTATTTGTTTGCACACTGGGTTTACTCTTTATACCTTCACCAAGCATTATTCCTCATAAAACTACCACAGGCTGGGAGCTTTTATTATTGACTGTAAGTAAGGCAACATGTTCAAAATGCACTCAATAATCCAAGTTCTTTATTGCTTTTATGTTTCATTATTGCTGCGCTTTTGTGTATCTTTCATATCAATAATGTTTTGTTTAAAGTTGAATTTAATTGTCTCATACACCACAGACAGCCAAACTTTATACGCTGTGCATCTGTATTTGCTCTTAAGTGCTGTTCTCAGAAATGCGCGTAAAATTTTAAGAGATGCCCACAGACATGCCCCCTGAAAACAGCCTCTAAAAATCTATATCAGGAAACAAGGCCTGGGGCGCTACAGCCAGGCAACCTTTCTTCTCTGCGTTGAGCTCAAAACAAAATGCACTCAGGATCAAATTGGACAGCAGTTGCAATTTCAACCAGACACAATGTGTGTTGATTTCCCTGCATCAGAGAAACTCAGAGATCAATCACACAAGGCAATGGCCTCACTCAGACTGCAGGGCGGTCAAACACTTGTGGGTAAAAACAAAACAAAAACACATCAGACAAGAAGAGAAATATTAGGCCTACATGTGAAACAACTCAATAGCTTTGGTGGCACCAGAGAGAATAAGCATCCATTTAGCTGAAAAATAAACCCACTATTCCAATATTTAGCCATCTCTCACCCAACCCATTTAAGGGCTACTGCTA
This sequence comes from Halichoeres trimaculatus, assembly GCF_033239565.1. Classification (NCBI taxonomy): domain Eukaryota; kingdom Metazoa; phylum Chordata; class Actinopteri; order Labriformes; family Labridae; genus Halichoeres; species Halichoeres trimaculatus. The sequence continues at coordinate 25,287,505 of NW_027437187.1, read as the reverse complement.
GCCCGGGGCTTCCATGTTGACTATGCGGCATGTCCGGGGCACACATTACATGGCCGGTCCTGCGTACATTTATATCCATGACTGAAGAGAATGTGCCCTGGTGCAGCTGTATCCTGCATTATTCATGATGTGTCAGAGTTCTCCTCTGGCTGGTGTCTGTCTGTCAGCGCTATGCGTCCCATGTTCCTTAGCATCCATTCCCCCTGAATGGTAATGACAGGTCACCAGGAACACAGCCAAGAAAAGATCATACCAAAAGCAGGAGAACTCATTAATACACAACGCAAAACATGCAAGCAATTTTACGCACATGTATGCCAAACAAAACCAAATAAACATATAGGCAGGTATAAAATCTGCTCACTAAGTGTTTTCTTATTTGTAACTGTGTGTATGCTCATAGGTGTGTATTCACGCTGCCTTGAGGAGCTACTGTTCGATGTCTCATGACAGGCCGTCAGTCTGCCGCTGCTGCAGCAGAAGTAGAGGAGTCCCCCGGGAGGCCTCTAAAAGCTCACAGGGTTCTGGGGGTGGAAGGGAAGGAAAGGGAGGGGGACCCAGACTTAGTGAAAGCTTTTCCATGTTCATCCACCCAGCTCTGCCTCCCTTCCTCCTCCTTCTCCTCCTTCTTCACCGCCAGCCCAATTTTGTATCCAAATGCAGAGAAAAACTCGCTAACCCCAAACCTTCTAACCACCCATCCCTCACCGCGCGTTGCCCATTTCGACTGCGTCTGTCAGTTATTCCCAACATCTCTGTATCTTCCTTTCCACTTCACCTCCTCCCACCTCCTCCTCCTAGTCGTTACCTCTTTTTCCTCTCCCTTTGAGAGTTTTGCATCTGTCACTCTCCCTCGTACATCTCCATCTCTTCCTCCCTAAACTATTGCTCCCACGTTCCCTCCCCCTCCGTCTTCTCCTGCCAACCAGTAGAGCCACATATCCAACAGTACATTAACCTCCATACATCTCTGTGAGCTCCTCCAGTAGACACTTCCCTCATTGGGAGCCCCTGTCATGCTAAGAGGAGTCTGAGCGAAAGACCTCCTCCTTCTTCTTTCCACACTGAGTGACTGCTGAAGTCCCTAAACAGTGCCAGAGGCTTTAGCCTTGTAGCAGGGGGCCCTGATGGTGGTTGTGGGCTATAAAACCTCAAATACACAAGGACTGTAGCTGTCACGATGCTGGCTTTGACAAGGCTGTGAAGAAGTCAGATTGTAGGAGGGAGGAGAGAAAGACAGACGTGCACGACGAAGCGGCAGCTGTGGTGACAACGTCGTGTCGCCTGAGGCACAGAGAGGGTGCGAGAAATTCTGCGTGAATGTTTGTTTTTGACTCGCTGAAGTTGAATCCCAATCAGCATGAATGATGAGCAGAGAGAGCCTCAAAACAGACAGATCCCTGAGCCACCAATCATTTAATCTCTGATTCCTGTTGGGCTTTGATTAAGAAACAGACGACTGGAGAAAAACGTTGCCGGCTGTTGTTATTCAGTAACATTTGTTGAAAAAAGACCATCTTCAGAAGCTGTTCACCAAATTGCAGAAAACTGATTTTGGGACTCATTTCTTGTGGTATCTTCAGAAAATCAGATCTGCACTACACTGAGAAAAAAAAATAATGAGAAGTGGCTGAATTTTCTTTTTGATGCTTGTAGCTTTGAGAAATTATACAAAGAAGAAATGCCACTGAAGAGTTTTGATCCCACTGTCATGTCACTTGAGCATAGGACAATGAAAATATGGCAAGACGCTAGATTTGTTCTACCTAAAGTCCTGCAGGAGCCTTGCAAAGCCCAGAGAGCAATGAGAAGCAGCAGCTGACTATACTCTTTGAGAAACACACAGGACATCAACAATAGTGTCTGATTACAGCTGAATAAGAGAGGAACGATCCATCTCTGCCTCTGTCTCATCCCTCCCAGTACTTCACTTGTCTAAGGCCTGAACCACACGTATATGGATATATTCCTAAACCCACATTTTTCTGTCCAGGTGGGCCTCTCAACCACACGAACACGGCGATTTCACCCACATAAACAGAGATTTTTAAAAACGGATAAAAAAGTGAAGAAATAAAAAAATATCCGGTTGAGTGGATCCATGTAGCGGTGTTAAACAGAGCTGGTGTTGACGCGATGACGTCAAGCGCCTAGCAACAAGTCACTGTGTTTGACTGCGCATGCTCATAACGTTCTTCTTCTATGGTTTTCACAATTTGCTAACCTGCCACTTATCGGCCAGGCATGGCATTGCAGGCTTCAGAGGCGATCGTTTTCAGTTTAGCCTCTTCGTATGGACTGAGATATTTCTGTGGAGTGGACAGAGATTTTTTTTTAAACGAGGACAAAGATATCTGATCAAAAAAATATCCATATACGTGTGGTTCAGGCCTAAGAATACATCATACATCAAGAGGCCCTGACTGTTTATGACGGGCTAGTTGATCACAAAGAACATCATGGGGAAAGGTGATTTCTGGTATCAACTTTGTTAATGAAAGTCCACATCTAGAGTTGGTGACAGGATCTAAATTTTTTTATATCTATATCTATATCTATATCTATATCTATATCTATATCTATAGCTATAGCTATATCTAAATATCCTCCTTTGTAAAATGCCACTGAATTATAGTAAATGTGAAGCATGGTCACAATAGTTACAACCCACATGCAGCAGTTATTCTGCAGTGGTCTGTTCAAACTTGAGAGTCTATCACAAAAATGAAATGTGAGGTTACATTTGCTCTGCTTGGTGAGATTGTCGTTGGCAAATGAGCACTGGTAGGATATAAAAAGATAAACCACATGAGCCATCAATGTGAGTAACACCGAACAGATCTGGTACACCAAACTATGATGCAGGGTGTCCCATTTCAAACAACAGCTTTACGTAACTAAAAATAAAAAACATAACCTCCCTACTTTGTAAAAAACTGTCTTGAGCAAAGAAAAGTAGTGTTAAAAAGAAGATACATTCTTCATTCATTCACTTACTTCCTAAACAAGTTACACGCAAGTCTGATTTTTACCCTAAATACCCCCAAATTTCGAAATTACTATCCAAATACATGTATTATACTTCATATTCATGGGAAAACAGGACAGACATTTACAACATCATGTGTCCATGATGCGAAAAAGATTAGGATACTGAGAAAATTACAGAGCACAAACACGGACAATCTACACTATGACATCACTCTAGACAAAGTGGATCACTGCTGTGTGTTCATCCACGTCAAAAACTAGCACGCATCGTAGGAGCTTAGGAAAAGAGCGGCGTAACATCTAAACCTTCTCTATTTTCTTACATACATATATTTATTGGAGTCGTAAAGTCAAAACGACGTAAGTCAAGAACCACGTAAGTCGAGGACCTCCTGTACACGTCTTTGTGAGGGTCACATCCTTACAACAGTGGGTGACAGTGCTCATTAGAATCAGAGTCTTAATCTCTGAAAAACACTATGATAGACAGTCCTGCTGAATAATCCTGCTCAATTGTCTCCTATGGTCCTCCAAATATGTGTGTCAGTGTCTGTGTCTGCCTTAACCCCTTGGCTTTCTACAGAACAGGTATTAGCTAAATATCTGTGATTGGCTTGTGCTAACATGCCAAGTAAGGTGCACGGGTCTCGAGTCCCTGCCACGTAGTAACACGATGCTACAGGTGGTTGCTGGGCTAGTGACTGTGTTCACGTAATCACAGTCAGAGGCTATAAGTGTGTGCTGCTACTGAAACTGAGCCAAGGAGGTGTACACCCAAGTAGTCTGGAGAAGAAGCAGGAAGAGTTGCCTGGCTAAAGCAGTTTAAATTGTCTGTTTTGCTATTTTTCTATTAGGTCATACGTTTCATTTGCTGGTTTTAACTTTGGATGAGCCAGACCCCTGGTGTCGGAAGTTTTCCTTATAAAGGTCTAAAAAATGTCTTCTAAAGGTTGGATTGCAGAGATATGTGAACGTTTGACAAAATGCTGTTAATTTCTTCAACTCTTAATTTTTCTGCCTAAATCACAGTGAGAAGAACTTTCTTATCACTTTACCTTATACCACATTTCTGTTCCATGATCTGCTTCCTGTCATGGTTGATTAAATATCATTAAGACAAACCCTGACCCTTGTTATATATGTGTGATAGAGTTATAATGCCTTCTTTCTGTCTGCAATTTCATTCACTCGCATTAAATTAGGGTAGAGACACAGATCTGAAACATGGAGGAATCAAAAGAAATTCATCTGCACAGCCGGACACCTGGATCATTTTGTTCTTTCACAGGTTTTGTGAATTTAAATTGAGATGTCAAAGAGATGAAACAAATGTTGAAGCATGTCTGGGATCAGAGAGGAGTGTCACACAGAGCAGGAGCTCCTGATGTACAGACAATCAATGTTCACGAAAAAATGGAAAATTATCCCCCAATAAGTCAAAAGCAGGATGTTTTATTAAGGTCCAGAAAGTCTATACATATTTATGTGTCTTGACTTTTGTTTTTTATGTGTGGCAGTGCTTTTTATTAAAAACGGAGTGCTGTTGGAATAACGTGTATGATCGAAGTGTGTAGCAGATTCACAGGACTGAGTGAGTCTGTTTGAGAAAGACCAGTGTGAAGTCAATGTGCGATGGTTTCATTTTTAATGGTGTGGCCATTGAAATAAAGGCTTTTCAACATTTGTACTTCAAGGAGTCAGTGTGCTTTGGCTGTTTTTGAAGTTTTCTTTCCTTTTTCTGTGTCACAGGCTTCTGTCATCTAAAAACTAAAACCTACTCTAAACCTAACCTTGACACATTTGAGATACTGTGTGTAAAACTGACTTTATGCCAAAGGGCTGTTTCTGCAGAACTTTCATTCAAAGATATCTTCTTTTGAGTTAGGTCCTGATGAATAGAATCACCTTGAAAAAAGCTGCCACACATTCTCTAATACTTTTCTTTTGATCAACGGCTTTGCAGATGTTTTCTGAGCTGCAGGACACACCGAAGAGAGTAATGTGCGAGAGAGGAGGGGGACAGAAAGAGAAAAGCAGGGATCTAAAACACTATAGAAGGTAATGAAATGTGTGATTGCCTGGACCGTGCCATTATCAGAGGACGAGGTCCTCAGAACCTCCAGTGCTGCAAAATAGGGAGGAGGATAAGTCATTGTGGGTAGGTGTGTTAACAAACTCCCTGTGGCTTTAACACACACACACACACACACTTACAAGGATGCACACACTCCCCTTCCTATGCATCTTAGAGCCACACCATGGGGAAATTCATTTACTTTCAGACGGGCAGTAAAAAGGACGCCTCGTAAAAAAAGACCCTTTATGTGCAATCAATATCTGAGCCAATGAGCAAGCGGAGAGGCTCAGTTTGCTTCACTCAAACACGAGCGCACACACTGAGAGAGGCATCATGACTTGACTTTCTATTAGCTTGGCCGCTCGTCTTGTGAAGGACACTACAGGAAAAGGTTGAAGCGGGTTATGAGAGAGGTGTTGCTGCTTTAGATTAGACACACTGAAAATCCCACACAACTACAAGGATTAGAGTTTTCTTGGTTACCTTAAATCACCAGCACTGCAGGGTGGAAACGCACTGAATAGGCTCCACAGCCTGGCGCCTTATCAGCCCAGTGTGTCTGACATATTTCCATGCATGGAAAGTGAGCAGCGATATGGTCTCTGCTGTAAACAGAGCTGGCTTAATACTCGCTTAAGCTATCTGATAGCCTGCATGAGGAGTTTTTGCAGGTGTAATTTGAATGTTGCAGAGCCCATGTGGAAAGAATGCCACGCTGATTAATACAGGCTGTGATATAAGGTAATTCCCCCACTGCTGCTGCTACTGCAGCTCAAATCCTCCAACAGACCACTGGAAAAGGTACAAGCTCATTATTCACCGTGCAGCATGGACCCACACCGTTGGACACAGTGGCAAATACACACACATGCAGAGGGGTGATAGGAGAGTGTAAGTAGTGGAAACATTTCAGCATTTACAGATTAGTGCCTTTGTTGGGGTCAGACAGAAGACAGCGCCACAAAGTAAAAGCCAAAGCAAAGATGTAACAAGACAACAAAAGCAAACACTCCATGTGTGGTATATCTCCACACTTATCTCCCCGCTTTTTTTACTTGTCCTTTCCCGGATAGATCTACAGATAGTCAAACATCCCTCCACTTTATCTCAACTTTCAGTTTTTCACCTCTTCTTGCGGTTAAAAGTCCACCCTGAGCTATTTCGGGGGAGAAAACAAAAGCGTGGAGTCTCTGTGAACTCTTACCTGTCTCACATCTCATTCCGGTAAAGCCTTGCTGGCAGACACAGTTGTTAGGTGAAACACAGGTTCCTCCATTCTGGCACAATCCGTCACACATAGCTAGAGGTAGACGATGAGAGAAGAGCTATTACTCACTGAGATTAACGAGCATTAACTATCTAATTAGAGCAGCAGTGGCAGCATATGTATTTGCATACAGAATAAGAGCTAATTTGGTGATGTGATTCATTATGAGCCTCTCGTGAAATTATTTGGAGTGATTAATGCATCTCAGCAAGGTTAATTCAGAAATGTTCATTATCCGGGAGTAGGCTCTTTGCTAATGTGTCCCAAAAAACAGAGAGCTCACAGTAGGTGACAGAATTTAAAAGAAGTAAATGGAAGTATTTACACACAACTGCTTCATAATAACGTTGGGGAAGAAGTATGGTTAAATTGCAAAGTGAGGCAAAACCTCTTCCTCTAGTTTGGATCAAGTTTTTTGTGAAGTTACCAGCAACACATTTCTCATGAAACCCTGTCCTGTCCTGGATTTACCTCAATGGCATTGCAGTGATTGTTGCAGAATGCAGAATGATGTAGAATTCCACCAAGGAGGTTTTGTTTTTGGGAGAGTTTGTCTGTTTGTTTTTTTGTTTTTTGTTTGTCTGTGAACAACTTAACTCAAAACGTAACAAACGGATCTGGATGAAATTTTTTAGGAAATGTTCAAAATTGGATAAGGAAGAAGTGATTGAAATCTGGAGGTGATTTGGATCACTGTCTGGATCCAGGAATTTAAAAGAAATTCTTTATCATTGTGAGATAAGGCTGTTTTTACCACAAGTGTATATAAATCCACAATAAATGGTCAGATTGCTTTGTAAAACAATACAATACGAGGTCATGATAATCCCTGACAGATGTAAAAGTATGATCCAGATCCTGGCAATAATGTGGATACTAAGATCCAGAATATGAAATATGTACTGGCTCATCATAATTTTCAACACTGTCAGGTAACAAATTATCGTACAAACCTGTAACTAACACCAAATTGTAGCAGACAGTCTGCTGAAAGGGAGTATAACATTAAAGTAGGACTTAAGTGTTGCGCCACAATCACAATATGCTTGGAGGAGGTCTGCACTCTCTGAATGCTTTTCTAGTTTTCATATTTTTTCCTATCTGTAAGTTCCTTTAATTACTTGTACAGAGCATAGATTATTGCACTTTTGCTTATGGTACCTCTGGTGAGATGCCAAACCTCATTTCGTTACTCTATACTTGTCTATGTGTAATGATAATAAAGTTGAATCACATCTCATTTCCCTGATAAGCCCTACGTTGATTACTTTTAATAACTTAAGCAGTAGGGTTACAAAGGTGTGGAAAATATCAGATACATTTCAGGAAAGTTTCCTGAAAATTATTATGTAAAACTTAAGCTAACTTAAATGAAATTCTCTAAAAAAAAAAAAAAAAAAAAAATCAAAAAATTTCCAGGACATTTTGCCTCAGAAATTTTCTTTTTCTTTTTCTTGTTCGCAACTTGAATGGGTTTATAAAAAATGATCTCTGTTGAAACAACATGATTGAAAGCAAATTCAACTGTGTATGAATCAAAAGTGCTAATAATTCCAAACACATGTAATCATCATCACTACTTCACAAGACTGCAGCATTTCCACTGAGACCACATTTCTGGATTTAGAATCTAAAAGTCCTGTCAAGGTGAGTTTTGAGGATGGTACTGACATTTGTAAATATTGTCATTTCTGAATGTTGTATCAGGCATATTTGCATGCAGGTTTGCTTATGATAAATATTTGTGCCTACATTCATGACAGTTCTCAGTTAGGGAAAACATAATGCGTGATTTTTGGAAACAGGGCAACAGACCTGAAATATAACATTAAGGTTATGAGGTTGAAATTGAAACTGTGTGTGAAAACAAACTTGTAGGTGTTATAATTGGCAATAAATAAAAATCAAAATCTTAAATAAGTTATGTCTCAGCTAAAATGTTCCGATCAGCCTTAATTCTGTATAAAGACCAAGATTTCTTCAACCAGAAATCTCTGTACATGCTGTGTAATTCACTCATCGCCCCATACATGATATACTGTGTAGAGGTCTGGGGAAATACATGTAAAACAAATACACTATTTTTCTGATACAAAATAAACCAAACAAATTATAAGTAAAAAACTATACTGTGAAGCAACCAATCATCTTTTATTTTAATTTAAAATTTACAGACTTAGTTGAATGTAACACAATGAATGTACTAAGCAAAAACCGGTCAATTACCACAAAGTAATTAGAAGCTGTTTATAATGAGAGACAATCTATACAGTCTGAGGGAAACATCCATTTTTCAAAAAACAGAAACAAATACCAAATCTCTCTGTCTGTAGGTTAGAGGGGTCAAATAATGAAATTCTTCTGAAGAAATGAGCACATTAGGAAGACTCAAAGACTATCCAAAAATTACTTGATTTTGAAATACACCATGGAGGCTGTTAATTAAAAGATTTGTGTTATTACACATTTATTATCAGTTATTATCAACAACAAGTGTTATTTATTTGTTTTGCTTTGCATCTATTTCGTGATGTTTTTTGTTGTTTTGTGAGATAAGAGGGGCACATCTTAAATATGCTTTAGCATCAACCTACACCCTTTCGGTTTTCTTGGAAATTCTGAAATTTAACTTCAAGCTTGTAAATGGTCTCAAATGTTGCAAGTGAACCAAAATAAAATTTCCTTCCAATTAATTCATCAATTCTGGTTATAACAAACAAAATGTTTCATATTCAAACATGTATATCACCAAGTAAATGCAGTTAATATTAAGTTATATTAATTCCCACAAATTCCTGTTAGTTTTCTTTGATTCCCAAAAATTCCTATGGAAAGTTTCCAACTTTGAAAACTCCCTGGAAAAAGTTCTGACATTTTTTTTTTATTTTATTTTATTTTTATTTTTTACCATTTTCAATTAAATTACAGATCCTTGTACATGCAGGACACCAGATAGTACACAGGGGGCCTCACCTTTGCAGACAGTCCCGTTTCCAGTGTAGCCCGGCTTACAGGAGCAGCTGTGACCTCCAACCATGTTAAAGCACAGAGCGTTCTCATCACAGTTGTGGAGCCCGCTGAGGCACTCATCGTGCTCTGAAAAAAACAAGAAAACAGAGCAGATGTTGATCTCAACAAGCTCATCAGTTATACATACATTTCTGTCATATATTTTTCAACTGCTGTAATAAAAGCAGCAGCAAAAACAGTACAGTCATTGTCCTCCTCCCATCTGCACACCGCTGCTAAAGAAAATAAGACTTGATTAAAAGAAACTGAATGCTCATTTTCCTGCTAAATATGAGGAATGATGGCATCCAGCTGGTGATTTGTTTCACTCTCCATTATGAAGAAGAGATCTGAGGCGTCAGTGTTGGATTAAATGATTTGAAAGTTAGACAGCTGTGAGCGTGGTAACAAGACATCATTGACAAACAGTCTGCTGCAGGACTGCTCATTTCTCCATCTCACATCATCATCTGTCAGGAAGAATGGTTTCTGCTGTTTTAGTTTTTACCAGGCATTGTGCCTTTCTTTTCTCCTTTCTTGGGAAGTCTTGAAATGAATTGGGCTTTCAGAGCTTCTTCAAACAAATTCATGTTGTTCTTTGTACTTCTAAGCTGCTGGCCTTCAGTTTGAATGCCGTACACCAGCACGATTGTCCGTTAAGTAGCGAGAGAAATGTTTTCTGTGAGTTTTAAAAGAGCATTAACAAGAACGTCCCCTCGGAGCCTGGACTCCGGAGCTGCAATCACTCGCTGCTGTGCTGTTAGTGATACGGTTTGTTCTGAATATCCCACAGACAAGCCTGACTAATGGCTACAGCCCGTGACGACATGCTGAATCCTACTGGCAAACAAATCTCCTCCCCTCTATTTGGAGAGGACACAGAGGTGGCGGAGTAAAAATGAATAAAGGCGTGAAGAATAAACATACAAAACACAGTCCAAGGACAAATACTGTAATTACGCCACATAAAAACACAACATAACGGTGCTGAGTAAAGCACAAAGCAAGTTTTAACAGTTGTACAATTAGAAAATGTGATCGTATAAACAGTAAAATGACCCAAAGGTGACAGAGAAACATGACAGAAACGTAACAGAAATATAATTTTGTGGGGTTGTGGTTGTAAACAGATCATTTAAAACTTGTTTATGGAAGCATGAAGTCAGATAATATCTACTGTTGGCCTCTGCAGACACATTTAAAGGCTTAAATACAGAGTGCAGAATAATGAAGCAATAATAAAGCAGTGTTTTAAGCAAACAATAAATGATAATGACTCTCCATGGAGTCATTTGGGTCCCTAACACACAGACAGAACGACAATGTGTTAATGTCTTTATTATACTCTTATAATAGACTCTTTGTGGGTGGATAATGCTGTGAAAATGATGGAGAGTAGATCATTAAGGCTGTAGGTTACTAATGATGGATAGAACATTTTTAAAATGTTCCTTTTGTCAAATGAGAGTCAATATCCTCTTTGAGAAATTACTATGTTAGCTGGTAGAAATGACCAAACTGAATCCACACTTTTTGCACTGAAGGGAAAGAAGCTTCTAAAAAGGCCTCTTGAGATTTAAAAAAAAAAAGCCATGTTTTGAGCTGCAGGATTTTTAGGTATTAATTTGCTTTTTGTACTCATAAAATCTCAAAGTTCCAAAGTCCTGTGCTGATGAGAATTAACTTCCAGCTAATGGTGCTTTTGTTAATTCACATGGAGTAACTCAAGGACTCCAGGAGTGATCTGGTGACAAAGGAAGGCAGAAAACCAATGAAGTATTTTTTTGGAAGGTTTTCTTTCAAATGTGACTATTCTTTTTTACAATAATAGGTAAAATGGCAATTTAGGGTTGTTAAAAACAAAGTAGTCAAAGTATTCAGCACCCATCCCTACCAATTAAACAGCCCATACGTTGATGGAAAATGAACTGAAGGGTTTTCTGCAATGATTCAAAGCACACGAAGAGCTAAACTGTAGGGGTGCACCGATTACTTTCTGACCGATCACCGATCACCGATCCTTAAGAAAAACTTGACCTGTTGATACGGAATTGGGCTGATACCGATTTTTATTTTTTATAACTAACAGCATATGCCTTCAATGTGCCAACATTATTTTACTAAAAATCATTGAGCAATACCTGTGAAACAATGGAATCTTTAAGTTTTAACTTAAATAAAAAAGTGTCCTGAGTTTTAGGTCTCAGAGCAAAAAGCAACAATGGCTAGCTGTCAGACCTCCCCAGAGGTATACAAGATCAGTTTCATATGTAAGAGTGGGCCTATCACAGATCACTGAGCCCCCGAAATTAAGGAAATCGGCTACTTAACTGTCCCTAAATTTAAGAAAACTACAGCAAAGACTCAGTTAAAGCTTCTTAGCCTAGCCCAGGGGTATGCAACCCTAACTCTCACTCTCAAAGGAGCCATTTTTCCCCATGTCACCTGGATTCAGGAGCCACAGAATCTGCTTTCTCTTCACAACAAAGATAATGCAGTGTATGAAATCATTTTCTTATTTTGTGACCACATATCAAGGATGTATATGAAGCCAGCACACTGGTATTAAAATTAATCCATCCACATAAAATTAAAATCTCTAGTGTCTTCCAGAAAAGTTTTTTTTTAATTTATTTTAGTTATCCTACCAGGGGTGTAAAATTCTGGGTTAGCAACAGGTGCAAGGGAGGTTAGAGGGCCGTTAATGTTGTAAGAGTTGAAGTAGAGAGATGGCAGGCTTTATTGCAGGATGTGGTGCAAAATGTTAAATCATGAAAAATCAAAAATTCTTTACGTCAGTAATATTTTTTAAGCTACAGGGGGCCACTGCAAAGGAGTTAAAGAGCCACGAGGCCCCAGAGCCGCAGGTTGCAGACCCCTGGCCGAGCCTGTCCTGCTCGAGCGTTCTTCCACTTTGATGTTTGTTTACAGGTGAGATGATTTCATTTAAGAGTCAATGCAACCAAGTCACCCTAAGAGCAAAAGCACCCAGTGAAGGACGAAGACTTAAAGTAAAGGAATGTAGATCATTGAAGCCCTTAAAGGAAGAGTTTCTTCCCTCTGAGATACTAAAGACCCTCTCCTGTTGTTTTGTGGAGACTTGTATAAATATTTCTCTTTGATATCCACTGGCGAGCTGAGCCTTAACTTCTCTGACTTGTTTGTAACCTTCAGAAACAACTCCATTCATGGCTCAAACAAAAAACTGTCTGTTAAGAAAGTTTTTCTCTTATTCAATGTTTTCAAAGCTTTTAGTAAATAAACCAGGCAGCAATTCGTGTTTGTATTAACCATTCACAGTGCAGCAAATCTGGTTTCAAGGGCTATTCAGAGGACAAGTAGTCAACTTAATCTCTTAGGAAGGTTGAAGCTCTTGGAAAACATTTTTATACAAATGTTTTTTTCCTTTTTATTCTCAAGAAGATGTTCTTGAAATCAGAAAATAGCTCATTTTATTTGACAAAAAAGGACTTGACACCTTACAAAAGCAACAGTTATACTTCAGTGTAGCGGTAGAAATACAATAATCTGTGTGAGCTCATAATTCATCAAACTTTTTCTTTTAGTGACATAAAAGAAAAGTGAGATAATGTTTGTTATGATTTGGTGCTATAGTTTAAACAGAATCATGGCTTTTAGGTAATTTCTGGGAAATATAAACATTTAACTTTCTTTACTTATAATACTCAAAACAAAGCATTTTTTCTTATTTCTTGTGAGTAATGTGTTAAAAAGACTTGATGCTAGTCATATTTACCCCACAAGTCTTGATGAACATCTCATTCCATGACATTGAAAAAACATTAAAAATCTGATGAGAAAATTTTCCAATAAGAAACTGAATTATATTTTTCCCACCCAATAGTTAGACCTTTTTACTGATTATAGGTAAATCAGGTCTCATTTTTGGTCTGTAGTAGCTTAAAATGATCTAGACTTGAAGTGTAAACGTTGCTTACATTGAGCTTAATAAAAGCTTGTTTCAGAAATAGGACGACACAGGCATAGTTTGAACTTTTTGCAGTATTCAACTTAATCTCTCATATATGGGACTTCAAACTCTTGGCAGGCATGGCGCTGCTTTGGCTCAGTTGTTAGCTCAGGTGTTTCATGTAGAGATTACAGATCCCTTTGTACCGGCTGTAGAATCAATTTCTGACCCCTGCAAGAGAATGTGTGTGTGTGTTAGATCCCTGTCTCTCCATATATTCTGTCAATCTGTCCTAGCTTGTCCTATCATATGAAAGCAAAACGGACGAAAATCAGAAAATAAAAACTTGAAAAAGGACGATTTATTTTTTTTACAAACATTTTTTTTTAAAATTTTTGAATTTATGCATAATCAAGGAAAATGTCACTCTCACTACTGAACAATTTGAAAGTCTTTGACGCCAAATTTCATTAATTCTTAATACCTTGATCCAAACAGGTGATTGTTACAACTCAGTTTATCACCTCAAAATTTGTAACGTGTTTTGTTTTTGTTGTTGCAAATCAGGTTTTATCACCAGTTCACACAATAAATTGGGATGTTTACTATTTATTATTTTTCTGCCACAGTAATACAGAGTCTTTCTTCCAGTGCCTATAAAAAATTATTTCCCTAAGCAAAGTTTGAGACCTGAATGGTTGCACCCGAAAAGTGTAAGCATCAGAAATGTGAACGCTTGTTACAGAAGACCTGAGCTGCATCATCCATTTCTCTGCCATTATCCAATCCATTACATCTCCTGAACAGACCGTGGGCTCATCCGAATTGAAAGTGACATTGTGATGAGCTCCTCCATCCAGGGTTTGATGTATGTGTGTGTGTGTGTGTGTGTGTGTGTGTGTGTGTGTGTGTGTGTGTGTGTGTGTGTGTGTGTGTGTGTGTGTGTGTGTGTGAGGGTTAGATGGATTGAAGGGCACTTAGGAGTTTGCACTGCTCTGCTCTGCTCTTGTTGCTGTATCACACACACATACACACACACACACACACACACACACACACACACACACACACACACACACACACACACACACACACACACACACACACACACCTGCTGTTGGGCGGTTTAAAGCCAGCTCATCGGCATATAAAAACAGTAATAAGAGCACAGACAGATGAAAGAGAATGAGTTTTTTTTCACAAGGTCACATCTGTCAGAGCAGCCAGTCACCAGTCAGAGCAGACAGGACAGCCGAGCCACACGGCGCTCTCTGTGGATAAGAGAGTGTGCCACAGAGTGTTTTATCTAATGACCCCAGAGTTTACTTGTAATTTGGGTTATTTGGGAATTAAAGCTCTTCATTTTGCATTTAGAGAAAGCAACTCCAAATTTAATCGCCAGCTACAGCCCTAAAAAGTGAGTTTGTGTGTCAGTGCGGAGCGGAGCTGGTGTGGCCTCGCTGACTGCTGCAGCTCAGGCTGTAGACAGATAAACAATCAATTATGTAGAGCCTGTCACCAGGGATCTTTCCCTCTCGAGTTGGCTGCTTCTCCTCGCGCTCAAGTCCCTCCAACTTCTGCCAAAACAACACCAGCCCAGCCAGGTCTGACCTCAGGCTGTTTTCCCAAAGACATTTTAGTTCTTATGATACGTACGCAGGGAGAAAAGTCCCTCTGCTTCCACAATGACTCTGCATTTGTTCCAGGGGCGTTATGAATGCAGTGCATTCATTAGAAAACAAGACAGGACAATCAAGGGATTTAAACAATGTCTGAGTGACAAGTTTCAGGGGAAAGAACCAAGACACAATTTGGTCAAAATTACAAAAGTCACATGAAGCTTTCTCAGTAAAAGCTTTGAGTTTAAAAGTTTTCATGTCACTCACAACGTTTGGAAGTCACAGAGAGAACACGCAACTCTGTTTATCCCTGACCCCTAGCTGCCAGACGCTTTGAGACTTCAGACTAAAAGGCATCTTTTCTGATCTCGGTTGTTGTCAGACCCCCTGCTCCACCTCTTGCTCCTGTCCATCCTTTCATACCCCATCTCTGCCTGGCCCTCCTTCCGTTTCCTCTGCCCCAGGGGCCTAGGTCTGGTTATCGCTGGATTAGAACAAGGGCACACACCCTGCACACACACACCCTGGGTGCAAGCATGCACACCTATACGTTGTGCACACACACACACGCACACCTCAGGACAGCCTTCTTTAATAACATTCAAAGGGAAAGCACAACCAATCCGCTACCTTTCATGGATTAGCTGCTAATCTTACAGAGCGAGGAGCACCTCTGGCACTTTGGGGAAAAGACGATGAGCAGAGGGGAAGAAACAGGAGGAATCTTGACCTTCAAGATCAAGGATAAAGTTCTAGTCAAATAAAAGGGGCTAAAGAAAGCTAGGGATGCTTTCTTTAGCTAAAGGCTCTCCTGGTTTCAGAGCCTCAACAGTGTCCAGACATTCGGGTGTACATATTCACTTAAACAAGGACACGAATGGCAGCATGCTCCCAGTCTCCCACCAGCTGGGATCTGATCCTGCGACCTCTCTTGCTGCAGATGGTCCTGATGTAAAATACAGACTTGTGTCTGAGCTCGCCGACCTCCAGACAAGCTGAGGAAGAATACAACCAGGGCTTCATGCTGGTTTCTTCCAGGCTTAAATCTGCGGATCAGTCCTTTAATCCACTATTCTGCACATAAACACTGAGCCATGAAATGAACTATAGTCAACTTAATCCTCTTTACCAGACAGCCTGCTTCTCCTACGACACTGTAAAGCATGTGGAAATATGGCTATCAATAGCAGGACGTTGTTTCTGCTGAGTTAGCTGTTCCTTAATTGGGGAAAGCCATTGAGGATGATAAAGATGCTCGTACATCATGCAAATGTACAATGTCAATAGGTAGTGAAGGGTGTGTGTGGGGAGTTAATGTGTCCTTCCACAGCTGCAATATTTCCTCTTAGACAAATCAGCGCTCCCTATAGACTCTTTTCAAACAGAAGCAGATGTTCAACCACTATTAATAAGCTGTAGATTCCTGCAGCTACTAGCTTAGCATCCCACTACTTCCACTGCCAATTACTGCCACCACGACAAGAGAGCTGATGCTAAACTCTCCAGATCAACACGTGTTTATAAAAGCACCCTGGTGAGTTTTCTGCCCAAGTTTGTTTTATTTTTTCATTTTAAAGTCCCTGGATGAGAATTGCTGACACCTAATTTGACTGTAATTTATCTTTCCTATGAAAAAAGGTGGAAGTTTTCCACACAAGTGATTCTGTTTCGTATAATTGTGATGGTGGATGTGTGGGAGCTGATAGTCCATAAGTCAGTAGGGAGATTACGATAGTTGATGCAGGGAAAAAGTCATTACATCAGGCCTCTGCATAAGCCCTGGTTTAATCACACAAATTGACTTTTATTGCATTGCCGTGTATTCCACTCCTGTGTCTTGAAGGCATTTTAATAGGAAACTACATAAATTATAGTGACACAGTTTAATCCACTGGGTTTGGGGGGTATTAATCATCATTGTGGATCTGAGGAAAGGAGTGCACAGTGGAAGAAAGACAAATGAGCAAAACAATAAAAGTTGCCTGCAGCTGAGATGATTGGAGAAAACAGGATGAAGTCACATAAGGTATACTGGCTGTCTACAGATAATATGGAAACAGGCTGCAGCGTGCAAGACTCTTTTTTAAAAATGAATCACAAAGGCACAAAAGGAGAGATGAATTCACATTTGTAACTCCCCTAAGAAACTATTCCTCAGTCTCTCTTCTAACTTGTTTATGCCTTGCAGAAGTGTGTTCATAAAAAGCCACAAATCTTTAGCATCGCTCTATTATGTGAAGATTTTTCAGACTATAGGGAAGAGAGAACCACAACAGGGGGCTGTGATAGAGCAGGAAATGGGAGTTTTCATCGGGTGTTTGCTGTTTTATTACGGCTTCAGTTCAAACTCCAATGGCTCTGCAGGAAGGCTCAATCCTTCAGCAGGCAGGCAGGGCCCTTCACTCTGCTACTGCTGAGTTCGTTTGCATTGATGCAAATTACTTCTTTTAATTACAGACGATGAGGAAATGCAGCACGTTGCCCCCTCTGTGGGGATGACGCACACAGGGAGCTACTTAGCACCGTGTTTAACAAGCTGCAACAACTGGTGAGGAATGATGAGGCCGATCTGCCGCTCATCACTGAGAGTGACATTGTGTTATTCCAGATGAAGGACAGAGAAACATTACATTATGCAGGGATTATGGACTCTGATTTAGACAGTGTGCAGTCCTAAGTTTGTCATTGTAGGAAAAAATAACTTTGAGTTGACTCTTCTGAATGTGCTTTTACTTCTTTATGAACTATGAGTGTCTGCAGCATCCAGCTTATGTCATGAAAATACATCTCTGAAACGGCTCATTTAGCTCACTCACAGCATTTACTCTATCAGTTACCTCTAGGTTTTATTTCCTCATTGAAGAATGTTGATTGTATATTTGGACAGGACTGAGGCTGAAGTTTTGAATCCTATGATCATCATGCTGTCTTGAAAATGCTGAACTCAACCCAACATCAGGTGACCTAGCAAGTGGCAAAGAGGTGGAGCTGTGGCAGGCTTTGATCCTCGCTAACATCTGCAGTGTGCCCGCCTGCCAGTCAAGGCTGCTGTGCTTTTAATTATGCAAAACTAGCGATTTTAATATCTTCTAAACTGGTTGCAAAGAAAACTCACCCACTGTACAGCATGAGCTGTTAGAGAAATGAGCTTTTCAGACCAAAATGATTTTTTAACCATGGTGTTAATTGGCCTCAAGCAGCTCTCAAATAGCTCTAAATAGCAAACGCCTGATCACACAGGTCAAATTAACCCAGAGGAATGGAATTTGGCACAACTCTATGCCTTTTGATTCTGTGACAAAACCATCAAATTTTAAACATGGCGGCAAAACTGTTTAGAAATAGCATCCTAAATAGGTGGGCTAAGTAAGATCCTGTCCTGCAATCCAGGCAACAGCACTAAATTTCAAGTAAATTTCACAATTTTTAACAGCACTGCACTTGTTTTGATGATTGTTAACATTAAAGATGTACTCACCATCTTTACTGCTCTCACCCAGATTGCAGGACACAATTGGGTATCAAAATATACACATTGTTTCGCCCATCAATTCAGTATGCCCTTGTTTTCCCTCTGTGTCAACAAGCAGACGCAGCAGATTGGTTTTTATTTTGTATTGTATGTATGAACAGCTTATCTCTGTCGTTGCCAAGCAGCAACCTCTGGTCTAAGAATACAAGACAACTTGGAAGTGCTAAAATTTGCAGTTTCTCAAGTGTCCACTTGAGGCTGGCTCCAAAAGTACCAAAAGTCACATACACACCAAGCCAAAAAAAGCGTTTTCACATCAGACATAAACGTGTTTACAGCCTGGTGCAAAAAAATGTCCTGCTAATTGCTAATTTCATTACAACACACACTGTAGTGAGGGTGATTTTTTTTCTGACTCAGCAGTTTAAAAGATTTTAAGATCACAAGTTTGCCCAATCAGAGGCAAAGTTGAGCTCATGTGACCGACGGGTATTTCAGAAACAGACAGGTAACATCAGGGAGGCTACATCCATTTATTACACAGTCTATGGTCATTGCTTGTGTGATACAGAATTGATCATTACTGTTAATACTCTGTCAAGGGTTTCAACCAATCAGAATGGAGTATGTGCCACAGATGGGAGTAAGTAAGAAAGTGGTGTACTAATTGGTCTAATCAATGGTAACCTACAAGAAAAAGCTTTTATGAACCAGCGAGACCGCGACCAAAATCACCCACAACACAGACATAGATTAAAGTCCAACAATCATCCTCACAATCTTTCACAGATTGATTTGGTTTTGCTTTTGAAATCGACTTTGGTTTCAACTTTTAACAGAATCAAATGGGTCTGCCGCCTCCACTCACAGTCTGACAGTCTCTCTGTTTCTCAAGTTCTCAGCCACTTCCCCTCTCTCTATCACACACACACATACACAGAGTACATCACACACGCCAGATGAAGGCTGGAAACACTCACACAGGTCCACAGACACTTTGACACTTCCAAAGAGGCCTGGAGTTAATCTACTCTGCTTCCCAAAGCGAAGTTTAAAACAGATAAAAGTCTTTTGCACAAACGACTGTAATCTCTGTTTTAAGCTGCAAACACAAACAACAGGCTCGGCTTACAATACAAAAGAGTTCTGAGATTTCAGCTAAGGCTCTGGCATTGAATAAATGTGTGCTATTATGGTGTTTGAAAAACCTGAACTTTAACAAAGCAAGGAGAGAAGTGCATTTTGTAATCTACACAAAGCAAAATGCAATCCAAAAATTGGTTCAACACTTTTCCTGAGTCTTCAGTCTTCTCTGTACTGCTCGCTTTTGCTGAATCATTAAGTTGTAAAAGGCTGGTATTGATTTTTCTATGTGTGTGTGTGTGTGTGTGTGTGTGTGTGTGTGTGTGTGTGTGTGTGTGTGCGTGTGTGTGTGTGTGTGTGTTTTATTTTAATGTGGCGCGAGCAATCACAGCAAAACCAATAGAAGCAAATCAAACTGAGACATTAATCTCGATGCATATTAAATGAACAGACCTTGCATGATTGCAGGGGGACAGATTTACAGACAGGCCCTTCTGAGCAGGCACTGCACAGAGCACGTGTCTGTTGTTTGCTGTGTTTCACAGCTTCGGATAATGACGCACACGTTTTATCACCGAGTTTCCTGTTCTGCACTCTGACGCTGATAATTCTCTGTTTGTACGTGGATGTTTGGCTGCTTCTGGAAATCCGCACACCTCTTGTTTGAGTTTGGTGTATTTGTTCAAGACAGAAACACAAAGCAGGTGAAAAATGGAAGCACATGGATGAATGTAAAGGACACCTGTTGTTGAAATCAAGGTTATTATAGTTAACTAACCTGACAAAATAATGAAGAGAGGTGAAAAAACATTTTTGTCATCTGAAATAAAGATAAAAAAAGGCTTTATAAAAAAGAAAAACTAACTTAAACTGTATTTTTAGTTTACAGAACTTAATTAAAATAAAATCACAGAGAAAATGTATTTGGCTTTCATCTTGATCAATCCATATTATACACTGACTCGTTATTTTGGGTGAGTTTTTGTGATCTACGAGAATGGTCGTTCATCTGTTCTCGGCAGATGCATTTTTAATAAATAGTCTGATGTTTTTCAAGGACTGTGGGAGTTTTTTTTACGGCCAAAGATGTTGCTATCAATCCACTTAAAACATATAGGCCTCAAAGTCTATTTAAGTTTTTACTACACAATATTTTCTGTGACATTTTTGAACCCCCAACAACTATTCCATACTACAAAAAAATATCAAAACAAATTCTGAACTCAAAGTAAGATTTAAAAAAGAAAGAAAGAAAAAAACTAATAAAAATCAAACAGAAATCAAAAACACACAATCAAAATGAAATACAAAAAGTAGAGAAAAATCCAAAACAATATCAACCTTGATTCACTAAGCTTTCAAATATCTATTTACAAGGTAATACAGACTTTTTAAAAAATCAAGAGTTCAACATAAACGCTGATCGATAAAAAGAGCAGAATCTTAATCGAATGCAGAAGAGGCTGCAGTTCTTTATAATAAAGCCAAATATCATCCTCCAGTGTGTGACTAAAGATGCAAATTAAATACTTCCTCACCCACTCGAGGTATATGATAAATGTGTCTCCTGGTAAATTGCTGTTGTAGAAATCTACAGCTAAAACCTGCTATTTAATTTCTTCATACCTGCACATCCTCTCCCTGTCTCTCCATGCAGAAGAAAGTGATATATCATCCTTTTTGCAGCCTCCACACAGAGTGGTCATACTCAGAGCTGGAGTTCATACTCCTGGAATAAAAAAATCAGCCTCTTTTCCACCTGCCTGTCAAAAGGCCAGCAGAGGAACTCACCTGTGCAGGAGTAGTCATCGATCCTGATGTAGCCCGTATGACAGATGCACATGAAGGAGCCGGGCGTGTTTACGCACATGGTGTTCTCCCTGCAGTAGTGCTTCCCTTCAGCGCACTCATCAATATCTAAAGCAAAGTGGGACAGAAGGAGAGAGGAGATGTAGAAAAAAAAAAGCTGGGTCAGATGTAGACTGCTGCTACCACATTTTCATACGTTAATGCAAATTCATGTAATCTTTTATTGATGGTTTCTGTGCATTCAAAGGTCAGGGTAAAATGTCGATGATACTAATAGGCCTTGACATAAAAATCTGTACAGTATTTGTAGGCAGGTTAGAGACACGCTCTCATGGAGCTGATCAAAGAATATGTTAAATCAGTATTCTGCAATGATGTTTCCAGCACCGGACTTCAGGTTTAAGCCTCATGACCATTCTTCAAGAGATCTTTGTTCTCCAAGTCTTATTGGCAGAGTAACATCAAAGAGCTATAACATCTTAACCCTGTATCTATAGGAACTATGGGTTTATACTTTTTATAGAAATAAAAAGTGCAGTTTTAATTTCCTTATTACCGCAGCCATGCTGTGGTCTGTTTGGTTATTTTTTTCATGTGTAAATATAGCATTAAATAAATGGAGGGTTACCCCAAGGGGTCTTAAGTTAGGTAGACTTTTATTATGGGGATGATTTTATTTTTTAAAAATTGGTTTAACTTTCAAAATAAAGTTTATTTTCACCAAAATTCTGATCATATTAAATATCTAAGAGCATCATTCTTCTTTAAAACTTCTCTAGGGAATTTTTCATTTGATCTCAACTTTGGCACCCCCAGTGGACAGTATTAAACTTGCAGAGCAGATGGACCTGCCTGATTCAGTTTCTGAAATCCTGCAGATCCATCTTGCCTGGCTCCATTGACCAACAAATTCACTTGGCTAAATTCTAACCGGCCCAATCAGGGGAGAGAGGCGGGAGCTGCGAAAGTGACGAGCAGACTTGACGTCAGCAGACCTTCGTAATTGTCAGTGTTCCTTTGATTCGCCATTATCACAGGTGTTTCTCATGTTCTTGTAGTTGTTAGTCTATTGTTTCTCAGCAGCTGCGTACATAAGCTACGTCATACGGTAGCTTGATGTGGATTGGTCTGTGGTGAGTGTGTCAATCAGAACGGTCACCCAATCGCCAGCTGCTTATTTTTTTGAAGGTCCCGCCTCTGAAAACAAATCCGATGAGCTGCTACCCAGATGGACTAGTGAAATATTTCCGTGGCGGATATATGAAACTGTTCGTCTGGCGTGTCAGGTTAGGACAGTATGGTCTCTCAGCTCTTTGCTCAACCCATCCTTAACACATACAGCAACGTGGTAGGTTTTTTTGTTGTTGCTTGTTTGTCTTATTAACTAAAAAAATGTATTCTGTTTTGTGAAAAGTCAACTGCATTGCCTGCTGTGCATCTTTGTCATGGAAAGTACAAGAAATTGCCCTTTCTGCAGCATGCTGTCAATCACTTTCTCTAACACCCACTCCCCAGCAGCTGCTTCAGGCTTTAATAGAAACACATTCAGTATAAAATATGGATGTAGACTACAAATACCAGTTGGCGTACTGAAGATGTCTCAACCTATGTTTGGGTCAGCTTGACTGTAGCCTCCTTATCTGCAGCTAAAGAGAGCTTACCCATCTGTCAAGTCAGCTATACCCTTAAAACTACAAAACTCAGAACCTAATGA
Organism: Halichoeres trimaculatus; assembly: GCF_033239565.1. Classification (NCBI taxonomy): domain Eukaryota; kingdom Metazoa; phylum Chordata; class Actinopteri; order Labriformes; family Labridae; genus Halichoeres; species Halichoeres trimaculatus. Next base: position 25,264,533 of record NW_027437187.1, on the reverse strand, counting down.
AATCAGAAAAAATGATTTTTTTTAAAGTAAGCTGATGGAGAAATGGGCTATTCTGCCTCTAATGGGCATTTAAAGATCTGCAGTTTTTATCACTCCAGCATCGGCTGTGTGTTTCAAGACAGGGGGCTGTCGCTTTCAAAGGAAAGATCCGTTTTTTTTTAATCTTCTACCACTTATCCTGTTCAGGGTCATGAGTGGCTGGAGCCTATCCTAATTGTTCCAGTTTTGAGAGGCTGGGTACACCCTGGACTAGTCACCACCCGCAGAGATTACACACATACACAGGGAGAACATGCAAACTCCACTCAGAAGGGCCCACCTTGCCCAAACTGGGATTTTAACTGGTGACCTTCTTGCTGTGAGGCAGCAGCACAAACCACACAAGATCAGGCTTACTCATAACTCTTGTGGAAACTTTAGGCACAGTTTATAAATTCTTTTTACACTTGAGTAAAGAAAATATCAAGAATCTCATAAATATTAGAGCAGATTAATCCTTCGAAAGTCATATCTTGGTGTTGTGTCTGTGAAAAGTACATTTTTCCAGACATTAAGCAAAGTCATTGAAAGTACCTCCCATCACGATTCATTGTATAATGCTTCCTCTTCCATGAAAAGCTGAGTGGGAGGTGAGAATTATTGTGGAAGAAAAGTTTCCAGTGACTGTTGGTGTAGGCTTGAATGCATGTGGGAGACAACAACTGTTAGTGTTAAATAACTCTTCCTGTATCCAACAGACCAGACATTTTTCAAGAACTCTGCAGTGGAAAAAAGATGAAAACGGAGAGACGGAGAGAAGTTGTTTATATGATAAATAGCTGCAATTTGTCGACAACATTCTGATGCATACAAATTCTGATCTCCATGCAGTGGACAGAGACATCTTTCACTGATGCTGAGGTTTTTGAAGGTTTCTCCATGCGGTTCAAACTGATGCAATGCATCCTTGTTCAACACAATTATTCTTCTAATGCTAATTAGAGTAAATTTAAGTCTTTTTTGATACAGGTAAGACATGGTTTCTGCAGATACATATAACTTTATAAGGATATCGTAAAGTTCATCGTTTTTTTAGAGTATTTTGTTCAGGCTTTGGGAGCTTTGTTGCCATGATAACGATAACAAACGAAGAGAAAATGTTTTTTGAATTTATCATGAGAGAGCAAGCTTGAGTAAAAAGCAGATATCTCTGCAGTACTGTTTTAGCTTCTCCACTAATATCACACTCTGGCCTCTTTTCAATGTCCCCGCCATCCAACAGAAACCCACTTGTGTTGTTTGTCCCAGTTGGTTCTCGCTGCAAGAAAGTTTCTACAAGCTTCTCTGCAGCTGGTGGTAAAGGGCTATTTGTCTTCATCAGAGTGAGACAGAGGTCGAAAAGCAGAGGGTCTTTACGAAGTGAGCACTGAAGCACTTAAGGTTGCACCACTCAATTCTGAATCTATTCAAAGCAAAACACTCCAAGCAGTGGGCTGACTGCTTTTCGCCACCCTACTGATACTGGTCATTCAGGTCAGCTGTGTGCTTGTGCATCCTTCAGGCTATATGTGCTGAAACTATGGAGTCATACTGATGTAAGAAACTCTGTAGCTTTTGTCAATTCATTGATTAAACCTCACTAGCTTTGAATCAAAGTCTGCTCTGAGTTACATGAGGTGTAACATACATACAAAGATGCTGCAGGAGCCGCTTTTTCAACAGTGCTGTCAGTCATTTATGGCTTAACATCAAATAACATAAAAAGTGATTATTCACTAATTGAAAACTTGTTTTTTCATCAAAAGTGCATGTCTTAGAACCTATTTTAAAGCTTGTCAGCAGGGGGAGCTCTAAAAGTCCTGGCTTAACTTGTTCTGTCCATTGTTTCATACAGTCCATGGCAGGGGACAGCTCACGAGCTACTAGTAGCTTGCACACCCCTAATAAGTCGCTCACTAAGCAAATGTAGAAAAAAAAAAAGAATAAGGGAGAAAATAAAAAGAATCGATGAAAACTCTATCGACTTACTACATCACCACATCTATCCAACATCCCTTCCCCCACTCCACAAAGTATATCAGCCAATCACGTTTGTACAACTCCATTACCAGTAGCCAGTGACTATTGCTTTCGAACACAATATGAATGGAGTTGTTGTTATAATTTGGGTTTTACTATAATGTTACTAAAGCTAGTGACTATTTGTAGATAAACAATGAATGAAACAGGACAATCGAGGAAAAATATAACAAAACATAAAACAAACAAATAACAAGGCCATGGTCGACAGCATGTCATGTCAAACATCTCATTACAGCAGGGGTCTCAAATTCACAGCCAACAAAACCATTACATTTGGTTGTCACTTGATATCAATTTAAAGTGAGATTTGTCTCGCCACGCTTATGGTTTGGTCGACTGTTGGGACCAAGGAAGAAACACCCGATGTCCAAGTTGATCCTAAATGCAGAATAATCACAGCATGAACACACACAGGGGGGAAACAAAAACTATTTGGCTGCTAACATCCTCAAAATGTTGGTTAAGTAAGATGTTTCTTTCAATGGACAAAAGGAAGGTCGATGTCAGGCACAGAGTGTTTCAGGAGAAGTGTGAGAATAACCTCTCGCAGCACTATTCAACTAACCATGTGGAGTAGTATGCAAAGTACCAGGGAGACGAGCAGACACAACAAGCTTCACAGCTAAAGAAAAAGCTGTCAATGCAACCAAAAATACTTAAGAGAGCAAGAAAGGAGACAAATCAAAGAACAGGTCCAGACTTAGTGATGCCAATCTTTAAGCCATACTGAGGGCTTCAACAGCCAATCCCATCAGAGCAAATGTGACCCAACTGTCTGAGAAGAAGAAGCACTCTCAGGTGTTTAGAAATAAAGATTCTTCAAAAGAAAAGCCGAACATGACAGTAAAATAGTTCATGTTGAAAAGAACAGCTGTTTGAACAGTTGAACGATTTTTTTCTCTCTTTTGTGGAAAACCTGATTTACCCCCCCCCCCCCCTTGAGACTGGATGCTCAGCAGCCCTTGGGTAAAGTGAGTTTGAGACCCCTGCTTTAACATTAAGCCTATAATAAGGTGCTAAATATGTAGTAGCTCTCAACCTAAAAAAGGTTAGAGAGCCCTGGTCTATGGCATAGCCCAAGGGTTCCCATACTTATGTCTAAGGGAAGTATATCTGTTAATAGTTCCATAAAAGACTGGTAAAGTCTATATCACAATTTTAGTTTATCTCAGAGCAGACTCCCTCCCTGAGATCCCTGGCTCCTCTGCTGGGGGTGGAGTTCCCCTGATGGTCTAGCCAAATGAAACTGATGGTTAGATTTGAGTTTCTGGCAGTGATTCACATATTCACAGCATGCTAATGTTAATGTTACTTTGCTAATGTTACTTTGTTTTCCAGCTCTCATTTATGTCACCAAAACTTGGTCAGTGAAGCGTTAAGAATCTGAATTGTAATAGTCTTTTAGATGTCCCTCTCACTCCCATGATTCCATATTTAGATCTATATTAGCAGTTGCCTTGGCAACTGCTATTCCTGGTTTCCAAACTGCATGCCAAACCGTCAGACAGAAGATACACAACACTGCCAGGGTAAACAAAATAATCTTGATAATGTGATGCAACCAAGTGCAATACCATGCAAATACAAGCTGGAGCAAACAAACTTCTTAATGTTCTGCGAGGCCTTGCTCATGTGGATAGTACGGGTCAAATGTGGATACTTTTTTTAAAAGATGAGCCTCATAGACCTTGACATAACCAATTTATTATTCATTCATTATATTCATTGTCTTTAGGAGTGCAGGAGGATGTTCACCCTTGGATGTGTTCTAAGCCAGGTGCTTTGAGGAGAGCACTTGAAAATGAATTTCAATAGATTTGCATTGGCATTCACTCTGGCTGCATGTCCTTGGGTAGAACACCGCCCACCAAACCTAACTAAGAGCTCAGCACTTGCCTGCAACTGTGGCTTTCACATTTCCTTGGTCTCCTCTCCTTTCACACTTTCATCAATACTCGCTGCCTGCAGCTATTCAAAAGTGTCACGGATAAATGAAGCACAGACAATTGCCGATCTGCTATGAAAGTACACGTGTCCTTCCCTAAATGAATGGAGGCTTATTAAACCTTGTGACCAGCTTTAAGAGAAACAGAGATGCGGAGAGAAAATGGGAAGCAGAGGGAACAGCTGACAGCAGAACGGGTAGGAAGAAGAGAAGAATTACGTTATAGTAAAAGACAGAGTCACGACTGGCTGTAGAGGTACAGAGAAAAAGAGGAATGAGACAGCCAAGGGAGGGAAAATGAGAAAGTGAATTGAGAGAGATAGGGAGGGAAGGCATAAGGAGGTGGAGAGAAAAGGGGGCAGGTGAAGAAGTGGATTAAACAGAGAAAAATGTGGCACGTGAAATAGCCAGTGTGAGGAAAAAAGTGCTGAATAGTGTGAGTGGACAATTGAGATAGGAAGAGAAAGCGATTAAGATGGCCGAGGAGCAGAAGGGGAGAGAAAGCAACGAGAGGTATTAACAGCCACTCAGGAGACAGAAAGTAAGAGAACAAATTCACTACAATCACAACAGTAACCTTGAGCGGAGGTCTTCGATGGCAGCTTTCCTGCTTTGTGATAGGCTGTCTAAAGAGCAGCTTTGATTTAGAGCCTATTAACTGTAGGACACCATCCATCTTGCACCCGGTGACAGCAGTTACGTTTGCTAAAACAATATGTTAGGAGGTGAGATGATGAGGGGCAGCGCACCAACGCATGCCGGAGAGTGACCATCTTCATCTCCATTAACACACTCCATTTTCTTGATTGGCCTGTCACAAGCACACACGTGATGCGCCAAGAAAGGAGCCCAGCCAAGATTCACTAGCGGCTTTTATCCCTGGGTGGAAAGCTTGGGGTCAATCTTTTTCCACGCCGCTATGGATGACTAAAAAACGTCTGCCTCATATCTGTTCACCTTTGTTCATTGCAGCATCACGGCTGAATCAATCAACGTCATATCCGAGGATGGGGGAAAGCTTGTGTTATCAGGGGGGAGGAAATATGTCCTTGATTTGTATAAAGAGGAATGGTATTTGTCTCCTGCTGTAAGACACAAATTACAACCAGCTTCACTGGCTGTAGCATGAGGAGCTGTATGAAATCAGACCTCCTATGTTCAAATACGAAAGGATTCAAAATAATAATGTCAGCTTTATTTTTTCACACAATATCTTGATTGCAGTTCTGTCTTCAGACTTCTTGCCTTTTCATTATTTGAGTCATTTTAAAGAATTGAATCACTAAATATTGGCCTGAACAATCAATAAAACACTACCTCTGGTCTCTGTTTTGTGGAACCTCAGAGTGGAATTTATGTTTTCTTATAATTTTTAAAGGGAATATAAAGGAAACTTAAAAAGTTGACATTGCAGAGAAATGTAGTTGTGTATCAAGAGTAGGGATAGGTTTTGGTAAGTTTTCATTGATACCAGTGCTCTCAACAATCCCACTTATTGATTTGAATCTTCATTGACTCCTCCTGTGAATTTTCTGTGTACGAAAGATAGGCATGGGACCCATAAGGCTTCCTTGAGGGAACACCTTACTGTAAGTGTCAAAGTCACCAAGATCAAGAATTAAGCATATTGTGATAGTCACGCAACACTTTAGTCCTACTTTAACGTTATACTTCCTTTCATCAGACTGTCTGCTACAATTTGGTGTTAGTTGCAGGTTTGTACAAAAATTTGTTACCTGACAGAGTTGAAAATTATGATGACCCAGTACATATTTCATTTCCTGGATTTTAATATCCAGAATATTGTCAGGATCTGGATTGTTCTTTTACATCTGTCAGAAATTGTCATGATCTTGTCTTGTATTGTTTTGAAAAGCAATTCAACCATTTATCATGGAGTTACATACAAATATGGTGAAAACAGCCCTATCTCACAATGATAAAGAATCCTTTAAAAAAATTGTGGATCCAGACGGTGATCCAGATCAGCTCCAAAATTTAATCACTTCTTCCTTATCCCATTTTGAATATTTCCTGAAAATTTCATGAAGATCTGTTTGTACTTTTTGAGTAATGTTGTTCACTGACAAACAAACTGCCAAAAACATAACCTCCTTGGTGGAGGTAACTATTTCTCCTGTTATATGGTTATCAATTTTGAATGTCTTAGGATACAATCATGTCTTGATACCAGGCAGCACAAATGCGCTAGAACAAAATAAAGAGCAACATAGTGTTTCAAAGAAGCTAGTTGTACAGAACTGCTTTCAACAGTCTGGGCCTCAATGAACGAATACTGTTGACTCAAATCAAAGCCAAAAAAAACAAAACAAAAAAAAAGCAGCCCATAAAAAGTTCAGTTACAAAAAAATGTAATCAAAAAACTACATGTGCAATCATCCAAGTGTCAAATAGTTTGAGGCCAAAACTCTTTTGACATTTTAAGTAGTCCCTCCAATGCTCATCAGAGTCACTCTCAACTATGTAAACAGGGACTAGTGGCTTATCCCTCTCTGCTTGCAGAGCATATAGTTTTCTAATAGAGAGCGTCCTGTCTATCTGTGTTTCATACTGCAGAACGCTGAGGTCTGGGAGTAAGCAGATAACACTGGTGTTGCCTTTGGATGTCCCGCAATGACACCCGAATCTGTGCCTTTCCACCAGCGGCCTCTCTCCCTCTCTTATCACTCTGCTCTTCTTTCTTTTCATCATCAATCCATCCATCCATCCCTTCCCCAACCAGCTTACATACTCAGACAGATGGTTTTCAACGCATGGCAGAGGGACAAAGCTGGCTGAAACACTGTCTGATATTCCAGTCAGCAGCTCCCTCATGACCAGATATATAGCTGTAAGAGGAGAGAGCAGAGAGACAAAAAGCTGCCCCTGTGGATGAATGATGTCCAACAAGCAATAATCTCCACTGCTGGCCTTCTCGTCCTCATGGGAAGAAAGTGCCAGAGGGCTTCTTTTGGTTTATGGAAGTGTAACTGGATCAAATACTAATACAAAGAAAGCTGTTGGGATGTAGAAGAAAAGCTGTTGTTTGGAGAGATATCAGATAATTTATCTTTTACATATCTGTTCAAATATTGAGTCCTCAAACTAGTGTTGTGTAAAATGAAATAATCTTGGTGAACAGTTCAACAAAACACATTCTCTTGAAGGGAAAATTAAAGATTTCAGATACCACTTCACCACAGGCTGTGAGCACTAAAAAAGGCAGATTTTTCTTTTGTATATTCTAAGTTTCCTGTGGTGGTTGTGACATTATTTTTCCCTAATGTCTGCTGCACAGAGTTTCCTCGTCTCTTTGTGTGCCTACATGAGTTTGTGTGTTTGTGAACACATCTGGTAAAACTCTGCCATGTGCAATACAGTGAGCAGAAAAGAATTGTGAACCCAAAACCATGAGGCAGAAATTACATCCCATCATGCAAATAAGATGAAGACAAGGCTATTTGGTCTGTTGGATAAAAGGTAGTTGTAAAAGCAAATTTACCCTCAAACCTCATATTCTTTCTTTCAGGAGAAAACCAGAGTCTTACAGCGAGAGAAGAGTGGATTGTTTTTAAATTACTTTCCTCTTCATTGTTGAAAGCAAAATGCGTTTCCTTGAAATGCAACCAAGCAGCTCATCATTTGTTTTTTGAACCATTACCGAAACATTAGGCAAAGATTTATTGGAAAAAAAAAAACTGCAACTGATAAAATTGGACAATCACTCCTACATGAAGTGACACAAAGAGACCCAGAACACAAAAAAGGCAAAACGTCACTGTCAATTTTGGCAGAAGTAGGAGCCAATTAAGATGACTGAGTGCTAAGAATCCCATTAAGAGTCAGCAAGAGTGAAAATCTGCACTCTAAAAGCACAGACATTGTCTAAATACCAGACAGACAGACACACACATACACACACTGTGATCCATCACTGTAAACACTTAGAAGTCTTTGAGCTAATGCTAACAATGCGTCTCACAAGAACAAGGCAGAAAAAGAAAGGAGTAAAGATGTATCTGTGTTCAATTCCATCCACATGAAATTTCTTGAAGAAACACTCATTGATTCTCCACAAATATCTATCAGGCCATGAATGACTACATCAAGCATGTGTGGGAGTCTAAAAAGTCTAATTTAAAGTGGCTGTGAGGAGTTCCAAAGTGATCTTGAAAAAGTCTCCCTTCTAAATGCGTATCGTAATCCACAGGTTAAAATGAGATTATCAGCGCCAATATAAGTTATTTCAAAATGCTACTTTGTGGCTTCCTGATTGGGTCAAGCAGGACTGAATTGATTTACTGCATGTCTAAGTCTCTATGACAACACCACGCTAGCTGACGTTAAAAAGTGAGAAAAGAGATCTGTGTTTTTCTCTGCTTGAAAACAATTTCTTGGATTAATGTCCTAATGATGGTGGACACAGAAGCCTAACTGTCAGACATAAAAAGGACAGAAGAGCAGAAGAAAGCTAAATGGGAGAGTGATACAGCCCAAGCTAAAGGCTAAAAGGGCTAAGTTGTAAGTGATAATTTTCATTCCAACCCACATGCAACAGTTACTCTGCAGTGGTCTGTTCAAACTTTATAGCCCTGCCAGCGCTGGTCATGTCTGTTGTAATGTTAAACATTACCAACACGTCTCACAGCACTGGGCTGTCAGTTGCATTATGTATGGACGGCTACTAAACTACTGGACCAACTGACAGTTTGCTTGTTGTCACGTTAGCCTACAGATACGTTGTACCACCAGGTTGCTAGCAGCTCTACATTTAGCCGGCTACTGATCTAGGGTACAAACTTGCAACTTTTCTTGTTCTCATGTTTGAAACAACAGCTCTACATAACTGTACTGATAAATACCTTACCTCAATGTGTGGTATCCAGTAAAAAAAATTGTCGTGGGCAAAGAAAATTTGTTCCTAAACAAACACACGCCTGGTTAAAAGTCACATTTTTACGACAGTGTGCATGAGACTCCGGGGCAGAAGGTGGTGAGGCAATGCAATCGAATAGATCCTCCTCACAGCATCTTTAACATGCACTTAACACGCTTTGATTTGGCATGGCGTAAATGAAGCTCTCCTCATCTCGTAGACAAAGCTTCCTTGTTTACATGCTGCAGCGTGAATGGGGTTTTGCTCTCCATCACGACTCTCATTAATCTGGAAGAGATTTTTTGTACTGCGCGTAAATCGATGCGGCATCATCATCAATCACTTGTCATTCTGTCATTGACTGCAGCCTGCAGGCCAGAGGTCTAAACACTAAGAAACATGGAGAGTAATCAGCTTTCAGAGCTCTATGGCATGCTGATCATTAGTGTTATTAATACCTTTGATCATACTTGTTACAGAACATTTATTTAAAGGCAACCTCGCAAAGTGGTTTGATGTAATCTTTCATTGATTTTCTGGATCAGTTATTGACATGGAGCAAGAATATAACTCAGTGAGGGGGCTCAGATTAGGTCTACCATGAAGTAAGGCCTTAAGCACTCATCACAGGTTTGAATCCATTCTGCTATATCCACTGTCCTGTCCTCTAAAGACATTCAAAGCCTGACAATATAACCTATACAGAAAATGGGGGACTTGTAATGACTTTGAGGTTGTCTGCCTGTTTTTCTGGCTGGCAGCTGTTTTCAGCAAGAAATCTTAAACAACCATTTGCACACTAACTTCTCAACACCAGCAACAAACAAGGTTCGAGACTAGCTATGCAGGATCCATCAAGACAAGAGAGAAGTAAAGAGCAAAACATTTACAAAAGTAAGAGAAACTGTAGTTTTTTTGATCAGGTATCCAGAAATGCATTTCATACTGTGTAGAAATTGGTATTGATGTTTTGTTTTGTTTTGGATCAATTCAATGAATTAAGTATGCTCTCACCTGGAGAGATTTCTCCCATGTGGCATTTGGAGGATATCAGTTCAGCAGCATTCACAAACTGTTATTCACAGTGAAGGTGTCTGTCTGGAAGCGTCTGGGATTGTCTGTTTTTGGTGACATTTCCACAGGGTCACAGAGGTCAGGTGTGCATAAACACACAGACCCAGTCAGTCACTGTGTATATGCGTGTGATTTATCTGTTGGTGTGAGTGTGTGTGTGGGGGTCAAGACCCCAGCAGGTGGGAAACCCAGAGGCTCGGGGCTCATCCATGAAGTGATTGGGTTTTGGAGCGGGCCGTGCTCTTCAGTCAGCGCCAATTAGCCCGCTGCCACCTTGTGACATTCAAAAGACAGCAGTAGCAATTGGATCGGTCTGTTGTAACACTATGCTTGCACAAACACACACAAACAAAGCACACAGGGCTTGAAATTGTTCAAACCCACATCTGTATCCGCCCTAGCTGGGTATTTATAGAGGAATGGTCCTGTTAGACTCAAAATAACCATAAACCATAAGTCCCCTCATCCATACACCAATACATAGTAAGCAGTCTTTAACTGGAGTTTCAGCCACTACTGGGCATGAGTGGATGAGCTACAGCTCAGACACAGTACATGGCCTACATTTCAGGCCTACAGGGCTAAAAATTACATGACATTTAGCAATACATGGATCTGATCCTGGTGTATACTACATCATCTGCAGAGGGGGGTCAGTGCATTTGTGCTATGTAGTGCTGAAACAGCATGAAGGATGATAACTTTGCCACTCAGCAGTCTAGAGGTATTTCACACTTAGTTCACCAACAACTCAGATGTGAACTTACAATATGTGCAATTTTACTTCTTTACCTGTCCTCTGCTAAGGTTTACAGTTGAACTGTAATTCCTGTTGATATTCGAGATCTACCCACCACAGATTTACATGTTTATAATCCCATAAAATAATTATACAGTCAGTTCGAGATATTTTTAATTTCATTTTGTTCAACAAAGTTAGAAGAGACAAAAGTTGCCAAAATAAAGTCAGCAGTCTCATCCTCGTAGTGGAAGAGCTAAAGGAATAGAGAACGTTGGATTAATTGGACTGATTGGTAGCAGCATAGCCAAATGCAGTATAACAATTTTTAGTCAACTGAACACACACATTCCTAGTCTTCGACTTTTTGTTTGTTGTTATCATGTGCTTATATGCTAATGTGTTTTTTTTTTAAATCTGGGGCATAATCTTGAATATACCTTTTTTCCCTCTCATCTCTCAATGTTTTAATTTCATATCTATTATAATGAGGTGCTGGGCACGCTAGCAGCTCCAAGGTTCTTCCACTTCCTGCACTCTTATGTCACTGTGTGTTCCTATATGTTTTGGATGAGATGTAACTGAAATGTAATTTCCCCTTGGGGAATCAATAAAATATTTCTGATTCTAATTCTGATTCTCATTCTATCAAAGACTAACTCAAAAATCAGGTGTGTATTCATCTGTAGCTGAAAATAGTCCTGAAGAGAGCACATTTGGTTAAAGCATGTGCAGTATTATCTTGAAACTTAACTGCTCACATTTTCAGGCAACTACAGAGAAAACCAACAAAACTTTCTTCTTTGTTTTTTTGTTTTTTTTTCCAGACAAATCTTTGGAAAGGCTTAAAGGCTGATTATCCATTATTTAGTCCTTATTGGATTTAAAGCCATTTTACCAATATAAGCGTACAAGTTTGGGCTTACACTATAAAGTGATAACTCCATGTCAACTGTTAAGAGTTCAACACAGTTGGTGCATTTAATGACTCACCACTTTTATCAGTTAAAATTGCAAAAGGTAGAAGTCAAAATTCAATGTTACGCTATTAACAAAGTTTACAATGGGCACTGGCTCTTAAAGATCACCACAGTTTAGTTTACAACAAGCCTGTGCTCAGGACAGAAATAAATTGTAGCCTCTTTTAGCCACTTGCAAGCCACTGCCTTCTTTCAAACTCATTTTACAAATCGACTCCAGTATCTCCTTACAGAAACTACTAAACAATATCTTTAGTTCCTAGTATAACTTTGGCTACAAACATTTTGAATTACAAGTAGCAAGAAAGAACTCAGAGGAGCAAAAATGGCAGCTCATACCCAGGTTTTAGGACTCATCAATGATTATTTATCACACATGAACCAACTGTTTTACAGTTTATGAAGTTGCCTGAATACTTTTAAAACCAGCGAACACAACCTCTGAATATGTCTAGATGTGGTTCAAACAAATACTTTGTCAAGTAATGAGCAAGGTCTCTGATGAACTTAAGAGTTGGTAACACAAGACTTCCAAGGACACATCAAAGTAATGTCCGGCAGCTGCTTCATCACTTTCTAATTCCTCTTTCTTTCCAGACTATCATTTTGCATTTCATGATTCTCCATAGAAATGTTACAAAAATCAGCCAAGCCGTCCTTCTTTTGGAGCAATTTTGACAGAGAATTTCTAAAGTGGGGCATTTGAAAAGCAGACAACAATAGAGCATGTCTCTCTGCCTGGAGTCCTCTAAACTGCTGCACTGAATAATGGTGTTATCCCAACACGTTGAACTATACTGATTGTTCAATTTAGAGACAATCACACAGTCTGTCACTTCTCCCCTGCTCGCCCCTCTGTCTAATTCTGTCCTAAACACACGCATGCATGAGGAAAAACAGGGCCTTCAATCTGACTGCAGCATGAGGAGAAAATGAGCTCAAACACATACACACCTTCATACAACTACACACAGTTACACAAAGGCAGGGCTTGTATCCCCCTGAGTCCTCCCTACTGCTTCTATGAAAAATTTACACTGAAGTGATCTCATCGGCTATTTCGAGCCCATTTCTGACCTAGCATTGCTTTAAAGAGCTAGTCCCTGTCTCTGCTTTCTGTGATGTTTGTCTTCACAAGAACCCCAAAAATGTTGTTTGTGTGTGGATGAGTGTGTACAGAAAAAGCTATGTTTGTGTGCATCTCCATATCTTTCTGTTTTGTGATCCCCCTGTTGTGTGCAATCCACAAAATTGCCTCTAAGTTGGACCTCCCATCTCGGTGTATTGAAACTCATCTGGAATGAAAGGAAGCAATTTCCTTCATCTTCCTGCACATCTTCTCACGGCTCCTAAAATAGTGGACCTATTACATGAGAAAAAACATTCTCACAGCCATCCTAAATATTCTGGCAAAATAGTTTTGATTTTTCGCACCCACACATACACACACGCACTCACATACAACCATATAGTAAGTGAGTTACAAAGGCACACACACAAAATCATTTGCTTTTCAGAAAACTCCATCAGCAAACTGAGTCAATTTCATGTTTCTCTGTGCGGTCTCTGATGCAAACACTGGCACTCTAAACACTGACATCCAATTTCGCTGTGAGAGTCGGGCTGCTCTTGAGATGAATAGTGTGGCTCTGAAGTGTTGATGCTGGGGACACAAGTCGGTCTACTTGTTCCTAGTTTCAAATGGGTAATGGGATGGCTTGTTTCATGTTTATCTCTACAACTTTGAAGGGCTGAAAATGTTTGGGGAGCTTGGCTATAATACACAAATTACAGCGATCACACGAGAGTGAACCAACTGAAGAGCAACCAAGATGCAAAAGAGGACGAAAATATTTTGTGGTTACTTTCAGGATATTTCAGGAAAGAAAACAAGCATATCTGAGCAAAAATCCTACCAACACTATAGAATCATTCTGTTTAATATTTACTTCAAGCTTCAATTTGGTTTATGTTCAAATGCTATCTAAAGAGTGACTTTCTATTTTAACAACTGACGTATGTCTGGGGCTAACGCAGGTCTGAATAAACTGTAGTTGAGAAGAAGCTCTCAAGTGGGTCAAAACTGCACCTTTCATTTTTTAAGCCAATGGGGGCAGTACAAAAGTTGTAGAGTAAGATTTATGACATATCAGCACCAGAAAAGTTGACATTAAGGCAAGGTACAGCAGACCCTGCAAGAACCGACAAGAGTTATAAATGAGGTATTCAGCTTTCCCATGTCTTAAACATGGATATGAAGTAACAATGCCAGATGTTTAGTAGCATATTCATAAGTTGTAGAAATCACAGAAGTTAAATGTAAACTGCTCAAAAAAGGTCTGTTGTAAAAACAGAAAGAGATCTTCAAGAGATCTTCACAAGACTTGAAACCATGAGGTCATCCCATGAGGGTCAGGTCACCTAACTAGTCCATGACATGTTGTAGAGACGGACCTCAAACACCAAGGTCTGCCCATGGCGCTGCCGCTGACAGGCCTCAGGGCAGCTGACCATTTTGGAGGAGAATATTTGAGGGAGTCTTAAAGAGACAGCAGCTACAAGGTGTTTCAGGCAGAGGCTGAAATAAAGGTTCACTATAACACAAGTGTGACAAAATGGTGAATTTTTTGAGCTGTAAATCATGTAAAGCTAATATGGAGGTAACGGGGGTAGTTTATAGCTGAGAAAAAAGCACAATACCCCCTCTTTAATTTTATTTTTATTTTTTTGATATCTTTCCTCACACTGGATAAAAGTTGGTGAGGTCTTCACTTCACTTTCACTACTCTGTTTTGGTCCCCACCAACTTCTGTGGGGAATGATATGTGTTAGAACTGTACTTAAAAGGCAGAACAGGTTCAGTGCCTTGCCCAAGGACACTTCAGCATGACAAACACTGAATCCTTAAATTATTTGTAAACAAACTTGCCTTGTTTGTTTTGTTTTTGTAGTCCATCAGTGTTCTCAATAGGGATGGGTGCCTTTCACATTTGAAATGATACGGTACCAGCCCGGTACCTGGCAATCAGTATCAGTATTTATTTTATTTTTGTTTATGTGGTAAAAAATATCAGTTTGTTGAATAAAAATCTTTTTTTTTTCAATTTAACATATTTGTTCTTCACTATATAACGTATAATGCTGTGTTCATGTCCAGCATGGAAAATCGCCTACTCTTCCACTCCCTCACAGTGACAAGGATGCATTTAGGTACTTAAACATGGTACCTTTTGATTTTTCATTAATCCGTACTCAGTATTTTTGACAAAATCCGGTCTGTACCTATAAAAGCACCTAATTCAGGACCCATCCCTAGTTTTAACATCAGTTCTCATTTTATTACAGACTTCGGCTCTCAGTTATAACTCACTGTTGTCTTGATGTTTCTCTTTATTAACGCCTGTCACACATAAACTGCTTTATCCCACTATTCTCTTGAGGTATTAATGAGGTTTGAATTGAATTTAACTGAGCAAACTTGTACTTCCTAAATAAAGCAAAGTAGTTTTCCATACGCTGCATGCTGTTTTTTCAACATATATTCTTTTTTCATTGTAGATTGTGGGATACTTAGCAAATCTGTCAAACAAATGTATGCTAGCATATAAGAAAAGAGTGAGACATTACAGAGCTGAAGAAGCAAAGTGCCCCTCAGCAGCACTTTAGCATTCACTAAAGCCAGTGTTAATTAGTTTACACCAGTTCGTGTATGTAAGAGAGAAAGAGGGAGAACTGTGGTGAATGAGGCTGGTATTTGCCATATGATCAAAACCTACAACTAACGGCCTCAGAGTCCATTAATATAAGACAGATAGTATCTTCAATTATGCAGATTCCCCCAGACCGGCTAATTGCCTGGACAACTGCACATATCTGTAAATTAATGAGACCTGCATAAGCTGTGAATTGCTGCTCTTCTTATTAAGCACCCTGGTTACAGTCAGTGAGAAAGCTGGGAGGCTGCGTTGACACTTCAGCCTCATCTTATAGAAGATGACTGAAAATATATATTGCAGTGAGAGTGTGTGGACTGGAGATAGAAAGAAAAAAAGTGGGCCAAGCCATGTACTTAAAACAGATGCTCTAAAAAGTACACACACACACACACACACACACACACACACACACACACACACACACACACACACACACACACGCACACACACAATGATGAAGAGAGATCAAGAAGGTGGTATATCAACAGGACAGCTGTCAGAGTCAAACCCAGAAGAATCTGTCTGACTTTGATGTCATGTTTTCTCATTAATAGCAGAGAAGCACTGAGTAGAAGTCACTACATGATGTTGACTTCATATTTGACTGAAGGATAGCATTCGAGATGATAAAGTCATCATTTTTTAACGACACAACTGGTGAAACCAGGGAGGATGAAAGATGAAGAATTGAGTTAAAACGCCGTCATTTTGCCGCGTGAATCTTTGAATTTAGAGCAGATTTTCTGGAAGTCCCATCATCAACATGAAACCACCTGCTTGGCGAGGTATGGAGCCTTTTTTTCAATCATGTGTTGCTGTCAGAAGGCAATTAGGTGTTACAGAGTCTGTTTTTAAGAGAGAGCACTGCTGACAAGTGCAACACAGCTGCAGGGCATTTGAGCCACAGCGTGCAATCTGTAAAGAACGACCTCCTGATGATTGATGGCGTGATGTTAAATCCCTCCTCCAGCAGAGTGACGTGAAATGCATGCAAACATAAAGACCATCAGCATTTTCTTTAAAATGAGAAAAAAATTAATCAACCAACTGTTCGTCTCTGAAAAATGCATTCTGGAGAGCAGATATTGCGTGTTTTGGACACGAATAATGAGGGGATTACAGCGCCCCATCACAAAAGGATTATGCGATAAAAGCATGAATTTAACAAAGTGTTTTCATGGGTATTTAACTAATGTCTACATTAGTTTGCAATTCAGCGCATACGCATTTCCATTTCATTATCTTTTGTTTAAAAGCCCAAATAGCACGGCACTGAAGTTACAATAAAGCACGTAAGCTGAAATTTCTGCTGAGAATCGTTCGGGCCAGCTAAGGCAACACAATAAGTTCATTAAAATAAAAGTCCAGGAAGAGAGAAATACAACAAAACCTGTGAAACATTGATCTAATGGCTTGTATTTAGTCTGCTGAATTATGTACCTCAAGCCTGAGGCAAGTGTGGGAGCTGCTTTCATATTGTTCCAGCAGAAAACCTCTGAGGGGTAGAAAACAAGTCATCACAATAAAATTGCCCATTCTGGAACAAAAGTAACAAAATAAGTGACTTAAATGAAAGATAAAAGTCATATTTTGCTTCAGGGTTCAGGCAAGGTAGCATTTGTGGTTACGTGAGAATTTGCAAAGAGAAAAAAAATGTCTTCATTAATGCAAAACGCAAAGAAACTACTAAATGTGGTTACACAAAGCTGTAAGAGTGAACACCAAAGTTTGAGACCAATGAATGTTAACTTTCCTGACCTCTAAAATTTACTTTCCACCTTCTTGTTTGATGTCAGATGTGTTTTTCTAGTTATCAGTAACCTTCTATGATGTAGATGTGTGTCTGCAGAAGATATGTGAGTTATCTCTAAGCTGAAAACTGAATCAGACAGCTAAGATCAGGCAGTAAGAGAACTCTGACAACTCTAAATCTTCAGCATATAAATAACACTGACTGTAAAACACCATGTCATCCCAAAGAGGGAAAAAAAGCTTCCTCCTTTTCCCCCCTTCACTCGGGCACAGTCACGGAAACAAACACCAAATCTCTCTTAGAGGTCAAATAAACTTCAGCTTAAAGTCAGAGTTTGTTATTCAGAGCCATGCTGTACCTTCACAGTAGGCGTTATCGTCTCGCAGCGGGCGGAAGCCATCCTTACAAACACAGCAGTCTCCTGCCTCCAGGTTCACACAGTCGGAGTGCTCCACGCAGCTGTGGCCTTCAGAGCAGAAGTCATGACCTGCAGGGGGGAAAGGGAGAAAGGTTGAGACCCTCAGGGAGAGGAGAGAGGAGAGGAGAGGAGAGGAGATGAGAGGAGATGAGAGGAGATGAGAAGAGAAGAGAAGAGAAGAGAAGAGAAGAGAAGAGAAGAGAAGAGAAGAGAAGAGAAGAGAAGAGAAGAGAAGAGAAGAGAAGAGAAGAGAAGAGAAGAGAAGAGAAGAGAAGAGAGAGGAAAAGAAGACTCACAGGGGCGGTGGAAAGGTTGTAATAGAATCAAACCTTTTCTTTGTCTTTGCCTTCTTCAGAGACACATTTCATCTTTTTAGAAAGTGTTTTTTTAAATCAAATGTAAAAAATATTTATTGATTTGATTTAATTAAGCATCTGTTGTTAACGCTCCATAACATTTCAGGATACTGAACAAATATTACAAGCTTTAGAGTCTAGATGAAGAAGCCCTGCTCTCAATTGTGCAACCAGAGATCTCTGATTTCAAAAGTTTGCTCTTTTAAAAAATGTATAATACGTCTCAGCATATTCTCTTCAAATCGAATGCTGTTTGTAGATTCATTTACCACCACATCAGCAGCCAGTGAATCAAGCTTTCATCAGAAAAACTTGCAATATAAGGAAAAAAACAACTCAGGATAATTATGTTGGTGCAACTATGAAGATTAGCAGTGATGTAGTCAAGTGTTCATACCTCGGCAGACTTTGCAGCACCTGTCATTCAGGGCGATCTGCTCTGACTCTGCACAGTTGAGCTCGGGGCAAGGCTCACTGGGGACCACACGGTGCATGGTCCTGTCCTGTGCCAGGCAGAGACAAAATCCTCATGAGTGACCTCTCAAGTCTGCCCCCCCCCCACTTCTCTTCATTTGCTCATAGCCAGCCTGTAATTATGAAGGTAATTATTCATCCTTTGTGCTCCTTCTCCCACTCTCCCTCCTCGTTGTGTGTGCTCATTACAAACCAATTACTCATTGGTCAATAGAAGTTTTCTTTTTTCAAACTACTTCTGAAAGGAGAAATCTGTCTCCTCCCCCTTCTTCTTCTTCTTCTCTCCTCCTGTTATCCTCTGTGATTTACATCATGATTCATGATGCAGCTTTATTAAACAAACAGTGAATCAATCTTCTGGATTATCCCTGCATGTGTGTTTAGTCAGAGTGTAAAACCTGATTAGAGGATTCCTTTTCCCAGCATGCCTTTGGCAGGTCTCTTTAATGATCTCATCCATGTCCTTCTCAATGATGGTAATTTAAAGTTATTAACACAAGACACATTTGGACATAGGCAACAGATATTAAAGTCTCTGCATTACTGTGCAAATGTTTTCTTAAAAGATAATCTCACTTCAGCAAAAGTAGGACGTAAAGAAATGTAAGCACAGCGTTTCTGTGCATAAAAGAGAGTTCAAGTATCTGTACTTTACATGGATGTTCATTCTTATGGACACTTTTTACCCCCTTATATTCAAACATTTATTACTACTGACATTTTCAGAACAGACTCATCACCATTGCTCAAATACTTTCAAAGGAAATAACTTTAAACAACTTTTTAAATAAACTCTGCTGTTTTCTTCTTCCACCCACCAACCAAAACTTGCACCGCTGCCCCTCCCACAGCCAGCAGGCAGACTGAAGATCAGAGGTGTGACAAGCAGCTGTCAGGGGGAGCCTGCAGGAGTCTGCAGCAGTGGGCTGACTGACAGCACTCCCCGTCCCCATTTCTTTGATCTGCCTGGGACTGCCAGTCAGTTCACCGGGACTACAGATGGGCCAGGTGTAGCCAAGCAAGCCAGACAGCTGTCTGAAGCTGCACATTCTAATGGAGCTGTGCAGGATTCATGGAGGAGCGGCTTGATGCGAGAGAGATGGGTGATTAAAAACTTCAAATCACTTCTCTTTGATGGATTGGGCCTGCCTGGCGTAATGTCATCAAGTGAATTGGTCCCAAATGTGAGCAACCCACCTATCTGGTGCAGCAGGCAGACAAAGCAAATACTCAGAATAATTAGGAAATGAATCTGATTTGGGACCAAAGTGGCGTTTGATGACTGGGGCTGAAGAATGGCTGAGGCATACTGTGACTGACGGGTGCAACGCCTCCAAATGTAAACGTAATTAGAGGGATTTGGCTAATTCCTCCAAATCGCACAGGAAATGATGACAAGCAAGATGAACAAAATTCACCCACGGTGGTGCTTCGTGGTGACTCACTCAAGCCTGATTTATCTGCTCTGTTTAGGAAGCTGCTGAATGAGTATCTCGAGAGCCACAGCACACAAACACACAGACAGTTATCTGGTCAAGGTGTTTGTTTGGATGAGTTGTTTAGGAGTTGCAACCCGCACAGAACTGATAGAATAATTTAAATAAATATGAGTAAGTGTGATTTTTCTCTCCCTCTTTGTTTGTGTGTGTATGTTGTGTGTGCGTGTGTGTGTGTATGGCTTACCCTGCATTCAAACAGCAGGCACCTGCCGGAGGAGTCTCGCACAGCCTTCTGATCCCCCTCCACCAGCTCTCTTCCACCAAACATGCAGACAGCTGGCCGCAGAGAACACACAGACAACACCAACATACACAAAAATAAACAAGCAAACACAAACATGAAAAACCACTGTGCCTTTATAAACACACTTTCACTATCACTTATAGCTACCTATATATTTCTGTTCTTCAGTATTTTTGTTTTGTTTTCAAGAATGAAGTGTGACAGAGCTTTGCAACAAAACCAAAGACGTCTGTTGATATCATATCTTGCACTTGTATAAATTGGGTCTTTTTTGTGTCAAAACCAGCATTTTAAAATTGTTTGATACACTAGTATTTATAAGGGCTGTAAGAAGTTTGAAAGTGATTTGAAAAAGTCTCCCTTCTAGATATAAGCCTGATCGTAACCCACACTTTAAAATGAGATTATGAGTGCCAATATTGCTAGTTACATGTTATTTTAAATTGCTACTTCTTAGCTTCAAGTTCAGGACCAGGAATGGACTGATTTACGGCACATCAAGCTCTCTATGACAACACCATACCGGCTGACAAAAGTTTAGTGGTGAGAAGAGATGAAACACAGAGATCTGTGTTTTTCTCTGCTGAAAACAATTTTTATGACTAATCCGTAGTGATGGAGGACACAGGAGCCAAACTGTCAAACAGAAAAAGGACAGAAGAGCAGAAGAGAGCTAAACACGAGAGTGATACAGCCTGAGCTAAAGGCTAATTAGCCTTTAGCTCAGGTTGTATAATTCTATAACACAGGGGCTAAACGGTTTGTGTTAATGTAACCCACCCAAGTAATTTACGACAGTGTGCAAAGACTCCTGGCCACAAGGTGGCGAGGGAGCGCAATAAAAACAGATCCTCCTCATAGCATCTCAAACTCACTATTGCACTCCTCAGTTTTTTTTCTGGACATAAACAATGAGAGCACAACAAGCGCCTTATGTAACAAAACTGTTTTACAACTGTGATAAAATCCCTCTGTGTTTTTTACAGCTTTTTTAAGACCTCAGGTTCAATGGAGACAAACCACATCAGGCATATCACACCCATTAAAGCAATGCTTCGAATGGGATAATTCACACATAGAGGAAGAAATAACTCTTCACTGTAAGGGAGAATTAATCACTTCTAACCAGTCCCTGCTTTTATGAGCAGCTGCAGTCAAACTGATTCGAAACTGATCGGAAGATGAGGAATGATTGACACCCCAGGTGAAGCTCTATCGCAAAGCGGTGCGTCATGAAAGCGGAGGACTTCTGAAGCAGACATTTGACGAATTACTTGACAGACCATCTTTAAAAAAAAAAACAGACTTGCAACTCCTCCCTGCAAGGCCTCTGTGCTGCCAGATAAGGCTTTAATTTGGAGAGCGAATCGTGTCTTTGTTGCGGGGAAACTTGCCGCTCTCTTCTCTCCAAAGCTGGAGCATGCGTAATTAGCTATGTGTTTGTCTACCTCGTTGAGATAAGTGCACACAGAGGTGTCGAGTTTAAGGGGATTACCTGCTGCATGTTTATATTTGTGTATCTCAGCAGCAAGATTGGGAGTCATGCTTTTAAGCCTCTGTGTGGCAGCCCCGATTACAATCCGAGGCTAATGGTTTCGAGCTGATAAAGCGTTAACTTGGCAGCAGTGTGTGGGAGAGTGTGTTGAGAAAGTTCTCAAGTGAAATAAGCTTGGAGAACGAGGAGTAATTTCTCTTCATGGTGTAGACTCCAGCTTTCTATAAGACACAGGTGAGAACAAAGACATTCTTCGCTAATTAATTTCATTGCTCTATGCGAGGTTTTGTTTCATACAATGATTGGCAGCTCTGTCCGTGTATTTAAACTGAATTCATTGCATCTCCTTAAGCTTCATTTGGGTTAAAATAAGAAGAATGCCAGGGTGAAAAAAGCTAATATCTTCTGAAATCCATTTTTATTGAGAGGGGAATTGAAAAAGTATGAGTACTGCATTGAGGAGGCTAGTAAGAGTTCATTGCTGAACTGAGAGACTTGTCGGGGGGAGAAAAACCCAGACCTTGAATGTAGATGCATGATGAAACAGAATTATTTATCCAACAAGAACACATCAGCGCTCAGCAGTTAAAAAATGGACATTTAAGAAGGCATTTTCGCCTGTAAGAGTCCACATAACTTCAAGCATTTAACATTTCTTTCTTCTTCACTTTCATCACAGACCTAACACGTCTGCCATATATAAGAGCTACTTCAAATCACATGCAGGGCTCCCACGTTTACTGGCTCATGTCAGTGTGACTGGTGGCCATCTGTGTTTTGAAGCCAGCTAGTGAATAATTGATCGGTCTATGTATATGCAAAAGGTTGGACTCATCTCAAGAGGCATGTTAGGAGGTAGCTTAGCAACACAGCAGAGCCCTGGTCAATTGTCAGGCAGCCCTTGTGGAGGCGTGATGTGCGCTCTAAATCTGGTGCCGGTGGTGTTGGTTTGTTGTTTCTGCTGTGTGCAATTGTGTCCATGTTTGTATAAGTGTGGGAGGGTGACAGTGTTAAGGGTGCTCCACTCACGCTGGCACTCCTTGCAGCAGGCTCCCTTCACGTAGGCAGGCACTGTGCCTGTGGGGCACTGAGGAGGAGGGCAGGAGATGGCCTCACACTGCACGGTGCCGTTCTGGAGAGGAGTGAGAGGAAAGCCAAACACACTGTTTAAAGGGTGACTAATAGAGGACCACTGACTTTAAATATATTTCAGGCTGATATCAATAAATACACATCAATACAAAGGGTTACAAAAAGCAGAGAATCTGACAATATAGTAGAATGAAATATGTTAAAATACCCTACAAAAAATTAAGAAAACAGAAGAGATACATTATGGTATGGTAACTTACAGTTTGATAATTTACAATATGATGTGATAAAACACAGCACATTACAGTTGGATATGGTGCAGTACAATACAATATGATATGAAATGATCAATATAAAAAGCTGCGAAACAGTGTGATATGACACAAATCTGTTTGGCACTGTACCATACGTAAAAATAGGGTACAAGACTAAATGGTTAAGTATGATACGATGCTATACAGTACACTAAGGCACAGTTGGGTATTGTATGAAATGATACGATACGATACGGTTCAATACAATGCGATGCGATACGATGCGATACGATACGATACGATAAGATGCGGTACAGTATGGTACGGTATGGTACGGTACGGTGAGGTAGGATACGATATGGTACGGTGTAGTACGGCACAGTACAGCAAGGTACAGTATGGCATAGTTCAATACCACAAGGTATGATACAGCAGAATATAGCGTGTTAAGTTACGGTATGGTATATTACAGTATGGTACGGTATGATATGATACAGAGTATGATACAGAATGATACTATAACATACAGTACAGTACAGTTCAATACCATGTGGTATGATACAGTAGGGTACAGTACGGTACATTATGGTAAAGTATGGTATGAGACGATGCGGTATAAGATACAAAATGATATTATTTGATATGATATGAAACAACACGATTTGAAAAAATATGACATGCTACAAAAACAGTACAGTACTACACAAAACTATAAGATATAACAAGATATAATAGGATACGATACATAAGGGTACAGAGTGATATGGTGCAGTACGGTACGATACCATGTGGTATCATACAGTATGATACCGTACAGTAGGGTATGACATGACTAGGATATGTTGTGGCTCTAGATTATTTGATCAGATAGAATTTGGTTAGGTACGGTATGTTGCGATACTAAAACTCTATCATAGGATACCTGACCGGACAATATCATACCGTAGAATATAATATCATACCATACGAATTGGTAAGACACAATGTTGCACATGACATATGATATGACAAGTTTGATATTGATACTATAATAATACCACTGAACACCACACACTGGTACTCCATACAATATGATGTCATTGCAATAAAACATGATTCATTTTGATAGATATGATACCTGATGTATGACCAGTAATTATTTATAGTAGATAACCTGACTAGCTGCAATACAACCATATAAGGATATGTCCTTATATGATTAACAGAAGAATACAAAATGCAGGTAAACTATCCGATTAATATCATTAACCCCCCTACAAGGATTCATGAAGTTATGGGCAAATGTAGAGAATAAAATCTATTCAGGGCACTATGTAATTTTTAAATTAAAATCTTAACGCATCGCACGAATCATGCTGACAGTATATTACTGATCAGAATCAGACAAAAGTTATATCATTTGATATTTATGCTTTTTTTTCACACATTAATAGTGATAAGGATCCCTCCATTCTGGTAATTGCAGAATTCTGATAGAAGCAGACCCAGACATCACGTGGTTTTAATGATTATACGAACAAGTATTATAAGAATTCATGTAACACAACTGATTTGAGCCGAAAAGATGTCCTTTAGTTTGTTGTTCAACCCCCTTACAAGAGAACTAGTTAAAGTCAAGTACTGCAACTTTAATCAACCTCCTGTTTAACAAACAACATGCTGAAAATTTCCCATCATGCAGCTGATTTTCTGCTCCCCACCCTTTTGAATTTTTAAATAAACACACTGGAATGGATGTTACTGGGAAACCTCGAAGGTATGCTCCTGTACTGTTAATGTACTCATAACCTCGTCAGGATTTCCTCATGAACCCAGAGGTACAGGCGAAGTATTCAAATGCTATCTCTTCTTCTGCAGCTTTCCCATCCCTGTGCCGGTTAATTAACATTGCTTCCACGGATGAAAGCTCTGTGACAGCAACATCTATGAGCCTGATCCACATAATTGATAACATCTTAATGCATGACCTTTGAATTTTAAAGGTCCCAGTTAATTGCCACACATAAGGTAAGAAACATATCCCATCTAATTCCTTAATTGCAGCCCAGGAATGGCAAACACACAGTTCCTGGCGTATGGAGCGAATTCATTGGATGAGTAGGCAGAACAAATCCCCGATGATAATTATCATCTGTCAAGAGCAATTAGGTTCGGTGCACTGAGAGATATGTGATTTCCTATTTTTTTCCATGTTGGGGTAGTGGTGCATGAAGGTTTCTCATTGGCTTGTCAGAGAGGTTCAGTGGCAGCGCAGGAGTTTCATGTTTTAAAGTTGAAAAAACTGACAGATGGTGAAAACTGTATGTTGAGGTGCTACAAACCCCAGGTCTTTCATCACTCCTAATTTTGGTTTTAGCCATTATTCAGCAGCAAATGAAACCCCTGAGAGGGTAGAGCGTTACTAAGCACTGCTGTTCATGTGTCTAATCTGGGGGTTTTCAATACAGTAGCTTTTCTGGGGTAACTGGGGCAACCTTTCTCTTACACAGGAAATAATGAGAACTCCAGCTACTGACAATGGAGCCCCTGCACCCTGCACCTCCACCGCACCCTAACACACCCCCAACCCTCACACACTTGATGAACAGAGGGAGCAAAACAAAAGAAGAGACCTACAATGGAAGCAATGAGCGTAAAAAACGAACACACACTAACACACACACATGCCCACGCACACGCAAAACATCACACTGTTGCAGATGTGATGAAAAATGCATGTTCCCTCCTCTCTTGAAGACAATCACACACATACATCAGCAATCGAGCCTCACACAAAACAAGCATATCAATTTACTTTACAATACACTCACATGCGTGCAAACATGTATGACATGCATGACACAACCTCAAACAGACGCACATGTTCAGGTACACACACACACACAGAGTCTAGCACCAGTGTATCCAGCCCCACCGAGCATGTGCAGTTCCTGCAGCCATCTGTCCAGCCCTCGTCCTCCCTGTAGACGACCCCCTTGACGCTGCAGGTTCTCTCACAATAGCATCCATCCAGCCCATTCATCTTCTCCTCAGCCCTGGACAGCTGCTCACGCCGTCCCCCCCAAAACACAAAGAGAAGAAGCGAGAGAGGATGAGACTCAGCCTGGTTGTATGTCTTTATCCACATGTACAGAGCTGGGATTTAAAAGCAAGCCAACAGCTTCACAAAAGTCAGTCATTAGACGTGATTGCTCCCAT
This sequence comes from Halichoeres trimaculatus, assembly GCF_033239565.1. Lineage (NCBI taxonomy): Eukaryota > Metazoa > Chordata > Actinopteri > Labriformes > Labridae > Halichoeres > Halichoeres trimaculatus. Next base: position 25,238,359 of record NW_027437187.1, on the reverse strand, counting down.
TTACACACACGGTCTCTGCATCGACACAGAAAAGACTTCAACAATAGTCACAGATGGATGTTAATATGTCACTGACTGACTGTTGCAGTGAACACAAAGGGGAGCAATAGATCAACATGCTGACATTTAAGGCAATCAAATCATTCATTCACAATCATAACAGTTTCTTAAATGCTGTTTTTCTTTGAAAGACTCAATTTGTAGATTAAACATCAAATTAAGATAAATTAGATTATGGAATTCTTTACCTTGCTGGATGTTTTAGCAAGAATATCCTGCAGTTCCATGATTTTCTGCACCAGTCCATGGAAATCATTACAGGTTGGGCATGCTAGGACACAAGGGGATAATACAAAGGGTCAGTGTATAATGAAAGAGGCCTAATAATGAATATTTAGGATGATTAAAATCAAGTAAATAGAAGAAACTGAAAATAGCACTGACACCTACGTATGAAGGAATGATCAAGAAGTAAATTAAAAAGGTTGGTTAGTAAAGCTAGTATAGCAGGGTTCATGTCCCAAAACAAAGATCCATAATTAATACAATAAATTGACATTTAAAAGGAAGCAGTATGAAGTCTTAATAGAGAAAAAAACAACCTCTAAGTCCAGGAAAATACAAGCAGTGGTAAGAGCTACAGCTTTGTCCAAGGGAGAAACAAAATCAGACCAAAACTGGAGTTTCCCCCTCACAGGATCTTTTCACCATTGCTGCTCAGTTTATTTCTCCCTTCCCTCTCTCATACTGGATGATTATTCTGAGTTTTCTTTGCAAAACAGGAAATCAAGTTCTTCAAACAGCAGTAAGCAGTGTCCTCTGGCTGTTTTAAGCTGTGCAGGGACATAAAATCTGTTAAAGTTGTTTCAAAGTGTGAGATGTTTGTGTTTGCGTCTGATAGCATGAAAAACTGTTTGTAGTTAGCGTGCGCTGCAGCAGGCTCCACGGTGGAACTGGGCATTAAAAAATTCCCCTTCAAACAGGTATGCTAACAACATATGAGTTAAAGTGCATCACTGTGGAGATAAGTGGAGTGGAAATGGTTTGCAAAAATTTGTTAAGCCTCAAAATTTGACTTCATGAATTTCAAAGCAACTGGATCAAGTTTCATTTTGCTTCAAATATAGCAGCAAAGACAGTGAGAATTCTCTTTTTAACTGACTAACACAAATCAATTCATCAACCAAAGCTTTATGGAGAAGGATTGTTTCTCATTTGTGACGCTGTTTTAAAGCTGCTTTACTCCAGTGACTTCAGATTTTTTCAGGAATTTCGATAAAACACAAAACCAGCACGATCAAGTGAGCTGCACCAGAGGTGATTTGAATCACACACTCTGTGAAAATGATGCTTAAATATGTGAAGTATGATGCTGCACTCACTTCTGTTGAGATCTGGACACTGTGAGATGTAGCCCTGTGGCATCACCAGGATCTCCACGTCCTGCATCACTCCCTGCATCAAGAGAAACAAAGTTTAAAATCAGGAAAAATAACACACAAGGCAGACAGGGGATAAAGTGACACAGAGCATGTTAATGTGTAGTAACTGGTTCAAGACCCGAGGGGGGCCATGGTGTCTGATGTGCTTATGGTACATTTTCCACATGATCTAACATAGAATAAGGAACAAGCAGGACATGCAAACAAAACGAACAGCCCTTAATGAAAGCAGTTTATGACCACTGGGGTCATAAAAGTGAAAGCAGGAAAGCAGTCGTAAATCTGAAAGAAATTAAAAATGTAATTTAAATCCAGAGAGTGAGAGACCAAGAAATTGGATGTGGGGTAATATGCAACTCACATCGTCATTTAGATGAATCATTATGTACCTAAACACAAATAGGAAGTGAACTGAACCACTGACAATAAACTAACTACAAAGATTTTCTTTTCTTTGCTTTGTTTTGTTTTGTTTTTTTGCCTCTGATGAACAAAGTGTGGAGTTACACATTCAATTCAGCTCATAAAACCTGACTGATAACTACTCTTCTCCTGTGGACGAACCCTAAACACACACACACACACACACACACACACACACACACACACACACACACACACACACACACACACACACACACACACACACACACACACACACACACACACACACATTAACACAGGGTTGCCATGGAGACATAGCCCATTTCATTCCTTCAGTGCATTTATTTCCTTTACAGACGTCAGAGGGTGCAACTAAGGAGAAATTGTTTTTTAAATTGTCTTGCCTCTTCAGTTTATGGTACATAAAATAAAAATGCAGCTGCTCATTTTGTTTTATTTTTTAACAATATGAATAAATTAGTACAGTGTCAAACTTTTAACTGTATTTCTTCATTAGAAACACATCTTAAACCTAGGACCCCATTTGGAGCCATAGTGCATATTTCTTTCCACAAATCAGTGTACGGTAACTTTTAACTGATGAGATATGCTCCTTCAGTAAAAGGAATGTGCACAAAGAAAAATTATATTTCCTCAATATTCAAATGGAAAGTATAATTTTAACTAATCAGTTTAGTTTGTTGATTTAATTTGTTTCTTAATCTCGTTTCCATAAATAATTTAAGTTTAAACCAGAAATAATTTAGAGTTTTAATCTTTTTCTGTTGAGCATTAATACATATGACTGAGTTAAGCAGCTTCTACCCTTGTGTACAGATCTGAAAGCTTTGCTATATGTTTCATTCAGTTTATCTTTCTTTTTTTTCAATGAGAATGAAATATGTTTCAGAGCTTTTCCCAGCTCACTTTGTGATCTCTGCATTCATCTAGTTCTGCCTGTAACACAGGTACCTTTCACGTTTAAAACAACGCAGTACAGATGCCTAAAACTTGGTACTGGGTATTAACCGTACTCATTTTCAGCACTTTTGTGTGTTTAAGTGGTAAAAAATATCAATGTGTTTGATAATAAAATCTCAAAAATTTTTCAACTTAATTTATTTATTTCTCAGTAGATTAACTTGCAATGCTGTGTTCATGTCCAGTATGGAAAATGGCCTACTCTTCTGCTCCCTCAAAGTCACAAGGATGTGTTTAGGTACAGAGACACGCTTACTTGAATCGGTACTCGGTATTACGGACTTAATTCGGTCAGTAGCCATAAAAGTATCTAATTTGGTACCCATCTCTACCTGCAACCAAAAAAGTGTCTAGTGTCTGTGAATTAAACACAAGAGGAGTCAAAATAGCTGATTTGTCTAAATAAAGACATCATTTAGAAAACAGTCAGTTTTCACGATATGGCATACAGTTTGCCACCAAACACAATGTAGTTAGGTGCAACAAAAATGTCCCTGAAGCTTCTATACGCCTGATTTTCCCTTTGGGGTTGATTGAGTATCTATCAATCTGTGTATCTATCTCTACTTGAAACATAAGTCAGCTTTTGTTAAAGTGAGTCAAAGTGAAAAGTGACAGAATAACATTTCAGTTGACATGGATTGGCTTCTTGGATGTAAAATAAGTAAATTTGATGAAAATGAAAATAAAATACACAGAAACAAAGTTAGTTCAAGGTTATATTTAAACCAATACACCTTCCATGATCTTATATGATCTGATAATTCATTCACAGCTAACTAATTGATTTTTATCACATAAAAGGTAAGGTCTGTATCCCTGTAAGGTTGAAGATGAATTTGAATGAAAGGCTTATAGAACTATGAAGAAACAATGAGTTTCATTAGTAAGAGAAAAATAAGCTTAAGAGTCGATAAATTATTTGGGTATCTACAACAGGGACACTTTTACACTTGGTGTTTGAAAAATGTGTGCATGACTTTGCTGCCACCAAATAACTGTTGTACTGCAGTACAATCAAAATGACAAGTTGCTGGACTTTGTTCGTCAGCTCTGAGCAACTAAAACTTTTCAAACTAGAATCCCCCCGTGTCAGTTCACTGCAGCGCGCCTGCAGTAACACGTGGGACGTCGGCGGCGCTTTGCTCCATCTGTACCGGAAATGTGAATTTGTGAAAAACAACAAATGGCAGAGCGAGGGTTGAATCACTTCTGATGCAGTGAAATTACTGAAACGTAATTTTCCACCGAGCACAAACAATCAAGAGAAGATTTATCAGGCCAGATTAAAAAATAACTTTGGAATGAAATCTGACATGAAAAACAGAATCTTGTTTGCTGTTTCTTGTTGCATTTGGGATTGCTGGAATTAAAAGTAAATTGTTTTCAGCCTTTTAGAGAAGGATGTAGACCAATTTGCTCCATCAGGTTACACAGCAAGTACAAATTCTGACACTGAGTAAGTAAGATAAAATGGATTTATCTACCTTCAGATGTGTGCGGACTGCAAAGATACTCAATTGAGCTGTGCGGCAAAGGTGTGGATAGACACTCATTCTAATTCAAGTCCTTAAATCCACTGTTAGGGCTATGATTTTCTTGTCTTCTTCTGACACCCACATATACACATCGACTTCTCATTTCATGTGGGAGTGTGCATGTGTACTAATGAAGCAGTGTCTCTTTAAAGGACTCGAGCCTTCCTAGCAACTAATCAAGGCTTCAGAGAGAGAGGCGTGGAGAGATGCCACTACGTGACAAGATTAGTGGCTGACCTCGAAGGCTTCTTTCATCTACCAATTAACACAGAGGAAATCCAACAGTCTGGACACAATGTGTGAAGCATTACCACACACACAGGTGCACACACTCAGACACAAAAGCACACACCACTCACTAGCAGACTGATTAAAATAGTTGTAGTTGCTGGTGAGCTGACATCCAGCCCAAACATGTCTCCCCAGGTGGAAAATTTTCACGCACAGAACAGATTGGGAGAGGCAATATATGACTCCCTGTGTGATAAACAATACTATAGACAAAACTTAATGAGCATGGTCCAGGGGCTATTTAATGATTTCTCCCAAATCAGCGCTGTGGGGGTTGCTGAGATAATTGTGCTGGGCTGAGCTGCAGACTAAGGGAAACGGGAACAAACAATGACAACAAAGAGAAAAAAAAGTCAATTCCTTGGGTAGCCGGTGCAACCCTCAAATTAAAATGGTAAGCCTTGAGAAATGCACACAATTAAATCCAACAGCTGTAATAAATAAAACCAAACAAGCCGCACAAAGAGGGAGAGGATACAGTATAAATCAAGACTGAGTACAAGGGCTAAAGAGCAGACCAACAGACCAGATGCATTTCTGCTTCATGCATTCTGAATCATTTATCACACATCAGGACAGACGTCAACATCAATACACGGAAAGGAGGAGCTAACCTTGAAGAAGCCGTGGGCAGCGTTTCTCTGTCCGAGCCAGAAGGAAGCGCCCTCAGGTATGTCCATGAAAGGAGCCTCCACCACCCGCTCATAGATTCTGTAAGACAAACACATAGTGATGAGGAGGAATCCCTGCAGGTTATGAAATCTGTTTATACACATATCCTATTTTTTACCTATTTTCACATATGGTAAAAACTTAAACACTACACAAAGTCAGAATGATATGAGAAAGTTTAAGAATCATTCTTAACATGTGAATCACAGGGAAGTGTTTCAAAGATTAAGGCAGACACAAAATGTAAACTCAACTTTGTACCAGAAAATGAAAAAAATAAAAGTAAAGAAGATCAGCAACCAGCAAAACAAAAATAACTAAGCACTGCTCTTTTAGGAAAGCACAATTCTGTATTTCATGTAATAATTTTTCATCTGTTCGAGAAGCTAATTTTCCCATAGGGTATTAAAATATTAATTTACCTTCAACCTTGTCACACTGAATGCAGCCCCCCTTTTGATTGGAATTTAATGAACAATCTGAGCAGAGTTGTACAAAGTAGGTTATTGTTTGATAAACTGTGTATGACATTTCCAGAATGATTTGAAAAACATTGGAAGCTGAATGGAAATTCACTTCAACTTACAAAACACGAGGATTGATGTTGGCTGAGCGCTGAGGAATGTTTGATTGGTAATGAAATAAACTGAAATGAGCGGAATGCCCCTTTAATGCCTGCAACCACTACAGTAAGATGATGTACAGTAGGTTAAAAGAACACCCTTTTTTAAGCTCAGTAAATTTACCAAACAAAACCAGCAGATATTTAGAAGCACTGCTTTATCCACAGGACAGCAGTAAACACAGACTACTCAGCATCAAAATGTCTGTTTGTTGCATGGTTGGCAGTCAGGTTCAATATGTAATCCATAGACTCAAGACCTGATGAATCCCTAATGAATCATGGCTGTAGCAGCTAGTGTTTCCGTTTCAGCCAGATGAGTCAGTAGCTGTGGTGGTTATTAGCTATGTGCTCGAGGCCATGTCCACACATAGCGGGTATCTGGGAAACTCCATGTATTATATACGGTTAGACCTGTCATCCACATAAAACAACAGTTTTGCATTACTAAAATCAATTTTTTGTGAAGACTCTCTTAGTTTCGTGATTTTGTGTGGCGTAGACGACAGGAAACAGCTGAATGACAAGGGTTCAATCTGATTGGACAGCACAGGTTTCACATCTAGAAAATCTGCCAAATAAGGGTTTGGCAGGCTTCAAGCCGCACTTATCGGCAGATTTGCCTGGTGCATGTGGATGAAAGTATTTTAAAAAACAAAGGGGAGGGGCGTCTTTGTTTTTTAAAATACTTGGCTCTGTGTGTACCTTGATGAAGCCTTGATGAACACATTAAGAGTCTTTACAGCCTTACAGCCCAACCCTGGTTTGATATTTTTTCCATTATAATGTATAAAATCACTTACCAGAAACATCTTGAACAGAAAATGAAGGATGTTACCATGGTGGCATTTTTAGCTGAAACACCAGTGGTCAGGTTTTTACTGCAGTTCATGGTATTAACTGTTGAAACTCTGCATCCAGTCAACTGTGATGTGATTCAAACAAACTTTGGATGCTTGTTAAGTTTGACAAAGAACATAAACTGTGGTTTTGTAAGCTCAAATTTGGCTTTGGAAGATTTCTTATTCTGACACACAAAACTCAGTCTGAACATTTGATGGTCTCAACATGACCACAGAGTATTCCATAAGCATTGAGTGACCTGTGCTTTGTTTCTGTCTGGTCTCCCCGCTGGGTCTCAAAACTGTCTGGCCACTTCAAACTTGACGCCCTCCTTTATTCTAAGATTGATCAGGAATTTAACCATTTGTTGTCATTCTGGGACTCCTTTACAATCTGCTCAGTAATGATGGAAACACACTTTCCTTTGCTGCCCTGTTCTCCTCGGCAGGTCTTGCCCTGTTAAATCCTTCTGTTTACCCTTTTCCCGAGGAGGCTTCAGATGGTCACATGCTGTTTGTGATACACATGGTACCTCCGTCTGCTTCTTCTTTTGTGCCAGGGAGGATCTTCACTCTCACACAGTAACAACCCTTTCACACAGCAGATGCACATATGATGTGGGTCAAATGTATGTGTGATGATCCATCAACCTTAGAGACGATCAATTGGAGCAGATGACGGAGGTCACCAGCTGTAGGTGTGCAGTGTGTGCAGAGCATCAGGTGTGTGGCGTTGTTCAGTAAATGTAACTAGAGGAGAAGCACACCAAGCAGCTGCCTGTTGAATTTTGGTTTCACGTCTTTTAGTCTCTCTATAGGAGTTTTTTTTAGTTGATGTTTAAACATTAATATCATACAATGATTTTCACATTCCTGGGGTAAAGACCAGAGTTCATGAAAGCCGATCAGCCTACAATCCATATTAAACCTAAGGAGAAAGACAGCAGAGAAGGGCAGCCTGATGTGAGTTCTTCCTTTAGGGTGAGACACGGATTAAATTTTGATCCATGTCCCTGTGTCAGTCCAAATCTTGGCTTTACAACAATGTGATCCCCCAACAGCTCCCCTCGCAGCTCTCTGCAGAGTGATGCCAACGCACTGCTGTAGCCACTACTCTTACAGGCAAATAGGCAACCCCTCCTGAACTGTCCAGGAATAACACAAATGAAACTAACATGCATGCCTTTTGAAAGTATGAGGCTCTAAAGAAGACCTGTGCACAGCATACTTTATGCTCCTAAATAATATGATGCCCTATTGTTTCATCTTGCTGTTGTTGAGATCCTCTTTGTTTCCTCAATGTTTCAGAGAGTTACATAAAAGCTGGCTGTAAATTGTGTTGTAGAGGACAGCAAAAAGTTTTAATACCTCCCCTTTGGTCGGAAATGCCATCTGTTGTTACCGTCACAAGTATTCTCTACAGGCCTCTTCTGACTTTACAGCCCTGCTAAATGCTATCCATTTCCCATCAACCATCTGCCCTGAACTCAAGCGAACTCCACATTCAGCTTTACTGTACAGCACTTACCCTTGTCTTAATAAGTTCATATGCTGATTCCTTACCTTTACCTTTCAGTATGATAAGGTGTTTGGCAACAACTTCTGAAGATAGTTTTGTTGCATAAAACACATTTTATTTCAGCTCATTTGCACTAAATAGAAAAAGATAAACTTGGACAGCTAGAGAATGGTTCAAGTGATAACGTTTTATCTTCCAATATGTCAAACTCATCATGAAATCCATGCTGCAAGTCATGCCCAGTCCTCTTACTGAGATCACTATCAGAGACTCATCTGTTGCACTGGATTGGATTTGTAGTTAATTTCGCAAACAAAGGAGAAAATCCTATTTCTACTTGGTGTTCAGATTAACCAGTGCACCATCATAATCCTTCACTTCTTTCTTTCTACTTTTCTCCTATCTTTCCTTTGCTAGCACTGTATTGAGTATTTTTTGACTGTATTTTATCTGTTTAAACTGCTTGATATTTATTTTAATTTTGTGCCCTTGTCTCTAGTAGGGCCACTCGGCAAACCCTTATGAGTTTCTCTGACCCCTCCTGCACATCATCTAAAGTTACTGCTTGTTGCTTTGTTTAGTTTTTTTCCAATCGTTATGTTTTGTTCATTTTGTGTTTTTTTTTTTAACTGATATCACTAGTTATGCTCTGCAGATTGAAAGGCAAAGAGGAAGATGAGATAAGAACTCAGGAACTTATTTGGAGCTGCACAAAACAGGTTAGAGACCAAAAGCAGCACCTATGTCTTTTATTTTGTGGACTGAATTTTTTGTATCATATTAAGCACAACCAACTTATGGAATATTGTTTGGATTTTAATATGCATATATATATATATATATATATATATATATATATATATATATATATATATATATATATATATATATATATTTATTTCTTTATTTATTTATTTTTCCTCTAACATGTTTAAAGTGACAAATACTGTCTTCATAAATTTGAGTTTGTCAGTTTATAGTTGTGGCTTTGAACCTTCATCCCAAACAGTTTCCGGGCCCAGGTCACTTTTATGTTGTATTCTTGTCATGTCATGGTGCTTTGTTCGACACTGCTCCTTACAGATCTGAATCTACAAAGACCTTTGTTAGCCTTTTTTGTAACTTCCGTCTTTGAGAAAGAGAAGTAGCGATGGCTGAGGTTGATCACTTTATTTGATGACTGAAGGGGAAATTCCCATAAAGTTTCTGACTTTAGCACAAAGCTATGGAATCTGTAGTCATCTCTAAGTTATAGATGTAGCATACGCAGATAAGAGTGGCATTGTAACATTTAATAAGCTGGACATAATGTCAAAAATAGCTGCAGTGAAATACAACGCTGAGGCGTACACAGATCATAGTCTGAGCCCAGCTCTACTCCGTCTCCGTCTTCTGACTCACTGCATGCAGGTAGTTATCAAAGTGGAGACAGGCTCGGTATCAGCAGCTTATGCTCCATAAATGTGTTAAATTTTAAGAGCCGTGAAAACAGAACAAAAAGGGAAACTTAATCTCAGCGACATTTGTTGAACTCGTTAGTGAATGATTGGTATTAGATGGAACAGTATTTGTCGAGCTAGCATCTTTTGCTGGTTTAATCCTCAGATGTGTTTGATGACAGACTAAGCTGATAATCAGATGACACGTTGCTTCCCAACACAAACCATGCGTTGATAATGTATTAGGCTTATATTCACAAGAGCAGGGGTTAGCAAGAGTTTATAAATGATGTCACACCTAACATCTGGATTAGGAGGTAAATGTTTCTCCTTAAAGTGTGTAACGGAGAGACATCAGGAATGCACAAATCAAACTTAAGATGAATTTCATGAGTGTCAGACATATTCTAGTATTTCTGGGTTAATTCATCACATTTAGGAGCATCACTCCTAGATATAAAATATTAACTGAGAACAGATCAGATGGTATGAATTGTTCAGAGGAAGTTGTCATCTGAAAAAGCTCTCTCCCCAGCAGCAATGAAATGTAAAATGTTTTATCTGAAATCTGAGGTAGAAAAATCTAGAAACAGAGAAGAGATGCTGACAGTATCCTGCAATTATACAGAACTTAAACCACGTTTTGCTTATTTTTAGTTTGCCTGCATGTGAGGGCAAATTTTATTTTGAATTAGTGTCTCATTTTATCTGAAATGATGTGATTTATAGCAAGTAATGCATTACTGCAACAAAAGTGGACCATATTTAGACCATTTATAATAGTTATTAAATGGTGGAAAATTAAAAGACCATTAATTTATCCTGGAAATATGCTCTTATATGATTGTGAATTAATAACATAATGACAAAACTGTGGTGAAAGACAGAATTTCATGAAACTGCATGTTCATTTTTGTAAATGGTATGTTATTATTTTGTCCTATCTTCCTCATAAGTTCATCGTTGGTGCCTCACCTGTTGCAGTCCACGTGCAGGATGACATGAGACGCACTGACAGCCACAGACACCTTGTGCCACTGATCATCAGCCAGGCTGTACGGGAACACCTCTGTGTGTGCCTGCTGGCCTTTGGTTCGATAGTGAAGGCGCACCTCGCTGCGCTGCCCGCTGCTCTCCAGCTCCAGGAACCTGAAGAGTACAAAATTCAAAAATAAAAATGAAAAAACTGCCTCTAGTAACAGCCAGACTGTCATGTTTTTTTTTCCCCAGCATTTGCATTCCTTGCATTGTACAGTCTGTCCCGTTGCATTAGAGAGTCATTACTGGAACCGAGCCCTTATTTCTGTCGGCATATAAACCCGTCTCACCTAGAAGACTTAACAGAGGGCTCCTTCAGCACACAGCTAAGAGATAATAAGTCCCTCATTTTATAAACAGTGCACCCACATCTGCTCCATTTAGAGTTTATTCACATCACTAGTCAAGCATAATGGCACTATATGGTTAAGTGCAACATCAGCAACACTTATATGTGGAGGTTCAAGTCTTTACATTGGGGTATTAGTATTCTAACAGGACCCTCCTTTGCACTCTGCTGAGAATCACAGAGCATAGTGACACTAATGGAAAGAGCTGCCGATCCACACTCAGCACCTCAGCCTTTAAAGACAGACTTGTTTAAACAGGCTCATTTGCTGGAAACATTATTCGTAAGAAAAATAGGCACTCAAGTAAAGTGGAGCAATGGAAGTGTTTATCTGCAAACAAGATCTGATAGATTGACTGTGCCTCTGTCATGCTACACATTCATCCTGCCTCCATAAACGCACCAGCCATCGCTTGTGACGCCAGATTAGTCCTTGCAATGTTTCCAAATGAAACCATGCAGCGCTGCTTTGTCGCATATGAATTGCTGGGAAAGCTAATCAGTGGCAGGGAAAGTCATTAACATCCCTGTGAGCTCTCGTCTCAGGACTGACTTTAATGTACAAACTGTTCAATCAACGCATTATGCAGGATTCAGATTGCTGTTGTGATCATCCAACGGCTCAGCTCCCACCAACTAATGGAAAACATTAGCATGCTAACTGCAGATAGCGTCTCATCTGTTTTCGATCCACGATTGCAGACTCAATGTTCAGATCGTTGATGGACTGTGAAGAATAATACGCTGGCGTACAGGGTGGTTTGCTTGTGTTTACTAGACTGGCATGTAAAACATCTAAATGCTCATCAGATACAAATATTCTGCTTTCATTTAACACATTACAGACAGCTGATAAGACAAAACAGAGAGTGGGGCTAAACATAGAGAAGAGCTAATTATTCTTAGCAGTGACAACAAAATGCAATCTCTGTGACATTTACAGCTCTGGTTCTGCCTCACACAGCAAAATTATGCATATTAAATTATTTTCACACCACAGGTAGGTACAAAAACTGTCTTTCACTTTGTTTCTGAATACTGACATAATATTTGAGGCCCATAAATAAATTTGAAAACAACAACTAAACCAAGTGGAAATCATGCTGTTGAAAATTAACTCTATGCACAGTGCAGTTCTTTCAGTGTCCACTTGCGGCAGGCTCTAAAAGTGAAGGACACTCAATCACAGTCTATAATGAAATGGTTTATTATTCGAATAATTGTTCATGTGTAGACAAGAGCCTTCGAGTTATACATGACTACACATAATTAGTGACATGGCTCATTTGAGAGGCTGGTAGGCACATGTGTTGCTAATAACCAGACTCTGACGCTCCAATTTCAGCTCCATCTCTTAGCCTCTTCACAACCCACAAGTTAGTTAGAGGAAAAATTGCCAGTATGGCAACAGCCAACTTTGGGCGTCTCATTGCCTCTTTAGAGACCAAGAGGTCACATCACTAAAAAAAAAAACACAATCAACAATCACAATGATAAAGAATCCTTTAAAAAAGTCCTGGATCCAGACAGTGATCTGGATCACCTCCAAAATGTAATCACTTCTTCCTTATCTCATTGTAAACATTTCCTGAAAATTTCATTAAGATCTGTTTGTTACTTTTTGAGTTATGCTGTTCGCAGACCAACAAACAGACAGACAGACAAACTCTCCTGAAAACATAACCTCCTTGGTGGTGGTAATAAATAACCTATTGATGGACTTGGTGGACTGTTATGGCTAACACTATTGGAGAAAAAAAGCAACTTTAAAATAGGCTACACATAAAAGGGGAACTCTAAAACTGTATATGAAGAAAGGTTGAGGTCATAACTCACACAGCTTTTTAAACCACTCACTGAGATGTATTTATCGAAAATTTGCTGGAAATCAATACAAATGTCTTCTGCGTGAAGACATTTAGTTAAAATCAGAAAAAATGTATTGTTGCAAAAGACACGAGGACCAGTGGACCCATCCGTTTGGCTTGTTTCTGCAAAAATCTCTCCATAAAAAGGCTATAAAAGTCTTGTCATAAACCATAGCTCGGCACAGAGAATCCTACTTTATGTATTTTGACACAACATAAAGTAAAAGGTGCAGTGGTCCCACCTGTGCTCAGAGTGATGAATAGAGAGGATGACCCCGGAGTTAAGGTGATCTTGTTTGAGGGTCACCAGCACCGTAAATTCATTCTTCCCTCTCAGCTTTTGCACCATTTGCTCGGAGACCTCAACAGCAGCCACCACCTCCCTGGAGGACCCTGCAGGAGGAAGAAGACAGAAGAAAACTTCAATGGAAAGTGGCTGCATTTATAAAGCACTTTTATCTAAAGCCCTTTACAAATTGCCTCTCAGTCACACACTCGAACACCAATGGAAATGGGCTTCAGTGCAATCTGCCCTAACAATTAGAGACAACTTTGGGTTCAGATGATCATTAGCATCCAGAGCTTAATGTGCGTGTTTTAAAAGACTTCTGTTGAACGTAATGAGGAAAAATTCATCACAATCCTCTGACAATCCAGCTCCGTTTTACTTATGAATAAAAACATGAAAATCTATGCACATCACACCATTAACAGTCAAATTAAGTGTTTAGCTGAAGTGTGCCGACATTCGAAGACAGTGTGTCTGAATCAAAACCAAAACATGTTTCTGATATTCTTGTTAAATTAATCAACAAGTGCGTTTTTTCATATCAACTCATTGGTTTCTTGAACAAGAACACAGAAATAATAATGCAGCTATAATAGTCTCAATGAATACCAAGCATGTTAAGAGTATCCTGCAGAGGGGGAAATATGTCCAAACACGTTGCTGTAAAGTGAAACAGTGCAGTCACATTTTAAAGAGACAACTTATTTGACATAAAAACATGAAGTACTTAACTAGAGAACACTTGGTTGGGATTTCTCCAGCCATATTTTGTAAATATTTTATGTATTTACATAAACTCTTCATGAATCTGAATTCATGAATGCAAAATGAAGGGTGATGATATTTGCTATTTGAGAAATGTGATGAAAATTTGTCCTGATGTTTCAATTAAATTGTTAAAAACAGACACATAATGCAAAGCTTTAAACCATGTGCCCTTCTGTTCTCAATTCAACTTATTTTAATATAACTTTGTATCCACTTTGAACCCAAAACTATTTTGATAAGAAATGAATGAATGATGACTTTTAATCTGAAAAGAATCTGAGTTAAAACAGGAAGACACCAGTCAGTTTAAACCTTCAGTGGTCATGTCATCAACCTGCCATAAGCTGAACCAGTGGATCATCAAAGCTTGTCTCCTTGGCTTGTTGTCGGAGCAGAGTTATGAAGCTGAGGGTCTGTAAAGGAGTAATGAAAGGCTAACAATGCTGGTGTGGAGGGGAGGGCATTTTCTGTGTTGTTAGCTCGTAAGCTCTCGGTCCCACCAGTGCTCAGCCTCCCTCCTCTCTGACTCTACACAGACGTCTATGCTACTTTAATGGAAGCATCAATAAATGATGACGTTTCTCAGAAGCAATCACATCAAAGAGTTCACTTCCAGCTATGGAGTGCATGGAAGATGCCCTGGCACACTTAAGCGCTCCAGGAAGCTAGCGTAGCGGCTTCTCCTTAGTGTATAAACATTACTTCCAGCTGGTGGGAGTTGCCAATTAACACAATGCAATGCCAAACAGGAAGCACTGGCATACAGTAAAGACATCAGTTCTGTATGATACAATGAAATGCTGGGAGAAAAAAATAAAAGCGTGTTCTCATACTTTCATCTTTTGCTGAAGCACAAACTGAGCTAGCATTAGCCTTCTAGGCTCCTGGGCTCATCTGGGACGTCATTTCTGTCTCAACAACAACACTCGCTGGATTTTTTGCTCACCAGAGGAGATGCACGGGGCACAGTTTCATGCATTTTGCATTGGCAGAGGAATATCATTCCAGTGTCATTGGCTGAGGTGGGACAGATGGTCCAATGACTGCGAAAGGAGCTCTGCCGAGCATTAATCTGCTGCCATCGACAGATCCCACTTAATAAGCAAATCCAAATGAGCGCTATCAAAAATAATCTAAGAAAATGATGGAAAATGTATTTGGTTTTGTTTTGTATAAATGGGTACTGTCTAGACCAGTGTTTATTAAATGTCCTCAGATAACTTGTTACAATTTAGCGTTAAAAAGACAAACAGATAAAATCCACTTCCAGCAGCATAAAAATCTGAAGCCCTATACCTGTTCATTTTACATGCATTAAAGTAAACTACCATAAGTCATCAATGGAAAAAAAAAATGTATCAGCAAATCTGACCACAGTGACTTAGACTGGATTAACAGTGACAACGACAATATACATTATTGAGTCTCCTGCCATGCCATGTGTTGAGCAGCAAGAATGCTGACATCTCAATCATGAGCAAAATGTGCGCAGTGGGAGCAGGTGCCAGGGCGGGGTCCACACTGAGAGGGGCCTGATGAGGAAGAGGGGGGATGGTGAGGATAGAGGAACCTCTAGCACCGTGCTGCTCCACAGCTCTGCAGCCATGAGCCCTTTGATCTATGAGTGAATGACTCCCATTGCTGGTCTCTGTACTTGGAGGGGAATGATTCTGCATCAAATGAGACTCAGGGGGACTGGAGGGCGGAGACATCTCCTCATTCGGATAGAGTGATGAGATTGGTCTGTGCGGGGTTGCCTGTGTGAAAAAGCCTGGTGATCTCGAACCCTCTTTGCATGCACTCAAATGAATATCAAGTCAGCTAAAGCAGCAACATCTCTGCATTCCTCAAAACACACATGAAAGAGCAGCAGATGAGTGCTGTGAGGAGAGGGCCAGCTTTTCTCTTCTGCCAAATCAATGTGGCCCTGCTGAGGGGGCCCTTTGGTCGATTATCTATTGGCAGGCGCCTGGATGGGGCAGCCACCTGCTCATAACGACCACTCTGATGTGAGATTCTGACACAAAATAGACTGAAAATGATGATGTTAAGCATAAAATTCCAATCAGCACATTTTTCAGTGCAATAACACAGCGCTTGTCATGAATCCTCATTGTTTACAGGATCCAGGGACCTGCTGATTGTGAGAAAACCTTTTTTTTGAGCTGTTATATCAGCTGACAAGAGATCTTCAAAAGCCTTAGGCTCAAAAGCATCTCTAGGAAGCGCAGCTTTGGGCTATAACCTAATCTTATCTCCTGGGTATGTTGTGCTTTAATGGTTACACTCGGGCTACTGTTTCCATCCCTCAGCTTCACCTCTAATCCTAAACTGTCTAATGTGGTCTTATTCTGTCTGACCGTCAGTACCCACACCGCTGTAATCCTTCCACATTCCCACCAGTGCATTCTGCACCAATCAGTCGCTCACATATTTAGCATTTAGAACAGGTGCTCTGCAGCACAGCATGGGAGTCCGGAAACACCCAGCTTTGCCAAAAACCTTTTCTCACACAGCGTTTTCACTTCTGCCTGCATTTCTATAATAGACTTCTTTGTGTTGGAAAGAAGAGGAGATTCTCAACCGTTTTATATCCGATTCTCTCCCTGAAAAACGTGACTTACAACCTATATTCTGCAAAAGCCTACAGCATAGTGAGTGTCAAGGAATAAACTCAGGCTTTGACATGAAATCCCTGTGAGCCTCATTATGCAAACAAGGCAAAATATTATCCAGGTATGATCAGACTGGGTATTGTGGTTTGGGTGGAACTGAAATGTAAAAATTCAAGGCATTTTTTCTTTCATTGAACTCAAAAGTTGTTTTCTCCTTGAATAATTCAAAGAGCTGCATAGCTTTGATGTTACATCAAAATGTTCCCAAACAAACTCAGAAGACCTTTATGAAATAAAGACTTTTCATTTTGTAAAATTCTGGAAATAACAAGATTCAGCCCAATAGGATAACATTCTTTTATTCCAAATCCATTCCTTAGCACTAGTTGCAGGTCTCACAAAAACAGTTATTTTTCACTGGCAAATGTCTTCCTATCTTCTCCAAAGAAGTAAAGAGATATTACATTAAAAGATCTTTTAACACCTTTTGAATTTGAAGAAGGACTTTTAGTTTTTGGTCTCTCAAGGATTGACGGAACAAGATAACACCACCCACGCCTTCGCAACAACTCCACAACAATTTTGTAAAGAAGCCATCTTTTGACCAGCTAACATTGAGCGAGCCATGAGTTGCACCAAAATCTCAGCGCCAGGAAGGGCTGGAATAAACACAGTCATCTCAGTCAGCAGAGGAAGGCACACAATGCTACAGTAAAACAAGTGATAATGTGTTATTTTGTGATTGCGTAATGTTTTCCATTGGAAAAAAAAAAATGACTGAGCAGGTTTCAAACAACACATTTTATCTGCCGGTCTGAGCACACAGAAGGATACGTGTGGGAGGGTTAGGCAAGAGAATCTCTCTCCAGAGGGATTAGAGTAATGATAAACCCTCCACCAGCAGCTAACTCCAAACCTTTCATTACTGTCAACACACGGGTATCCTGAGTCCATGAGCACACACACAAACAGGTGTAGAGGACGACACCACACGGCACAGGAGGATGCGTGCAGACATTTGGCTTGTGCACAGTTCCAAACAAACAATAAGTGGGTTCAAAGAGAGGCTGCTACAAAGTCAAGATATGCAGAAACATGACTGACGAACACACACAAACCCTCACACACAATACCATGCCAGCCCCCCAAAAAAGCTGCTTGTTTCAGCTCCTGAATATTCCACCGTGTTCAGTCAATCTGCATCTCAGCCCCCCCTCTACGGTCTCCACTCTTCTGGAACAAACAATGAACTGAGCCAAGGGCACCTCCAGGACTGCTTTGGCCAGCAAATCCCCAATTCTTAGATCACCTCTCCAGTGACCGCCTGTCTGACATTCACACATACACAGGGCTAATGACAGCCTTCCAGCCGCCCAACTGTATAACTGCCCTGGGGGGACACGAATATATCTCTCCCTCCATGGTTGTCCTGTGTGGTGCAGGGGATCAGGCGCGCCTCAGAAAGCAGCAACTAAAAGAGATTTGGACCACAGGGAGTTGGGGATAATGTCAGTCAACAGTTTGGAAAGGTTGCCTAACTTTTTTTGACAAAGCAACAGAAGTTACTGCAAAACTTACAGCTTATAATGAGGGAAGCAGAATAATCATATATTATAAAAACTGTCAGTGATGGAGGGCTCTGACTAAAACACTTATTTTTCTGGACTGGGCATGATTTCAAATGTGATGCGAGTCTCAGATAATGTGGGAAATTCAAACCATAGTTTGTAAATGTTGTATTCTCTCTTAAAAGCTTAAAGATTTGCTGTGTTTTGATCTTATTTCAAAGTGTTTCTATTTCAAATTAACAGGAATTTAATGAGCTAGCTTCCAGCAACAATGTCAAAGACTGATTATAGACTGCCAAGAAAAACTCCTCAGATTTGCCTAAGTCCTTTTCTCACTACTACCTGCTCTTACACACACACAGCTCATCTTTGCTTTTTTAATTATTCAAGTTTCTCCAAGACAAATGCAACACACATCAATGACAAATTTGCAAATGTACAGTAAAAGAGAATTGATTGACCCTTTTTCAGCTAAAGAAATGTAGGATGATGGTTGCTAATGACAAAAAAATTCAAGCTCTTTTGTCTCTCACTGAGCAGTCAAACTTGTGCTGAATAATTTAAAAGAGTCTTAATATTATTCCAGCCTGTTTTCAAAACAAATCAGCAACAACATAATGAAAAATCTGCTACTGTTTCTTGCAGCAAACAGTGTAGTGGAAACTTAACTCAAACAGAAATCATCTTGCTACTTCTTGCAGGACCAGAAATTTTTAACTGTAGGCTACTTTCCAAAAGACACAGAGACAAACCTATAGGATTTGGCCAAAAACTGAAACCATGATGGTCAGAAAACGGTTGCTCTTCATTCTGCTTGGCATAATACGTTCTTGTCTTGAGTTTCGATTCACGTGGCAAAAAAAACGTGCCAACTACATCACCGGTCTGTTCCTGATGCAGAGTAACGAAGCTGATTGTTGGCAGGGGCCATATTGGATATGACACGGGCTTCGAGCTTCCTCTCTATCTGGACAAACCAGTAGGGCTGGGAGGATACGCTATTCTTGTGATTCGATTCTATTACAGTGTTTGGGATGCTGATTAAATTCAAATTGCAATTCTTTGATATTCAAGTTTTTACCAATTTTTGGTTTACTTTTTAAAACCAGACCATGTGAAAAAGTTAAATGATAATGATAATGTTTAAAGACTATATCAGAAGCTTTATTTTCCCATAAAATGTACATCATGTGAGTCAGAGAGAAACATTTCACCCTCTGCTGGTGAAAACTTGCTAACTTTTTTTCTATCCAGTTTATAAATAAAGAGTGAAATGAAGATTTAAGTTTGGAAAAAAAAAGATTTTTTGACATGGAATCCCAATATTGATATTGCCAAACAAAAAAATCCTGATATATAACGATTGTTTCCTGCACTCCTACAAACTAGTGATCCTGATATCTTCTACATTGCTGAGTTGGAAAAATTTCACTCATCCCCACAGCATGTGCCCACAGCAAAAGTAGCATTTCAAATGTAAACTGTTTTTTAAACCAGGCCGTAAATATGTTATTTAATGCCATAAAAGTCTGTTTTTTGGAAACTTTCAGCAGTTCCAAATAGGCTTCATTTTTCTGAACCAGATGTTGCCCTTTGTTTAGGACGGTAGTAACACTCAGCAGCAGGAAATGTAAACTTAGCAGCTATATCCACCAAGGCCTACTACACACAATGTTTCAATATGAACATTAAAAAATTTAAATCAAATCTACATTTCCAAAGCAAAAACCATGAACTCCAAACGTACAAAATTATATCAATGTGGCTCTAACACAGATAGAATAGAATAGAACTTCATTTGTCATTGCAACCAGTGCAACGAAATTGCAAATTTCTATGCAATTGCATAGACACATAGCTACAATGGCTAGCAAAAATTACTTGTCAAATTAATTGAAATTCTTGTAACAATTAGCTGCCACGCTTCTTTAAACTCTCCTGCTAAGGTAGATATTTTATCCAAGTCTGCACTTTAATGCACACACCCAGGTATCGATCCTTATAAAACTCTCCTTTTGGCCTTACTAGCTGTGAAAAGTCGTAAGCCGTTTTCGTGTAATAGACGAGGGGCCATTCAAACTCCAATCTAAACAGTCTCAAACTAATGTGAGACTTCTGCAGTCTGAGCTACACAAATCAGCGCCGTACATTCCACTTCACAATCCCCACTTTGTGTCACTATCCTCCCGCTGCCGCTCAGCAAGCAGACACCGTCTGAGCAGCACAAAGAGGAAATTTCATACTGTCTCTCACTTGAAAATAAACCCTCAACTGATTTGTCTGACTCAGACTGCAGGAGCCTCGTATTAGCTTCAGCTAAACGGTGGAGGGAATGTGATGCCTGTGGATTTGTTTCCATCTATTACACTGAGATCTTTTTACAGAGGGAGATCCTGACAGCCAGGGTGCACAATCAGGACAACCAATATCTTTGTGATGCACTGGTCAGACATCTGAGTGTTGACTTCAGAAAAACTTAGAAGGAGAATTAACTTTTTTAACTCCTCGCTATTAATATCTGCATCATTGTAGATCTTGAATGCTGGTCTTGTGTTGTGTCAAAGCTGTGGCACAGCCACCCTCCACTAGCTGGGACTACACTCCCCTGGATGACAGATGGCTTCTCACAGGGCGGTGCAGTCTGTCAGTATTTTGATTTAGAAAGAAAACAAAGTTGTACGTAGGCTGTGTTGGGTTTAACTGGCATACATCAGGGGCACTAATTCAAGCACCTACAAAGCCACTTTCTGTTCCCCTCACTTCTTGTCTCTCTTCAGATTTCCAACCGAACTAAGACAAAAAAAAGTTCAAAACATAACTTAGAAAAACAAAACTTCACTGGCATATAACCAGCTGACTAGACTTTTGAATGCAGCCTCCATGGAGGACCAAAGACTGGCTGTGCTAGCTTTACCAATGTTTGCCACAGTCTGCAGACTGGGTTAACATCATTGATCCAAAGACCCTATGTCCACTAGTTGACATGCTCAATTTAGATTCTTTTTCAGTATTTTCTAACCTTTAGACAAGTTGGTAAGTCAGAAGTTAAACTTGCACAGCTAGGATATTAATCTCTTCAGAATATCTGTACTCGCCTTAAAAATTGGAATTTTTCATTTATGGGGGAAAGCAATGCCCCAGGTTTGAAGAAAAGGCACGGTGGACATCCCTGATATTTGTTTTAAAAGTCCAAAGTCTGGCCATGCATGATGTTTCCCTTGTTTGCATTTTCATTTCTCAACCTCAAAGGCGCTGTGAGGACTATACGTTTGGCATTTACTGCAATGATACCTCTTTATGGAATCTATAGTGTTTTTATGGGTTTAAAGATATCATTTCCCTTGAGCATTACTACCTACTGTGGTGACAATATGACTCTCACCAAGGCGTGCATTTGTTCTGGAAAAAATAATGAAGAACAGATCTTCTTTCTACTACTTTTCTTTGTGCAAGACAACTTTTTGCAGGAGGATTTTACATTAAGACCAAATGACAAAGCGACAAAGTGCTATGTTTGAAACATGACAACAAACTTTGTAAGCTTGGTTTATACAGTTGTTTAGAGTACAGAGGGTAAGCAGACTATCTGATTGGTGTTACACACAGCCCAGGCGTGTCTGTACCGTATAAAGATTGTGGATCCTTAATGTAGGGCTTTGCAGACCAGTGTTAAGAGATTCATGTTTTCTATGAAGAATCTGACCCAACCATGAAAACTGAAAAATTGTATTTAGAAGAATTTTTTGCTGATAATCTCATTTAAAATTGTAGATTATGAACAGTCAAATATTTATGAATATGAGACTATTTCAAGATCACTTATGCCCTCACATAGTCTTTAAGCCTTTTTCCAATAACACTTCATCTTCTCCTCTCCTTCTGATCCTCTTCAACCACTTAACAACAGAGCAAACTCCTTTGAAATTACTCTAGTAGCCATGCAGGACATTGAAACCAAATCTCTAATTTTACATTCACAATTGACCTATGGCGAAGTCCTGGCCCCCAAAACTTGATGAGCCAATCACACTGCCTGTAGCTTTTCCTATACCCTCAGACATTCTCTGCCTGGACGGACATTAAAATGCATTGCAGACAGTTAGTTTCTGTTTGGTTTTAAAAGGTTAGAGTAAGTGTGAGGGGGGCGTGGCTAAGCCTCAATTACATTTCATTATGTTTCATATTCATTACATGAATAGTCCGACAGAATAAGACGTAGGTAACTAACTTTGAAACACAGTTGCGTTGTATGCTCTGTTTGAGAGTATTGACTCTTAGCCAAAGCACAGCAGAAACAGAGCACAGAAGTTTAACACGCCTCTTACACTAAACTCATTTAAATTAACCTTATCGATTCCTGAAGTTTAATTTTCTTGTCTTTCCTTTATCTGCAGAGCTTGCAACAAAACAGCACCACACATCACCCTCTGAACCGTCTCAGTAAAACTTAGTTAAGAGTGCAGGAGCTGAATGCCCCAGTCCGCAATGAATGTAGCTGCACCAGTGTAATAGCAGCTGTCAAGTGTAGCCTCCGCTGTGGAAACACACCATTTTCATTCCGATTTGAAACACTTACGTCTGTTTCACACACAGATAAATGCAGGGAAAACAAACTCGCATCCACACACAGTCCCTCTGTCTTCGCAAGGAAGAAAACACACACTCATGGTGTTGCTGTATTATAAATGAGTCTCTTCCATTCTGTTACACTTTAGTGTTGCTGCAGACGGGGGACGTAATCATCACAACATACACAGAAACACCTCACCGGCAGTGTTCAAACAATCTGAGCAAGAACACGCTCCGGAGACAGACAGGATCCACACACACACACACACACACACACACACACACACACACACATGCATGCACACAGATACAATTACAGAGGACAGTCTTGCTCTGCAGCTGAAAGGATGCTTCTAGCAGTAGCTCTAGCAATTGTGTTGTTTGCACTGAGAATGAGTTTGAAAGCCGGAGAGAGGAGAGAGTGGGTGTATGTGTGTTGGGGGAAGGGAGGGGGTGCTTCTGGGTGTGGCCCCGGTGCTTGTTTATAAGAGACAGATAGATATCTGGATGTGGAGATATTAAAAACAGGAGGGGAGGGAGGGGGAGGTGCTAATGATGTGATGATTTGGGAGCATGGCTGAGCATCACCTGGCATCAGAATTTGAGAGGAGTGTAGCCTAAGGGTGTTTCCACCCTCATCTGTATTATGCCCATCCCTAAGGTCCACCTCTCTTAATGCCATGCAATGTAGCGCTGACAGCTACCTTCAAAAGCACCAGCAGGGGTGCACTAAACAGAAATCCCCCCACTGTTTACTGCTCCTTGATTTTCTCAGACACAAAAAAGCACACTTTGGCAGACAGATTTAAAGATATACAAGCAGCAAGAGGATTGGTGGTGCACACAGATGCACAAGTACACATGTGAATTGCCCTGCTCTTTCGCTTTCAGCTCTCAGAAGCCACCCCTCCTCCTGCCTCCACCCTCTGCACCCAGAGATAACAGCCTTCCCTTTGGGCAGGCGGGCAGGCAGGCGGTGCTGAGGACAGCCATGGATGTGTTCTGCCTGCTATCTAATGAGCGTCGGAATGTCACCGTGGGCCTGTCTGCTGGTCCCAGCCAGCCGAGCATCGGTACATGTGGAATCAGCACAGTCTATCAAACAGCTGGCAGATAGCTCAGCTCGGCTCTCTCTTCCCCTCTGTCTCTCTGCTTCTTTGTATCCTGCTCACTCTTTCAGTATGTGTGCCTCTCCTTGTCTATTTTCTGATCACAAACAAGCAAAGGCCTGGGTTTGCTGTGCCTGTATGCTCCTTCACGCTGCCTCTTCCGTATCGCCCAGCATCAGTGACTTAACTCAGACATCCCAAATGAAGAACGGAGGTGAGCGCCGCCATAAATAACATGCCTCTGCCTTCTCCTCCTTCTCCTCCCTCTCTGCCCGCGTATCTGAATGTGCAAATCAAAGGTAAGCCAGAGAAATGATGGAGAGGTGCAAAAAGCTGTAGGAGCTTCTCCCTATAACTGTCTTTGTTTCTCTCATTCTCCTCCTTACCCTCCCCTCTCTTTTTCTGCTTCCTTCCTGCGTGGAGCGTTTCTGAGTGTTGTCTACACAGAGGACATCAAATGGCCTGCCTTCACAGAACTGCTGGAGTTGCTGCTCCATGCAGAAGTGCTGCTGTCTCAGCGGCTGTGTGGCGAGATGAGAAGATACCAGAGAGGAGGTGGGAAGAGGAAAACTGTCGACAAATGATTGTGGTGTCTCTCTGTCCCCAAACAGCACTGTCACTTTGGTGCATCGCGGCCCCCTCGAGAAGATTTGTGTGTTGCCACGTCTTTAGTTAGCAGCTGATCTTGGAGCTGAAAGCGATTTCCTCTGTTGCTACTTTTAGCTGAGTGATGGACAAATTTATCCCAGACTTTGACGTTGCTGTTAACAGTCTTCCTTGGCTTGTATGAGTGCCTGACATACAATGACATCGACAGGACAGTGCTTGGACAAGTCAAGCCTGGCCCTGCAGCTCTGACATCTGGTTTGCACAGTGCCATTTGTCAAAGGCCACAGTTAACAGATTTAGCCTCCAAAACTTGCAACACAAACATCTGACTCACTCTTCTTCCCTTTGACATTGCGCTCACAGAAGGGGTCCACACTGCTCAAGAAGCAGATAAACTCCTGCGAGGGGCCCACTTACCCTCATTATACAACCCGAAGGGTTTAATCTGATTATTCTCAGTCTTTCTATGATTCCTCTTTGTGATCCACCCATCTCCCCCTCCTCTACAAACCAATTTTTCATGGGGACCCAGTAATGCCTTTTGTTCAGGCAGGTGGCAGTCCAAGGGGCCCCAAACTATGTCTGCAAACAGACCTGCAAATCCACTGTATGCTGCTGCTGACAGTCTCTTTAACAGTTGTGAATAAAATAGTAAAAGAGCAGTGGCAACAGTATTATGATAAAATCTGACATTTCAACACAAAGGTCTGCACAGGCGTCTCAGAAGAGGAGATTATCTGTGGATTACTGCTGTTCATACCAGTTGTTCAAAGAAAGAAAGAAAGAAAGAAAGAAAGAGGAAAAAGACCTTTTTATGTAGGGTTATTTGGTTCCTGCATATCTTTGCATCCTGATCACCTCATGACCACAAATAACATCCCATCATTGAAGGAACTACAAGGAATGTGTGTTGTTACTGTACCTTGGAAGTGGAAAGCTCTAGACTCGCTGTGGAAGCCCTGGACCTGAGTAACTCCATCAAAGCCTTCTCCCAGCGTTAGTTCATCAAACACGCTGATTCGCAGGGCAGGGTCAACCCCAAAACCTACAACTAATGTGCAAACACAAAAGCAAGATTGTCATTGTTATCAGGAGGCAAGGACACCTGTGATTCTGTGATACAGCCCTGCAGATAGGTGCTAATGAAAGAGGCGGGAGGTAACATGCTGCCAGATGAAATAAGAAGAATCTGATCACATATTGGAATGACATTTTATCATGCATCCTACATGTTGCAAGATATGTTACAATACGGTCAGTGACAGCCGTGTGTCTTACCTGAGAAGGAGCAAAATATGCCCAGAACCAGAAAAAACTGTAATAATCCCATAGTGAATGAGTGAAAAATAAATTAGTCCATGTTTTATGTCCACTTCCGAGAGACAGTATTGTTCAATCACATGCGAACGACGCTTTCACCCTCGCACAGAAGCCTAGATTACCAATCCCATATGCGGAGCGGTCCAGGCATCATCATTACAACTTTAGATGCCCGATGGTGCAGGAAAAAAACAGGGGAAGCAAATCCTGACAGGAGAAGAAGAAGAAAAAAAGAGATGTTACAATGAAGATATTATTCCATGTAACGCAGGGTGTGCTCCATCCGCAACATCAGCGGCACAGGTGGCTGAGAGAGGACGCACAAAGCGGGCTGCCTGCTGCCGCTGCTCCACCAGCTGAACAGACGCTCCGACAGCAGCGGGAGAAAGAGCTGAAGGAGCAGGGAGGAGAGAGGAGAGGAGAGAGAGGGGGTGAGGAGGAGGGAGGGCTGTCGAGGAGTGAGGAATGACAGAACAGAAGGAGAGACTGTGAAGCCCCCTTGTGGCCACAGACGAGAACGCAAGTACACGCAGCATGAATGGAGCCACGCCTACCATGAAGGACAGACAGTGTTTGTGGTGCATCTAAAATTACTGATGAAGTCTGACATACAAGGATTTAAAAGACACAAAAGAAAAATATTAGCATTTATTATTATTATTATTATTATTATTATTATTATTATTATTATTATTATTATTATTATTATTATTATTATTATCATTATGTTAGATGGAAATTCCCTGAAAACTGCTTTAAAAGTCTGGTTCAAATGGCTCCAGAATACAATGACTTCATTTGAAGGTAACAGTCAAATATCATTTCTTCTGAAAAACTTTAATTTTAGCTTTAATTGTAATTTTCTGAGTTTACAGATGATTATGAAACAAATTAAATTAATCAAAGTAAAATACATCATCAGGTCAGACTGGTGATTTTCATGTAGTCATTTTGATGTCTCATAGGGCTGACGAGGTGGATGGATAAAGAATCACAATGACAACATTTTTTAAGAATAGAATCAGGGTTGAAATAAAGTTGCAGCTTTGTCAACAGGTGGCACCAAAATCATTGTAGTTCCTAACAAGGTCTTTAAAGTGGCTGAAAAAAAATGATATTACAAAAATGTCGTTTAAATGTGTAATATCCCAAAAGAGGAACGTTTTTTATCATTTAAGTATATTCAAACTTTTCAATGAAAATCTTAAATGTTTGTCAGATCAAACACCTATTTTATGGAGAGACTCAGTATACTTGGACCCCCTATTGCAGACTTCTGCCCTAATTTCCACAAGAAAGAAATGCTCTTAATGACCCTTACTACTGCAAGTCCACAGGGGGGAGCTCTCATTGTTCTCACTTTATTGATATCTCCAGAGCACTCGATGTACCACAGGTAGCTAAACAAGCTTTTTCATTGTCTTGAACATTTTTAACTCCCACTCCAGAGGTCTCATTTGTTCTGATGATAGGTGGAGAGTTCCTGAGCATTTAAAGTGCTTGGGTACGTCCACATCGATTTTAGATTAGGTCAGCGAAGTTTGAAAGGTCACATTATGACAAAAAAGAGAAACAACAGTCTGATGTATTTATGCATAAAGTGGTGTGAAAAACTGCTTGGAAAGAAAAGTCAGGATAGATTTTGCACACTGTCTTCCTCTATCTGTAAACAGATTTCTTTAGTTATCATTCAAACCTTTTGTCTGATCTGAATGCTAAAGAAAACAGAAGTTCAGTCAGGAAAAGATGCCAGAGCAGACCTTAAATGTTATTTTACTAGAAATGCCAATTACTAAATTATCTTGTGTGTGGATGTAGTCAGTCCTTTGAATTAGTGAAGTCAGCCAGTGAGGTTATACGTAGTTTGTCTCTCCGGCAGGTGGTACAAATGCAAATTAAAATGTGGTGGCTTGGCTGTCTCCGTGATTCAGCCTTGTTAATGGCTTTTTATGGAGCACAGATGCTTTGTGCTTTGAATGTTTGTTTATTCCTCTTGCATCGTCTCCATCCATGGGACTAATTAGCATGTTGAAACATAGCTGTTTTATTAGCAGCCATACCATGGTAGTGTGTTTACTTTTTAAAGGGGAGGATAAACTGTTGTGTTTTACCCAAATACCAATAAATATCCTGCCAGATAGACATGAATAGAAGTCCTTTTATATACAATCTGCTCAGAGGCAATCCCAAGCCCTGAACAGGGTCCAGGGTCTTTTTGTTGGCGGTGCAGGTCTGTAGTATATCAATACAGTTTTATCAACCTCAGTTACATGTTTTATTCATAATTACAGCAAAATAAGACTGAATTGAAAAATCTGCAGTTCTTTATCTCCTGGCTGGTTCGTATGTCTGAAACAAAGGGCATGCTGTGGCTGAGTGTCACATCTCTTGTGTGAGAGGGTTCTTACCCCTCAACCTCCCAATTCATTATTTATAACACTAGATTTCTTCTGGGTGTAGACGCAGGAAATGTAATTACTTTGTATTACCCACAAGTTGTCATTTCCTAAAGTGCCATCAGGAAAATAAGAGTCATTAAAGCCTGTGCCAGCCAAGATAGAAAAGCAATAACCTCACACAGTCCTGCTGCGCAACCCACACCCACCCACCCACACAGACACAGACACAGACACAGACACAGACACAGACACACACACACACACACACACACACACACACACACACACACACACACACACACACACACACACACACACACACACACACACACACACACACAAAGAGTGAATCTCTCAGGGCAAGGGCAGCAGGAACAGAGGAAGTCCTGTCGTTCATCTCCAAAAGGTCCAGATGGGCAATGACTCAGAAAACTCTCAGGGGCTCAATCACAGTGCTCATAACTCTATCATGTAGACGCACCGGTATCAAGAACAAAACAAGGAATGGTTTGCTGTCATGGAGCTAGGTTTTAAATCAATGCAGAGTAATGCTCCCTGATGTTCCCACTGAGCTTTCCAGGGATTCATTTGTAGCACAACTCCATGCTGTACTGACCTTGTCTGTCAATTAAATCTGATATTCATGAGTCATATCCAGTCTTTACGCTCAAGTGATTCATTACGTCGGTCTGTTTAATAATGCGTTTAATATTCAGCTACAGCAGTCTTTGATTCAAATATATGACAAGTAGAGCGATGACAACATAGAGGCATTCCTTACAACAACTGTCACCTATTAATTTAATGTTAAACATGGGTGATGTCATTACACAGCTGCCATACAATTCAGTCATTTGGGCTAGAGCTGCTTTCTAGGAATTCAAGCTCCTTTTCTGCTTGAGAGCCTGCGTTATCTGCAACAGCATTAAAAACTGATAGCACTTCCCCAAATGTCAAAACGATGAGCATGTGAAATGCCTTCTCCAATATATGTATAGAACAAATGTATGGTATAAATAAGTAAGGCTTACAGAAAATATAACACTAAGATCTAATCTTCACAACTCTGCATTTCCTCCTCTTTATCGAGCTGAAGCACAGATCATTCTCTCAGTGCCATCTTGTGTGCACAGCAGTGGATTGCAGTGACAGTATCTGAGTGTAGCAGTACTGAGAGGCAACAGACTGTGTCACTCTTGGACCATCCCAGGGATGTAAAATACTTGGCGACACAAGATAACGGCAGCCAAATGTTTCTGCCGAGACACAGCAGAGGCAGGTGATGGATCAAAGAAAAGGACGTTTTAATTCTTCTAGAGTTTGGGACAAAATAAAAAAAAATCATGGTGATGATTTTATTTGATTTAGTTCTTCATGTAAATCTGTTATCCCTTAAACCCAGAGATACAACATATCCACAGTGCACACAGGGTGATTTTAAAATTGTGTTATCCTGAAACTCTCTTTGATAAGCTGGCTCTAAAGGTCAAACACTGACATTTTTCTTACTTTGCTCTTGCACAATACTCTGCAGATTTATATCAACATTTTGAAAAAGAAAACACAGAGTTCTCTCCACTACGACTTAAAAAAAAGAACAAGGTAGCATTTGAACAAGTATTTATTCTGGATGCCTTTTGAGATGAAACAGAGGAACTAAGTTTAAAAGGTGTGATCGAAGATAAAACCGTCTAAAAACAGTTGTAGTCTTCATTAAGTCACCATCATAAGAACGCTGAAGTTTTATGGACTGTCTGTGCAGAGTTGCTGCTGCACACAGCCACTCCCTCTCCCCCTGGATCCCATTGTGAATGTGTGCAGTGAGCTGGCTCATTGGACCCTTATGGTGAATAGCCCATAGCCATTCACTCAGCACACAGAAGCTCATTAGAACTCTATAGACGCACAATTGTGAAGCTCACATTAGAAACTTCCTCCTCTGGGGCACAGACACCGCACACAAAGTGCCAGTTTGCTGCTAAGCTAAGCGCATTGTCTTCCTGATTCATAGAGCCTGGCCCTCCATTCACGATATTAAGTTCGAGTGGTGGAATATCAATTGCGTGTGCAATGGGCCGGTGTCTTTTTAAGAGCTTTAGTGGGGTTAAAAAGAAGAGAAAAGGGATCTCAGCCGGTCTGCAGAGTACTGGCTTTCAACAGGGCCATTGTGAGGAATCTGAAAGAAGGGAGCCCTGTTTTTCCCTCCATTTCCAAAAAAGAGATGGACATCAAATAATTTCACATGAACTTGCTTCAGGGTGTTTCCAAGACCTTCTGTTTAAGAATAGCCTAATTATACCTCCCTCTCCTGGAGAGCGCTATTGGAATCTGGCTAATTACAAAGTGGTGAATCTTAATGATGATACGCTCTCGGCTATGCCTTTAAAAAGGGGACAAAGTTGTGTGATATTGGTTTCACCTGGAAAATCACTGAATGGAGAAATACAGAGTTTTTACAAGCATACACAATTCTATTCCATTTTATTTGTATTGTTGGTTCTTTCACACTTGTTACAAATTCTAAATTTGCCTCTTATTCTTATTTGTGGCTGAAAGGTTTTTGTACAGGATAACCCAATCCGTACAAGAAAAAACTACAAAGATGCTCCGAATTTCACTGGAGTAAACAAACCATAACAGGGTCTTTTTTTAAGAACGTGCAGCTAATAACAGTAGCACAAAGTTACAGATAAATGGCTTTCCACCAAACAAAAAGTCACGGGCGACTATCACAGCCTCTTCTCTATATGCACCATGTTAACATACTCTCACTACACACAAAAGTAGGAAGTGCACACAGCCTTGCTAACACTCATCATGTGACAGAGCGCTATGCCTTTTCCACCAGTCTGAGGAATAAAACCTCAAATTTGATTACAAGCAACCTTTGGCTCCCTGGCCGTCGCACAATAGGCTGAGCTGTCTGGGCCAATTTCCATGCTCAGCATGAGGTAACTGCACGCGCAGACTGGAGCTCCCTGACACCCTCCTGCACACCCCAGCAGACTGGATATGCCTGTTTACTGTGCCCTGAATCCACGTCTGTCGCCCCTCTTGCCGGACTCTTTATATAATGTTGAGGATCATTAGTTGCAGTGTGAAAGGTTACACAAGCCTCTCTTTGGACATGTTTGTACCTCATCTTGAGGTGTGTGTGTTCGTGTTTTTCTATGTGTCCATTTAAATTTTATGGTTGTAACTCTCAAATACAGCAAACAAGATCCAAGAGAAAGTCTGGTACTAAAAGAAAAGCTGAAAGGGGTTGAGTCTCCTGCATATGGAGAAACACTGCAAAATGAACTCTATTATGCCCATGTGATGAAAAAAAGAAAAGAGTACGGACTGGGTTGCAAAGTCATTGTTTCAAAAGGTTCAAAACCTGAACAAATCAAGCTGCAAAGCTTGGCATTAATTTCTCTTAAGATGTGCTAATGGAAGTTTCTCCTAGATAGTCACTAAAATGAGTTTTCACTTATATGTAAGGTCAAAATTTTCTATTTATGAGTATTATATACAATACAGTGTCATCAGTATCTAACTTTATCTGGAAAGTTAAAGACTAAACAAAATAAAAAGTTTGCAAACTATTGGAAAACATAAACAAGTGGAAAGATGCACTAAAATCATTTTCATAATGCAGGTAATACATCTGTTGTCTTTTGAGGGTTTATGTAAAATTACAGAGAATAAAGTAATGCTAATTTTTTAAGACAAATTCTCTGTCAGTAATTTCTCTGTAATTTTAAGTTGGAAAAAAAACAGATAAAAATGCATTTTTTTAGTCAGCAAACATTTTTGTATCTTTTTTTTAAAATTATCATTACATTACATGAACCACGTATTTAGCAGCGTTTCTAACATGAAATGGAGGGAAAAGCCATGTTGCAAATGCACTCCTGACGGGTTTGTATGAGGCACAATAGGAGGTTGGAGAAAAGAGAAAACTATTTACTACTGCAGAAGACTGTTTGGTGCATGTTAAACTTTGGCCAGCAGTTCATTGTCTCTGGTGTCTATCATTTAATAGGCTAGTTGACATAATGAATGAGCCAGACCCACCTTCTGCCACTCTAGAAAAGACCCGAGCCTTATCTGAATTGAGAAGCACATTAGAGCCACTCAGCCAATCAGGACACAGTGCTGTAGCAAAGTGCAGGCCCAAAATAAGAAGGGCAGAGAACTTTTGTTTTCCTCAAAGTTTAATGAAGTTGGCCTGGTCACTCGAGCAGGAATTAAAGGAGAATTTGGTGTCACTGAGCTGTGACTGCTGAAGAGGGCACTCAAGTGTTCGGGTCACTGAGTGAGCACGATGGTCTCAGTCCAGAGCTGCACCAGGAGGAATATGGCTGGCTCCCCTCCTGCTTTGCCAGGCTTTGGGAACTCAGGGAAGAGTTTTCTTATTGACAATCTGCTGCAGCCTCACACACCTTCAGCGTGTCAGGAAAGGACGGCAGGTGGACACCTGAGACTAGGAGCGTGTGAATGTCCGAGGAGAAGCTGGGGCTCTGAGCATGAAGCCTTTATAAGCCAGGCCCCGAGTCCTCAACAGGTGAAAGATTTAAGCGGAGCGTATCTGCCACATGCAGGTAAGAATACCTCTTTTATTCAAAGAATCTAAAATGATATGTTGTATCTAAATTATGTGACATTTTATCAACTTAGTGCACCGAAATTACACTTCAAGTGGTAACCGTTACTTCTTCGCCCCACCAAAATTCTAATTATTTTTTCAATATGTTGCATTTTGAAAATTATATGTTGTTTCAATTAATGTTTCAAGTTACTGATAGTAAGTTTAAGAGTTATAATTTAAGCAGTAGTTTTAGATTTAAATTTTAACTTTGCCAACTACGTGTATATTATCAGACTTAAATCTACAGATTTAATTCAGAACATGTCCCTATTGATTTATTTAAGAGCACTTATAAGAAAAGGAATTTTTTTTCTGCTTTTCCCTAATAAAATGTCTTTCCAAATATTCATGTCTGCTGTATGGCAAACAACAGTCTCATTTTGTCCTCTAAAAATGTAAATTTTGAACGTTATTTTTAATTTTGACAGTGTACCAAACTAATGTGCTCCAAAAGAAAAAAAAAACAAGCATTTGGTACATCAAACATTTTAAAACAACTCCCTTCTAAAAAAGTTTTGAATAATATAGAATATCATTTTTAGAGAGAAAAAGAAAAAAAATATCTTGGGCATGTTTTTAATTTTTTTTTCATCACGGACCTGTTGCTTTTGATTTTTTCAAGAAATCCAAGTACTGCAAGAATAATCAGTTAAAACAAATGTTCATAACTACTGTTCATTTATTGTAAAAGCAATCCATTTTTTTAATTCATTAGACTAATATCTCGATCTTACATGGGCAATTTTCTACTCAAGCTTAGCTTGTAAAACATCTTTTTGTCAAAGGGGAAGCTGGTTCAATGTGTTTCTTAAGTTTAACACTGATAAGACAAGGTCAGGGCTACATTTATATTCCTGTTTCGTATGTAATACCATCTCAATTAACATAGTTGTAAGAAAAAGTGAAAAAAAAAGTTAAAATTACTTTGTCTTTAAAATAAGACAACGTAATTTCACAGATAGGCAGTGGTCCGTTCAGTAAGAGTCCCACTTGGATTATATCTGTCCCGCCTGGTTACTACACAACCGTATCTGACTGTTCCTATCTATATGTGCAGGTGTACTGAGCAGTGCTTTCCTGCAGAGCCCGCAGTATCTGCTGGCATGCTGCGGTGGGTCCAGGCCCCCTCCTGTCTTCTCCAGTAAGTGTTTTATGCCTCATCAGCAATGCCTCAGCTCCTCTCTAAGCATTAGCAGCAGGGTCTCCCATGCTCTCCACAGCTAATTACTGATGCAATGCCAAAGAGCTAATTCTCTACTCAACTCTGCACAGCTCTATTCATAACCATTCACGGCTGTTTAGGATGGGGAAGAGGGGTGGGTTGCAAGGCTTTTTAAGAGTCCCTGGGGCCCCCCTATTTTGTACTTGCAAATGCACACTTTTACTAGCACAAATATGCAAAGCCAATAAACATCTTGTCTTCTGTCATATTAACACTATGATAACCAGGTGCAGATTCTTACAACTAAATAAGACTGACAGTTTCACAGCTTGATTATTTTATTTGATTGTGAATCAGAGCAGCATGGACACATTTTTTTTTAGATTTTCTGGGATTTGAAAACATTTAGGATACCTTAAACTGCAGCAGATATTATTTATTTGCTCTTCCTGAATTATACCTTAAAGTTTTTCAGTTCATCGAATTCAAAAGTTAAAAAAAAACGCACCAACCCAGTATCAAACCCCTCAGTGTTTTTGTCTCACAGCAACTGGAAGTTATTAGTTGCTGCAACCTAAGATGCCTGTCAAATGCTGTAGAAAATAGCACAAATCAGAAAGCCCTCATCCCACAGGTCTCTAGAGTCCTCTTAGTGGGCTGACACTTTCCCACAGTGCCCAGCAACGCAACAATGCCAAGTCTGGCCGTGACCAATCGGCACTTTCACTCCACCATCCACACGCGACCTCACCGCAATTTTTCACTGCAGCAATGAACTCCGTTTAGCACAAAAAACTTGCCCGTTTTTCTACAGAAGAGGGTTGGACCAGGAACATCCCCCAGCCATTGTATGACTAAAGAGTTTGGTCCACCGACCCCCCTCTTTTCTCCTGTCCTTCAACTCTCATTCCTGCCCATTGGAGAGTTCTTGACTAGGACATAAAGCATTCAATGAAAGTGACTTTTATAGACTTATTCGAGCTCATCTTCACATACAAACTGGCTTCATACCTGCAAGTGAAAAGATTTAGTGTTGGACCACTGAGCCATCGAGTAATGGCATTTCCATTGAACAGCTCTATTGTTGGTGTCCAACAGGGCTCCATAGTTGTCCCACTAGGGTAGACACACACGATGCCCAGGAATGACCTGGTAATCAGCTATTTAAGTGAAAGCCATTGAATCCCAATAGAGAAGTGAGAAGCATGTCCAAACCGGTTATGTGCTCCCTAGAGGTGGTCTATGTGCAGATTTGTCGTACAGATTAAAAAGGCAACATTGAATGGATGGGATAAATTGTTCTACTTGACTTTTGTTATGCTTGCACCTGTGAGTGAAGTAGCGTGGGATTGCTCCTTACAGTTCATCAAATCCCTTTATCTCAGCTGAAGTGGCTTTCAATTCTCTTTAGTCACCCCCAGTTTGTTAAATTGGGCAAATAAAAAAAAGAAATGAAAAGTGCATTATAAAGCGAATGTGACACTAAGAGGCATGATCTTTGGTTCTAAAAGTAGGAAATGAAGAGTGATTGGTACAGTGTAAATACTAGTGTGAATAAAACTGGGTAATGTCTTTTAATATGATGTAACTCACAAGACTTGAGGGAAATAATCCAGAGCTACATTGAACGATTTACTTTTTTTTTTTTTAATCTTGTTTCCTTTGATAAAAAAAAACACCTTTACTTCCCTAGATGGTTTTAATATCCTCCACATGCCTTCATAAGGGTCTAAGTATTCATGGCAACTACTTATCAATGACACTCATAATCATCAGTCCGAGAAAATACATTGAAATTAATACATGTGTAATGTTTTGAATGTGTTTCAGAGGGTGCAAACGTTCGAATGTGGTCTGGCGAGGTGAACAATAAATCACGCAGAGGGATCCTGAGGAGGGCTGTGTTCTCTGAGGACCAACGAAAAGAGCTGGAGAAAACTTTTCGGAGACAAAAGTACATCAGCAAGACAGACCGCAACAAACTGGCAGCTAGTCTCAGTCTGAAGGAGTCACAGGTAATTTGGATTTAAATCTCTCAATCTTTTGCCTTTTTAACCGCTCATTGCTTTTTGTCTGTTTCATTCCACAGATTAGATGTAAGAAGTGTGCATGGTAAAGTAACAAATATAAATCAATAAAGGAGTATGCATCTCTTTTTTTTTGTCTCTACTTCAGGTCAAAATCTGGTTCCAGAACCGACGAATGAAGTGGAGGAACTGTAAAGAGAAGGAGGTTCATAACACCCGCTCCCCGATGGATGAGCTCATGGCTCAAGGTCTTGCTCAGGAAGAGGAAGAACCATCACAGAATCACAACGATGCAAAAACAGAGAAATCACTGACACAGAAGAATGCCCGCGACACATAAGAGGCTGATGTGACTTTAAAATGAAGTAAACTTTTCAAATCTCAACAAAAAAAACTGTAAAAGGCTACAGTATCCTTTTGGTGTTAAAGCTTGAGGATAAAATAGAGATTCTGTGAAGACTAACAATCCTGTTATTAACTTTCAATGCATCTAATTATTTTGCTGCATCATAGATGAAACATGGTTCAACTCTTTGGTTTAATGATCTCTACAACTTCTACTGCTTCAGTGAATGATTCATGGCTTATTAATCTGATGAGTCTTTCCTGGAAACATTACAATTCTTAGTGCGCAGAAATTAGCCACTTCATTTAATATATTTTCACACAAGCTTTTTCTATCACATGCTTTGGTAATCATTTGGTCATCATTTGGAATCATATTTCATCGGCTGTATTTTGTAAATATTTTTTAAATCTTAAATGTCTGGATGGAGTGTAAATAAAGCTTTTTAAATCTCTGGTTTTGTGGTTTTGTTACTGTGTGCATAACTTATTACATTTTAATGAGAAAAAACTTTACCATTAAAAAAAAGAGAGACTGTGCTCCTAAAAATCAGAAAAATATCAACAATGAGGTCGAAGTCATTTTTTTAAATTTTATTTTCATGCTCAAAGAGAAATAATCAATGAAGAAAATAATGTACCAGATAAGCATAATGACTTATATTAAGTGCATTACAAATGTAAACTTATAGAAAATGAATATGATACAAAGAAAATCCTCTCGTCTTTTAACTTCAGGGAATGATTCAGGTAAGATCACTGCTTTGCTATCAGCATTAACAGTCCAGCCCAGGGAGGGTAGTGCATTTCAAGACACGGAGATAATTTTTCACTTTGTTGGAGTCTCTGCGGAAACAGTAGAGCAGGTCGTGGTAATCCACTGAGTTGAGTTTTCCTTGTTTGTTAAAGGAAAAGGCTGGAGGGGGAACCAGAGCCCCAGGAGAAACATATCCAGCAGTGTTACTAAGCACTCCCAACAGCTTCATCTGCGGAGGATGAAAGAACATAAATGACACATACTGAAATAAATTCCTGCAAGAAAACACACGGAGACATGTTTGCCATTAAAACAATTCTTAGGAGAATTTCATTTATTGATGCACAGCATTCAAACCAGGTTTTCTTCTGCTGCTGTGATCATGAACCGTATAGCAATATGGATGATACAAGTGTCCAGACTGTGAAGCCATCTTTTTTAGAGCTCCCCCTACTGACTGGCTGCAGTATTGGTAGAACCATGAAAACTAAATACATTGATAACACATTTTCTCAACCATTTCATTCATAGTAAATTTATATAAAGAAATTAGTTTTTTTTAATTTTGTGGTGTTAATCAGAGGATTGGTTAAAAGTTGTCCTGGAGGTAATAGAATAATAAGAGAAGACACAAGATAACTTATGGTGTCTTCCATTTACCTGAGACGTTGGATGCAGGTGCAGATACAAGCTGACCATATTTGAGGTACACAATGAAACAACTCAATTAAACCGTATTGGAGTTAGCTCTTGTTTTAAGCTCTTAGTCAATTCTAGGTGACGACGCAAAAGTGTGTCATGAATCTTTGACATAAAAGCAACATGATAACACATTGACAGATGGAATTTTCACACAACAGGTGTGACTGATTTAAGAACTTAAGGATAGAGGACTAAAGCCACGTTTCCACCAAGTGGTTCGGTATGGATCAGTACAGTTTGGTACAGGCCAGATCCTCTTTGCATTTCTACAGCCAATTGTGCCCACTCATGGTAGGCAGCAACTAAGCTTGGTGCCAGTAGACGCGTCAGTTACATAATAGCATGACACCAGAGCAGCGCGAGACAGTTTACCCTGTTAATAATCCAAACAAAGAAAAAAAATGTGACTCTGCAGTGGCAGGCATGGACTTTTTGAAGGGCAGGGGTGAAAATAAAAAAAAGCAAATACAGTTTTTGCCATCCAAGGGCAGTTTATTGTATTTTAACCAGCCAAGGGGGCAGTTTTGTGTCTCTTTGCCACCCAAGAGAACATTTTAGCACACGTTTTGCAACCCAATAGGGCACTTCAGCGCACATTTTTCAACAATTGGGCCTCGAGCACAAAGCAGCACCCATTGAGGCAGTCCTCAGATCTCACAATGAGAGGAGCACAAAGCTACAGCAACCATTTGATTTACAGTCAATGGCAATAAAAAATATCACCACCATAGGATAAGACTGCACAACGCTTAGCAAGCATTAGGAGATTCTTACCTTCTCAGCAATTTTTTCCACCCCATCCCTCAGCTCATGCACCATATCACTGATCTCCATCGCTTTATTGTAGCTGTAGTGATTGAAGTCTTGATTTTCATCCTGTGGCATACTCTTGAAGAGCTGTGACAGAGGGTCATCCCAAGCCCCCAGCAGCCTCCTGATCACCTCTGTCAGCTGCTCTCTCTACACGGTAAAGAACGGTTTGAATGGCTCAGTGGGGAAGTAGATATCATTTTCAAGCAGAGTGCATTCAGTATGGCTTTAACAGAAAAAAAAGTATTATTAAAAATACGAACCCAAATGCTCACCCCTAGCTGTTGTGCGTTCTCCTTGTTGGCTGGTGTTAGTATGCCATGTGTGTGGCACTTCTGTTTCCCTATGATATTCTTACTGGGAAAGAAAAAATGTCCCTGTGAAGATGAAAACATGTCAGATCAAGTCACGCTGGAACCAGAATTTATGTTTGATATATGAAAGTGAAAGTGTAATATGAATCCTATCCATGACAAAATCAACTCACAAATTCAGAGTGCAGATCAGTGGAGATGCCATGCATTCTTGAAGACTGTTGTATCACCCGGTCAAAAAGATCTGACAATGAAGGAACATGACATCCGGCCTGTCCATGGAGACAGATCGGAGCAGTCCTTACTCTCTTGGATAACTGCAGGCACGCAAGCGTGAGAACAGCAAACCAAACTAAAGAGTAACAAAACAAACATCACTGATAATGCATGCTGTGCAAAATCTTTGAAATGATCCTTTTTGAGATTTTGTTGCCCTACCTTTTTTCATGGTTCTTTCCTCTCAGAAGAGCACAAGATGAGTTACACTCCTTTTC
Source organism: Halichoeres trimaculatus (assembly GCF_033239565.1). Lineage (NCBI taxonomy): Eukaryota > Metazoa > Chordata > Actinopteri > Labriformes > Labridae > Halichoeres > Halichoeres trimaculatus. Next base: position 25,198,884 of record NW_027437187.1, on the reverse strand, counting down.
TGCAACAGATACTCCTGTAGAAGCTACCTCACACAATAATGACGCTGCTATAGGTTCATCCAGGAATGTGAATATGCTTTTCTCTGTGTACGTCATACGCTATGCTTGGTTTAGTTATCTGCTCATCTGAGAGGGGACAGAAGTAAACAAGGCATTAGACATACTACACAGATTACACATGCAGATTTTCACTTTAGAACAAGAAATATCTGTATGCAGTTTTAATTAAACCTGAATTCATTGTCTTTTGCGCTCTTAGGCAAAGAAAAGGAGAGGGAAAAAATGCTCTTAGGCCTTACATCTAGTTTTGTACCACATGAGGTTAAAAAAAACTCACACATTGGAGATAGCAGGAAATAGACTTTACCTATTGAGTGCTATCTTATTCTTTACAGCACTTTTAAATTACATTCATAATCCCTTATTCACACCTGATGGTAGAAGAACCTTTATAAACAGTGCCTAACAAAGACCATCATCAAGCGTAAGGTGTTGGGCGTCACTGTCTTAAATAAACAGTACATCACTGCTTACCAAATTTTTTTCTCCTACACTTCTGTAATGATAACTTATGGAAGCCTGTTTTAGCCAGAAAAAAAAGGTAAAGTTAGGGATTTTTCTATGTCATAATAATGAAATACAAAAACACACGTTACAGGGCCAAGGCAGCCAATACGCATGCTAAAGTGCTCTTTTGAAAACCAAAACACACTAAAGGGATTCCTTGGCTGGTTAAAACATGATAAACTGTCCTTTTAGGTGTCAAAAACGTGTGCTTGGGTGCCCTCAAAAAATATGCACAGCATGGTCACCCTCACCCTTCAAAAAGTTTGTGCACGCCAACTGTCAACCACATTGCTTCAACCCATTTCTAAATCCACAATGAGCGTAGTAAAATATTCCAAAGCATTTTTGTGCATTCATTTCATCCCAACAAAATACCAGCAAAAAAAAAAAAACAATTGCAAAAACTGTACAAAATTATACAAATTATCAAACTTTATATGGTATCCAAGATTACAATAAGAAACATTTTGTTCCATGGCACCAGTCAAATTTTCAAACTTCTTTCAAACAAGGCCATCCACAGTGAGGAGTCATGATTCATTGATAACCGTACTATTTAGTCATATATGCTCCATAAAGTTGTAGTTACATGTATTATAAAGGTAGGCTTTGCAGCTAAAATCTAAACAAAAGCATGCAAAAGTTTTCATACTGAATTGTAAATAACCTCTCACCTTGTGATACCTGTGACGATGGGGTCTGTGTTCCACTATGAACATTAAACCATGCTCTGCTTCTGTTACAGTGCCATCTTGTGGTAAAATGAGAACACAGAGGACAGGATTCAGGGGTCCTGCGTCTTCTAGTTCCTCTTGAATGATTTTTGGATTAATAGTTGTTAATTGGGGACTTAGGGTTGTGTGTAAAAGAAGTATTAATTAATAAATAAAAGAACAAAATCACAGAGAATACATTTACTGGACGATATTTTATTGTCATATTTTACAAGCAATATGAATATAAAAAGATGTCATAAATACATCACTCTTCTTATAGAAAATAGAATCTAAAATCAATTTACATTTAATAATATTATGTACAGGTTTGAGTGCATTCCATCTCTGTGTGCTATAAGAAAAACAATGAGGTAGTGAGCTGCTCAGGAAGGCTTAAGGGTTTGATGTCTGAGTCCAGCTCTCTTCTTCTATAAATTTATGCTTAGATTACTGTACAAATTCTCCAGAATCTAAGACACGCCACATAAAGCTTCTTTTTAGATTTTGGGCTCAAAGTTTTTCTCTTAGACTCCACATTTCAAACACAGGTTCAGGTCTTTGGTTTCAACATCTGTGGTGTTTCCACTTGCGGGTGGCCACTGCAATGTTGGCATCTTTTTTGTGCCAGGGGAAAAGGTTGGTGAGAGCAAGGCTCCCATCAGGCTGCACAGAGCCAGACAGCACATAGAGCTGTGACCGTCCAGGGCGTACAAGAGTATTTGCGCATTGAAGGTTGATGAGGAGCCACTGCTGGAGAAGGTGCCTGGTGTCATAAGGAAGCAGAGGGCCCTGGCGGATGAATTCAACACGGCCATCAATCTCAAACTCTGGATCTCCTGTTGGCTGACGATGGCGGTGGATTTTGGCAGTCACAGCTACAAATAAAGAATTGAAAATTGATCAACTTGAAACACAACACACACAAAACATGGCCATAAAACAAAACACACAGCCTTTTACAGTATTTTTGTAACTTACCAAAGTCATGCTGACAAAAAGCATCCAGGACTGTTTTCATTGCAGGAGCCTCTTCCACAGCTGGGCAGTTCTGGCAAGCTGGTTTAGGCAAGTCTGTGACAATAAATAAAACAGGATTTAATAAAAACTGTGGGACCTACACAATACTGTATTTTTTAAAAAAAAATAAAAAGCTCTGGGTTTATGAAAGTAAGGTAAAATAGAGCTCTAATGTTTGGTGTGTGGCTTACCTTTGGCAAAGTGGCCAAATTTAGCATGGGGAGTAAGGCACATGTCTTCCTCGGCAGGAAAGCGGTCACAATTGAGAGCCTCAGGCCACGGGTGACCCTGACAAGCAAGCACTGGGGCACAGCTGTCCCTGACTGCCACACACAAGCTTCGGCATGGCTGGATAAAACTGGGGGTAAAGAATGAGAAAATGTTACACAACTTTCTAAACACAAGAACTCACAATAAGTAAACAAAAGAGTAAAAAATAAGAAACAGAAAGTGTCCTTACGTGTCAAGACAGACGGGGGCAATAAGGGAGCAGAGGAAGGCCTGAGCTTGAGGATGGCAGCCTGTCTGCAACAGGGGCCTCCAGTCCTCTGAGCGAGGCACAACTTCTCCTTCCAGATTGCTGTGACCTAAAAAGTTGGGCAGCCTCATCTCTGAGTAACCAACATCTTTGCAGACCTTCATCTGATTTGGGATCGTGACACAGCGGGTGGACTGGCCCAGGTCAAATGCCTTTAAAGGATGTGCCATAGCCAGCAGAGCCACAATGAAAAAATAAGCCATGCTGAAGAGTTTGCAAAATCCAGAGTCCATGGTGTAGAAGAATGAGCTTTCTCCGAGAGATCTTGTTGTCCAGAGGTCTCTGTTGTCCTTGAATGACTTTGGAGAGGCTGCTGCTGGCTTTTATGCAGCAAGGTCAGCCAGCCCCATCAGTCTGCAAGTCTGTTATCAACTACCTATCAAAGGAGGTAGAGACGATGCGTTTGGAGACAGCGGCTTGTTTTGTGATGACTGCAGACAGGAGGGGGGTTGCAGAAAGCAGATGGAGGGGAGAGGGGAGGGGGGGATTCAGCTGAGCTTTCACCGAATGGAGCCAAGTAACACAAGGCTCAGTTTTCTTTTAAAAGTCCAGAAGCAAAAAAAAAAAATAGAGTCCAAGTGGGAAAAGATCAAATATTTTTTTTAAAAACAAGAACACTTTTTGTTCCACAGAACTGTTACTTATTTGAGTTACCTGAAGCTCGATGTTTTGTTTATTCCCTATTGGCACAGTATGTGAAAAACGAATATGTCTTTCTTTGTGCCGACTGAAAAATAGAACTTTACCATAATGAGGCTTTTGTTTTTCCAATATTTTCTAACAAACTGAAGTTTTCAACAGACAGACTGGCAGTCTCTTTCATATTGTGAGTCTCTTTCATGTGTCCGTGCTTCCTAATTGGCAGGTTTCATCTGCAGAGCCTCAGGTTCTCATTAGCAAAGCATAGACTCATCTGGCTTACCTGGCTTTGATCTGCCAATAAAACAAACTCAGATCCACATGCAAAATACAGTTGGACTACTTATTCTGATGTTTGATGCATTTTCTCCACAGTGCATGGCTCTTACAAAAACGCCAGTATCCATTATTCAGTGCTGAAACATGCTTCTGCAGTTTAGAGTGATAGTGCACATTTTGGCTTTCCAAATGTACATGCATTTTCTTTTGACCAACATGGCCAACCTTTATCAAAGTCAATCTGTTTGATTAGAGGTGGTTCAAAAGTAAATTATAAAAAATAATAAAAAGAACCATAATTAGCCAAAGCAGCATAGAGCATCTTATGTCAGACAGACGCATCAACGGTCAGTTGTAAAACGCCAACATCCCATTCAAGACACCAGAGATCTTGCCCTGAGATGCAGACACAAGTGCTAATTTGTCTCGTTTTCTTTGTTATTTGTATTTGGGCCTCTTAATTCAACAATGGAACTACGAAACAGCATCATCGAATTTGTTTGGATGTCGTCTGTCTGCAGATTTAGATGTATATCTGGGGCTTATGCCTGAAGGCCTTAGGAGGACTTTCCCTCATGAATCAGAGGTCTCTAAACCAGCCAGCCTGTCATGGTCATTGTGCTTTTAGACATGATGCCACAACTCTGATTGGTCCTACCCAATGTGTCTGCCCACAACCAACCCCATCTGCAGAGACAGGCTATGCTCTCAGAGCCACCCAGAGCCTTTCATCAGCCCCAACTGATGTCAGCCAACTTTTACAGCCTGATCTGACAATTGGAGGCTGGTTCCGAGTCGGGTAGACGAGTACAGCCCATAAGAGGGGACTAACTGGGCAATTAGAGTCACAGACCAATTTGGGAGAACAATAGGGCCACACATTTAACAAGCTCCCCCTGCCAGGAGCCCAGCAGGGGTCTGTTGTTGAGCCTAATGGCTGCCCTGTAGACACTGTGTCTGCATTGGTAATGTGTTGCCTGCTCTACCTCGGTTAATGAGAAAGTGATAGAGTATGAGCTAAAAGGTTGGGCACCTGTCTGTCAAACACAACTCCAATAAGCTTTCATGAAAATATCTCATATACAACAATTTAGAGACAAAGTCTCTGAGACAAGCCCTGAAACTGCAGTACCAGGCTCATGTGGAACAGTTCTTGACAAAACCAACCCTTTGTTCATAAATTAGTCAGCATTGTCTCTAAATTTTGCTTTGATAGTTCCAAGACATCCAGCAAATACGCCTGCAGTAACTACTGAGTTTTATCATACAAACAAAACATTTACATCCATGGTTTTTGTACTTCAACTGTGGATAATAGAATTTGTAATTTAACAGGAATACTCCAGAAATTTCATTTAAATGTATGTCTATTGAAATATACAAATGTTAACAATCCATTTCTAGAGGGTAAAGGATCTCAGGCTCAGACTCTTTATTATAATAATCTGGCAACAATAGTTACTGATCAGCACATCAAAATCTTTTAACAAAAGGTACACATTTGGAGTCTTTTTTTTTTCTTTTAATACAGGCCGGTATAAATATAACATGTTCATGCTTTTTTTTTACAGGTTTGGGGTCAGCATGTTGTGAGTATGTTTGTACGCCAACATTTTATACTTTTCGGCGCAGTTCATCTGCTAAATATATTATATGATTACTTTCCTCTCATGTGGAAAGAAAAGTCTGTGCCACCTAATCTGAAGACAAATCTGTAACAGACTAAAAAAAGACTGGTCACTCATTTGGACAACTGCAACCTAGAAGTGTTATAGGTTACATTATTATTTGGGATAAAATTGAGAGGTCACTTTGTTTACACCAACTACAGATATATCGTCCTGCATCGAGGAAGGATGTCAACTGGAATGTCTTAACCCTCTTAGAAAGAATGCAGTTTTTTGTAATAAAGTTAACATTGCCCACAACAGGAGCCTACACACATCGTAGAGGAAAGCAGAACTAACACCTGAGACACACATCAAAGGCAGGCGGGGTGGGGATGGGTGTCTAATATGGCCTCCATTGCCACAGTGAATGCAGATAAAAGCTGTCTCCTTCTTGCACATAAGAGACTCATCAATTCAAGAGCTTTAACCCCCATTTGCTTCTTTTCTCTCCCCGTCCCCCACAACCCCCCCTCACCATCCTACTGGGCTCCAGTGGGACTGACAGTCCCTGTGTAGACTGTCAGAAGCACTCAATTGTCACATCCAGTCTCCAACCTTGTGGGCAGACGCTGCCACGCCGAGGTGAGCAGACAACTTGGAAACTACAGACGTGAGGATAAACTCCTTTCTTGCGTACTCAGAGGAGACAGTAAAGCAGTGTAAACATTCATATCTAAAATCAGGTCAATGCTACTGGGTTTATTCTTGTGGCAAAGACAGCACAGCTGCTATGACGCAGTAAACAATGACTTATCCTTTATGTGTGACGGTTTCCTTGAAAAATCTCATGCACGGTCAAGCACATCAGCTTAAATAATCACAAGACAGAAATACTTCTGCTGTTCAAACTAGGGTGATCTTTATTTCTAACGCTCTGATGAAGAACATTCACATAAACCAGGAAATAACATTAATCAAGACAGTTAAAGCTGTTATAGTAAACAGTAAAAAGATATGGAAATGTGTATGAAAAACAACCCAGGACATGATTCGTCAGTCAGGATGACTACTCCCTTGATGACTGCATCGTCCTGTTATTTACTCCTTGGCTCCTCTGCAGCACTGTAGAGTTAAAAAAAGAGAAATGTTAGTGTTTACATTGACAAGGAAATCATTAAATATAAGGCTAGCAATACTCCCATAGCAACACTAATTAGAATAAAAATGCTTGGGTCTCCATAAAAAAACACATTTATTGAAGCAAACAGGTTGAATCTGATCAGAAGGAATATGAAAGATACAGCTGGCGATAAATCAAATTTTTCAATTGTGACCTTACTACAGAACTGAGCTTGAACCTTCTGTCCCCAAACAAAAGAGCACTGTCTATGCTGAAGCCTGCATTCTTCTGCAAGATTTCAAATGCTTTTTTAAATTATATATAAGTCATCTCAGAAAATTACTTCTAATTCAGGTTTAAGGATTCTTCTGATTAAAGACTTCAGGATAGCTGATTAGTTTACATACATCTTAGTGTCTCTGAGGGAAGAAGGGGGGTCACAGCCCACGTACGCTCCATTAATGAAGCAGTACTGCAGCAGAGCCCTGAAACACGGATCCTGAAAGACATCAGGATATCAAAGATCTGTACCAGGCCGAGCGTGTGGCATTGAACTGTTGATAAAAACACTTGATATAAAACAGCTGTTCGGTTACTTACCCTAATGAGTATGTGTGGGTTTCCAACAATAATTAGCAGGGCTTTGGGACGAGTGACCGCCACATTGAAGCGTTTTGGGTTGGCCAGGAAGCCAAGCGCACTCTGCAAATCGTTACCTTGCAGTGATTCATTAGAGCGCACCTATTTTATAAGAGAATGAAGAAATAATGAAACCTACATAACCTCAGTTTTTATCTAAGTGTGACGATGATTGAAACCAAAACAAATGCACTACACATGAACAAAAAAAACGGACTTGACTACTGATATGCACTTATACTGTAGGAGATATTAGGAAAAAATAGATGTTATGCTTTAATACACATATTACTTTCTATTAATTTATATTTGAGTGAAAGACAAGTAACTGATAAATGTCATTTGATGTAATTAACGTTTCTTAAATTGCGCAAAAAAATTACAATGGGAAAGATTTTAGCAGTCTACTAAAGTGTAAAAATTAAATTTGAATTGATTTTAAACCAACAGACCCAGAGATAGAGAGAAAATAATGATGGGTACAGCAAACTGACTTGCTCAGTACAACACAACACGTAATCTCAAGTTAAGAAATGATACGTTTTAAATAAACTTTGAGATGAAATTCTATAACAAATAACTTGTCATGGTTTTGTGCACCATTTGACAATTCAATGGGACTGATTCTTTATATGGTTAAAAATGGTAGAAATGTCATAAAATACTGTGACACCAACAGAACTGCACACTACACATTTAAACTAACATGTAACATATTGTTTTAACAAGTTTAAAACAAATTTTTGATACCAATCATGATTTGTCACTGTCTCATTTATAATTTACAAAACACTGTTAGACAAATCTATATCAACACAAACTTTGGTATTATTATTGTACTTGCTCCAAACTGACCTGATCCACTTTGAAGCTTCATAATGAAAATAGTCAGTCAGACTCATACGTAAGCTTTCTGTTGCCTTAGCTCTCAATGTCAATGTGAAACTTTGCCCAGTTTATTTCTGTTGGACAAAAATTTGCTGTTTTTTTTCCAGACCTCATCTTGGTAATGCAGACAACCAATGTTAAAATGTACTTAAGTATAAAAAGTTAGTTATTACAGTGGTAACATTTAAATGAAAATGATAGTGTAATATATACTGATGTATGGAAATATATAAAGCCAAGGTTCCTATTCCAACAAGGTCGAGGAACAACAATGATAATCTGTTTTTATCAGCGCAGTCACCAGCCAGCAGCTGAAACATCCCAGGGCGCAGTGATATTCCAGAAGATAACCAAATAAGAGATGAGTGGAAAGCGAGGACTGAAAGACAGGTCTTAAGAAAATGAGTTGATATGACTGAATTACTTCCTCCATGTTTTAGTGTTTTTCTAAGTGGCAGTTTTAGGTTTCCATCAACTTCTTTGTTTCTGGCATTCAATGAGCTTCTTTTGTATATCATTTGTCACGATATGAAAAACTGCAACACCTAAAAACATGTCTTCCAACAAAACTACAGCAAATGACCACATGGTGGTGCTAAGAAACAGTTTTAAAAACTCAATCAGCCACCGCTTGACCATTATTTCTTTGCATCATGACAATGAAAAACAACAAAGTCATCATTTAGAGAAAAGCATATCCTCATGTTTATAACTGAGTAATTCATTTTTTTTTCAGCCTACCGTGGACATGATGATGGCCAGAAATTCTTGTCCCTGGAACTCCTCTACAGAGCCAACTTTGATGTCAGACAGGCCCACCTTACCCAGTAGAAGTCGAATCTTCTCACACTGCAGTTACCAAATAACACAAAGACAATATCAAGGCATGCTTTGAAAAATATACTTCAGCAACTTGATTTGTATGTGGAGTTACACTGAATTAACGCTGTCCTTCTGCTCTCTCTAGAAGCCATATAAACACTGAAAAACTCAATTAAAAAAAAAAAACTATTGATTACATATGATCTCTAAATATTTGATTGATAAACTGTGTGGTGTTACCTGCTTCCTGTAAGGAGCGATGATACCGATGTCAGAGACACTGACTGGGTTGTACAGCTTCTTGGCCAGCTGGCAGCAGTAGAGCATGACCTGAACAGCCTCCACTGGGTTGAACCAAGATGGGTTGTTACCCTCTCTCATTTCTGTACCCTAGGAGCAGAGCAAAGCCCGTCAGATAAATCTAGACGGTGAACTGCGGTCAAATTCTTTCAGAGTTCTCACCCTGACGCCATGGACAAGCAGAGGGAAGTCTTTTTTGGGAAGGATTTTCCACTGGCAGAGAGAGTCTACGGTGGTCCGGGGGGCTTTCACAACCAGCTCATCCTGGTAGAAGAGCTTGGAAGGTAGTGTTAGCAAGGCCTCATGTGAACGGTAGTTGTAGATCAGCTTCGTCACCTACAATAGTAAGACAAAAAACAAGTCATCATCATTTATGCAATTTAGTTTTCCACAGCGCTTTTGTAATTCTTTTTACTCCGAAAGCTAACTAGTTTCAAAGTTAGCAACAAAATAAAGACAGATGATTATGTAACACACTACATGCAGTGTCATGTAGCTCAGCCTCTGCAACATGTGAAACATTTGGGCTATTTTAGACAATGTCAAAAACACATTTTATTGTATTCCAAGAACACCCACCAGGTTAGGGTTGTAACCCCAGTCATGTCTGGAGTAGAGTGGGTTGGCCATCAGCCTCTCTAACAAAGACACCCCCAGGCCAAAGGCAGTGGCCAGCTTGGACTTCACCACTGGACCCAACTGACAGGGGTCTCCGGCCAACACTATCTGAGCAGATGATGTGGAAATTTAAGATGATCAACAATCAACAAAACTGAGATTTGTTATTAACTCACTGCTTTATGTTTGGAACTATTCGTCCCTCAAAACCCCACATCTATCCAAGATCATTTTTATCACAGACTTCATAAGCATACAAGATTCAAGATTCTTCGAGTCAAGAATCAGTTACATTAAATATGCAGGGAATCCTGCACAAAACCAGATGAGACCACTGACATGGAAAAATGATGCAGAGAAATATTAACAGGTAAAATGACTGATAGAAAACATCAGTTCTTGTTATAAGTCAACACTAGAAACACAAGTGATCCAAATTACACCTGATACCTATGAGAAACATGCTTACACACAAGGGAAAAGTACTGGGCAGAATTCTGAACATCAGATATTACTTTATCAGTGAATTGGTGCTGACCTGTCCATCCTTCTCTGATATGAGACTCATGGGAATCAGGGCCTCTGGTTCTGTGGCCTGGCCTGACTCATCCAGAAACACATGGGTAAAATGTCCCACACTGAAGAAAAAGAAGTTAGTTGGAGGACTTCAAAGTAGAAGATTTGGACAAAAGATGCTGATTTAAAAACTAAACTGACAACTATCCCTACTGCAGTCTGCAGGGTCTTACTGTATTCCTACGCTGTGGAACATCCCAGCACTGGAGCACGTGCTGACCACGATCCTGTGAAAAGAGGCATGACGGATGTCCTCTCCAGCCTTCGAGTACTGTCTCAGCACCTCTGGGATGGACTAATAAAAGCAAACAATTATATTACTGTGGCATTTATACTTCAAATGATAAGCCAGTGTGTACTAAAAGTAGAAACAGTGAGAGTGTGAGTATCAGTATAGAATCTTATTGCACACTGCAGCATGTATGTTGTTATGTTTTCATCCAAACTCAGTAAATGACGGGTGTCTGGTGCCTAAATTTGTTCAGTACCTCTTCCTGCCTACAGGATGCATTCACACGTGCCAAACTTGCAGCATGCAGGAAGCCACTGTCGTGTAAGCGGATGCAGATGAGGTCAGCAGCACTGTTGGAAGGGGTACATACAAGTACCCGACTACTGGGCAAAAAGTGATAAACCTGTTGGCAGAAACACTCCAGTTAGTCACACAAGCTTTGAGCCAAGCTTTTACCCAAATGTTTTTTCACATGTACCTGCAGAATGGCCTCTATGAGGGTGATAGTCTTTCCAGTCCCTGGAGGTCCAAACAGCACATATGGAGCTGGCCTACACTCTCCTGCCAATATCCTCTTCACTGCTTCCTTCTGAGGAGGGTTAAGGTTGGGGTTGAAGAAATGCCCTTTGCTGGGAATAGGTTTAGATGGTAGTCTGCCATCTAGAGGGATTAAATATTTGTTGTTGTTTCGGTTGATTTTTATATAAATGAACAGGCAATGGATGGTTATACCAAAACAGAAATATAATACTTGCACCTTTGGTCTGCGTAGCCTTAGACTTCATGCCGACTGAGAAGTTTGACATCTCCCCATTTCCTAAGAATGGAGCCTGGTTGGAGAAGGCAGAAATATTATTCAAAACTAGACCTTAGTTTGAAGATGTTTTCTGAGTTGCTTACTTTCACCTCATTGTCCTTTGTAATTTTGTTTTGCTCAGGCTCCTCAATCCAATCTCCTGTCCACTGAGGAGGCTGAAGAGTCACTTTGGAGGGAAAGAGAACTAGAAAACAATGTTTAAATTTTAGAGGAAAATCGAGAAGAGTTCATTTGCCATCTTATATTCACATATATGAATGGTTTTGAGAGACTATTCTATTTCTCACAACAACCCAAACTCCAAGCACTGAAGGAATATTGAAGGAATGCAACTTACTTTCCCCAAACAGTTTAGTCTGTTCAAGTGCATAGTGACATCGCCTCGTGGTCAACCTGATGAGGCAGGCAGTGAAAACACTGGTATTACAACTGTGAGGTATTATTCTGGTTGAGGTATGTGACTGAGCATACTATCTCGTCTAACCTGTTGAAAGAGAACTCAACATCAAGTGGCTCCCCCAGGTAGGCTCGCTGAAACTCGGCGTTCACCCTCAAACTGACATCCTCATCGTTAATCTGAGAGCCAAGACAGAGCAAAACATCAGCTCCACATTCACACAGCAGTATGTTGATCGTGGAAAATGCAAAATGTTTGTACCTCCGTGACATAGCTCACATACTCCATTAACACACCGTCCCTCTGTGCTTTTTTCAGTACAACTCTGTCACCTGCAAAGACAGCTCTCTTCCCGTCAATGATGAACCTTTGCAACCATTTAACAATCAAAAGCTTTAAGCTTTAAGCTTTAAGGCATTCTCACCTATAAAAAGACTGGGTCTGCCTTCAGCCAACCCAAGAACTTCGAGGTGCAGGTAGACTGCTCCTTTTCTGAGAAGTGCCCCGTTGATGGTGAATTCTCTGAGCTCCATCTCTGCATGCAGCTCTTCCAGCCAGAGAAGGGTTGAGAAACGTAAAAGCCTGTTTGATGGTGACAGTGCCTGAGGGAAGGCATAAAGCAGGAGAAAAAAGTCTGATATCCATTATGATCTCTGGAAGACTTGATTTGAGATTACACTTTCTTTCTAGAGAACACAAAAAAGAGCATCTCAAACAGACTGCTTCCACACAGTGAATAACTTCCACTTAATATCAAACTTGTCCTTGCTAGTTTAATAAAGATGCCCAGAACTTTACTAGCCAGAGTGCTTTAATGCACCGTGTAACAACACATTTAACGTGCAAGTGGCACTGATCCAGCTCTTAATTATGAAGTCTTACATTGTTAGTTTCATAGTAGTAACCAGCCTTTTACTGTTGCCCTCACCTCTCCAAGGCAGGGCTGAACTACCAGAACATCACTCTTTGCTTCCACACAGTCTCTGAGAGCCTGGGGCACTGGATAGCTGGGTAGGAAGTTAGGCAGCCGTCGCTTCGAGAGCCTACTGGTAGAAAAGTGTCAAAAATGTGACGTCACTCTTTCTGTTAAAAAGCAAAACATTTTTTAGATACATCTAATATATAAAATGCAGAAAGGCGTTAAACTTAAAAAAGGATGTTTTTTTGTTTGGGTATGCTTCATTCATCTATTGATCTTTTCTAATCAACTGCATTGCTTGAAAACAGTATGTATAATTAAATTGTTACTGTGTCAGGTATGTTGTCAAAATTAGATATATTATTTCAAGCTTGTCGTCCTTCCTTAGGCAGCAATAGAGACAGATGGTTTTGTACCGTGGTTGGTCTTTTGGAGCAGTCACAGTGATCACATGAGCAGGTGTTGCTAAAACAGGGCCAGCATCACTGGGACTGTAAGGCACAGAGGGCTGCAGCAAACTGGTCTCCTCACTGCTCACAGTGACCTCCAGGCGCCTCCCGATGGTGAACGAGGAGAAGTGCAGTAACAGGAGCTCAGCACACCTCCCAAGGCTCCTAGGAATATCCCACATCGCATCAAGCACAGTTTAATAAAAAGAAGATGTCTTTGATGTGTCATTAAAGCTACAGAAAAAACATATTATTAGTCCATGCGTCCTCCTTCTGTGTCTGCTGTTAAAAAGTGTCACCCAAAGTGGTACAGGCAATTTAACTCACTTAGCTTGGCAGGCAACTTCGACAGCCAGCCTCTCTCCTGGTGCAATATCCACATCTCTTTCCTCTCTCCGAACTCTGGATGCATGGTTTATGTCCTTCTGCTGCTCATCATTTTCTTTGACTAACTCTTTGCCTCCATTTGTGTGGTTTTCTGAAGGCTTTGGGCAGTTTTCTGAAGGCTCTGGGCAGTTTTCTGAAGGCTCTGGGCAGTTTCGTTGCAACTGTAGTTCTTCCTGTGTCAGGGGTTTTGAGCCTTTTACAGGAACTAGAGTGAACTGTTCTCTTGAGTCCCAGCCAGCAAAGTCACAGCACTTCAGCCTGTGGGTATCTGAACCTTTATTTCTGTCATAAGAGAAAAAAAAAAAGACCTTTGATGTTTTCATGCTGCAGATCAAAATACTAACAGGTAACAAAAGTTGTCCTGGACGGTACCACCAAAATATAACAAATCTTAACCATATTTTAAGGAGGCTAGTGGTCACTCACTGTATCCATAGTACCAGGCTCCGTTCATCCCCTATCATCACATCTCCAAACTGGCCATACGTTGTTACTTCCAGGCCGCCTTTGTCTTCAAGAATGTTACTGAGTTTATCCTCCGAAACAAGTGGCAAAGGACATTTTGCACTGCAAGAAGAATTTTTTTTTAAAATCAGATCAATAAATTAAATAATTCAAAGTAAAACTGAGAGAAATATTACAACCATTCATAATCTCTTATTTCTCTCTTAGAAGATGAACAATAAGTTCATGTTTGCGCCATCTTTCATTAAGTAAAATAGTGACACTGACACTATTTCTACTTTTGTGCAACAGATTTATTGCTGGCTTTACCATGCTGGTGTATTATAATATATACATAAATATATGAGCCAATTTAGAACCCAGTTTTTTGCCTTTTCAGACTCTGAGTCATCACTTCAGCCTCTGTTTTTACCCCACATTTCACAGGCAAACACTCAAGAAAGAAATACAGATGAATTAACAGAATAAGAAACTGGTGATTCTTCATATATAAGGCCTTCTGGCACAGCTATACAGTATGATTAAAACACTTTTGGTCCATTGTTTAGATTTGTACCTCTCAAGGCAGGGTGCCATGCACAAAGCTCTCCAACTATAGAAGGATTGACTGCTCTCCACCATTACCAGGTTGACCAGGTCCCCCTGCGAAGGCTTGTAGAGTGCAGGCAGCAGCAGAGATTCAAGGGTGAAGAAGACACTGTCATCCACAACTCCACTGTTACCATACACAGTGGTCACATGCACCTGAAGACAGATCACCATTCAGCAGAATGTTAAAATAGTGTAACGATGACAGACACAAATTAGGGCTCATAACCTTGATGTTAGTAGGTTGACACAAAATTTGGATCACTCTTTACCTTGTAAAGGCGGCAATAGCGTAAAGGAGCTACAGACTGTGCTTGGGTGGTCCACTGGGATGGATGGATGAAATATTTAGCTTGGACCCAGTCTCCTTTCACTGGCTCATAGCCTTGTGAAATGGAGGGGGAAACATAAACTCCAGTGGTCAGGAAAAGCAAACAAGAGTCTTGAGCCATGTGTATATACATGCTAGTGTTGTTGTTATTTTTGTAAGCCACAGGCAAACAGCAACTGTAAAATATCAGAGCTTGCTAGAACAGTAAAGAGCTTTAATTCTGAGGGTGACTGGTCAAATTTCAACTGGGGAAGTTTATGCAAAGCAAAATATACTTATAAAGCCCTTTTAGTGCGTGCATAGTGTGTCTAGTAAATGTTTCAGATCTCAGAGAACAGGTTGGCTGATGGGGCTACATTATTTTGACAAAGGCTGCTGATTAGGCATTACAGCTTAGTGTGCATCAGTACCATCGCAAAGGCTGCAGCATGGAAAGTATGTTGTCTGGTTGATGAAGCCTCCATCCCCATCAAAAGACGTGACTGTGCCAATGAGAGGCCTCAGCTGCATACAGTCACTTTCTAGGGATGTTCTCCCACCGTCCTCCCAAGCATCTGCACTCTTCTCCACCTGCATTACAGTAATGTGTGACACATTTTTTACAACATTTATGATAACTGGCAATTTTCCAAGCCTTCCTTGCATTATTATTACCAGGGACAGACAAAAATACCTAAACATTAGAAACAAGCTAAATTCAGACATAAAATTCTATAACTATTTTGTCCCCAATCATGAAGGTCAAGACAGCAACAGTATACACCAATATCTGAGTTTATATGCATGACAAAGTTATTTTGTACGTATCAAGTGTTGTTTTTTCTTTCAATGACACAGCATACTGACTTCAATCTCTGGCTACAGACAAAGGACACTCACTCTTACAGCTTTCCATCCCCTTTGGGCACCATCTCTCACTGCGATGCAGTCAACCAGGTCCCCCTTTTTTAGTGGCACTCCACCTAACACCTCCGCGCTTGTGAAATAGACCGTATCGTCGATAATGCCGTAGTCGAGGCACAGTTGGGTCACCATGCTTCCCCGCAGGTGGCGAATATCCTCGATGCCTTGTCAGCAAGAGACATTGACCAAAAAAAAAAAATAACTACCCTTCCTTCTTTAAGCTGTTTTAGGGTTTCATTCAATGGGATTAGAAAGTTAAAAGCTACTCAAAGTTAGCTTATCTAGCAAGACTAGAGACAGCCATGCAATTACCCGTTGCACCAACAAAAATGCCTTCTTCATCCACCTCCTCTGTCCTCCACAGTGGAGAAACCAGCTTGGACAGCATATATCGCACAGCAGTCAGCATGTTTCTAAAGATATCGAGGAAGCGAAGAAGGAAAATAGAGTCTGAAAGTATAAGAAAGGTTAAAATTTATCCAACACGACTAGCTTAGCAATTATCACCATCCAAAATTTAAAACAGGTCGCCGTACATTTTATAGTATTTGCATGAACACAGAAAAATGTACTTATTTCAAACTAACCCTCGCAGGAGAAATACAGAACAACACACCTGGCGAGGTAGTAGACTCGTTGGATTTTCTAGCTAGCGTGGGTGCAAAGTTAGCGACATGCCGTAAGTGAAAACAGGCGCGCATCCGGTTCAAGTCCGAAACACTCTTAGGATACGCGCACGTGGAGTGTTTCGTGACCGGCGTAAAGGTCCAATAATTCAAACGAGATAAAGCCCTTAAGACACTAAATTGAAACTGTAAGCAGCATTCAAATATCACATATGTTTTGGTTTGAAGTCGTCAGACGTCCTTAAGTTTGAACAGAGGATGATCTGGTAGCTTGTCATCCTACTGGGAAAAGGACAATCGCCATTGCTCCAGGTGGGTGTGGTTTCACCTCGAGTTCGGCGTGTTGGTCCAAGATGAGTTTTTTTTTTTTTTTTATTGTCAATGTACAAATCAACAAGGCATCACTTTCAAGTGAAAACAGTCTAACAAGAAAAAGACTGAGCAATCACAATAATAACAAAAAGATAACTTACATAAAACACACACACAAAAAAAGAAAGAAAAATAAATAAATAAAACACAAGCGGTCAATCAGGAATTAAAGAAGGTACTCATATAGACATTGGGCTTTTTGAGAATTACATTTCATACATTTTTATATATATATTGATCTCATTTTGAAATGCTTTAAATATTGGAGTAACTTTTAAAAAGCGACATTTGTGTATGAAAAACTTAGCCAAGATGATTAAATTATTATTCCCAAACTGTGCTTTCTTGTCCTCCACTAAACCAAAAAGTATGTTTTTGTATGTTAATTAATTGGATCATTGTAGTTTGTCCAATTTTGAGGTGTTCAAGATGAGTTGACGAGAATTTTTTATCCTCCTGACTACCAGGAAAAAAAATACTGTCCAATCACAAATATTTGAAGATTCCCCAATCTTTGTGAGGTTATTAGAATACTGAACACATTTTTTTGGAAAAAAAATAGTTTTTTTATATTTCAGATATATTACTAGTATATTACAATGCTAAAATACAATAAAAAATATTCAGACAGTGTTCAGATCTGTTGTCAAGAGTCCCATACAAAATATGCCACCAAAATTTCAAGCGAAAATTTGCTTATTAATAAGTTTTATACACTTACTTTTCCTCTTCCCATAAATTGCACTTCCACTGATGGATGCCATTTTCCTTAATAAAAAAGAGAAAGGTACCAAAGCCCCACTCCTTCACATCTGGTATCATTGAAAAGCCCCAAATGTCCTCTGTAGATAGCATGAGGAGTTTATTCAGTAGTGTGAAGTAAGTGGAAGATATTTAGGTTAACAAATTTGTCCTCCACAGAGGACAAATTTGAACTACTGGTAGTCAGAAGGGTATGGTAGGCATACTGCCTACTGCTTTTCCATGTGGAATGTTGTATAATGCCTACTTATTCCAGTGGATGGCGTTAATTCACCAAAACCTGCCACCTGCATAGACAACCAGCGTTAGCGACATGCGTGGTAGGAAACAGTATGCAAGGTAGAAAAATGTTCCAAAAAGAGTAGGACATCTGGGGATTTTGGTATACTGCTGATTTTGCAACTTTTTGTATAATTCCTGCAACATACTCAATTTCAGCCAAAATTGTAGGCACCATTATTGTAGGCTATGCAATTTGGGAAAACAGCCATTGTCTGTGTTCAGATGGGAATGGGGGCCTGTACCATGCTCTGGTTGACAATGCATTATGAGAGGACATGAAGAACAGGGGGATGAAGTACCTACAAGTTTACTGTGTGGACAACACCCTGGTCATGATGGCCGACCCTGTGTGGACCTTTTTGAAAAGGGACTTTGTGGGTTTTGAAATGCATTCTGTTACATGTGTCGAAGTACAGAAATGATAACTTATGTGTGAAAACAGTTTGAAAGACAGTATTTAAGGTGATAATGTTACACATAATACTTTTACAGACACACAGAAGCTGAAGAATTATACTCACAAAAAGGCCCAAAACAGGCAAAGAACAAGTACTTGAGGGCTGTGATCCTCTGGCCCCATCGTAGCTGCAATATAAACTACTCTGTGGTGGTAATTACTGGCTGGGCCAAAAACCCCTTTTAAAAAACACTGTCTATCAACACAATTTGTTGCTGCATCCAGGTTAAAACAGCCTCACACAAAGATTCCTCTTCCAGATATCAATATATTTTCTGGGCCCCAGTGCATTTAAGAAGATTTAAGATTGCCAACCTGGAAAACTGTCCTATAGTCTACTGAATATAAAGTGAACATTCACATTGATGTGCTCATTCTGTACTTGTATGATAGGTTTCTGCATCCCATTAGCATGGGGCTAATGTTGATTGACTTCTTTTCACTGTAATTGCATTGCACTGTAACTATATTCACATGTAGTACACAGAAGGCAGTTTGGAAAACAGCCTGCATGGTGTAGACTGGTTGGCTTGCAGACCTGGAGCTTTGGCTCCTGTAGTAAATACAATGTGACACTAGATGGCGGCAAAGACAACAGAGAGGATTGTGATTCTGACCCATGCATCTTGGTCAGAGAGAGCGGAAATAACTCCAATGGCCAAATTGTGGAGTCAGTGTTCTCTGCCAGGTCTGAAATATCTGTTGTCAAGTCACAAGAGAGCTCATGCAGACCCTCAGTGATAGCTGCCTCGTAAGTTTGTTTGGCAGGAGGCCAAACTGGTTTAAGGACATGGAGAAGAAGAAGTTAGTTGGTGTTGTAATGTCTGATTTTCAGAAGCCTGTGACACATTAGATTATGAAGGGATGATGGGAGAACTGAATAACTGTTGTTGGCGGGTTTTTAATAATGCATTGTTACGGTATATAGCTATTTAAATGACAGAAAACAATCTGTGCGAATCAATGAAAAGAGAGGTGAAACTTAAGAAACATGGAGTGCCTCAAAGAAAATGTCTTGGGCCACTCCTGCACACTATCTTCACTAATGATGGTCCTATTATTTTCAGAAAGTCACATATTTCAGTGGCTACTGTTGAATGAACCATATATTCAGCAGAATTCAGCACCAGCAATTTAAATAGAAACTCAGGAAGTTAAAATCAATTGTTGACAGATATGCAGCAATAAAATTATATTAAATGTAGGGATGGGTACCAAATAAGGTACTTTTATAGGTACCAACCTAATTCTATCAAAAGAACTGGGTACAGATTGATGTAAAATTAAAAGGTACCATGTTGGTACCTAAATGCATCCTTGTGACTATGAGGAAGTGGAAGAGTAGGTGATTTTCCATGCTGGACATGAGCACAGCATTACAAAGTTTTAATGTAAAGAATAAATATGTTAAATTGAAAAAATATATACATTTTAGTATTGATCAAATATTTTTTTTTACCACAAAAACACTGAAAATTGTTACCGATTGTCAGGTATCAGGCATTAGTACCATATCATAAATGCATCTAGAACAACCAGCTTAATGATAGGAACTCTTCACACTTTATCCTGCAATTCATAGCCTGATCTCTACATTAACCATGATAAAGTAGGCAGAAAAAGTCAGATTTCTGAGTGTCATCATGGATGATAGGATTAGCATGTGGCTCAGAGACTGGGTCATACTTCAGCAGTGATCAAACAATGTGCAAAAATACCCTATAAAAAAATTAGACAGGTCCAAGATCCTCAGATTCAAGCTTTGTTTCTTTCTCACCTGGATCCTAATAACCACACAAAAACCATGGTTAGTGATGGTTACCATATAAGATAATGCTATCAATAGAAATTTGTATTTTGGGGGGTTTAAAAGGATAAGATAACATGCAATAACATATTAAACATTGATTCATGTAAGGACACCCTTGTACGGTATTTTTATGTTGGCACCTGGTCATCCTCAACATGTAGTCTAAACATGTAGTTATATGTGATTTCAGCATCTCCCTTTCTCCTCCTGGGTTTTCCTCACCTTGGTAATTGAGGGTATGTCAACATGGATAAGATTCTCCTCTGTGTCTACAGTACTGTGATAACCCTGTAAATAAGAATCAACAAATAGGCATTAATTCATGCATCAAATCTCACCAAAATGAAAACATTAAAATATCAAATGGTTCAGGTTTGTTTGAGTTTTAAATTGATTTGATATTTCCATTTGTTTCTGAAGTCACATCTAATTTCTCAAAACCTTTTTGGCTCTTTTCATTTGCAGTCAGCAAAGATTAAATAATTTAATTCCCAAACACATTAAAACGCACAAAGAACATTGTGCCAAGGGGCAAGTGGAGTGCTTGGAAATCAAATTCTATTCACATTACGTCAAAGAGAGGGCTAAAGAGGCAGCAGAGAGTGTGTGTTTTCTCAAGGACAAATGTTAATTTGATGCAGTGTGGCGGATTAAATTTGAATGGTTTATGTTTTGATTTTGTTGTTTAAATCAAATGTGCACATATTTTTATTTACAGTTCGAATTTTCATTAATCAATTCAATATGTTTTTTTAAATGGGTTTTATTAAATAATATTGTTCAGTTATATTTGCCTTTTAAAATACATTTATTAATAGACTGACCTCAGCATTTTTAGTGCATTCAATTGAATATCAAAATCCAAATTTATTTATTTTATAAAGTCTGAAGAGTTTAACTTAAACTCTTAAACTCTTTGTATTTGTGACAATTACCTTTTTAATGTTTAAATTTGATATATTGTGTTTGTCCCCCCCCCCCCCCCCCCCCCCCCCCCCCCAATTCAATACACAGTTTACACGATTTGTAAAATTTGTTTATCATTTTTTAATAACGTTGTTCCACGTTTTTTTAGAAGCTGGGTTATGCTTGGTTGACCTGTTAATAACCGTCCATAGAAACCAAATCAGACTTGATATCATAACTGTTTCTTTGTTTGGTCTTCGCTGGTTGGCACAACCCTGTTTTCACCACAAGAGGGCAGCAGCAGACCCTTTGTGCACTCCAAAAATTCCTGGGAATAGAGTGCAACTGAGGCCAAGAGTCAAATAAAACCAGATTCAAATCTCAAACTCTGTGTTACTATAAGTGGACACTCTACTTACCCTGTGTAATCACCAAAAATTGCCATAAATTATGGCAGCTGCAATGGGCGGAAAACACGTTGTCTTTGATCAAATTTTAAACATGGACTCAGACTTCCCCTCTGTAACAAGCAGATGTACAACTAAAATGTGTAGGGAAAAAACTCATTGCTGGCCAGAACTAACAACACATTTGTTTCTCCACATATGCCTGGTATTTAAGAAGTGAAAGATGATGTTTTAAGAACCTGTTTAAAGAACAGGTTGTTAGGGCAGATTTAAATACTGATAGGGTAAGCAGGACCCTGACTGTAGCATAGAAGGCTTAGCAAACGGCACCTTTCTAAAACATTCAAACACTGTACCCCACATGGTAATTTGTAGATTGTTCTTTTTTTTTTTTTTTACAAAAACTGACAATATTTTGGTACCAGTTGGCCTAATGGTTGAAGGGCATGCGTCATACATCACAGAGACTTAAGTCCTCTTAAAACAATCACCATCCTTTTGTTTGATTAGCCTAAAACTGAATGGCCTGCCTATACACATTTAACAAGACCCATGGAAAACTAATATGAAATATTTATGGATCTAGCACCCTCTACTCGTGAATGGACTCCTCCATGAGCAGAAGTCAGTGACCTAGTTACATAGGAATGGCAAAAATCAGTAGTTTGACGAGGTTAACAAAAAACAACAATGCACTGAGCTCCTTTCCCAAAATCTCTTTCTTGGATGAATCCTTCACTCTTAGGGAGTCCCACAATGCGTGTGGATGGGGGATGTTGCTTGACTTCATTTGTTTGTTTTTATATGTTTATTTATTTATCTATTTTTAACCTGTGATTACAAACTTTAACCGTTTTTCTATGTTTTTTTTTTTTTTACCTTCTCTTCTCTCCAAGTATCTGCAACCAACCCCATGCACCCTAGGAAACTGATTCACTGAACCACATTAGCTATGTGTGAGCATATGCTCCAGCTGTGTGTGCCCAGTAACATAATGTAAACTCACACCAAGGGATAGTCATGTTACAGTATTTGCTGGGTCAATACAAAAGTACAAAGGCATGATGACTGCAGAGCCTTGTCCTAGACTCTAAATTTAACAGGTACCACTGATATGATGAGAGTTAGTAATCAAGCACCTCAAAATCCAGGAGGTGGCTCCAGTATGCTGTAGACAAAGGGGGAAAACAGTTAAAAATGTGTTCCTGCATGAAGACTTCAAGTGCATTCAGCAAAATGCTATTTCTGTGCAGATGTGTAGCTCTTCCTGCATTGCGGAAGTGTTGAAGTCTGCAGTTCCTTTAGTATCCACTTGAGGCTGGCTCTGGATGTATCAGAAACCATGTAAGTCCCATTTCCACCAAGCGGTGTGGTATGGATCAGTACAGTCTCATCCTTTTTGCATTTCCACAGCCAACCATGCCCCCTCTTGGTAGGGAACGTGTAAGCATGAACCCCGTAAATAAATCCAAAGACGAAGAAAAACGCAACACAGTAAATAAAGAGATAGGATGGAAGACATCCAGCAATTCATCTTCTTTGTGATTGCCATGTGACTTTTTTGTTACAAAGTGCAATCAAACTTTGTTTCAGAGAAGACTGTGTGCCGTGAGGAGAAATACAGCAGCCTGTCGCACAGTTGGTGATGATACCTTAATCAAAAGACTGCAGTGTTCATATCTCCATCTTCTGGGGTCGGATGGTATTTCTGGCACCCCAACAGAAGGGTACCAAAAAGTGGGATAATATGGGTTGGCAACTTGGGGACCTATCCTGGAATAAGTCAATGAAAATGCCACAAAATGCGTACTGTACAGAGACGAACTGAACTGAACCACTTGGTGGAAATGGGGCTATACACGCCACGCCAAAAGAAGACTACTCTCACAGTAGAAATAAACATGTTTACAGCCTGGTACAAACATTCTCTCCCATCTGAATAGCCAATTTCTCTAATGCCACACACTGTTTAAGGGTTTTCTCTGACTCAGCAGTTAAGAAGATATTAAGGTTGCGAATTTGTCCAATCAGAGGCACAGCTCAGCTCAAAGCTCAGCTGATTGACATTGTCACTGTTAGTAAGGGTGCTTAAAGCCCACATAATTTTCGGTATTGCCCATGTCGACAATGTGTATTTGAAATCCTGTTTCAGAAACAAATGGCTGATGTCACAACTATGTCTACCTGTTACACAGTCTTTGGATTAGATGCTGTCAGTCACTAGTTAACAGGGTCACAGATTACACTGAAACACCAGCAACTTCTGTGGCTGCCAGATATTAGATGTTCTTTTGTTTTTGTTTTTTGTATCCAAGCTCGGTTGACCAGATCTGACCTTAAATAAGTAATATTAACTGCTGATAATCTTAATCCAATTTTTTACTTTGTGTGGTCCATTAAAAAGTTGGTTCCAGACTCACTTTATGACCTAATATGACATTGACTCAATATGGAAGGTAAATAATAAGTGAACATTGAAATTGTGATTAATGGAAACAGATGTCATCCGTACAGCTACTTTTAATAAGAAATGCTTAAATTGAAAAAAAAAAAAAAAAAAAAAAAAAAATATATATATATATATATATATATATATATATATATATATATATATATATATATATATATATATATATATATATATATATATATTGTTATTGTTATTTTAGATGTAGTTTTCTGCCTGCACATAAAGTTTTCTGGCTTGTTTATTATAAACTAGGTTGTATACTTAGCTGGCTTGTGTACTTGTCTTTGGCTAGAGAGAGTTTCTGGTTTACCGACACATATTTATGTCTTGATATTTCACAGACTGTAAATGTCCACTGGTAATGCAGTCATAGGTATCAAGTTGAATTTTTGTTTTCAAACTCCTCTCTGGGGTACAGGTTGGATTTCTCCACTGAAAAACATCTGAATATTTGTCCACTCACTGATGTCTTCTAGCCACTCAGTGGTTTCTTACAAAGAGTTGTTTAACATCTGACAAAGCAATTTTATTTGGGTAGAAGACGCAATCAAACCATTGTACACCGCTGTTTACAAACAGTAAAGGGGTTGAGAGGTGATAGCTTACAAAATGACAAATAAGTGTTAAAAGTGCATCTTAAACATTAGATTTTACAGTATTTCACTTTCATACGGGGATCTGTATTTCGCAAAGACTGAGCATGGTGAGGATAAAAAAAATAAAAGCTCGGGTTGGGGAGTTAGCACCCGTACACATGATTCCTGGCTGCGCCCCTGCTCAGCGGCAGTCATATCACAGATGACAGAGGGGGGAAGAAGAAAGCACAAAGAGAGAGAAGGCAAGGAAAAAGACAGCGAAGGAGGAGGAGGTCTGCGTTAACTCCGCCTCAGTCTCGGCTCCTCTCGCAACCCTTCTTCACAGCTTCTCACGTTGAGGATAGAGAGAGAAAGAGGAGAAACAAGAAGAAGGGCGCACGAAGAAGAAAAGGAAGGGGAGTAGCAAAACGACCATGGCAATATCCGAAACCTCTCAGCTTGAGATAGTGTCCGATCACAGCACACCTCCACCACCGTCGAGCAGTGCACGGAGCATGCAGCCGCACAATAAACAGAGTCCAGATGAATGAGGAGCTATCTACCTGGGCCGTGGACAAAATGAGGGTCATCTACATCCAGAACGCCGGTTTCGTCGCAGCTTTCTCGCCTTTTAGATGTGAGTCGGTGATGTTGGCAGCGTTTAGGTCGACGGATAGTGTGAGCGAGCCAGTATTATCCTTAGCTAGATCATGCCAGTCAATGGAGGTGTGAGGGAATAATATCCAGGATTTTTTTTTCTTTCATTGGGATAAGACTCGCATGTACATTATAGCCAATCATCTTTAAAGAGAAAGTGTATCCAGGATTTGGATATCTGAATACACATTTCATTACAATATTTGATCTAGTATATGATTATTATTTTTTTATCCAGTGATATAAGATTATGTACCAGCCAATTTTAAACCGATAATGTCATATAAGACTGTTTTTGTGCTTTATCCGTCATGGATTGATTATATAGCGATAGTACAATGATTAAGTAGAAGTAGGATTCTCTGTCCACTTTGATCAAAGCTGTTTGATCAACCGAGACAATCTGGAAATGTTAGTTTCCACATAGAACAATATGACTAGTAGGCTACGCGTTATTCTTTGTAATTTATTTATTTATTAATACTATTATTAGACCTATAATATTATCGATTTCCTTAGGTAGCTAGTTTGACGTATTTAACAGTGGGAAGATTGTTTATACACTTCCCTAGTGAGATGGAAACCGCTTATTTATCGCCCCACCGGGGGGCCTCGCGCTCCGGGGCCCAGAGAGGTCAAACTTCCGCTGGTAAACCGGCTGCTGGAGGGGATCCCTCTCCTCCAGCTCAGGCTCCAACTCCACCCCTACCTGCCGGAAGCTCACCTGAGGGGACCCCGGCAAGCAGTGATGGACGAAGAAACTCGGGCGTGAAGAAACACCACCACAAACATAACCTGAAACACCGCTACGAGCTGCTGGAGACCCTGGGAAGAGGCACGTATGGCAAAGTTAAGAAGGCCATCGAGCGGCACTCTGGCAGAGAGGTGAGCCCAGTACTAAATTCTACTTCAATACTTTATTATGCAGGCCCGGACTGAAGCCTCAAAGTGTTTTGATGTTTTTTGGAGGCGTGTGCGCATCCCTCCTTAGGGAATTCCCCCTTTGCTCTAAAGGACTCAGGGGACAAGGCAGTTGTAGCTGCACACGCCTCGTCCTATGATGGTCCTCATGACCGGATGTTGAAGTGCAAATCCAGCTTCTAAGTGACTGATGTAACTTAGAGCTAAGCATCACAGAAACCCCCTACTTCTCCTTGAGTAACCTCTAGGTCCTGGTTATATTTCAGTTTCTATATCAATTCTTATTCCACTGTGTGTGTGTGTGTGTGTGTGTGTGTGTGTGTGTGTGTGTGTGTGTGTGTGTGTGTGTGTGTGTGTGTGTGTGTGGTTAACAGGTTAGTCCACTGCTCTTTGTTTCTTCATAAAGACACAAAATATTAGCTGTTGTGTCCCAGTAGGCTGTACATGTCTCCAAACAGTTTAACGTGTGGCAAAATTTGACCCCTGTGAGTCTGATCTGGCAGGACATGAGGAACTTTCCATGCACAGAGAATGCATGGGGGAAACTTTATTGTAGGTCAACAATGCCCCCTCCCATGCTTTCATAGCTCCTGGTAAACGCATGCTCGATGGGGGGAAACATAAACCCTCTGGTAAGGGCTTACTCTCTCTTGGCCTGTCCCACTTGGCTCCTTGTTGTCTCTTCAGTGTGTTTTCCTATTTATTATTGCCATAGCAGCAGCTCCAGTGTGAAGTATTTTACTTTCACTTGAGCTGTGAAATTGCACAATGGACATTGACTGCAAGGTCAGAGTATCATATTTCAAAATGGGTCAGTTTGGCATGCTGTTCCCTTCCAGTTGGCTTAAACTTCTGACTTCAGATGGCTTATTCAAGATTTTTTTTAGTAACAGCAGCACAGGTTCCATGCTTCTTTGTATTTATGATGTGTTCTAACCATACATTTAGCCTCTCTTGCTTGTTCTGAGGACTGGAAGTTCCATCTCCTTCCTTGAAAATAGATTTTTTAGGTCAAATCTTGGTGGCCTCGTGCCTTCCATTCTCCTGTAATCTGCTGTTATGTCCTTAAAATAGCACCCCGGTCTAAATAAGCATGTCAGTAAATGGGACTTCCTTGCACCACTGTGTTTCATGTGGGAGTTTGTATATCTAAGGAAAGTCCTTTGAGAATCCTCTCCACTGCACAGAGAGAAACAGCAGAATGCAGACGGAGCGTGACTTCTGGCCACCTCACAGGCCACGTGTGTGTCTGGCACTGCATCGCCAAAGTTTACTTGACCTCTGACCTGAAGCCTGTCCCATGAATGGAGGATACAGCAGCATTGGGAGACTGTTATGCAATCATCTTGTGTCCTTTTACTGTTTCTTCTTGATTTGCTCCACAAACGAGAAGAACAGAGAGGACTGAGTGAAGGGACAGACTAAAAGTTATGTGTGTCTGTGTGTGTGTGCACATGAGTGGAGCAAACTGAAGGCACTCGAGGAAGATTGATTAGATGTGGGCACATTCAGCATGTCAGCGAAAGTGGAACTGAGTGACTGCCTGGTCTGATCTACAAAGCCATACGTTGTAGTATTTGGCAGCTCAGTAGAACATTATATGCAGTGCAATAGATCATAGAGATCAGAGGGGAAATGTGACACATGCACAGGCTCGAGTGTTTGTGGAAGATGTGTCTCATGTTTGTACACTGGTGAGAAAGATGGAAAGGGGTTGTCTTTATGAAGTCTGTGCCATCTAAGCAATTAGAGTGAAAAGGTTATGGTGACAGCAGGGCCTAAAATGGGAAGTGACACATGAAAGGCCATCCACAGCAGGAAATGAGATTGGAGGGGAAGGTTAATATCCTGTGTGGGGAATCCATCGTACTCAGGGAGGGGAGCATTTAGCACGGATACACACAGGGGAAGCCCACTACCATAACAAGAGAGGGGCAGCCTTTGTTAAAGGGGTTAGGGAGTCATATTAATATGAGCTTAAAGCACCAGATTACATCATTGCCTAACAATGGATTCACTGGAGGGGTACGTGAAAGGGGGAAAACACTGACATTCCTATGCTACATGTAGTGCTGTTGATGAAGTATCAAGATTCTTGGATCTGATTGGGAATACAGGTCTCTGGAAAAGTGACAGTGTTCCCTCCAGCTTTCTCCATCTAACTTCATATCAAACACAGTCAACATAAGAGATGATCATGAGCGTCGGAAAACCCAGGGAAGAGCGAGCTTGCAATAAATACTTCATCAATTTTAATGGCCTGAGAAAGCACTGGAAGATGTCAGGCTTCAGTGAAGCGAAACATGGACTTTCACTTCAAATAGGCTCTTTTACGAACTAGGCTGGTTTAAAGGGGCAACCAGACAACGCAGGGCTTCAGTACCTGGCAGGGGCCAATGTGGGCAGCAGAGCAGGGCCTGTTTACTGTGAGTGACAGTAATAGGGATCCACTTAAGGACAAGCGAGGCTGTGTCAGCCAGCCAGGCCAGCTGGCAAGTGGCTGATCTGCAGTCCTGTTTAATGATCCACATCGAGGTCAGTGCGGGGAAACATGAGGAGATACATACAAGATACCTGGCTTTCTCTCAAGCCCAGTGTGGGGGAGCTAGTCTGTTAGCATACAGTGTGGGGTCTGAACCAGAACTGTTGAAGTTCGATTACTATCTTTCAAGGAGAGAAGACCGTTTTCAATCTCAATGGGGATGGTTCCAGAGTGAAAGTATACTTTATGTTTTTATATTAACTTTCTAGGCTCTTTCTCGTTTTTTTCCTAAACCAATGAATTCCTGAATTACTTCCTCCACTGAATCCAGGAACGTGACTCACATTCTGGCTTGCTGGTAAACACAGAAGTAAAAAAAAACAGTGGCTCACATTTTTGGGGATCAGTGGTAAAATGTTAATGAATCTGATGAGGTAAAGGAAAACATCAGTGTTAAGACACAAACAGCTTTTAACCAATTATGAACCCAGCGTGTGCACCCCCTCGGACCCCATCTTGTTTATTATGGTGTCATTTCTTTAAATTCTGTGTAATCAAGGCACGCTCTGGAAGGAGAACTATTCCGGTTTGGGGTTATTTTTATTGATGTACATGGTAATTAGCCTGGCACTTGCAACTGCCTGTGGTTTCTCCTGCATGAAATAAAGCTGGGCTCCTGAGAGTACCAATGTTGGGCTAGGAGAGGACAAAAGTTTAAACTAACAGGATCCAGAGTGAGCAGACTCCATACAGGCCTGATCAAAGCAAACCAAAGACCTGATTCCAGAATGTTTAGGCTACAATTATAGCAACATGTGCGAGACTGTGCATTCTTCATCGGTTCATTCGAAGATAGACACTAACCTCTCCTTTAAAGCCACAAGGCTAGAGTCCTGAGAGCATGCTGTCGCAGCTGCATTCCAACAGCAGTGATGAAAAAATAATCAAATCAAGTGAGGTACTGGATTGTTCAGTTTCTTTTACAGGCAAACCAGCAAGACAAGGAAACTGAATCACATCCTGCACCTTTTTCCTGATTTCTCTATAAAACTCCCAGAGGGTCAACTATCTCAAGCATGGGTGTTCAAAATTAGCATGACCGAAATAAGAGACAGGGAAGTAATTTAGTATCGTCTCAAGGTTCACTAACAGGGAAGGAAACACGGCTGTGGAAGTTAATACCGACATCTGATTTATGCAGGAGCACTCTGACCTTCGTGACTCCTCGACTTCCTCAAGAAAGCAGGAAAATTTAACACCTTGCTTACCTTTTTTATGAGACATGTGCTCCTCGTTGGCTCCAAGGATGGACATTTATCATGTTGGCCTGTCATGCAGTTGCTCCATCACTGAAATATCGCAACGACTACAGAAGTGGTTCCCCTGAAATCTTGACCATACCTTCATAAAATCTGAAGGAGGAACCCTGCTGATGAACCACTGGGTGATTCAGTACTCTAACTTGCTGAAACCATCATTACAGCAGCGTGACAAAGTCAATATTCACTGTCCCAAACCTGCGAATACAAGCTTACACTAAACCCAATGTTAGCACGCTAACATGTGTAGCAACATTGGGAAAATGGTAGATGTTCTCTGCTTGATAACTTCATTGTCAATACATGCATTTTAGCATTACTTTAAGCTAGCATGTGTTAGCATTTATTCTAAATAATATATAATGTGTAGCACTTCTCCATACTGGCACGGCTGCAGAGCCATGTGTGGTAAAAACTGCTGCGTCCAAATGGAATGTTGTCATAGAAACACCATATTTCACCTGGTCAACTAAATACTTGATTTCTGTGTGTACACAAGGGCAAGGGGCTAATACCCTGTTAAATGTTTGGGATCTGATCAACATGTTGAAAATATCTCCTGTCATTGCTTTAAGGCCTCCTTGAGCATCCATCAACACATGCATCCAAATAGACTGTATACAATGAAAGCATGTATACATGAATATGACTTTCATAGGCTGTCTTCAAAGTAAAGTTTGGGCCTCAGATAAGCTAACCTAGCTTACACACAGACTACAACCCACTGAATAATCAGCACAGTCGAAGACTAGGATGATCCCCCTTGGTTGATTCATTTAGCTGTTCTATTAGCAACACCTTCTGATGAGCTGTTACCTCTGTGGGACCTTTGGGGGACAGGGTAAATCAAGTGTTGAGGAAGTACAGTGTATTTAGTGGAGAGCTGTATCAGAGTTGGCTCACATGATTTAACTAAGCCATACATCACGTGGTGTACAGTATGTTCTCGGTACTCAGAGCCATGTGCATTTTAGAGTTCACAGATAAGATAATGAATGTGACATCAATGTGTTGTCTTTTAGTCTCAGTTTGCTTTGGCCATATCTCTTTCAAACTAAATGAGAATGTCTGTGTAATCAGTTAAAGCTGTAAGAGAAAGTACAGTGTGTTAGAGATATCTTAACAAGATGCAGCCAGGCTGTCTCTTCCTTTAACAAGTCTACATTTGAAGCTGCTCAAAGTCATGTGATCCAAGTGTGGTCTGTCTCTCTGTTTCAAGGTGGCTATCAAGTCCATTCGGAAGGAGAAGATCAAAGATGAGCAAGACATGGTTCACATCCGCCGCGAGATTGAGATCATGTCATCCCTCCGCCACCCACACATCATTTCAATATATGAAGGTGAGGACCTGTTTCATATCAGGACACACACGTACACACAACACATCAGAACACATCATCCACATAAACAAAAGCACATATATCCTGACATGCTTTGACATGCAGATGTCACAATAAGGCCTGGACTACAGCTCTGCCATGTTATTCATCTTCTCTGCATGAATTTTACTCATACCAGTAAAAGTCTGGTTGGTGATGGCTTTGACTTTGTGTGGGTCTGGATCCTTCCGAGTGTGTGTGTTCGCACGTGTTCACTGGAAGTTTGTGTGTAAGAGCGATGGTATTCTAAGGGATTGCCTCTCCCACATCTGAGGGGTCTCATCTCTTGTCTTCTGTGGTCTTGATCTTTGAGCCAGACATCTGCTGATACTTAAAAACAACTGCAGCTGGGAACCAGACTGTACTTAGATATATACATGTTTGTGTGTGTGTGTGTGTGTGTGTGTGTGTGTGTGTGTGTGTGTGTGTGTGTGTGTGTTTAATATATTAACTTTTACATATTTGTGTCTATGTATGAGCATAGGAAGACCCTGGATTGACCTAAATCAGCACAAGGCATGCACCGTGTCTGACCTGGCCCAGTGCAATGAAAAGAAAGGAAAGGCCTTAAACCTTCCCTGGAGCAAGGACCACATATTTTTACTCCAGGAAGAGACCCTCTAAATATCAGAGCTTTCAAGTCAAGCTTAAAAGGCTTGGATATTTACCACTATATTTTAAAACAAGCCCTTTTAAATGACCTTAACCTCACTGTAAGAAAGCACGGATCCCAGGTTGAACAATTCCCATTGAATTCTTTCACCGTATGGCTCTCGATTAATCATCCTTTATAATGTCGTCTGGGCTTACATGTGGGCAATTAAAGTCACAAGGCGCTGCAGCATGAGTAGGTTTCATATGATTTGTGGCTCATGACTATTTTTATGCCTGTGTCAACAAAGCAACAGGCTCAGTGCCCTTTTCAGTGAAACTGCCCTGGCACAATGGCATCTGGTCTATGTGCCACTGCCCAAACAGGCTTACCCACTGTCCTTTGTTCTGTGTCAAAGTCCTCAGGTTATCACTAATGTGTATTAGTGACAAACAGCACTATTTGTCATGGGAACGTGCCAGTAGTCAGCTGGAGGGCCAAAGTTTAATGGGTCTTGTGGAAGAATGATTAAAAGAACACCCAGCTTTATAAACTCCGAGCAGGCTGTGTCGTGTTTCTACATGTGCAGTTACCCTTTATAAGCAGTCTAATTTACCAACAATCGCAACCAGACCCATTGCCCTTGCTTTTTCTCCCCAAACCCAGCGTTTACTGTTGTGGCCTGGCCTCCGCCCAGCCTCCCTTTAGAGATATATAGGAGGCCCTGAGATTTGTGTATCCGGCAACACCCTCTTCAACAGCCCCTGCTAACTGCCTTGTGTGAAGCAAAGCTGAACCAGATGTGAGTGTGAAGATTGATTTTTACCACTCCCTCATATTCTGCATCCATCAGCATGCAGTGAGGGGCATCTGAAAGCGGATTTCACTCTTTGCTCCCCAGGCATATCTGAACTCCCTTTGTAAAGACATCTCTAAGAATGTAATGTATGACTGAGGCTGTAAAGTCAAGCCTGACAAACTAACACGAGTTAAAAGAATAGTTGGCATTTTAGGAAACACACTTATTTGTGCTTTGATACCACTCATGACACAGTGAATATGAGTCCACAGCCAGCAGCTGGTGAGTTAAATCAGACTTTATGGAGTCCACACTCCCAGCCAAAAAACAATCTGCTGCTGGAAGTGTCATATTTACCACAGATGTGAGAAACCTTTTCCTTTACGGTGGAGGGGGGGTTAAAGAAATAAAGCAATATAAAGCTAAAACAAACATAAAATCATTAATCCCGCTGTGAGCGAAGGGCCAACAGTTTTACTGCCTTCACTATGCTGCATTCTCTCAAGGTGACATCAGCCTGGATGGTAAGTGAAGCTTTGAGGAGCTTTTATTTTGGTGGTTCAGTTCAGTTATATAAGAGCAATTGAAGACAAAACCTGCTGAGGTATCCGACATAAAAAACAGATTAAAATGCTTAGTTTTACCATTCCCCAGCATTAACTGTACCCTGTCACTCCTCTCCTCAGTTTTATTGCCGGGCATTGTAGATAGATTTAATGTGGTTAACAGTGAGAAAAGACAGGATGTAGAATGCAGACAAAGACAAAAACGCATAAATAAATACATAAATACACACTTAAAATACATTTCATACTGTTTTTGTCTTTCCTACACACACAGGTCTAGTGCTGGAACCCTTGTAGTTTCATACACACACACAAAGGAACACAAACTGTAGAGGGCACAGTCGAAATCAGTGTTAAAAAATATTTCTAAGATGATCACGTTCTGTATTAAATTGCAGCAGCACTCTGCTTCTTGTCCTGCATGCTTGAAACAGTGGTCTATCATCAGTGCAGGCTGTAGGACAATAGGTGCTAATTACTCAGATGCGAGAGCCTGACCTGCGAACAAAAGCCCCAATGAGTGACAGTGAGCCTGTAGCGGTGGCCGCTGTACCCACCGGGCTGTAACAAACCCGGTTATGTAAGCCAGGTAATTACTTCACCACCAGGGGTCAAAGGTAAATGAGAGTACAAGCTGAGAATTGGCTCTGCAAGAAAAACCCCATCACAGATCACTGTGAATATCACCCCAGGTCCCCACTCTGTGCAGCAATCAGAGGGCTGGAATGTGTGTGTTTCTTCCTAAGCAGCCAGACAGACACGATCAGGGAGCATTAGCATCACTCAGCAACTGTGTGGGGATTATCTCTTTAAAAGGTGGGGAGGATAGAGTGTGACAAACTATGAAGGTGCTCACTCAAGGGTGCAGAAAGCAGAGGCCCTCACCCCCGGTGACCCTGCTGTGTGGGAAAGTCAACCCGGAGCGACGTGGCGGAGTGTGTTGTTGTCATGTCCTCGGATTTTCTTCCCTGTCTTTCTCTTCCCACACATAACCATTTTCATTCCCTTCATGCCAGGGTGCTGGGAGGGGAATATGTTGCCAAATCAAAATTATACAGGCTACGTACAAACACAGAATGATATGTTTGCTGACTGCAGATGGTTAGTCACCAGATGTGCAAAAACCCACAATTTTTTCTTTTTTTAAACTTTAAAAAAAAAAAAATATTTTCACTCATTTATAAAACGGAACAAAAAGAAATATTCAAATAAATAGAATGAAAAGGACACATACTTGAGGGCACACAAGCTTCAGAAAGTCATGACAAATAGTGTCAGGGGAGTTATTATTTCCACAACCAGGACACCACAGAGTAGCATCCTCTTCCTTCTACAAAGGCGACTCATTTCCCATTTGTTCTAAAAAGTTGGAGCCAAGTTTTTCATCATGATTTCCACAACTATGTATGGTCATTCTCTAACATTTGGGTGTCAAGTTTGTACAACTCTAACTTAGAGCTTTTCCAACAGAGATGAAAAGTATCTTTAAACATAATCCTGACTTAATTTCTGCATGTTTTTTCTTGTTACAACCGGAGACAGAGCCTTCACATCACATGCACATTACACATCTTGCATTGCATACTACATGTCCACAGATATAGGAGAGATTAGCAGCCTGCACCGTCCCCAGCACTGCTTTTGTCATAATTTCCTTTCCTTTCCTTTCCTTTCCTTTCCTTTCCTTTCCTTTCCTTTCCTTTCCTTTCCTTTCCTTTCCTTTCCTTTCCTTTCCTTTCAGGGGAGCAAATATTACTTGTCTCCTATCATTGTTCTTACACAGAAAAATCACTGACACTTGAATTTCTCTCAGATTAACAGCCGGATGCTCTTGTCTATTCTTTCTTCTGTGACAAGAGGATGTTTCAGAGTTTCAACATAAACTGTTGTACAATGTATTTCCTAATCACACGCACACTTGTTTTTGAGGAGAAGAATGTTGCAGTGTGTTGAGAAATGTGTTGACACGGTACAAGGATGGTGTGATGTTTTGAGACTCTGTAGCTCGACTCTACAGTGTATCCTCTCTCTTTCTGCAGAGCTTTCTATCCTTTCCTAAGCTCCTGTCTTTTCTCTGTTTTTACTGCTCTGCCGCTCTCTGAGGAGTGGGCTTGATTGAGTTAACAGCCCCTCCCTGCAATGTTGTAAAGGAGCCAGACACATGAGGTGGGGTTTGTGGTGATGTAACCTTGGGAGAAGTGTAAAGATGTTATGCACTTCTCTGGAATTTGGATTCCTGCTCTAAAACCCCCCCAAAAAGTGTGTGTGCGTCTTATGCATTACAACGTCTGTTTGTGATTGTAACGTGATAGAATGAACCTGGACTGCCTTTGCCAGCTGTCCTCCTATCTAGCATGCTTGATGTATTTCCTTGAAAGTAGATATTAATGGACTCCAACTGTGTTCTTATCACTTCTTAGTGTTTGAGAACAAGGACAAGATTGTGATTGTGATGGAGTACGCCAGCAAGGGCGAGCTGTACGACTATATCAGCGAGCGGCGGCGCCTGAGCGAGCGGGAGACGAGACACTTCTTCAGACAGATAGTCTCTGCTGTGCACCACTGTCACAAGGTAAGAAAAAGCGCACTTCTCATTGAGAAAAACATGCCCTTTTTTCCTTTCTTGGTTACCTTATTTCCCTCTTTGCCTTCCACATGCACACTCAGACTTTGTTTTCCTAGCGTGCTTATTGTAACACTCACTGTCCAGCTCTTTAGTCAGCCATACAGCCGGTTAATCTACAGGCCCAAAACGGTATGCTTTTCTTGGCGCACTAGCCGAAGGGAGTCATCTGTTTCTGAGTGAAGATGGAACACAGGCCAGTTTAATTCAGGCTTACGCTCCGATTACAATGCACCAAACAGACTCCTGCATTAATTCTGTCCTCATCTGTTGACACTGAAAGCTGTCCCAAGATACCCCCAAAGACTTCTCCCCTGAGATTTAGCTCCAGTCACACAGATGCCAACCTGCTGCTCCAAGACCTACTTACACCCATCAAACCCCTCCCCAAAGTCTTGTTTGGATGGGCTCCCCTCTTGTCATACTCCCAGCTGGAGATAGATATGATGTCATGGTCCTCAGATAGGAGAGTCCCAGACAGTCATGAATGCTGACTCATCACCACCAAGCACAGCCTCGCGCCGGGTGGGGTGGTGTGAGTCACTGACACAACAAGCAAGCAACCATTTTGCCCTGGTTTCTGTCAGTCAGGAGCTATTTGAACAAAAGCTCCCTTCAAAACAATAACCATCGTATCCGCCTGCCTGCATAGCACATGTTAACTCTGAGGTTGTAATTTTTTTTTTAAACCCAGGAATTGTTTTTAATCCCAAGATGTTGTGAGAACATTATTCACACAGGGCGGTAATTACAGACTCATGTTAATGTGACACATGCAAGTTGAATTCAAAAAGAAAATCACAGCAGATGTCAGCATAAAGATGCCAGAGGGGACAAGAGCAATTAAAGAGAGGTACACCAACAGGCTGCTCTGATTTCCCCCGAGAGCCACATGCTCGCTTTGTCATGAGTAAATCATCTCTTCCACCAGTCAACCGTTTGTTACCTCGCTCATGAAAAATGCATTGATAGATTAATTAATCATGACTTTGTTTGTTATTGCCTTTCAGAACGGGGTGGTGCACAGGGACCTGAAACTGGAAAATGTGCTACTGGATGAAAACTGTAATATTAAGGTAAGTTTGCTCAAGGATGTAACAAAGTTATTTTGTGTCATGCGAATGAAAAGCTCCAACCTTTTTTTTTTCTTAAAAGAAAAAAGATGTTGAGTGCTCATTATGCGACAAAAATGTGGGCTATGAGATGAAATGAGACATTAAAAAATGTTTGATAGACACAACATATGAGAAAAGTTGAAAGCACAAGTATTCTATTGTAGTGAATAATAATAATAGTAGCATAATACATCTTTAATATGATTTACTGTAATTATGAGAAAACTTGACACTAACTGTAAAAAGACTTGAATTTACAACAAAAAGCAATGAGATTATTTGTAATAATGAGACAGAAGATCATAACGATGACACAAAAAATCTTGTGAGAAAGTTTTTCCTCAGTCTTAATCATTAGAATCATGAGATCTTTCAAAGAATTCCTTTTGTTGATTCACATAATTATTTCCCATTGTTTCATCATCATGACTTCAGACCTCAGACTTTTAACTTAAATCTTATGGTTAAGACTGTTTGTGTCTTAAAATAACAACCTTTCTTCTTACATAAACTAGACTTTTTGTAAAAAGAAAAATGAAAAAATCACGATTTTTAATTCTTCATCTCATTAGTTCAACTTTGTGTTACTGTTTATCTCACTATAACTTTTATCACAAAGCTATCCGCGTTTTTCTTTCCATTATGGCTGACAGTGGTAAGGATTTTGACCATACACCATACACAAGTTTTCAGATTCATTTGTTATCATCAAAGCTGAGTTTGATTCTTTTTGTCCTGGTGGAAACCAACTTTTGAAGAGACTGAGTTCCATGATTGAATGAAGATCATAATTCTTATCACATGCTCACCAGATGGGTATTGATTTTAAGTGTAAAATCTGCAATGTCTGTATTTTCAAAAGTGTGCAGCAGTCATAGGTTAAACTCCCTAATAGAATTATTGAAACATAAATAGCAAAAAAACAAACATATAAAATGTACACACTGCATTAGCATAGCAGTCTAGGCCATTCAACACCACAGGGCTTTAACACATCATCTGAAAATAATCTTTCTGTGAGCGATAAACAATCACATGCAGTGTGTTGATTTTCCATGTGCCTTTATTTCCACAGATTGCTGATTTTGGGTTGTCCAACCTTTACCACAAGGACAAGCTGCTGCAGACCTTCTGTGGCAGCCCACTCTACGCTTCACCAGAGATCGTCAATGGGAGACCGTACCGAGGCCCAGAGGTGAGGCCCAGTCAACCAAACAGTGACGATGGCTATAAAAAATGCAGCTGTTCTCTTGTGAACTTAATACCCAGGACAACATTATCTTTTTATGTAACCGTCTTCATCCTTATTGTCCTCTCGAGCTGTTAAGTTCAATGGGAACCCCTAAGATCTCTCACCTTGTGCAGCTTTCATCATTATTATCTCACTAGTGATTATCATACTCAAAGAAAGGGACAGGCTTTATTTTTCTGCCTCTTTGATGGGATTACTATAAGGCTGCAGTCAGAGGGAGGTCTTTCTTGTTGCAGCTCCACAGTGGGTCAGCTCAGATATCGTCTGCATCCCTCCCCCGTCCTCTCCATCCTCCCATGTGTTGATCCTTTGAAGTGAGGAACTGGAGAGTAGTTTTCGCTCACTTTTTTTTATTCATCTTAATGGGATTAGAATGAGTTCTACAATGTTAAAAAAACAACGCCATGGTCAGAGCTAAATGATTCTGGTAAAAGATAGAGTGAAAACATTTCTCAAAAGCCACCGGGCTGGCAATTCCAGAGTCATTCTGACGGGCGTTGTCTCTTAAATCGCATCAGTTACATAAAACAAAGCAACAGAGGAAGGAAAAAAACGTGCATTTTTAGATTTTCAAGTCAAACCGTTCAATTTAGCATAATTCACTATAATTTCCTCCAGAGTGCTAAAAACTACAGCAGTCCGATTGGGATCGAAATTACAGAACCTCAGTCGGGGTGAGGCCACAAATTGCAGCAAACACATGCAACGAAAATAGAACACAACAATAGTCCGTGCCCCGTCTAGCCCTCAAAACATTCCTGGAGTTGGTCAGGATGCTTAGGAGGAAGTACACTAGCTCCTTAACTGGCCTATCTGATTTCCTCTTTTAAAACTGTCTCAATGACTTCAGCCATCATCATCAGAAGAAAGTCTCATCCTCTCCTTCCTATAAACACATATTTCACATTCCCCTCTCCGTCACTTTCACACATAGAAGCACACAGAGACACTGAATGGCGACATGTCTCTGCCGAGTTCTTCGGGGCCGGGATATCTCGCCTCTGCCATCTCTGCTGGACTCATTACCCTCCTCCATTTCCCACCATTTCCCACATCGCTCTGCACCTCCTTGTGCCCCAGACACAAAGTCTTATGTAACCGCTTACTTAGGAAGCCACATTGCATTAGGGTTGGTGGTCAGAAAGTGCTTGCTTCTGCCTGACAGAGCAGGAAAGAGAGGAGGGGAGGGGGAAATTATCTTAGAGGAAAAAAGCTTCCCCCACAAGCAGGCAGGCACTTATCATAATTTCTATGAAGAAGCAAAGCTCTGTTACAAACCTCTTTAACAGGGATGTTCTCTTGAGATGCTGGTATGTGTTTGGAGTCTAATCAGTGCATCATTTTAACGCCTGACATCATTCATTCCATTCAGCCTTAAAAAAGTTTTCTTTGGTGTAGGGCTGGGCGATTATGGTAAAAATAAGAATCCCGATTATTTTAAGTGATATTGAAATCACAATCAATATACACAATTATTCATTTATTCAAAAACTTCAGTACTGATTTAAACACAACTTTAAAGAACCAGCAAGTAGCACATACAGTATTATTGATACACATAAGTCACACACACTTGCTGTGGCTGCACATGGAACACAGAAGAGCTATGAAGCACAGGAACTTTCATACGTCTACACTGTGCAGCATATTAATTGTTTTTCTTCGATTATATTGTTTTTATGATTGTCAAATGGTAAAATTGAAATCACGATTAAAATCCAATTAATAGTCCAGCCCTACTTTGGTGTAAACTGACAATGATGGTCAATTCTGACAGTTAAAAGTAGATTAAAGCCATTTTTTGTTTTCTCCAGGTGGACAGCTGGGCTCTGGGGGTGCTGCTGTATACCCTGGTCTATGGGACCATGCCATTTGATGGGGGTGACCACAAGAACCTCATTCGCCAGATTAGCAACGGCGAGTACAAAGAACCTACTCAGTCCTCAGGTACTCCATTTGTTTTAATATTCTCTGAAAATCCTCCCTGACCCCAGTGACCTTTAGAATACTGCGCCCATAACATGTAAAGATCTAGTTGGTAAGCTGCAAAACTTGCAGCGGTCATTTCCCTGCAGGTGTCAGACGTTTCTTGTTTTATTTTCTGCTAGATGCTCGTGGACTGATTCGTTGGATGCTGATGGTGAACCCTGAGCGCCGGGCCACAGTGGAAGACATTGCCAACCACTGGTGGGTGAACTGGGGCTGGAAGAACAGTGTGTGTGACTGCGAGACCCAACGGGACCATGGTGGCTCACCGATGCTGGCCCGCTTCATCGACTGGCAGAACCGCACTGAGCCACGTGGTTCTGGAGTAAAGGCTGCTGTCATGCCCCAGCTGCTGCGCCAGAGGCCCAAAAAGTCCAAGAAGGAGAATGTGGAGGCAGGACAGACCCACTGTGGAGCTGAGGACAAGCCAGGTCTGAAGAGGCCTAAGGGGATCCTCAAGACCAGGGTAACTGATCAGCAGCAGTCTGCCAGTCCAGAAGAGGGGGAGCTGGGTCAGGTGGTGTTGCCTAAAAGCGCTGAAGTTGGAGACGAAGCCTCAAGTCCAGATAGAGAGGAAGAAGAGCCAGCTCTGGGTGGGGGTTCGCCAGCTAAGATGGTGCCTACTCTACCCAAGAAAGGCATACTGAAGAACAACCAGCAGCGGGAATCAGGGTACTACTCCTCGCCAGAACGCAGCGAGTCTTCCGAGCTGTTAGGGGGCGCAAGTATGTCACTCCTTGCAACCTCCCCGCCTAAGCGAGTGATGGGAAGAAAGGGCATCTTAAAGCGTAACGGCAAGTACTCCACCTACAGCGGGCCTCCATCAGCAGCAGCAGTTGCTGGAGTCCTTGGCGAGCCTCCTCCCTCTACCGACTCCGGTCTGTCTCGCAGTCAGAGCCGGCCTTCCAGCATAGTCGGGGAGGACAGCTCTGTTCTGTCCCTGTCACCCAGTTCCTTAGGCGGGGCTGAGTGGCACCCCTCCACAACCCACCTCCGCCCGAACATCAGAGCCTGCGTCTCAGCAGAAAACCTGCTGCAGCTCGCCAACTTCAAGGGCTTCCAGGCAGCAGCGCCGCTCCAGGGACCCAAGTTCAGCCGTGGCCCCAGATCAAAAGGCTCCCCGGCAGACAATGGCAGCTTCTCCATGCTGGGGGACCTGGAGGACATGACTCAGGTGTACCAGCAAGCTCTGGATATCAGCAGCAACCTCACCTAACAGACTGGGGGCAGAGAGAGAAACCAGAGGGGATTGAACAAGACTGTGTGTGTGTGTGTGTGTGTGTGTGTGTGTGTGTGTGTGTGTGTGTGTGTGTGTGTGTGTGTGTGTGTGTGTGTGTGTGTGTGTGTGTGTGAGTATGTGTGTGTGTGTGTGTGTGCGTGTGTGTGTGTGTGCGCGCAGATGTATCAAGATGGTTTTAACGACCAGTGTGTTACTGGGATTTACCTTTTAGGAGGTTGGGGTTTCCCATATGAGGCTGAAAT
The DNA here is from genome assembly GCF_033239565.1 of Halichoeres trimaculatus. NCBI lineage: Eukaryota > Metazoa > Chordata > Actinopteri > Labriformes > Labridae > Halichoeres > Halichoeres trimaculatus. The sequence goes on along the minus strand of NW_027437187.1, from coordinate 25,157,227 downwards.
CTTGTTTGAAATGATACATCTGCACACACTCTTGTACACACAGCTCTGTCCAGAAGGAGAATGTAGTGAGAGAGGAGGATGAGGCATGAAAAGTGCTACCCAGTCTGCTTTCTTGGCCCACCCATAGACTTTGCTGTGTTCAACATGTTTACATATTCAGCAAGAAGGCAAGTTAGAATCACAAATGCAGCGACCAGAAACTGGTTGTATGCCACCAATCTTGAGTTTACAAAAGCACCTTAAAACTCACACAGAGCACATGCTTTTGTGATCTTTACTTCCTTTAAAAAAACAAAACAAACCAGGGTCTTGTTCCAAAAATAACTGACATTGCTGATTATTTATTAATATTTTTGTAGCTTTTAGTTTAAGTGCATAACTGGTGGGCGCTGGCTTGTTACTGGAAGAGTCCAAACTCTTTGTGTGGAACTGACATATATAATTATGTTACTCAGTGATAATTGGAAACATATACATACTCAACATATATAAGTATGCCTGTGTTTGTAAAACATGCAGGCAGATATACCTTCATAAATGCATATGTCCTATATATGTGTATGATACTTGGGAATATGTAGGAAGTGCCTTTTTTGATTCATACTAAAAATTATGTATGTCATTTCCTTAAAGTGGAGGGAAAAGCCAGGCCAACCTGTCACCAGTTGTGCTTTTTTTGTTCTGATGTTGTTTGTGAATGTGGAGAGACCCAGGGCCTTATGCACACAGCTTTACATGTTTCAGGGGTCAGAGGTCAAACTACAGACAGTAGAGATCAAACAGCCTCGTCTCTGCCCTCCTTCATCACACACAGACATCTCCAAGAAAAAGCCTTCTTCTGTGTTCTTTGTCAGTGTTTAAGCCCAGAGTTTGGTTTGTCAGCAGAGTAGACTGGCAGCACCCGAAGGTCTGGAGGGACTCTGCAAGTGGGACATTTAGTTTAGGGAGATGGCGCAGACAGCATCTCACAGTCCTGGAATGTGCCTGCCTCTCTTGGTCCTGTTTTTTTATCACGCTTTTTTAAGGTTACCTGTTTGAGAAAAAGCAGTTTCGGGAGAAAATCAGTTTCTGTTGTTTTTTTTTCTTTGCCAAAGACATAAAATTGTTTTTTCATTGCCACTCTCCTGGATATTCAACCCCCTAAAAGAGCAAAGTAAGGCGCTTTGTTTGAGCCTGCTGATGACACAGCAAATTCCTCAGACAAAGGGTGGAGACGTGTTGGTGCTAGAGATCACTATCAGCACCAGCCAGACTCAGCACAGGTGGGATCTGCGGTGCATGCTCAGCCCTCCAGCTGTGTATACTAGTGCATTATGTCAACCAAGCACAATTAGCCAGCTATTGTTTTCATCTGACAGTAAAAGAGGGAGGGAGCGTGTAGAGATTTATAGCTAGAGGGAGACGGAAAGAGTGTAAAAAAAAAAAGTGGTGCGTGGGAAGGTGTTGAGTTTAGAGAGGACTTTTCTGTAGCATACAGAAAAGGTCATGGAGTTGGATTCATGTTTTTGAAGGAATTGCAACGTAGAATAGTGAAAGTAAAGAAAGTGACTAGAAAGAGTAAATGAAAAGTTTTTATTTGATACCAAAGATATGTGAAGCTTTGGTAGGGATGGGTCAGGGATGGAGAAAGTCTTCTTTTTTTTTGTTTTCTTCAACTTTGGAACCCCCATTGGTGAATGAAATCATTCCCGTATTGGCTTTATATCACGTTTGTTTATTTTCTCTTTTTTGGGGGAGGCTTCTATTTAAGATGCCGGAGGCTGTTGATACAGCTTGAGGGTCAGTCAGTGTGTGACATGCGTGTTCTGCATGGCCTCAGAAAGTGAGTTATGCTTTTCAACTGCAGAGAAAAAGTGGGAGAACGGTGACTGACATCATCCAAAATATCAAATGATGTGAATGGAAAACCATGCAGGAGATGACCCGGAGGTGAAAGATCGCATGTTGAATGTTTTCAGTTGTTCTCTGGTGTGAAGGAAAAGGTCCTGGGTACTGGTTCAAATGAAAGACCCGCTGCGTATTATATTGCATTTAATTGCCTTTTTGTATTGCATTTTATTGTCAACTGGATTTACAGTGAAAAAATTATACTATGTTAGTATTTTGTTTTATTATGCTTCTGTTTTTGATTTTCCAAAATATAAGAAACTTTATATTGCTTTATGTTATGGCAGAAAAATACTTCCTTCCTTGAAGTATTAGAAAACTTCAAATCTGATGTTTTTACAGTGGGGAAAGCCCATCTACAACTACTCAATAGCAAAAAACAACCCTCAGTTGTGAATTGAAATATGGCAGTATGCAAAAAAAATGTGCCAAAATACCAAAATCTGACTCCAAAAGAGTTGCATTTCCACCTTTACCTTGGCAGGGGGGATTCAAAATAACAAGATAGCTTGGAGAAAAAAGAAGAATCTGAAACTCTAACTCTGCCAGACTGGAATTAAGTGGCGCATATTTTTTAGTTAGCAGAACGTCTATTCATAGGAAAACTTGACTGGATATTGTTATGACAATAATAATAATAAATTAGTATTATTATGTTATTTAAGTATTATTTTTTTGTAATGGCTCATTTCTTTTGTCGGCTTTTGCCGCGTTGGTTTTCCTTTTTTTTTGTCTGTTGGTGATCCTGGACTGCCAAGGTTGATTAAGCTGTGTGCCTTTGGTATTTTTTATGATTTTTTCCCCCCTTTTTTAATATTGAAAACTATTATCAATGTCTTTTATACTTTGTATTTATTGGTGATAAAGCCATTAAATTTGTCGTGGAAATAATCCCTGTCCATGCTTTGGTCTGCTCTGGACTGCGTGTTGTGTTCAAGGACAAACTGCACAAAAAAAATCTCAGTTGTTTGTTCCAAATAGAGTGGTTTCATCTCATTCTGAAAGCAGTGGCCAAGTGTGTTTTCAAGAGTAACAGAACAGTATGAGTTTTTTCAAATCCTGTAAAATGTCTTAATTCAACCAGACAGGTGTATTTCTACTCAACACAATGCCTCTGTAGTACTGTATCAAATAAATGGATCTGGAAAGGTACTGGTGTTTGTTTTTCTGTGTGGTTTAATTGCTCATTTCTCTGAACTAAAGTTAGAAAATTCTTTTTAAGTATGAAAAATAAATACAAGTTTAACCAATTCCAAAAAAAAAAACTGGGATGCTGGGTCATATTGGGGAGGAAAAAATTGATGAGTAATTACCATATTCAGTGAAAAAGCAGTGCTACTACTTCTTCACATGTTGAAACTTAATAACATGTTATAAAAAGCTGTGCTTTTGGTAAATGTGATGCCAGCAACATGTTGTGTTAAAAAAAATCCTTTTAAGGAAACATTTCCTAACTTACTTGCAACAGGTTAGTGACTTAACTAGGTCCAAAACACTCATCCTAAAGAGGTTGAGTCTCCCAGGAGTAAAGATGGGAGCAGAACTCTGTGAGAGACTGCGTGAGCAAATAAATCAGCAATTTCAGAATAATGTTCCCCAGCAAAAACACCAAAAAATGCACTTTGGGGTTTCATCCTTCAATGGGCTGCATGTTGTTGAGTGTTGTTCGATTCCCCGGCCAAATAAGTGCCTTTCAGTCTGGAGTTTGCATGTTATCAGACAGAAAGCCTTCATCACTCTATGGTGTGACCAATATCACCTCCACTGAATGATCTGAGTTACATTATGCTCTGTGTTTGCACTACTTTCAACCATGGAGACATTCAGCATACAGGCACAAAAACAACAGTATGGCAGTTTATTGTTCTTTATTTGGGAAAACATATAAATGTGCTCCCATACTAACCCTAGCCCTAACTCTTTTAACACCCTGCCAGCCTTTGTATGTTTCAGGGGAAAGCCTGACACTTGGGTGAGTTCAAGATGGAAGGGTGCTGATTAAGCTATGAATTTGGAGAAATTAATATCCTGAAGGTTAGAGTAGGACAAACTGTTTCTGTCCCACTCCTTACAGCAGGGACAACTTTGACTATTACTGGAGACATGACCTGATTTCTTTTCCTTTTTAAGAATGCGTGACCCCAAAACCTACATGAATTCATGGAGGAGGTCTGCAGTGAAGGTGTCCTATTTCCATCCAGACTCTGTAAGTTACACTATCAAATAGGGGCAGAAAGTTGGAATCAAGATGCCACCCCTAAAGAGGCCAGGTCATTTTGACTTGGTTTGAAAGAATTTGTCAAACCACATGGCCCGCTCAGAGCGAGCAATCAGGCCTCCCAAAGCAGAACACTGAATGAGGCCAGTTTGAGGCGGTGACATTAGCCAAAGTTTCCACTCAGCCGCTGCCTTAATTTGAACTTAATGGATGTTAAAGTAATACTCCACCCAAAATCTATTTTTGAAGCATTTAAAAGTCAATCACAAAAGGCTTAAAAGGTGGCTGTAAAAGTTTTACAACAAAGTCCCTCACAGAAGCAAAGCAGCTCTATTAACAGTAAACTCCGGTTTGGCTTTTCCAGTGGGTAAAAATAATCAAAACACCCACTAGATTTAAACCCAACTCTGCAAAACAAAGAGAACTGCAGCTGCCCACAACACAATACTTTTGTTATTCTAGATGTGTAATCATTGCTTAAAGTTGTCAAAGAAGTTATTTTTGAGTGAAAAACCAGGTGGATACATATGGATTACTACTCACTGGATTTTACTCAGCCAGGTGAGGCAAGGACTAATTGAGTGCAGCTTTTACAGAGGAGCCAGCTGCATGTGGCACTAAATGTGTAAACCCATTCCAATTAGAAAGAATGAGCCAAGTATTTTGACTATTTCACTTTTGACTGAGTTTAAACTGGTGTATTTAGGCATGCTTTGAGAACAGTAGAGTGATTTAAACATCCTGAGCACATAGCAGGGTTCTTCATGATAAATGGCATTGCTTGTGGTATACATGTACAGTTTGTTGTTCATTTTCACAAAAGCAAACAAAAGCAAAATACTAAAGTAGTTATTCACAGTCCATCACTGTGTCATCATAAAGGAGGTTACTCCTCTGGCCAACTTTCTTGTTCTTCAACTTTATTCTTTCCTTTTTTAAACAAACTTAATCTCTTGCAGCTATTCATAAAAAATTTGCCTGTTGTGTTAATGTGACAAATAAAAACTAACTACCATCAAATGGGAAATTCTGATGTTAAAAGATAAAGCCAATGTAAAAATATTAAAAACTGCAGTTCCTTTAGTGTCCACTTGAGGCTTGTTGGTGCCCGAAATGTAACAATGATCCAAAATGTAATTGAAAAAATGTCGCAATGCCAGAAATGTAATAACTGGTCAATAATGTAACAAAAGTGCTGAGCCTGGGATTTAATTAAAATATATAAATTAAATTTTATATATATATATATATATATATATATATATATATATATATATATATATATATATATATATATATATATATATATATATATATATATATATATATATATATATATATATTATAACCAAAAAGTTAATTTTCTTTCTTTTTTCTTTTATCCCGGAAAAGAACATTTTGGGTCATTGTAAAATTTCAAGTGGTCATTGCAAAAGCCAAAAAAGTCCCTGTTGACACCTCTTTTCACAGCAACATTTAACATATTTCTATACCATATAAAGGTTTATTCCAAGGATCTTGTTTCTATATTCTGACAAACACTGCATAGGGGTTTGATTTGTCTTAACTCATTTGTTTAAAAAAAAAAAAAAAAATCAATACAACAAGTAATGTATTTGGAGAATTAGAGGTGTGGCTGAGTTTCCTTAAAGGCAGGTATGATGTTGTCTGATGACTCAGCACACATCTTTTTTAGGTTGACTAAGAGTAAAGTTAAGTAAACATGTATGAGATGGTGACTGCTATCATTTAGTTTCAGAAATCTCTTTAGAGATCACTGAGTGACATTATTGAGACTATGGACCATTGCCCATGTTTTAAAATGTCACAATGGACCATATTTCAGTCACTCATTTTCCTGTTATCATCAACATGTGTATTGCTGCAGCAGAGGCGTGTATCTGTGGTAGTGGCTACCAGAGATCAGCATATGTTGTGCTTTTTTTGCCATTTTACATGTGACAGCCATTGTTCTCATAAATATTAAGAGTAAAAGTAAAAGTAAGAAATTTTCCACACAAAAGGTAGCTGTCTACGTTAAATATGTGCCCAGACAGTAAAAAAAAAACTTGGAATCTGATCTTTAGGTCTAAACATTGTCCCAAAAGCTCAAAAGCTAAGTACTTATGTTGCTTTTTTATTGTTATGAAGGCTGCTGAGCACGTGATTGACTGTGCACCTTAGCCAAAATAAACAGGCAAACCTAAAATGCTGGGAATAGTGCAAATGTAAAACAAATCCTCAGGGCATGTATGTGACAAAAGTGTTGATAATACCTATTCAGTGAATGGTCATTTTATTTGAGCCCTGCATACCTGATAGTAATTTATTTTTTAAAAAAGTTGACTATCAAAGTCTTCAGAGAAAAGCTTTTTTGGTGATTAGAAACCTGACAGGGTCAAAGAAACTGCTGCAGACAAGATGGAGCAAAGAACACAGCTTATGTCTGGCACCGCTAAGAAACAAGAGTGTCTGTTTTTAGGACTTGGAGAGTCCATTGATTGTCGAGGGAGAACATTGCCGCTGCTGCTGCTGGGTTAATTTGATCCACATTTCTGCGAGGGGGAGTGGGTGGTTGGCTGGAAGCTCTGCAGTCTTTCGGGGCTTTGGTTCTGATGAGTACAACAGCATCCTGAGCTCGTGCGGGCCAGACACAAGCTGCAGGCCTTGAAAGGAGACAACATCAAATACTTGTACAGTATGGTGCAGAGTGGGATTTCGGTTTCCTCAATCACACATTGAAACTGTTACCCAAAGACTCAAATTGGCCTTTGTAAGCCAGTCTGGACCATGAAAGCAGCTTTTAAGCCTTCTATTTGTAAATCCATCCTTCATCAACAGTCAGTTTTTTAACACTGACAGAGCTGCACTAAATAACATCAGTCATCAATGAAGCAGTGTTTCTTTGGGGGAATTTTCTAAAAACAGAATAACATAATTATCAATGGAACCAGCTCAGGTCTTTTTTCATTTTCATGCAAAGTCCAGCTGTCAAACAGTAAGCAAGGATAAAGCACAGATGTTGTACTTCAAGGACAGGACAAACAATAACAAAGCAATTATGTAACAGTTTAAACGTTCATGGAAATTAATTTTCACTCGCATGCAAGGGCCAAAACAGTGCTATTGAGAGAAAAAACTCAAATTCTTTTGATATTTCAACAGCTGCACCTCTGACACAGATATGATCTGAGTTTCAAAGGGATTATTTTATGTCTTCTGAACAATTTCTGGTTCACTTTTGACCCTTAAACAAAGTCCAGCTGCTGGACCCTCTGAACTCTTCCCTCCCTCCATCTGCAGAAGGCGAGCCTGTTTGCCCCAGGAGGTGGGGGTTTAGTGATGGAGACGGTATACCCATCTGTACATTAAAAATGCTAAACCACCACAAACCCCTCCCAGAACACCTCATCCGGTTCCTTCACATTACCCCCAACTCCCTGCCTTCCAGATATGGAGGTCTGCATAATGTTGGAGGATATAAGTGAAGTGCAGACTTGAGAGGCCTCTCTTTTTGCAAGCAGCACGGGATACAAGCCTTCACACGCAGAGGGGATTCAGCACATGAAAACAGGGGTATCTAGACAAGTAATGACTCTTTTTTTCTTTCAGAATTATAATGCTTTGTCTGAAAAAAAGGAGAGGAGTGTTTTGCGAATTGAGCAGAAAGCGGTGGGAGATTTGGCGAGGTCAGCGCTGCCTTGGCACATCTTGCTGCTGTTGCAGGCAGGATGTTCCACAGTGAAGGTTTAGGGTGGCTGTTGTAAACTGAGCAGCCCGTTCACTGCAGGAAAAATAAACAGAGGACCCGGTCTGAAGAAAGTCCTGAGTACAGTAGAGTGTGTGTTCCCGGGTTAAGCTGACACACTGTTTTAGAAATAACGGTCTGAGAAGCCACTTTCCATGCGTTTGCACTTACACACATGCCAGTATTTTTATACGTCCTCTTTCATTCTTTCTCACTCTCATTTAAAGTTCACACAGGTTCCCTAACTCACATCCCTGCAGGACTCCTTTGCCTCTGTGTCCCTGTGATAACATTGTGACTGGATATGGAATGGAATAAAACCACCCTCCTTTCCTGCTCCGCTTCCACTTCTCTATCATTCATGCTCCATCCAGCGGTCCCCCTCCGCACACCCATCTCTCCATCCCCTCTCCTGTCCAGATGACTATTTTTAGCGGCAGCACTGCTATTCTGGAATTTGTTACTGACTGGCTGCTGCTGGGTGTCTGGGCGGCGATCTCTTCAGGAATGTCTGGCCCACTCTCAAACCACTCCAGAGTCTCAGAGCAGGGCGGACCACGCAGGGCTCTTATTACAACTTTAAACCCAATGTAGCTGTAGCTGTAGCTCCTCTAACCCTGAAGCAAAGGAAGACAGCCCTTCTCAGTCTTTTCAGTTTATTTGTGTTGAAGATGAGGTACTGATACCCAATTACCCAGATACCAAATTCTTGAGATGATAAAAGAAACACCAGATCAGAAGTTAAATAGCAATTGTTTGTGAGTTTGAAGGCTAATTTGAAGATCCAGTTAACCTGGCTAAGTGTGTGATGAGCTGTTTTCAACTCAGCTCAAAAATCCTAAACAAATTCCTGAAATTATACATTAACGCTGCATGTGAGAATGCATTGCATTGCATTGTTTACCTTTGCTTCCTCCAGACTTTTTCCAGTCAGCATCCTGATAAAATGTCCTCATAGACTTGGGTCTCAGCTGAACCCACAACCCAGGAGGATTTTATTATTCAACTCTTAAAATAAATAATTTTCAGGAACTGAAAAACTGCTAACCTCGTTCTGTCCACCTCTCCTCTGATCACCATTATGTTTGTGTGATTTCTACACACACCAATGTAAGAAATAATAACATATGCTGCTTATTAGGGTTTGTTATGTGCCTGATTATTTCTTTGTGTGGACCAGTTGCCAGGCAGACTCTTCAGCCAAGATGAAGCCCGGCATGTGACCCCTCATAAAATACAAAAACGTGCAAAATAAAACAGGAAAAAACAAGCGTGCTTTGCAGGTGGTGGGGATTTAGTTATATTTCACCCATCCAACATTGGTAACAGGCAATTTGCTAAAGTAAGCTAACAGGCTGCTAGCCTAAGCCTTAGGTTGATCAGACTAACATAAGAAAGTATAACTGCCAACATTAGACTGAAAAAATGGGGACTAACTTCGACTAACTTTGATTAACTTTTACCTGGGATACTGTGGCAATAACTGTTAAGATTCAGTCAGTGTCAAACTCCTTATAAGTATATTAAGGAGGGGTGCTGTGTTATAGTAAGCCAGTGTCTGTTTACTTGCGGTCAGAGAGGATCTCATACAGCACCTTTTGGATCAAACCAACTCCAGGAAGAGGGGTGGATGCTTTTCCAGGTTTGAAAGACATAAGTTGAGGACTTGCTTTGACTTGAAAGACTATACGAGGACATGTGAAAAAATTGGGGGGTAACTGGGAGAAATTACAAATTGGGAGTTCAGTGGAAGAAAGGATAAAAAAAAGTGGGAGACTACTGCCAAAATCGAGAGTGTTAGCAGGTCTGAGAATGTAAAAGTGGTTTCGCAACAACACAATGAAAACAAGCATTTATCCCAAAATATTGCAGAAGAGGCCAGATTGTTCTTCATCATGTCGTGGTAACAGTTATAGCTAGGCTAAGTTCTCAGGAAATGAATGAAAGTCAATGCAATGCCTTGCTTACAGGTTTTTGTGTGTTTGTGTGTACACATATGAGTGTGTGTGCGTGTGTGTTTGTGCTTGTGTGTGTGGTCCATGAAAAGAAAATAAGCAGCACTAATGGGAAGTTTTTCCTGTCTTGGATCAGGCTTTAGGGGTTTCAAAGCAAAATTGTTTGCAGTGGAGGGAACGCTGTCCAGGCCCACCTGTTGCTCATGATTGCAGAGATCCGCTTGAGCTGGGCCTTGTCGAGAGACATACTACAGTATGCCACTCAATAACATCAATGGAGCAGGCGGGCCCATTCATTCCACAAGATTAGCCAAGCAGAGACAATGCACTACAGTGTAAAGTACATTATAAACATGCCTGAACCGCTAAGCGACGGGGGAAGCATTCAGTAGCACTGCTCACGTTTCTTCAGGTGTCATCCAAGCATTCAGAAATGACGGAACTATTAGGAACAATACTGCTGCTTGTCTTTCAAATAAATCAAGACTGTGGAGATATTTCCCCAAGGCCACATTTTGAATCCAGAGGGTGTGTTTTACATACGTCTCCATTTGATTTAATGAGATAAACTCAGCTTTTCCAAATGGCAGTGAGAGTTCATCCGGTGAGGGAGTGGTTTCCTCTAGGCAAAGTGATTAGGGCATGAGTATGAGGGTGTAAAAATAACACAATGGTGCACAGCCAAGTCTTTAAAAATATATATTCATGCACTGTTTGCCTTTTCAGGAGCCAACAAAGAGAGGAATGCCCTCATGGCAGGTGACCCCTTCATTGTAAATCAGCGAACTCTGCATCCTGCCATTCCTCCAGCTACTGATAAGAACCACCATCACAAAAACATCTTGTTCTTGTTAGCTTTAGGATGGACACAGGCGAGTATGAAAAGCGAACAGTCAGCAGTGTTAGCATGGATACAGTTAATTGGCCTTGGCTCCCAATACGGGGATGTGGGTTTAGCTCCAATATTTTGGGGCCAGGTCTGGGCCACTGAGAGGGAAGAGAGGAGACTGAAAGGAAGCTCGTCAGACGCCGTGGCCGAGCCATCCAGCTAACTGGCCGGTCTGGTAATTAAGCGGCCTTTAGCTCTCCATATGAGGGAGTGAAGAGTGTGAAGAGAGCTGGGAAGCAAAGTCATTCTTGGCTCCAGCTCAGAGATGTGCGGCCTGGTTGCCCCTGGATCCCATCCATGGGCCGCAGGGTTTTAGCACCACTGGTTTTAGCTCATCCTTCAATTTGGTTTTTGTTTCGAAGTTTCTTCTTTTACCACCCTCCCCCCATCCCGATCTAATTCACTCTGAGCTTTAAGTAGAAATACAGCAGAAAGAGCCGAAAGCATGGATGTATCCCACAGCTGGACAACATTCCTCTGGTTTCCACTTGTGTCTGCTTCTCCCTTTTTATGGGTCAGTGTTTCTGTGATTAAAGTTTCTTTTCCCTTTCCCCCCTCCCTCTGCTTCTCCACTCTCTTTCCATTCATTGCTATTTTCCTCTCTGTCTTTTTCGCTTGCTCCTCGTGAATTTCAATGGTGCCAACAAATTTGACCAGGGAAACTCCAGTCCAGTTTAGCTCTGCAGCCACTTTAACAACAAAATCAGAATGAAAACCTTGTTTGTTTCACCCTCTAAATGAATTAAATTAAAGGTTGAGGCTCAGTTATAACAGTGATTACAGTGTTGTCTCTTTGCATTTCTTTTGCATCCTGTTGCAAAATATCTTTCACTCTTTCTCACGCTCAGCCTCAAACAATGTGTCTTAAGAGTGCCTTATCATCTGTGCCAACTGACTGGAAATCCTCAAAGTCACATCACAATGATTGATATGAACTCGGGATGTGACTCCTTGTGCTGCTTCCTCTTCCTCCACTGCTCTCCATGAGTGGCTGTTTCACACGAAGGGGGGCTTGATCAGACTCACAAGTGTAAGATGAACAATTTTTAGCCATTCCTAGCTGTGACAAACTGAAAAATGCCCAGTCATGTAGGTGACCTGCTGATAAATCCAGACAATTTAGACTAATTTTGAATGTGTCCAGTAAAGAGTATTACCTTTTTTTCAGGACATCTAAAGACAAAAAAAACTTGAAAACAAAGACATTGGCACAAACCTCTGGCAAATTTCACAAAACTGTTCCATGAGGAGTCCCATTACACAGTCATATGGCCAACTGATGGTCCGTCAAATTTAAAAGTTTCCTGTTGTTTTTGTGTTGTGCTGTGAGTGCAGCTTTTTTTCAAATACCCTCCATAAGTCATGTAAAATACACTCACTTTTGTATATTTGCCTGTTTATAATCCACTATTTAAAAAAAAAATACCACCACCAAAATTGCTCAGGCTTTGGAGTGACGAAAAAAAAAATCTTGGATTCAATTTGTAATATTGGAGGACACTGGAGCTGGAATGGCAAAAAGAAAAGGTACAGAAGGTACATTTTGAAATGTTCTGCAGTGTATTTTCAGTCTTATCCAGTGGCAATGTGGCTCCAGGACTTTTGTTAAACCTGCTTTAATGTTGTGATGGAAAAGGTTATCATCTCCAACTCTATTTGTTCTTTTAACTTTTCTGTTTTCATAATTTTCAACACTTGCAACTTTCAGTACATGATATATTAACAACAAACTTCAGTGTTGACAACAGCCCCCTTATAATGACCTACCCAACAAAACTACTGAAAATTTGACCCCATATTACCTGGAAAGTCTTTTTTTTCCACTGACCTCTTTGAACTCTCCCCATTTTCAGATACCTTGGGAGTCAAACCCTTCATATATTATAATCCCTGCCCGGGTGGTCTATGTACGGTTGTCTCTTTTTAAAAGAAAAGGGGAAAAAAAACTTCCCAGGAGTCTGTGAGGCCTGACATTTGCTATCCCATTACAGCCCACCTAAGACACAGCCGGGCACATAAAACAACGTGAAACACAAGGTAATGAAGTGCTAACCACTGAGGTAATCACTCTCCGAGTGACCTTTTCCCCTTCCCTTCTTGCCCCCCCACCCTTGGTTCTTCTTCTTTTTAAATCCCTCCACCCCCATGTGCTTTACCAATAGTTGATCACTGACAGAAGATACAAAAGCTGATTTTTTGTCTCTAAGATGGGTGTGGAAACGGAGACAGTGACAAGGAGTTACTGTAGTTCCTCTCATGACAGAGGGATTAGACGAGCCACAGGAGGGTCAGCATGTCTTGGATTGTAATAAGAAACAAAAAACATCCCACGCAGATATCATGGTTTGTATAGTCAGTTCTCCAGGGAATTGTTAAGTTTCACATAAAGGTGATTGCTCTGCAACTACAGGTGAGTCCCTGTCGTCGCAGAGCAGTTTGATGCTCACTTTGAGTAACTTTTGGATGAGAGCACAGGGTTTTTTCCTCCCAGGAAAAGATACAAATCTTCCTCTGGCAGCTGCGGTTTGGGGGTTGGCTGTTGTCTTGTCTTAACATGGTATATAGGCTGGTGAGTCGTTCCTGAAAGATTCCCTTTATGAGTGAAGGCCATCTGGGCCATTTCTCAGAATATGTGTGTGAGCATGTGTATGATTTTCACCTCCTTTTTTCCTCCTTTTCTTTCTCTCTTTCTATCTCTCTCCCTCCTCAATAGCAGTGAAATGTTGAAGGAAAACAAATGAAAAGATAGCGCTTTGAAAATGGATCTGCCCCAGCAGCCCCCTCCTCCCCCTCAATTCTGACCCCCTCCTCCCTCCACTTGTGCTGGCTTGACGAAAGAGTATACCTCTGTCCGTCGCACGCGAGTGTGGGGAGGTGAGTGGGTGGGGGTAAAACTAAATGAAAAAATTGTGATGGATGGGAAAATGATGGAGACAAAAAAGGAGGAGAGGGTGACGGTTTGAGGAAGATTTAAATGGCTGAGCTGATTGTGAAAAATGACAAGAGGTAGCACAGATGAACTGAGAGATTAATATACAGATATTTTGAGCAATGGAGGAGACAAAAGAATAAAGAGTGGGACTTAACTTAGCTTTGCACTCATGTTTTAATGTAACACTCAAAACCACGGTGAATGACATACAGTAACAGTCATTGTTGATTAGCAAAATGCCAAGAAAAAAATGAAATTCACCAACCAAATCAAATAATATGCAATTTTTATTTTTATGTGTTAAATAGTGATGTGTTGAGTGTTGGCTTTTGTTACCTTCTGAATTGCAAGACTAATTGTTTCCCTTATTCCTGTCTTAAGCTGCCTGTCTCCTCCTGTCTTAGCTGCTACGCTAAGCTAGCCCACAACCAGAATTGTTGTTATGTGTTACCATTCAGACATGAGCCAGAAAGTGTATCAATATGTATCACAAATTGTCAAATTATACCAGTCACACAAATTTCCCGAATCCTGGTTGATCCCAGTTGTTCCAACTCGAGGAGGAATATAAAGCCATCCAGCTTGCCAAGCTAGCTTGACTGTCTTCATAAGCAGGGTGCTAGCCTAAAGTGTTCATCTCTTTTCAGGGAAATATCTGTAAAGTTTTTGGTGAAAGCTTTTTGTTGGCTACTGTTATTACTGTCAAAGACAAAGAAAACCAAAACAGCAAGCTACCTTGAGCTAGCTACCTTAGGCTAATAAGAAACGATTACAACAAATTGTGAAGTTAAATAGGGGTTACACAAATGGGTTGCACAGGTTAAGTAAAGAGGGAGGCTGAAAAAATGCTCAAGGATTGCACCCACAGATTTCAAAGGGATATTTGTCTTTTTCCCCTGTCTTTAGCTGTCTGTCTCCTTCCGTCTTGGCTGCTAAGCTAAGCTAGTTTACTGCTGGCTTTGTTATTATGTGTTACTGTTCAGGCATGAGCCAGAGAGCTAATACTTAGAAAATTTATCACAAACTGACAAGCTAGACAGGGTGCTAAATTAAGCTAGCTATCAAAAGACAATAAGGAACTGCTACATTTCAAAAACATTGAAGTGGCAAATATATATAATTTCTTTTGTGGAAAATAGTGGGTGGCACAAGTTTAATGAAAGTAGTTGACTGAAATTATCTTCAAATTTCAAAGGGGGTGTTTAGTATGCCTTGGAAAAATGAAAACAATGCTATCACTTTTATGCTAAATATTTTTCTCATGCATTTATGTGACACTTTCAGATTCCAGATCTCATCATTGCTGACAAAACAATTATTCTGTGATTTTCAGGGAGTTGCCATAACTTGTTCTTCTGACCACTGAATGGCAAGACATTCAGTACCTGTCAACTTCAAAGACAATAACAGACACATTCACACCTCCCACACCGCTCCCTTCTCAAAACACAAATCTTTTAGAAGCTAATGACATGCTATAGTGGTGAGCTATGCACCAAGAAGGGTGGGAAAGATTAGTGAACTGACAGACATTCCTAGCAGCTGATGTCAACACCCTATCACTGAATATACTCAATATGATGTTACAAACCAAAATATGAACCCCTTGGATAATGTGAGAGCTGATATGTTTGGAGGAGGGTTGTCCCCAACTGGTAGGGTGACCATATTTTGATTTCCAAAAAAGAGGACAACGGCACTGGCCTCGAGGCACAATATATATATATATATATATATATATATATATATATATATATATATATATATATATACACACACACACACACACATATATATATATATATATATATATATATATATATATATATATATATATATATATATGTATGTATTGTTTAAAAAATTGATATTTTTTACTACATAACTACAAAAAAGTACCGAAAATTTGTACCGTTGAGCACTGGTACCGATTGCCAGGTACCGGGCATTGGTACCATATCGTTTCAAATGTGAAAGGTACCCATCCCTAAGAACACCATGGACAATGGCTTCAGTCTTGGTGCGAGCACTACTAAACTTTTTAGCAATGTCAGAGTCAGGAAATGTCTTTTTTAGCAAGGCACTGGTGCAATCCGTGGACCTGTAGCTGTTGAGGTGTTTTACAATATGAAATGCCATTGCACCCTCCACTGCATTTACAGCAACCTCTGTTTGCCCAGGTCTAACAAAGAACTCAGTCAACTTTGCAGAAGAACTCTCACCTCACACAGCTTTTTTATGTTTTTCGGTGTCCATGTGAGCTTTGAGATCTTCAGCACCTTTATTGGACACTGAGACATATGTGCCAGCTTTGCACACGGTACACTCCGCATCCCATTTGTCCCGACCGGAACGGTATGTCGGAATTTTTTTTTTTGCAGTTCATCTGTGAAGCTGCACTTATGCTTAGGCGTCTTCCGTGAAATACAGCTCCGCTGTCTAAACAGCCCCCTGTCTTCTCCGCTCTCCGTCTATGTCTCTCTCTCTCTCTCTCTCTCTCTCTCTCTCTCACCTTCTCTCTGACCCTCTCACTCTCTATGTGTGTGTGCACGCGCAGAGCAGACCTGCCCACAAGGCAGCCTCTCGGTAAGTGATGCGCATCATAGTATTGTTTGCAAGCGCCGGTCAATTTACGGACGCGCGTAATGGTCCTATGAAAAACAGTGAACACCGGACATTTTCGTGAATTTATTAAACCCGCCCGGACACCCCGGACAGGACGTAAAAAGTGGACATGTCCGGGCAAAAGAGGACGCTTGGTCACCCTACCAACTGGACGACCTGGAGGTCAAACTCATAACTCTTGAGGTAGAAATTCCCTGAGCCTGGTCCAAGGAGAATCCCACAAAGGTGAATGGCAGACCAGGAGTCCTTTGTTTCCAGAATAAAGAAGCAACACAGGCCAGATGACCAGTTCCCAAGCCGGCTGACCACAAAGGCACATTCCAGACATTCTACCCCCGACTGTGACGTCCTGGTGAGTTTACAGAGGACAGATGTCCTCTTCACAACCTGTGTGGCAAAAAACTGGAAAGGAATAGAGGGGTATCAGAGACTGAACAGGATCTTTGATATCATTGTTCTTCCCTGTTTCCAGACTTGCTGTGGTTTGAACCCTGGTGAATCACTGTATGAGTCCTTGTGAAGCTCATCCACCCAAAAGCTGCCAGAAGTTTATTTAGACTCAGATGTTAGACCAGAAAAAATAACTGTAGACTCTGCAGGTCTTGCCTTTCAGGTCATCTGAACTATGGAAGAAGCCCACATGTAAGATATACAGCTAGATTTACACAGTGGTAAATTAGCAGTATCCATCCACTTAGACAGTTTGGCTTTGATTGCCAAAGTACTGAAATATCTTTAGAACTTTTTATCATTATTATTATTATTATTCTTTCAACAAGTGAGATGAATTTGTAATACAAAAAGTTTTACAAGCTTTTTTTTATACATTTAATTCAAGAGGATAGGACAGTGGATAGAGTCAGAAACAGAGTTAGTGTGAAATAACATGCAGGAAACAGGCCACAGGCTCTAATCAAACCCAGGTCACACACTCAAGGGCGAACCTAATGGGGCACGACCTAGACTGCTGGACAATCAGCGCCCAAATATAAAAAGTTCGGTAGCACTTTAGATTACAGCCCGCGTCTTACAGTGTAGTTTCCCGTCTCTTACAGTGTAGTTTTGTCAACTGTAGGGGTAACTCTCACACATGTACCTTGACATTTTGCGGTACCTATCGGGTAGTTACGCTCTCGTCTTACAGTGTAGTTTCCCGTCTCTTACAGTGTAGTTTTGTCAACTGTAGGGGTAACTCTCACACATGTACCTTGACATTTTGCGGTACCTATCGGGTAGTTATGCTCGCGTCTTACAGTGTAAGTCCTGGAGTCTTACAGTGTAGTTTCCCGTGTCTTACCATGAACTTATCAAAACAGTGTAATTTTCCTGGACATATGCTCTAACTATGCAGACCTTGATGTATCACTTCCTCTTAAGAATCAGCATGGATAAAGATTATGTAGACCAATGATAAAGTTAAAAGCTGTAATGTATTGATGAGTATGGGTTTCAAATAATAATGATATTCAGACGTATAAAATATCTTTATTTTTTTATACACACAGAGACCCCACATTGTAATTCTCCTTTTAAGTTACTGATCCATTAAGATCACACTTGCCTTTGCTTACTGGCTAACTATCCAGTATTTTCTGTTATAAATTGCCTCTGTTCTTCGTTGATGTGTTGTAAGCATTTTGTATATAATTTCATTCAGGCAACTTGGAGGGCAGACCGGGGTCCTTAGGATTTTGCGTATTTGCGTTCATGCCTTTATGCGGGCAGCCTGGGGTCCTCAAAGTTGTATATCCCGAACGGAGATTCCGCGATTGTTTAAAAGCATCTTCAAAACATCTTATAAGTTATCAGTGATGCATTCTTGAGGAAGTAAGTACTTTAATATCTTACAAGTTATCTTTAAGGAGTGTTCAGAGGGGAATAAACATTTAGTTTGTTTGTTTATGTGGCAGGAATTTTGGCTCTTGTTTCCCTTACGTTGCACTGCTAATGCTAAATAGCTAGTGGGCGCATCATTAACGTCTGATAGACACTGTCTTTGATTCACCTTCTGTTATTTATTGTTTCAGATACCATACACTGCCAACCCTGTTGAGATGCACTACTGATAAGTGGCTGTTGGACGTTGATGTCACACACATTATTCATCCTCTTCGTTCATTCATTCTCCATGCATCCGGCCGTTGCTGTAATGCTGTTTCTTAAAGGATACATAAAAGACTGAACTGTGAACTGTGTATCTGCCTTTACTCTCTGACCGGAGTATCTGTGTGGATAAAGTGTCCAAGCATTATTCATCATAGAAACACAGATGTCAGTAGCTTCAACAGTTCCACTGCAACAACCCAGCACTTTACCTGTAACTACTGGTCAACACCTGGAACTGGACTAGATTATAAAATGCACATTAGTAGAGGGTAGTTGAACATTAAGTACAGCGAACAAGTGTGCACTTTAAAATCCAGCCCGGTTCCAGTTGTTGACCAGTAGTTACAGGTAAAGTAGTGGGTAGTTACACAGTAAGTAAAGCCAACAAGTGTGCACTTTAAAATCCAGCCCGGTTCCAGTTGTTGACCAGTAGTTACAGTAAAGTAGTGGGTAGTTACACAGTAAGTAAAGCCAACATGTGTGCACTTTATAATCCAGCCCGGTTCCAGATGTTGACCAGTAGTTACAGTAAAGTAGTGGGTAGTTACACAGTAAGTAAAGCCAACAAGTGTGCACTTTAAAATCCAGCCCGGTTCCAGTTGTTGACCAGTAGTTACAGGTAAAGTAGTGGGTAGTTACACAGTAAGTCAAGCCAACAAGTGAGCACTTTAAAATCCAGCCCGGTTCCAGTTGTTGACCAGTAGTTACAGGTAAAGTAGTGGGTAGTTACACAGTAAGTAAAGCCAAAAAGTGTGCACTTTAAAATCCAGCCCGGTTCCAGTTGTTGACCAGTAGTTACAGGTAAAGTAGTGGGTAGTTACACAGTAAGTAAAGCCAACAAGTGTGCACTTTAAAATCCAGCCCGGTTCCAGTTGTTGACCAGTAGTTACAGGTAAAGTAGTGGGTAGTTACACAGTAAGTCAAGCCAACAAGTGTGCACTTTAAAATCCAGCCCGGTTCCAGTTGTTGACCAGTAGTTACAGTAAAGTAGTGGGTAGTTACACAGTAAGTCAAGCCAACAAGTGTGCACTTTATAATCCAGCCCGGTTCCAGTTGTTGACCAGTAGTTACAGGTAAAGTAGTGGGTTGTCGCAGTGGAAGTACCGGACAGGTAGACAGTTAGCAGTGGCAAGTGTTAACTTAATGGCCGGGTTACTTAAAAGGTGAATTACTATGTGGGGTCTCTGTGTGTTTGAAAAAATAAAGTTTTTTTTTTTTACATCTGCAAGCCTTATCATTATTGTGTGAAACACATACTCATCAATACATTACAGTGTTTAGGTTCATCATTGGTCTACTTTATTCACCATACTAATTGTTAAGAGGAAGTGGCACATTAACAGCAAAAGCATATGCCCAGGAAAATTACACTGTTTTGACAAGTTCATGGTAAGACATGGGAAACTACACTGTAAGACGAGAGCGTAACTACCCGATAGGTACCGCAAAATGTCAAGGTACATGTGTGAGAGTTACCCCTACAGTTGACGAAACTACACTGTAAGAGACGGGAAACTACACTGTAAGAGACGGGAAACTACACTGTAAGAGACGGGAAACTACACTGTAAGACGAGAGCGTAACTACCCGATAGGTACCGCAAAATGTCAAGGTACTTGTGTGAGAGTTACCCCTACAGTTGACGAAACTACACTGTAAGAGACGGGAAACTACACTGTAAGACGCGGGCTGTAATCTAAAGTGCTACCAAAAGTTCTTAGTTGAACCTTAGTATTGAAGAAAGCATCTTCATAAGCTGGCTAACATTCGAATGATTTTAAAATGTTAACAGATGCTGTAAATGTGTGACATATCTCTCTGCATACTTCATATAACAGAAAAAAAAACAATCAAGATAATTTTTGGAACTATCAGAAAATGAGAGCTAGATGGGAGAAGGTGTGTTCAGTAGATCCCTTACAGATGACTCAAGTGCCTATGTTCACTTTTAAACAACTGAGGACAAACTAAAATCTGACAGGTATAAACTGTGAGGGCATTCTGCTTTTAGACAAATTTCACGGCATGTTTGTAGAAGCTGAAAAAGGGCAGATTGAACATTGGATTCAACATAAGGTGGTGGGAAACATGACGTGTAATCAGTGCAAGTCTATTTTCAACCTTCTTAATGTAGTAATTAGTGACTTGTTTAAAAAACACAACTTTATGGGGTGAAAAGTTTGCAGTGTTTTCAGTAAATATGGCCTAAAATGCACTCACTGCTTCAAATCATATCTTCAATGCGCCAGTATCCCTTCTAAATACAGCCCACTGTAAGTGGAGAATAATCTCAGCCTCTATCTAATAACTCTGAAGCGATGGTGTGCATCATTGAAAATTACCTATGCTTCCCTGAAGTCCAAAGATTTTCCCAAAGGGTCAGCGCTCACATAGCTTTGTTTGGGTTCAGCCAGGTGCACATACAGTATTTACATGCTGCATTTTCCTTCATCTAACTCACATCCTGAAATGGCTGTTTTATCTGGAATTTTCCTCCGAATAAAGCAGCTGCATAAACAGGACGAGCAATTTGTGTGCATGCGATGCTAAGCACCAAGGCTTCCTGCACCACATTTGGCTCTCAGTGAAAATGTCAGCGACAGTTTAGAGTTCCAGTCCTGATCCAGTTTCCCCTCCTGCAGAGAGAAGAGTTTCATTATGTGGCTTGCTATAGAAAGACGATCTCACTCCAATTAACCCCTGCCTTCTGTGGATGGAGACAGACGCTTTGTGCTGCACGTGTGATGAAAAACAAGCCTCATATCCCTAGTGTAAACACCTCAATTATTGGAGAGCTTTCCACACGGAGCCACGGAGACTACAAAGGTTTTTGTCTCTCTGGTGGTGTGTTTGACTTCCTTTCCCGCACACATGATTTGTCTTTCAGTCAGGCACAGCCACGGGTGGAGCAGCTACTTCCTGTGCAAAGGCAGAAAAAAGCTGAAGGGGTTAAAAGGGAGCCCACTGACCCACATAAACAAGCACTCTCATTCATGGCCTCTGTTACTCCCTCATTGCAAGACTCTGACTCACAAACGTTCAAACACCACCAAAGTGCCCCCCTACTCTGCCCTTCTCCCTGCCTCCCAACCCCATCAAACTCTTCTCCTTCTCCCACACAATTCATCCACTCCACCAAAGCTCTCTCTTGAATCCTCCCCTCAGCTGAAAGAAATCCCCATCCACACCCTTTACACTACATACAAGCAAAAACACACTCCATTTAGGCAGACGCAAACTGTTTAAACATTAAATGCATGCACCCACACAGTCTTTCTGTCTTGTACACACACATGCAGAGAAAGGCAGAGGAGGTCAACATAACTCTTGTCTCAAGAATGCAGAAGAAGTTTATGTTGCCATTGGAAAGGGAGAGAGGCGTCTTGTGTGAGCTCAGATGAGCAATTATCCTTTTCAGCACACAGACAAAAAAAAGGGGGTCTCTTTTGCTGGGAACGTGCCTCCCACTAATATTTCTCTTTGCAGCCGCAGGAGTACAGCAACATTTGCACTAAATGGGCAAATGTGGATCTGTCACTCTGCAGGAATGTGTTATTTTTACTGGGACTATTTTTACCTCCACTTAGTTCTGTGGCGCCAAGTAAATACATTTTGTTTGGACACATCAAGTATAACCAGTAATGGTTCTTGAGGTGTTGGTTTTCAGATGGTAGAGCTCTTTTAATAAATTTATAGACACCCATATAGATGCTGTATGTTACAGTTTGGATTATGGGCATTGGTGCTCATTTTGTTTATGATCCTAGCTTGCTAAGATGTGGTGACATAATATAGAGTTGTGGCATATTAAACACAGAGTAAACGAGTTGTTTTATGGGTCTTTAAGTCAGAAAAAAGGCAACTAATACAGGCACATGTCTGCGTTGATTAATGAGAGAAACCTCTATCTGTTTGAAGAGGTTTAGCAGCTTTGTGGTTGAGGGATTTGGGGTCTTGTAAAGCCACTTCTCCTGTAACCAAAACTTTATATCTGCTTTTGAATATAGTAAAAGAAAACATTTAGGGCTTTAATTTCAAACAGGCCCACACCCATACAGATGCACCCATGAGCTTGGAGGTTCCCAAGTGCATCACACAAGTTTGGAAAAAACATCCACAAAACCGATCCTTCCTTTTCTTCCATTGATCGACAGTGTTTACAACTTGATTCCTCCATTTGATCGGTGATGTCTCTGCCGCCAACATTTCAGCAGCAAGCCTGTTTATGTGGTCCTTGTCTGTGGCAGGATAGCTTCCATGGCACGCTTCCTCTTTAGGATCCCTGTTTACATGTCCTAATCTATCTCCTGTCTCTCTCTTTCACCAAGTGTGTGTGTGTTTATCCTGTTCTCTTCACAGCCTTCCTGTGCTCTGCCAAAGATTAATTGAATTGTTTTCTGGCTTCTCCGCTTACAATGTGAATAAATGAGAGGCATGCAAGTGTTTACAGTTCATTTCTCCAGTTGGCAACTCAGGCGGACTTTGTGTTTTTGCCCTGCCTCTGCAATCCCTGAAGAGAAAAGAGAATGGAAGTCTGGAAGTTTGGAAAAGCTTTCTCTATGGGGGTTAAGCTCCTCGAAGAAAGAAAGCCCTTGCAAAGATGTCAGGATGGATTTTGTCACAGTTGTTGTGTGAGATGTTTGGTAATGTGTCTGCAGAAAATTATAAGAAAATCCACAGTTATTTCCCTCAAGATTAGAAGCTTATTTGAAACTGAAATGAAAATAAGTATGACAAATGATGAGAAACTAAGTTTGTTATATTGAGAGCTCAGTGTCAAATGATTTTCTAAGCTTTTCAATAAAAGAGTTTTGTGTCAAGTAACTTGATGGCTTCGAACTGGCCCAACATTTTGTTAATAACATTCCATGATGACTGAGTACACTTTACTGCATTGCAGCAAAAACATTTTTTTTAAAAGGTCTCAAATCACCTGGGAATGTATGACCTGTGGCCCTCAACACAATACAGGAACCACATCTCCTTTCTTCTGACCATGCTGTAGGGGTAGTTGGCAGACAGAGCTTACTGTAGAGAAAGACAAGAGACGAAACCCCTCCAGGCAGGATGGGAGCCCTTATTTACTTTGCAGATAAGGATTGTGGGTAGTTGAGAAAGCGAGGCGTGCTGGCATGTTGGCTTGTTTTCGGGAAGCTTCTGGGATGTCTATGATAAGGGCACACTGTGGGAGCTTGAGCTGTTTCCAAACAATTAGAGACTGATTAAGTATTTAATGGCAGGGGATCTCAAATATTTCTGTCTGACACACTGGCACAAACTTGATCTCACAGAGCCCAACCTGTCATTAACAACAGCCTATAATTTGATACTAACATCAATAAAAAAAATCTGATGGTTGCATTCAGTAGAAGTATCACATCTAAACTGTCTTTTAAACCCTGCCAGGTGCTTGGCAGTTAAACATTTTAGTTATTTCAGTACATCTTAGTTATTCACCAGTTTAAGCACTCAGACAGTCCAAACATTGAAATAATTACACACTGCTAAGAGGTTAGTCTGTTTGCTTTTAGATTTGCAGTATTTCGATGATCCATATCACGTTTCTTTTGGCTTAGGCTTAGTCAGCCTGCTAGCAACATTTTTACTGAATTCTTAAGTTTAAGCTTATAGTTTTAAATGCAAACGCTTACTTTTAGCAATACTACTACAATGGGTACTTATTGGGACAATATTTTAACCATGTCCATTTTTTAAGTAACACAATGCCATGAAGCTTAAATTTAAGCTCTTCATTTAAAGGGCATCAGTTTAGCTTAGCGGTGAAACTAGCTCAATGTAGCCCAACTCTGTGCCATAGGTCACTCCCATTTACACTTTCCAGTTTCCTGTTCTGTCTACTCTCCTAACCTCAAGGCTTCAAAGCTCAAAATTAAATATTCAATTGCTAAAATTTTAGCAAAAGTTTTTGAATTTAGCTTTAACATTTTGAGCTGCTTAGTCATCACTCAGCCATCTTCAGCTGGTTTAAAATACTGCAGCTCGTTTTTTTTTTGTTTTTTTTTTTTTTTACTAATAATCAAAGTTGCAAATACATCACACCACTTTTGTTTGGCCTTCACTGGCTTCCTATTTCTTTTAGAATTAATCATAGAATAACACTTTTTGTTTTTAAAGCCCTTAATAGCCTTGCCTCTCCCTATCTGTCTGAACTAGTGTGTGTTCAGAACCCCACCAGGACCTTATGGTCCTCAAACCAGCTCTTGCTGGAAATTGCCGGAGCAAGGACTAAACACTGGGGTTATCGGGCCTTTTTGGTTGCTGGGCCCAGACTCTGGAAAAAGATAGATCTGTGTTTTTCTCTGCTTGAAAGGGATTAATTTTGTAGTAATAGTGGACACAGGAGCCTAACTGTCAGACATAAAACGGGAGAGTGATACTGCCAAAGCTAAAGGCTAAAAGAGCTAAGCTGTTTGTGATTATGTTCATTAGCTCACATTAGCTCTGCTTGGTAGATGAGCACTAGCTGGACATGACCAAGATTCACTAACATTACACATTACGGACATGTCTCACAGCACCGGGCTGCCAGCTGTGCTAAATATGGACAGCTACTAAACTACTGTACTGTTCTTAAATTGTTTCTTAAAATGACTCCTGCATCTTATTGTTTGTGCTTTAATGTCTATTGCTGTATTCTGTTTGTTTTGTCTACTGTGACATGTGCTGCTGCC
The DNA here is from genome assembly GCF_033239565.1 of Halichoeres trimaculatus. NCBI lineage: Eukaryota > Metazoa > Chordata > Actinopteri > Labriformes > Labridae > Halichoeres > Halichoeres trimaculatus. The sequence goes on along the minus strand of NW_027437187.1, from coordinate 25,132,175 downwards.
TCCCTTGGCCAGGTCACCCTTGTGAAAGAAGTCTCGACCTCAATGGGTCTTTTACCTGGTTGAATAAAGGTTAAATAAAAACAAACTGACAAAGTTTGCTTTTTGTCATGTTAGCCTATGGATACATCATAGCACAGAGCTGCTAGTAGTGCTACAAATAGCCGGCTACTGACACACACTACAAATTTATATCTTTTGCTTATTGTTACATCTCAAACAACAGCACTATGTAACTATACTGATAAACACCTTACCTCGTCACGTTTTATCCAGTAAAAAGTTGTACTAAACAAAGAAAATTTGTTCCAAAATGTTTTTAAAAGAGACATCTTTACAGCAGTGTGCGTGAGACTCCAGGTCAACAGGTGGCGAGGCAGTCCAATTAAAACAGATCCCTCTCATAGCATCTTTGAGCTAATCTCCTCAACTGTTAAGCTATGCTTTGATTGTAACAAAATATTTAAATCTATCAAATTCTGTAGGCTCTTTGAGGTAATTTTCCCCAGTTTCACTGTTTTAGGTTACTATAAAATATTCAACCACTTTTTGAGCATAAAGTTTGATGCCTCTCTAATAGTTCTTGGATCCCCAACCACTAGTGAAGGGAGGTGACCAGTGATAACCCTGGTGATGTGCTACCTTTTGCTAGCATCTCCATCTATGTTCTTCCTCTAACGTTGGAGGACATTTAGGGCCACATGGTAGGTTTTGTTACCTATCAGCAGAGCATCATTGTTAGAATGAGCTATGATGGGATATATGTCTTCACTGAGCATTCCTTTCATGAGAGCACAAAACATTTTTTGAACTATAATCTTAAATATATTTTCATCGAAGTTTAGCTGCAATATGTCTGGATGCCCTTCAGTATCTGTACATGTTCCTCCTGCTGGAGATTACCATTCGTTGTGTCACAGCTTCTTCCAAACCAGCTCTGTGTCTACGTAATGCAGATCCGACTGTAAATACAGTATGTTGATAAAAGTAGACAGACACATAAGCTTCAGAGAAGAGTACACATAAATCTTCCCTTTAATCTTAGCAGAGAGCAAAGCAGGAATGCATATTTATTGGTGTGGCATGTCTGTGCCAGCCAAACAAGACCAAGCTGAAGTGTTAAGTGTGTCGAGTTAGAATTACAGCCGTGTGTAATCATTGTAATTATAAAGTTCAGGGGAGCTTGCTCTCTATTCATCATCACTTGGAGGTAGCTCATATCTCTCACACTTTGACTGATCTGGATGATGAATGTGTGTGTCAGAGGGGAGGGGGCAAAGACAGTAGGACTCAAGCAGAGCTGTGTTTTCATCCCGTGTTTACAGGATGGAATTTTACAGTGTCTTAAACTTTTGGGCAATGATCAAGCCTTCTTCCAGAGAGTGAGTATGTGATGGGGGGTGGGTGGACTTCAAATCAATTCTCTTGAACACCAAAGAAACCAAGCTGTGAATCACGAGTGGGGGTTAACCTCATCTTCTTTTTAAAAAACTCACATTCATATTAGATGAGCACTGAGGCGCGTAGATGTTTGAGGTCCTCAAATGAGCCATCCTCCAATCCCTTCTCCAAATGTCCAATATCTGCTCCCCAAAGATCTATAATACCCTCAACGGGTGTTTTCCACTCAATGTTTCCACCTCTTCCCATCATTCTTTCTGCTTAGATGATTGCTGGCATTCAATGCAGGCATATCCATCAACAACACGTACACAAAGCCAAGATAGTTTAACGGATCTGAGATGAAAACAAGGTCTTTTAGCATTCCCAAACATCCTGGATGCAAATTCTTCTTCCCAAGATCCATGTGTGTGTTAACAGACAAGTTGAGCAGAGCAATGAACACACCTGTGAAGGACGGAGCTGTAGAGATTCATGGCATGACTATCTCCTCAGCAAATGTGTTATCACAGCCTAAAACTTGGTTGATTTCCAAATTCCTTTAGCAGCGTGAAATTCTGAACATGCATTGTTGTTACTGAGTGAGAGGTTTGTGTATCTTTGAGCTCACTTTCATCCAGAAAAAAAATTACTGTTTTCATTTCATAACAGGCCCGTTGTGCTCTTGTTAACCCAGTAGACCATCAGCATTTCATTAACATCAAAGGAAAGAGTCAGGTGCACTGCAGTTTCAACTTTTGTTGTACAACAAATCAGCAATTAGCTCGTTCTTGTGCTTTGGCATCACCATCATCATCCTCTCTGGTTTAATTTAAGTTACATAAGAGCGTCCTCTGACTGTGAGGCACAGCGGGCCTGCTTTGTGTGGATGCTTTTGTAATGATTACGTGGGTGAAACTGACCTTGTGAATGTTTGTGCCCTGTTGTTTTTAGATTTATACAAGCGTGTGTTTATGAGATGGCAGCTGTGAGTGCTCACTGAAATAAAGATGGATGAGTGTGTAGTGTTTGTTTTCAGTACAAACTTAAACAAAGAGCATTCCCAACCAGAGTTAAAGGGAAAAAAATAAATAAAAAATAAAACAGAGCCCACCTCCACTACCAGTCTGACATCATTGACTGACAATATGGGACCTTTTGAATGGGTAAACGTGATTTTGGCTTGTCTGATGAATTAAAGAGGGGGTACTGCTTTTTTTTTAGGCTTTATATTGCCACCGCTTAAGGAGTTTACAGACAGATATTCCAAGAACTAAATGGAGCAGTTTCAAAATCTGCACAGAGAGAGATATCCAGCCTTGTTACCTAATACCCATGTTTAAAATTTGGGAAAAATCAATACCCCCTCTTTAAATTTTTAACCCTTACATACTGATTCTGCTGCTGTGAAGATGGTAGTAGGCCTAACAGAGTTACAACCCAGTGCTCTGGTAAAGGGGGAGACACACTCACTGTATCTGAAGTGATGGGGTCACTGTTGCAGAGGCTGCTTCAGCCAATCACAGAGCGTCCAGTGCAAAAGTGACTTTGCTTGTTGATAATCGCAAGTGGAAGAAGCTATCCCAAGCGGCTACAATAGAGGACGTAGCATGAAGAAAGAAAAAAGGGGGGTGAAGGGTGAAGCTTGGCCCGACTTTTCACTTGCTTTCGGGCACTTGGAGAGCAGCTCTGGACTAATATTTATGGAAGTTGGCTTTCTGCTAACCAGGTATGTATCAAATACCCTTGATTAGCTTGTGCTAACATGCCAAGTCAGGTGCACGGTTCCAGAGTCTCTCCCACATAAAAACCTGATGCTGCAGGTGGTTGCTGCACTAGTGAATGCATTCACATAGTCGTGGTCAGACACTGTGGGTGTGCGCTGCTGCTGGCACTGAGCCAAGGAGGAGGAGGAGCCAAGTTTGAATATTGTGTTTACTAACAAGTAACGAAAATTCCTGCAGACCCTGCCTTTAATGTTAGGTGTTGAATGTTTGTACAGCTACAGTGGGTGGTAAAAAGTCTGAATGAACAAACCCATCAACCTGATCACTATTAATCTACTGCTACTGGCACACACACAAACTTTGTTAAAGTTTCCCTGAGTAGGGGGTATAAACTATAACTCCCACTGAAAGAATTGTTTAATCTGCCACCTTTAAGGGTATGTTTGTATATTTTTAATTTAAAAAAGATGAACCGACTCAAGCCTTCAAGGCTGAAGACCAAAGACAGTGGGTGGGCCATGTGTACAATGTTTCTGAATCACATCTACCAGTACTGAATGACAACATTTCAAACACGGCTGCAAGCTTATTCAAGTTACGTTTGCTGGCAGGAAATTGGAACCAGCCAAAAACTAATATTTTCCTGGCGCTAAAGATGATGGATTACAGTTTATCTTAAAGGGTCTCTTAATTCTTCATCCTATGAAAACGGTTTGAATATATCCCTTAATTGGTTTGGTGAAAGATTAACCACCTTGCCTGAGTTCTGGGTGTTGAGTTGTGTCACTTCAATTATCGTGTTTTCAAATGAAGTCAGTTCATTATCGGAGGCAGATGTTCATCAAGCTGACATTGCTAATTGTTGGTCTCTGTGACTCTGTACTTTGGTGTGTGTGTGTTTGTGTGTGTGTGTGTGGGGGGGGGGGGGGGGGGGGGGGGGGGGTGATTGCGTTTTGTGTGTGTGTGTACTTAAACACACAGCAGGCAAAAATCCCAAAGCAAGCAAGGAGTGATCCAGCCTGACTGCGGGCCATCCGTCTCTGCCAGAAGAAATGATAGAGGGAGCAGTGATAAATTATTTCTCTGCTTGTGATCTTCAGGCAGCATTCTTTTCTTTCCACAAGCACATGTGACCCCTGTCTTCCTTTTTTCAATATACTGCCTTCCTCTTCATGCACGTTTCATCTTATTCCAACAGTACCAGCTCCTCACCCTTGTTCTCCTGTGGTTGGATGTGCGTGTTGTGTCGTGTGGCCGCCTTTCAGATGTCTTACCATGGCCTCTATAAGCAGCAGATGGGTATAACAGGGACCAGGAACGTTTCAAGCTCCATAACCAAACTCATGTGACGATGTGACACCCAAGAGACGGCATAGGGAGAGACTGAGCTCATCCGTTTTCCATACAAGTCACCTCCCTTGTTTAGGCTAAGGAAGTCTGGGAAAAAAAGACAGATGCTGAAGCGATTTAATGTGGAGTTTGCAAAGAATTAGGGATGGGAATTCTCTGTGGTGGCTGTACCCTTGAGCCAGACCCACACTAGTCTCTGTTTGCCAGATCTGTGTCCACACCACAGTGACTCTTTGCCAGTACAACAGAAAGAGGAAAAGTGCTGGCAGAGTACAACATCAGTGGTATTGTAACTGGCAATAAACTGGGATTTCTAACAGCTAATTAGCATAGCAAGACTTTAACTTTAAAACTTAAATAGTGACAATGTTTTCCAATAAATAAGAATGATTTTCCACTTGGTCAAACCAGACCACTGTCACTATTACCCCGCTACACTTGGTACATTTTTTTTAGGTGGTGGACCATTATTAACATCCCTGCACTTGCTACACCACCTAGTTTCTGTAAAACACTGGCTAAAGGCTAAGCCATGCACATTAACAAACCCCAGGATGCAACTGAGGAAATTCATTTATGATGTTCAGGGAAAGACAAAGAAACACCTTTGGGTTGCCATTGTACTGAAAGCTCTTGTGTAAAACTGACATAACTTCGTCACCTCTTAGGATTTTATTTTGTTTTTTTCAACATATTAAATTCATTTTGTGAGCTGGCCTATTCTAAACTGACATCTTGATTAGATATTGTTCTGTAGAAGAAATCATACTGAGATACAAAGTCTTTGCTTCTGTGCCAAAGTTGGAAAACCAAACCACTGTGTTGAATCACAGCATTTCAAAGTGTACTGTGTAAGTTTTCAAAAAGAAAGCCAATGTATGAAAACTGACATTAACATTATGAGTTTTGTACTGTGCAATGTATCAGTCAAATTATTCATCAGATAGCAGTAGTATAAAACTGACTCATACGCTAGTAACTCAAGCTCCTCCACCTCACTGTGTCCTTGACGCCTCTGCTTCTTCTTCTCTCCTCCTTGATTTGGCTACCACCCATGTACCCACATGAGGTCATCCAGTCTTTGATGTGAAGCTGTTTGGCATTGCCTCTCATGAATAGGAGCCATCTCCTCCGCCTTTGATCGCAGTTTTGATGTAGTTGACGGAGCAGGGTTCATGTGGTAGCTATCTTACACCATCCTCTTCTAACTCTGTCACAGCTGGTCGTCAAATTCCCCCGCAGCTTCCTGCTCAACTCTGACACCTGTGTTTGGCTTCTCTGACAGGTAAGTCATGCCATCGACTTCACTTAGCTTTCACTGAACTACTAAATCTACCTCGCCTGCATACCCCCAGTCTATGTCTTTCACCACCATCCTATGATGGTGATCACACTGGTGATGAAATGGTCTGTCCCCCCGGTACAAGCAGCCGGGCAGGGGAAATTAATTAGCCCACTGAGGACAGGGGGTGCAAGAAAAGGGGAGTAAAGGCGTTAGCATGTATGACTTTCGTCATTACAGGCAGCCAGAGGAGCTGTGTTTATATGGGGGGACAGAAAAACATACACGTGCAATGACAAGTGGAACTTTCATGTGCTGTAATGTTGTGTTAATGAGTTAAACAAGCGTTTCTGTGTGTGGAAAAAAGCTGCCTGTCACAAAGCAAGGCACATTTAACAGCTGGGAATTTTAACATAAATCCACACACGGTACGTTTGTACATAAAAACACACAAACCACATGTCAGTACAAAGAACAAGTGACACAGGTGGACACAGAGTAGGCGCCTCATATGTTGGCACACACTCTGGTCGTGTAGTCAGAGCTTTAAAGAAGCAGTAAAGGTCACCTGCACACCTGCACACATCATGGTACCAACCTTTTCCACTTTATCAACTCCACTGGTGAACGCCTACCATTAGCGCTGACCTACACACACACACACACACACACACACACACACACACACACACACACACACACACACACACACACACACACACACACACACGGAGCCTATCTATGGAGATAAACACAGTGAGGAGGTGAACAAGGCTGAAGATGGTAAGCGAGAGGCTCTATGCGTGCAAAGCCTTCATTCATCATTGTCAGAGGTCTTGTGTTGTCTGGCCAACCCCCAAAAAGCAGGGATGAACCACTGACTCCTGTAAAAAGGGGTTTCCACTTAGCCATGGCTCAATAAAAAGGACCAATGCACTTAGTGTGCTGTTAATTACCCCACTCCAAGTGAGGCGAAACCCCTGTTAGCTTAGCATAATGGACTCTGTCACCACTTGTTCTGGGTAAACAATGGGGTTGTGGTCAACAGATACATATTGAAGGATCACTTGGTGTTAGTTGTCTCTTAAAGACTGCAAGAACGAATGAAAAGTATTTTTATTTTTCAAGTTTGAACTTCGTTATACTAATAATGACCCCTGCATTTACAATGTCTGAACATTATGGATAGTGTATATTTGAATATCAGTGAATAGTTTTTCATACTTGAGAACCTGTGTTAACAATTCAAGACACTTTTTAAAAATGAAATACAAAAAACAATAAAAAAAAACACACACATTAAGGTAAACAGCTCATATTAGCTCTTTTCAACATTACAATGGACGTATTAAAATGTTTTCACACCCGCACATTTTTACTTATTCTGTGCGAGCCAACAGCTGCGTAGGTTGAAATTTGGTCAAAGGGAATTATTAAGTCAATTTGTCCTGTTTACAACCTTAAACAGATGCTTCAAAATTAAAAAGCAAGGTAGATAGAGGCAAATGTGACCCAGCTAATATGCTAAATTGAGTGTTGATATACTTCTTGTTTGGGCTAAATGCTGAAATGCTGATGTGAGAAGGTTGGCATGTTAAGAGATGCCTGTTGGTTTGCATCTTTTATAAAGTAAACTAAGGGCGTATTCAGACCTGGACTGTTTGGTCCACTTTAAAAGGACCAGGGTTCGTTTCCCAAGCTGGTGCGGACTTTCCCTGCACCGGACCAAGATGCACTTTTTGAGGTGGTCTCGGTCCGCTTCCAAACGAACTCTGGTGCGGTTCGTGGTTCTCCGGTGCAGGTCTGAATACAAACCAAGGTCCATCCGAACTAACTACAGGGTACATGTGCCTTTTGGGCCTTTAAAGCCACCGTAACCTAACCGTCTTTGGTTCATACCTGATCCTCCGTCTTCTGTTTAGCCACGCTGTTGCTCGCATGTTGTGGGTCAGGACACGCGGAGCAAAACGTCTCCTTACTGCGATCATTCGTCTTCGCTGTTCCTAAATTGTAAACGGTGTTGTTAAGCTTGCTTTGAAGGAGCTGCTCTTGAAACTGAAAATGATTTAGCAGCTCTAATAAGAGCACAAACACACATGTTTACCTCCATTTCCAGGTCTGTATTCTGTGTGCCGCTCTTTGTCAGTGCTGTCCAATGAGAGCACTGATTGTCACACACGTGGATGTGTTTACAGAATATAGTCCACTTGCAAAAAGAACAATCTGAATACAAACCGCACCAAACGAAAAGATTAAGTCTGCTTTTGGTCCGGACCAAACAAGTGGACCAAAGGACTTTTCTGGTCTGAATACAGCCTATATGTCAGCAGAATAAAATTCTGATTAAAAAGAAATTCAACCAGAACTTTGAATCTCCAACGATGGGTTAGCATAGCAGAACAATATTGCTTCTTACTAGATACATGATCAGCAAATGGCTCTATCCTGGTGATAATACATTATAAACTGAACACAGACATTAGTTTGGTGATGATGAAATAAATCTTTTTTCCTATTTTCACTCATGCACAGCTAGTTTGATGACATTTTTTTTACACAACTGTTCCTGTGATTCTCCTTTAATAAATGTTGCAACAAGTTTGAAGTGATTTATTTATTTATTTATCTTGAACTGATTCGTTGGTGAACATAAATGTCATTGTTTAATGTCATTGCCTAATGTACAATTTAATATTGTATTTTTTTCTACTACTTAAGCTCTATTTTTCTACTTTTTGTAATATTCAGTGTTTCTCTTAAGGTCTTTCTATTCACAACAATTGCACTGAGTGCAGTACCGGAGTCAAATTCCTTGTATTCTTGAAAATACTTGGCAAATAAAGCTGATTCTGAAATCTGATTTATAAGGAATTTCACAGGGATCCAAACATGTATCTTGCACGGTGGAGTGCCACTCCAGCAAAACTATGGGGTTTAAACCTAGGACACAAACTGGGAAAATAAACACCTCAACATAGATTCTTGCCCATCAGTTCTACAGATTTGATAGTCGAGGGATTAAAGTTTTTTTCAGACATGTTATCAGCAGAACCCCACAGCCAGCAGGGCTTTGATGTAGAGTCTTTCTCCTTCACCCATTAAAAAAAAGTGAAGTTTTAAAAAGGACAAACCTATCTCTGTTTTTGAGGTCATGTAAGTAGACAAACAAAAACTGGTGACCAGAAGAGTGGGAGTCTGCATGAGGCTGAGAATATCTGGCCTAGTTCTGAGGTAGCCCGCTCTAAATTGGCCAGCTCCTCTCAGGGGCAGCTGTCCTCAATGTTTATTGGTCTTTTTTACACACAAATGTGTTTGTATGAGAGAGTTTGCACCCTTGTGGTTTTCCACATGACTTTGAAACAGATATTATTGGTCCAGTGAGGTAGAAACCAGATTAAGACCTCTTGCTTCTTCTTAAAAAGTTTGAATGTGAAGCAGTTAAAGAGCCAGTACTGGAGAAAAATGCTAGAGTCAAATTCAATTACGTTAAGTGGACCAGGCTCAAAATGGAGTGGGTCTGTTTCAAATTGGGCTTGTTTTCATCTCACAAAACACCCATTTTACCTCAGTGAGTGTAATACGAACTCTGAGGCAGCGCCACTGAGATTAGGACTTTTACAGACAAAAGGGCCTATCAGCAGTCAGAGTGTATAACTCAACACAGCAGAGTCACTCTAGATGGCAAATTATCACCAACTGTCATTGCACTACACCACTCTATGGGTCAGGATTTCTCATGAATGTTGTCATATTGGTCAGTCTCCGGGGTAATATTTCCCTTTGAAACTCCAGAACAATAGTGCTGCAGGGACAGAAGCTTCTGGAAACCTTCCTTTTAGATTCAGATCTTCGAGTGGGTATTACTGTAAAATATTCCTCATCTGTGTTAAAGGCAGCTGTAGGCACTAGAAACTTTACCCTTGTGCAAACATGTTTTGTATGCCATTGAGGCCATTTTTCAAATTCAATTTGTCTTATCTCTTGGAGAATCACAGGCGCTTTTTTATCTATGATCAAACCTTTACAGATAGTGGGTGCAGAAGATGTAAAGCGAGGTAAATTACATAATGAGATCAAGGGCCGGAGTGTTTGTGTGACCCACTTTGACGGCAGGTACAAGACACGAGCTGAGAACTATTATGCACTCTGACAGGTCCAAATGAATGGGCCATTGCTCTAATGTAGAACAGGAATAGGGGGCCTCGGATACTTCAAATGTTTCAAATTCAGCAAAACAGTGACCTCCCTCTGGAGAACTGTGAAAATAAATCCCTAGTCACACACTCTGACCACAGGAAGGGAGAAAAATGGGCCCTGTCTGCACAGCCCACTCACTCACTTTCTCACCGGCACGTGAGACAAAGTAGAAAAGTATGTGGAGCTCTGTTTGCATTGTGTTGCATGTTTTTGTACGTGTTTCATGTTTTCCATGTTTATGTGCAAAATAACTCAGCTATCACCGTTTCCAACACACACAGATGTGAGTTTCTTGATCCAGGCTGTGTGGTTGATATGAAATTCTTTGTGTGTGGGTGTTTGCACGTGATGTGTGTCAAAAGATCACTTGTACTGCATGTGTGCATGTGTGTGAATTGCACAGAATGTCTGTTTTCTCCATTTGCAATCCCCCACCCCACCCCCTTGTTCACTGTATCGTCTCTCACTGTCAGTCTGCCCACTAGGCCAGTGTCTCTGGACCTTGGCCATGAAGAGGCCACTTTCTGGCTCTGTGGTGTGTAGAAAAATCCCGACTTGAACCCAGCAGACCTTCCAGCTCCATGAAATCCAGTTTCTGGCTGGAAGGCGGCAGATTTGAACCCCAGTGCTGGATGGATGAGGTGCAAATATGTTCAACTGATGTAGCTAAAGCAGGTTTACTTCAAATGTTGTGAAATTGGGTTGGTCACAAGTTAAACAACATTGGCTTACAAAATTATAACATGGTACCAATTAAAAAGCAAAAATGAGAATCCATAACCAACTGGGGACGCAGTCACACTGGCAAACCAAACCATGCTTGAGCACGCTTCAGCCCTAAAGCCCAGTTGGTTTAGCCAGTGTGACTGCAGGTGTGCCGTGCTCAAACATGGTTCATTTTTCTCCTTTGGAGAGGTGTGCTTCTGTGTGGTTAACTTCATGCAGGAACACAAGCTCGAGGACACGATGACCCATGATATGTGATGTCTTGCTCCTCTCAACAGTCATTTTGGCTCAGCGTGGCTCCGCTATTAGAGTGATTCTGGGAGAATCTGAGTGGAGCTGGGTGACAAAAATAATATATATATTTTTTCTTTCGAGAGTCTAATTACTTCTTGACTCTACCTCCCGACATATTTTACAATCCCCGAAAAAAATACACGAGAACAGCAGCTGTCAATCAACGTTAAACGTTACATAAAGCCTAGTTTTTAACCTGGTATGAAACTTTTCAGAAAAAAGAGGACTTGAATTCAAGACAGCCAAATAATATCTTCAAATCATCACAACAATCGGACGTAAGAAACATTTCCATGAGGTGAATTAATTTTTGAAAGTTTGACCACAGCCCATCTGGAATGGCTGGGAAGCCGGATTTTTTAACCTATACTGCAGCCAGCCACCAGGGGAAGCAGTTTTTGTGGAGACCTCACTTCAAGCCGAGCAAGCGGACATCCATTTTCTTTTACAGTCTATGGTACGGCATGGTTCTAATGGCCAGTGTGGCCGCACCTTAGACTGTACGTAGCATCCAGGACATCACCCATCTGTTCCTTAAACTGTTAAATGAAGACAACCCACGGACGCTGCTACATTTACTATGATGCCAGCTGTGAGTTTCCCTCCGAACAGCTACAGGGCGCCCGTCAGTAACGTGACCTGAGCTGCGTCTCTAATTGGACAATAAAACAATCCTAATAACTTCTAAATTGCAGAGTTATAAAAAAAATCACTCATCGTACAGTGTGTGCTGATATTGAAATCAGGGCTTAGCTGGTTTTTGAACCAGGCTGTAAATATGCTTTTTAATGCTGTAAAAGTCTGTTTTTATGGCTGGGTGTGTATTTGACTTCCGGTCTTTCTGCTGCCAGTCTCAAGTGGATTCTAGATAATCAGCAACTTTTAGCACTTCCTTATAGACTCCATTTTTACTAACCGGATGTTGCTCCTTGAACCACACCCTGAGGCATCTTGAACATGGACCTGTGAACCTTTTAATTCCAGGTTTGGAAATCCATTTTTATGTGACCATTTCAAGCCTGTTTGGCTCCAGTTTAAAGAAAATAGTGCAAGCTTTCCACAGAAAATGTACTGTTTTTTTATTTACCCTTTTTTAAATACATGACTGTATTTTTTATTTTATTTTTTATCACAAGATGATTTTTTTTGTCCCTATAAATGCAATCTTACAAACTTTGATAATTTTTTCCTTAATTTGACCCAAAACATAGAAACAAGTTATTTTAAGAAGTCAGGAAGCAGAAACTTAGAATTTAATTAAAAATTTACACTTGGAATTAAAAGAAACTTGTTGCAACTGCAACATTTTCTGAAACAAACTTTAATCTTAAAGTTTCAAATACTGAACCCTTCGTCTTGTATCTAATTAAATCCTAAAGTCAATGCTACATTGTACTGTAATAGCATGCACATCTTTCCTTGAGTAGAGAAACATAGCTGCAGCTTCATGTGTGGGTGTGAAAAATGCATCTATAATGAAGCAGAATGGATCCAAAACTTTTTCAAGATAACATAAGTCTTAAAAAGTTCCCAGCTCAATGTTCAGCCCAACAAGTCTCTTTGTTTTAATCTTGTGTGCACCAGTTGGGCTTCCCAGCACACGTCACTCAGTCTGTGAGCGTGCCTGCAGGGACGAGGAAACCATAAAACCATGAAGTGCTTCTCTTCCTTCCCACCAACACATTTCTCCTTCAGCAGTGCTTTTTTAGCATGCTGAGCAGGAGGCGGCGGCAGCAGCAGGAGGAGGCTGATGGAGAGGGCCACCTGAACAAACCCAGTGTGGATCCAAGCCGCCAGGACAGCCAGGCGCAGCCAGATTTATGACTCTGCACCCCTCTTTTCCCACACAGAGGCCCCTCTCTAGAGCTTCTGGATGTACTGGACCCTGTCTAACACTTTTTGTCACCTGCCTGCCCTTCCTTCCTCTCCTTTTCTAGGCATAATTTCCCATTTCTCCTTTTGTATGTCAATCAACCTTTCAGCTTCCCTACTCCACTATCTTGCTATCTCCCCATCCCTTTCTCCCAAACATCCTGACCAGCTGTTCATCCAGACAGGGTGTCTACAGCTGTCTATGTGAAACTGAGTTGCAGCTTGAGAGGTAGGTCGCATAGCCTACGGCGTGGAGCTCTTTCCCAACACCTCTGTCTCCTTTCTTCGCAGCATCAACGACCGGAGCATGACCCTGACACCACAACTACATGTTTTCTGCAGAGCCACCCACACACACTGCACAGAGGTAGTGTAGAGGAGGTAACCACAGAAAATGTAGTGGATATACCCCACAATCATATACATAAGCATGAGATGAACTAAAATAAAACATCCTGCACACAAAAGCTTTGCTCTGCGGCTGCAGCAATAAAAACACTGCTCTCAGCAGTTCCCCCTCTTTTTTTATTCTCTCCTCCACCCAGCAACAGCCGAGCTTTGGCAGCAGCTTCACTTGCCCTGACGAAAATTCAAACCACTGACTACAGACACTCAGTAAATGGGTAGAGAATTTCCACCGACACGGGTAAACTCTGTTAGAACAGCCCACGAGAGAAGGCGCAGTAAAACCAAATGAAGTGTGCAGCAAATTAGCTTTGCTTTCCTGCAAATATTGCAACAATTAATCCAGGTCCAGCACACTTTTCTGCTGTGGTAATCTGCAGAGGGACTCCCTGAACCCTCTATTCATTATTTCCAAGAAGAAGAATGATTTAAAGTATACATTCATGTTATTCGTCATTGTTGTGGAGATAAATGTCTCCTGAAAAGTTTATATAGCTGGGTTCCTGTTATTTTTCAGTGTTCCAGGGTAATTGTCCAGACTGGTCAAAAACAACATTCCTGTTTGCTTCAACGAAGGAAGGGTTCGATTATTGGAGGCAGCAACTTAAAACAACATCATTCTAAACTGCAAGTGAACTTAAACTGAGAACATACAGTTGTTTCTGTTTTGCTACACAGTGTTGACCAAATGTTATGAATCTTAGGAAGCATGACGTCTTATTTACGGGGGGCCTCCAGTGTTTCTTGGTTGCTTGTTGCTGTAAACTATGTTGCCATGTGTAGTGGATATCAGAGACCTGAACACTTGAAGATGGACATGTTTACTCTGCAGTTAATCACCATGTCTGATGCGGCCTCTCTGGACGTGTGAGGGGGAAATGCCGGCTAAATGCAGTCACCACGACCTAATGAGGTGGTTTAGCTGCTGCAGCGTGCCTTCAGCTGTACTCTGTAATTCAGAGACACCGACTCAACAGTTCCCCACACCAGTCTGCGTCACAAGTGCGTTCGTCCGTATTGGCCGTGTCGCCCACAACCCCGTGAAACATGTTGAATGGCTGTTTTGGAAACCTGGGGTCCAAGGGGCCGTCAATCACAGTGGAGTGTGTGGTTTAAAAATAGGGGAAAATGGGGAGGGCAAGAATGCTTTGGGAGAAATAGGAATTAAACTTTGATTGATTTTCATGGGGCAAGCGTCAAACTTCCCATATGAAGGCAAAAATGTGCACAATGAGAGCTTTGCAAGTCACATGAAGAAGGCACAGCAGCATGCCTCTCTCCTCCCCTCTGTCCTCGTGGCACAGCAGTGCTGTTCTTGGCAGCGCCCGGTGCTGCTGCTCCACTCTTTGCTAATGGTTAAACAGCATGCCCGTGCCATGCTGGCTAATGACAGGCTGCACTTACTGCACTGAAGTGGCGCTTTTCAGAGTTGACGGTGCACAAAGAAGCGTGTAGAGCGCCTCCCAAAGAAGCTGAGGTACTGTGAGGACAACGTCTGCATGCACAAGAATGCACGCATGTACTAACAAACACAGACAAACGAAGCAGCGGAACAGGGAAAGTGTCTGCTTACACTGATCTTTGATGATGGATGAGGAATGAAACGCTGAAGAGGCCTCAGAGTTTTGTTTACAGCATTTATCCTAAAGCCTGGGACCACTCTGGAGAGGTTTCAGTTTCTGTACATCACTGACTTCCATCTCTTGATTACTCGCACTGCTTCAGTTGAAACCATTAAAATCACTTGACCATAACATCTACGTGCTGTTTGTCTTGTCTTGTTATTTGAGGTAAAAAACCCCAAAAGTCCCAGAATGAACTCCTCCACATATCTTGCATATCTTACTCAGGAGTCTATGAACTAAAAGTAAACCTCTCCTCGTCTTGTAAGCTCCTGGCACTAGCTTTAACACCTTCTTTATCCCACCTTCACTCAACCATCAACAGATGAGAGTGAGTGTGTGTCTTTTATTTGTTTGTAAAAACAGGAGAAGAGCCAAAGAGGGTTGTTTGACTTGGCATTTGTTTAGCCATATTATTAGGATGGTAAACTTCCAAACTAAGCCGGTATGTGCACCACATGTTGGGCCTGTGTTTTTATGTTTCCCGTGAGACAGCTAAAATGTAAGAGGTCCTCCACCTTTTCCCACGAGAGGTGATGTAGGGGAGGTAAAGTGTAGGAGAATTTCATGCACATCATCCATCATTCCCAGAAAGCAGAGCATGAATATGTGCACTCGTGTTTTGTGTGTGAATGAGTATGTATTCACTCAAATTCTCCTCTTTGGGATATCTGACCCTCAGATCCTGGTGCACTTTTCTTGCATCCACGGCCTGGATCTGTTTCTGCCCCACAGCAGGCCCAGTTCCACACTTCCTCAGCACAAAAAAAGAGGTGGGAGTGAAGAAGAATGTGTCTTTTCATCAAGACTGGCGCTGCATGAATATTTCAAACAGGCTATATGATTCCTCAGTGCCACTCCACACAAAGGAGAGGTCTCTGGATGAAATCTCAGAGTGGAATTTGGCCTCCAGGCATCACCTGCTAACACTGAAAGGCAAGAAAGACAAGGCCTCCGAGGTGGTGCCGTGACAGAGGTTTGGCTAAACTCTATCTGACCACGTCTGCATGTATCAGTGCCAGACCTGCCATCGGATCTGACTCTGCTTTGAAAAAAACAGCCAGAACAAGCCCGGGCATGTGCTCACATTGTTGATTGTGAGTGTGGTTGGAGAGGATGGGTGAGCCTGTGGACATACCAGGCATTCCAGGTCTGCAATAAAGCCAATTGAAGGTGGGGGATAAACCTGGGATGTGCTGAGTGATACCTGGGCAGCTGGGACCGAGAAGGCGGGATTGAGAGGTTTAGGATGCTTGAAAGGTGCTGACACTGCTCTAAGGTGAAAATTGGAGAAAGATTAAGCTGAAGTGAGCAGACTTTGCCCCATTTGTGGTTGACCTACATGAACTGGGTTGTGCTACAATTTTGTGTCAGAAACAAAAAACTATGTTGGGAGAGGAGCAGGATATCACACTTTCACAGAGCAGCTGATGTGGTTTCATAAGGTTTGAGTGGGTGGATGAGTATTGAACATCTGAATCCTGTATTACTGCCATTGTACTGTCACATTGTTATTGTTCGTGTACACAGGAGTGACTCTGATGTCATATTAGCATGATGTTTACACTTCTGTTTGAAAAACCTTCCTAGTGTGCTGGTTAAGTCATCAGATTGGATGCAGATAGTACATAGCAGATAGTTTAAAGCTTTCTAAAAAATATTGTCCTACCAAGATATAACAAAAGGGAAAATGTTCATGCTTTTTTGTGGTTGTATACCTTAGCAGGTCCATGACCACTTCAAGAAATGCCTGCTCGTGACACCTGGAGCCTGTACAATGAGGCAGAATTAACATATCCAGGATATCTTTCTATCAACTCGGTAAGTGGCGGCTGTGCCTCAGTGGTCGCCTCTCAGTCAGTTTCGATTCCAGCTCTTGCAGCCGCATGCCAAAGTGTCCTTGAGCAGGACACCGAACCCCAAATTACTTCCACTGTCACTCAGTAGTATGTGAATGGGTATGAATGGTTTGGTAAAAACTAATGGTTCCCCAGAACTCCCTTCACAATCAATGCGTGAATGTGGTGTGGACGGGTGAATAAGACCAGCAGACTAGTGTAAAGCACTTTGAGTTGTCAGCGAGACTTGAGAAACATTAGTCAGTACTGGTCCATTTACTAAGTGCTGGTCCATTTTAGAGAATTCAGGATTTTCCAGTCTTGATCAGTCTTGATCTCTTTCATCCTATTTATCATATTCTTTCCATTTTAATTTATTATGACGTGCAGAGTCTTAGGGTTTGGGGGAATTTGCAACATACCCTGTCAGGTCTTGAAGCAGCTGAGGTGGTTTTTGTATCCCACTAATCCATATTGATTCACATTCTACACATGTGAAGGATTGTATCAATTACACCTTGTCCCAATATATTGGTCAGAGGGTGCACTCATTATATCTATTTATATATTATAACTTATTTATATTGTGTGTGCTATATTCAAATGTAAAATCTCCACTCGATTTAGCATCTGTAAGAATTAAAAAACACACTGTAAATTGAATCAAACCAATCAACAAGGGTTTTCAAAGAAATGCGACAACATGTGTTTGCTAATACTTTATTTTTACATGGAATTTTTTCGATGCACTGCTTGCTTATACAAACATTTTTGCTGTGCTTAATATGAGAAAAGACCTGCTGATATCTGTTTATTCACTAGTGAAGAATCCTGTGACTGTAAACTCATCAGGTAAACAAAAAAAAATGCTGGATTTCCGAGGTAAAAGAGCCAGAGTCACACAAATAAAGATATTAAATAGCCAAAGCTGGAATCAATCCACAGGTATGCTGCTCATCAAAGTCAGCCATAGTCCATTAGCCTGTCAAGTATCAGCGAGTTATGCCAGTGCTGAAGCATCTCTGACAGCCCTGGCAATGCAATTATCTTTTTCCTTCCTCCATGAGGAATGTAAAAAACACTCTTTTTATAATTTCTCTTAAATTTTTGTAAATATCACGCAGCCCATCATGCTGCAGCTGTTACTGGTTCCCGTACAATAAATTAAACCATCAAACTTCATCTTGTACAATGCTGCACAGACAGTCACTTTGCGCTGCTCTGCTTCAAGTGTTCTTGCTAATCGCTAACATCAATTTCCTAACATGTTGCGGTGACCATGCTGACATGCTCCAGTTTAACATATTTACTCATTAGGGAAAAACACAAGTACAGCTGTTTCATTTGGTGGGAAACTTTACCCAGAACCACACGTGTACCCAAGCACTCTAAATGAAAAGGCAGAGGTTCTGTAAAATCCTTAGCATAGCAACATCTGGGAACCATGAATGTCTGTGCACAATTTTGTGCTATTCCATCTGACAGATGCTGAGATGTTTCACTGGAAAATGAAACAAATGATGTTTGGCCTTAAAAGATGAAGGAAACATCTCTCTTTTTTACTTTTATCCCATCCTGTTTATCATAATCTGCCCTGAAGAATGGTCGAATGACCCCTGCAGCAACCTCTGCTACATTTCACTGAAATTCAAACCATTCGGCAAAAAATACTGAGCTTTTCTTTCACAAAATGCTTTGTCCTGTCATAACTTTTCAGACAATGTTATATTGTACAACTGCCAGGTGATAACTCAAATTGCAGGATTTAATTTTGAAGCAAGCCCTTAAATATTTGATCGATCTGATGAAATACCACTCGGTGTTGAACATGACCTCATCTGTTAAGTAACAAATGTTTTAACGACTCTGCTGCACAACCCTCTGCACAGCTTGGGCTCTGGTATGTCCAGTTTTCTGGACAGCATCTTTTAAAAGCTCCATGTGTTTGATTCAGCTCCAGATCTCTGTTGGTGAGCCCGGTGCACAGCTAGAGACACGGCTCATTTGGCCACAACACTGATGCAATTAAAAGCAATTAAAGACCAGTTAGAAAACCAGTGGACCCCCTGCTGAGACAGGTCCTGCAACATGACACTGGAGGAGAATGCATGGAAACAGGAGGCCTGGGCTGGAAACACAATGTCATCAGTGAGGCGCACACCTAGAGACACAGCTTTAAAAGAAATTTATACTGGTATTAGTGAGAATCTAACATATGTAGGTAGCAAACGCTCCTTATTTAACATAACCGTCTCCATTTGTTAGTCAGCTTGTAGTTTTACTGCAGTGATATTGTGTTTTTTGATGTCCTCTGCAGGCCCTGACTGTCACGCTAACTGGGCATGCACATGGAGCTCAGTCGAAGCCTAAAATAAGCCTTCAGCTTTAATAACCGAGCAATTTTCAAAGCTGTGTAATAATAACTGAATGCCCACCATCAATGGCAGCTGCTCCATTGATTCTCCTGACATCTGGATGCTCTTCAGATAGCCTCTCTAACATGGCACAGTCGGTTCAAAATGAGGTGCTGTTTGAACACAAGGAGCTTTTGTCTCATGGTTTGACAGACTTCCAGTCGACATGCGGACAGGGAAGTCATTTTAAGGTATGTCCCTCTGCTACTCAGGGTGCTTTTTCTGTTTTCCTCAACCTCTGGACAGCCTAATGTGAGCCAGATTGTAGGTGCTTTGGGGAAAATATAGATCGCATGATTACCAACAATTGACCAGTTCATTTGAGGCTTCTTTGACATGTGTGTGCAGCTGCATTCAGGCTGTGGTTATATCTTTTTTTTCTCTCTGTGTGTGTGTGTGTGTGTGTGTGTGTGTGTGTGTGTGTGTGTGTGTGTGTGTGTGTGTGTGTGTGTGTGTGTGTGTGTGTGTTTGAACTCTCAATAATAAATCAAAGAGGCTGGCAGATCCTTGTTGGGCCCCATGTTTTAAAGAATGGATTGGCACTCAATATGAGCACTGATTAAACCTCTGAGAGGGTGTTTGGGTTACACTGAGCCTTTACATTGCACAGATGGGGCTCAGGCAAAGTGTGTATGCATGTATGCACATTTGTGTGGCAGCCAGCGCTTTTTTCTGATGCAAAAATGGATACACTTGCTGAACAGTGCCACCTGAAATGGTTGAATATTGTGGACAGGCAGCATGTGCAAGCATCAAAGGTCGGGTGATGAAAGGTTTAAAGGCTTAGCTTAGATCAGCAGTCTGAAAGTTCTTTGACCCAGATAGTTTTAGATGGTCAGCTATAAAAACCTGTTTGTAAAGGCAAGAGTAGGGCAACAGAGGAAGTTTACTGGCTTGAGATGAAGAGCTTGTGTACAAAGGGATTCCAGAAATGCCAGTGGAGGTGGAGACGGCCCAAGGCCAGGTAGATCTCTAAAACACATCCTTTCCCCGTTATCACGGAGCCATCACAGCTGGCACACAGCTGATTCTTCGCACAGCTCAGTCACTGGCACTGAAACTTTTACGAGGCCTGATATAAAATGTATGAGTGTGGAAGCACTGCAGATAAGAGCGGGGATAAATGTGAAGCTCCTTTTTGCCTTTTATCTTGAGTGCATTTCATCACTGCTGCTGACTAGTCCCATTTCCTCTTGCTGACAGAAGCAATAACAGCATCTGTAGTATGAAAATATAGCCAATCAGGTGAAAGTGTGGTTTAAAGTTTACACTGACTCCAAGATGCACACATTTAATTAACACAGTCATTTGTATCTGGAGAAAATGCACTCAAACACTTTCTTACTTTGCCCAAGAAATGAAGATCAACTCCTTTCCCATTTGTGCACTTATTGTTGGCCTTGAGTCAGAGAATGGTTAGCCTAGCTTAGCATAGAGAGTGTAAGCAAATAAAATCTGTGACAACACCTCTAAACACTAGAATTAAAATATTTTCTCTTACACAATTACTAAAAGAGCAATCATCGTGGTAAATGAAGTGAAGCTCTTCTCCAGTAACTGAAAGAGGCTGTGAGGAGTTTTTATGTAATCTTTCACAAGTCTCTCTTCTCGATATATGCCTTATCGTAATCCACAATGACATTATCAGTGCCAGTATGGGTTATTTCAAAACGCTACTTCTTAGTTTCCCAATCAATTCGATAGACCAGATTAAGTCACAATGACAACACCACGCTGACTGATAAAGTTTAGAGGTAAGAAGAGAGATCTGTGTTTTTCTCTGCCGAAAACAACTACTATGTTTCATTTTGTAGCAATGGTGGACACAGGAGCAGGGAAAACTGAACAGGAGAGTGGTAGGGCATAAGCTAAAGGCTTAAAGGGCTAAACTGTTTGTGACAATGTTCATTACAACCCATATGCAGTTATTCTGCAGTGGTCTGTTCATCAAACTTGAGAGTCAATCAATAAAATTAAGAGCGAGGTTATATCTGATTGGTGGATGAGCGCTGGCAGGAAATGACCAGGATTCACCGACGTTACACATTACCAACGTGTCTCAGAGCACTGGCCTTCCAGTAGCGTTACATATAGCCAGCTACTGGAAGGCCAGTGCAAACTTATGTTTGCTTGTTGTCACGTTTCAAACCATAGCACCGTGCAGCTGTACTGATTAATACCTTACCTCCACACGTTGTGTATGAAATGTTGTCTTGAACAAGGAATCAAACACCAAAACAAACACATGCCTAGTTAAAAGTCACGTCTTCACAACAGTGTGCCTGAGACCCCAGACCAGAAGGTGGCGAGGTAGTCCAATTAAAACAGATCCTCATTGTTACATTTTTAAAGTTAATCTACCGCATACATAGTTTCAATCTTTTTGATTTTTGAGGATTTTAAGCAGAATGTAGCAGAGTTAACCACAGGAAAAGCTGGGCTGTGGTGGCTAAGTGTTTATAGCAACGCTGTTTTTATGTATCAGATTTTTGCCCCTCCTACCTTACTGATCATGTTCTGGGTAAGAACATGTTCAAGTTTTCCCATAATTTTCTGTTTTCTTTGTTGGCTTAACAACCTGACTTTTGTCCTGCATTTTCCATAATGATGCATAATCAGTTCCTTTGTCAGACTGCGTAACTTGGGAAAAAAATCTAATGAAACAAATGATGATGAAAAAAAATATAAATTCATGAGGAGACTGAACTTTTTACTTTCTGTTCTCCTGCTGGGTTGTTCCCATCAAAGCTAGCAGCAGGAGGTGTTTGATGCTCATGTCAGCATTTAGAGTGAGAATAAAAAGCTGTTGCAGTTCTAAGGTTGGGAGTAAAATGTAAAAGAAGGTGAGTTGTTGTGCGGTCTTCTGACTGACTTTACAGCCCTCCGTGAAATGTTCTAATTCTGATTAAAATCATATGTCTGCTCAGAGTGTTTTATTTCTTGAGTGTGAATTTTGCATCTCATCATCAGCAAGAGTCCATCCAATCACTAAAATCCAAATCCCATCAGCTGCAAATTTGCTCCCTAGCATTTTAACTCCTCTAAGTTGGGACCAAACGCCTATTGTTGGACTGGCTGTTAGCGTGCGATTCCTTGATCCTTCTGTAACATGACACCTGTGTAGTGAGCCGGACCACATGGGGAGTGCAATGTTGCGAGGTGAGGTATTTTTCAACTGGGAGACGGATATGTAATGCATTCCAGACACTCAGGCCGCACACGTTTTTTCTCCCCTGCTACCTATAGGCATCAATCCTCTCTGCTTTCGCCAGAACAATAAACCGGCTGCCACTAAGGAAGGACTTGTTTCAGCCCCAGGAACCAAAGAACCTATTCTGTGCAGAAGAAACCAAACTTTGTCCGCAAGATCCAGGTATTTGGTCTCTAAGTTTATCCTCTGACCCATTAACATCCACCCTTGACCCAAAATTTAAGACCTTGTTCACACTATCAAAACCCATAACTTACTGCTAATGACTTTCAGCTCACACACAGAGCAAACCAGGGCTCTAAATCTCAGCCTCATCTCATCTCAAAATAAAAAAAGCCGCCAGAGATTCTCCAGTGCATGACCCCCTGATGTTTCTGGTGATTCTCCTGCGTGGAGGTCTAAGCTGATTTAACTCAGTTGCATAACTTGGATGATACTCAGGTTTCTCAGTTCAATGAGGCCCAGATGGAAGATGATGTGTGTTTTTAAAAACAAAAGCCCAATGGGACCTGCATACCTCTCTTCCTTCTATCTTTTTCTTTCTCCTTTCACACTGTAAAACTGGAACCTAATCAGGTTTGAAGCAAGAAAAGAATACAAGGGTGACTCTGCAGAAGCTTTTCTTTTTATCTCCTCAGTGCTCAGGTTGAGGATGTGGTGTGATATATGACACAACGTGCTAAGATTACACATTTAATGTTCAAGAGGTGTAAAAGAGTCATCATTTTGTTTCCCTCCCTCAGGTTTCTGCAGTGTCCTTTCAAAAAGCAGCTTCCTCCATGTTTCATTTTCATGTTTTCCCTCTTTATTAAATCAGTTTCATTGAATCTTATTATGTCAGGGATGACTCATAGAACACAGCCAGGAGCGAGTGGGGGTGGCCACTTGATTACATGTTTTTTTTGTTTTCAGTAAAAGAAGCTCCATCCACTAATGCTTTTTTCAGACTGCCTCCAAAGAGCATCGGATTGACAGCTCTCCCTGTGCCAGGCCAAAGCTCCTGCTTGGCCTTCATCTAGCAGGAATGTACGGGTGGATGTCTGCATGTGTGATGTGTATACGTGTCTCCTCTTCCCTGTGTTGTTCCAATCTTCTTTCCTCTTTTATCTTTCGGTGTTTGGTTTTCCCTTGAGACATCTAATTCTGTGGTCCTTCAAACACAGACACTGCTGGTGCCTTTTCCTGTCCTGGTTGGAGAGCTTTCAACTGGGCTGAATCAGACAGTCATAGAGGCCAAACTGAGATTAATAGGGCTGTATTCACTTTTGTATTGCAGACAAGTATCTGCAAAACTTCATCATCTTCTTCAGTTCTACTCAGCTTCCCTGAGCTTTGCAGAACAGATTTTAGCAACACATCTTAAACTTACAGCACGACGTCTACCTGCTGATAATTTTCTTAGCTGCACCGTTTAGTTGCTGTTCTGCTTACACTGTAAACCCAAAAACTCAAACCACTCAATTGGATTAAGCTATGAAAACTTAACATGCTTTTAGTAAGTTCAAATGTCTGAGTTTTTAGGGTTGAAAGGAACGATTTCTGTGTAGGTTTAACTTTTGTTACAGTTTAAGTGAGCACAGCTTCAAATCCTTAGTTTTTGAGACTGTGTTTTGTAACCGTGAGCGAGGGGACGCAGTCGATATGACACCCAGCTGTACTTCTGCTGTTTGTCTATGTGTCACACCATAGACACATTGAGCATGGACAATATATCTTTTTACACTTAATTCCATAATTGGCCAAAATATGACAGTCCTGTCAAATCTTTTATTTAATAATACATTAACCATTAGGCACACACTGCAAAAGTCAATAGGTACAAGACCTTGTGGCACGGAGCACAGACCACCAGTCAGAGCCGTGGAGCTCAGACAACTTGTGTCCCTTGAAGAATGATAATTTAATGTACAGCAGGGTCTCATGTCTACTGCCTTCCCTCCTCATTTACGGTTACCAAAGTCATGAAATTAGAGCTGTTTTTTGTTGTGATGGCATTTGTAACCATGAGTGAGGAGGGAATGCTGTGAATATGGGACCCAGCTGTACTTTAAAATGTTATTTAATTTAGTTGTTTTGATCTGCTTTAATTATTTTTTATTATTACATTATTAAATTCATAAAGCAAATTTATTTTTATCACATCTTTCAGTATTGAGGGAAATCAACTTATTGTTTATTACTACTACTAAGTGATATGCCACTTTTTTAACATTGCTTAATATTTTAGTTTGTAAAAAATAGGAATCAGGTTTATTTGGTTAAAGACATTAAGTAGGATGATTTCCATAATAATTGTAACTACTTAAGATTCTGAGTTAAATTAAATTAAGTTTTTGTATTTCATCACTTAGTTTTTTTGTTTTTTTTAAGATAACCGGTTTACAAGCATTTTTCTATTAAACTCAACTTATCCGGGTTTACAGTGTAATAGCTAGGTTCAATAGATTTAGAAGATGAAGAGCAGAATCCTTCCCCCTAAGAGTTTGTGGAAACCTAAAACAGAGCAACTGGCTTCCTCTTGTTTTGACCCTCATTTGGTATGTTTTGGGTGTTGGTTTTAATAATTTTGTTTAACACTGTACAGTTTGTCAAAGGAAGTTACAGCATACACTATGCTACATTTTTGTTAAGACATATTTTCTCTGTGTTTAAGTCCAGCACATACCTGACAGACATGTATCTTTGAATCTGAAAAAAAAAACAGAGAATCAGGAAGAACAAGAACAAGAAACATTTTTTTCTTTAATCTCCAGGGGGTGTTTAATCTCTCCTTTTTATTATTATTGTAAACATGCTTCAAACACAGTGCAGAAGTACACACACATGCACACAAACTGGGCTCTATAAACACGCACTGAAGGAAAGGATGAGTAAAGGACTAAAGGATGAGTGTGGGAGCTGCACACAGGAGCTGCTTGAGTTTTGGTGCATTGCTCAAAGGGACTTTGGTAGTGTTCAGGAAGTAAAGACAGGCACCTCTTAATGCTCCTCTTACTTGGCTTTTACTAGCATGCTGGTTTCAGCATGACAAAGTGAATTTGTGGCTCTCAGTGGCAGCATGTATAAAAAGATGTCTACAGCAGTCTGACTTTCAGAAAAAAAAGTCCTACAATAAATCAAGATTTTCTCAACTGCTTCACATGTCATCAAGGCTTAGTGCCCAGCTGTGTCATAAAGGTGGTATTGTAACAACCTTCGGCTAAGAGGTCCCTCTGGTAAACTAAGCTTCTTTCTTCCTTCATGCAGAAGATGGCCTAAAAATGTTAATACCACAGGAGGGTGGTTCATGCTCACTGGCCCATTGCACACTCAACTACCTCTGAGACTATGTCCTCTTTTATTTCCTGAGAACTGCAGACCAAACTCCCCTTTATTGACCTACTTTCCAAGTGGTGCACAGATGATATATGGAGCTGGTCTTTTTGGAGAACATTGCTAACCTAGCAGAGGGGGGCTGCAGGGGTTTGCAGAGTTGCATACCTCTGTGTATGTACAAGGAGTAGCCTTTCACCTCTAAAGCTCTGTGCTGCCTTTGTCTTTGTGCAGGAGGACATAAATCAGTAGCACAGGAATCAACAGTCACCCAAAAACTTAAAGTGAATAAAAAAAGGTGAGCAGAGACATTCATGTTCTGAAGGAGGATTTTGTTCAGTTGCTAAATCCAGAGATTGGATCTGAAAGTGAGAGCCAATTCACAGCCCCCTTGTTCCAATCCACATATGTATGCAGGAGTGGAGGCAGGATTTCTGTGGAATCTACAACATGTTCAACTCACGAGTCTGGCAGGAGACAGAGTAAAGACTAGACCAAGACAGCGCCAAAGAGAAAAGAAGAAAAATGGTCTGTTTTTTTTTCTCTGGCTTAACTCTAATCAGCTCTGCAGGGAGAAAAAACACTGGCAGGAGTTATCGGGAAAAAGAATGTGTGAAAGTCAGATGTTTCAAAGAAAAAGCCTCAGCGTCATCTCCTGTTTAGTCACACAAAAGTGCAAAGTTAAAGGCTTTTCTCTCGTGGTCTTGACCTGTGACCTTTTTCACCAGTGTGTTAGAGACGACTGACGTGCACCTCCTTTAACTGTCAACTGAAGACAGGAGAGCGCTGTTGTTTTGACTTGTGCAGAATGACCTCTGTAAGTTAATATTGCCTTCAGGTTTCAAACTTAAAAAGGATTCAATAAGGTGTTTCCTACCAAAAAAAAAAACAACAACTGATAATTTAAGTCAGCATTTTCTCATTCTTTAAGCAGCACATTGCTACAGCACCTTAAGGCAGCAACCACTTCACCTTAATTTCCCTTTGTGATGTAAAAAGGATCAAGTTCCTGGTACTCTCAGAATGGATCAGAAACAGTGTGCATGCTATACAATAACCCCTCCATCTTTATGAGTCACCAAAGTCTCAATCCTGCAATGTTTCCGAGCATGATCATCTCAGATTTTTTTGTGCTGTGGAGTAAATCAAGGAAGATTTCACCTCCTGATCAGCTCAGAGGAGGATACTGGCCACACAAATTTAATGTCATAGTATGTTCAGAATTATCAAACAGATTTTCTCTTGTTTAGGGAAAAACTCTGAGGACAACCGAGGATGGACTCTTTTATTACAACGACCATGAACCATGACCGTAGTGCAGTGTATTTACATTTGAACTCATATATTTGGAATACATACAATTGCAAAAGAGGAAAACTAAACTGTATGCAACATTCAGAAAGACACAGGAAACTTCAAAACTATTTTTTATTTAAATTATGTGTATTGGAGAGAGAATATTTTCCAGCACATTATCTGGTTAGTGTAGAAAAAACCCAGACAGAGACACACATTAACAATGTACAGACTCAGTGAGCATCAGCAATAGGTTGAAAAAGGTCACGATAAGAAATGATGGAAGCCCAGAAAAATGAGAGTATGACACTGAGTATAATACTGTTCTTGGGGTAAATGGAAACTGAGCTCCATTTTCTCCTCTCCTGTACCAAACTGTGAGAGAGGTTTTCCACCAGCAGGTTACAGCAGCAGACTCAACCTGTCAGAGAAAAACAACAGGAGCTGAATTGATGAAACTCTGTTCAGGAGAAGATCCTCACTTTACATGTTGAGCTGCACAATATTTCACACTCTGCCACGACATAAGGGAAAAACATGTTGATCACAACTCCCAGTTTTTACATGTATGACCATAATTACTGTTAGATAATACTGTAAGGTTATTAGATGAAAAACATGAAAATATATCTTTGTCATTATATCTAATTCAACATTGAATCCAGTTCCAAAGAACCAATTTTATGTAAATATTGTGTATGATTGTTTATTGTTGTGCTTTGGCAACAATGCAGTTTCTTTCATGCCAGTAAAGTTTTCTTGAATCTTGAATCTGGTAGAAAAAAGAAAAACCTTCTTCAGTGTTGTCGGTAATAATGGCAATAACCAACATGTTGAGCCAAAACTGCTTCCAGCTTTAACTCACCATCTCTCTCTTCGTCCACATCCAGAGAACAACCAAATCAAGCCTTCACAACCTAACTTGTTATTGCTTTAGTAAATTGGGGCAGAAGATCATTCATTACTTTGGGTCCTGCGACAGTACGTTGGCTGTAGGCGAGCAACAAGTGTCAAACAGAAGCTTGTTTTAGAAATCACTGTTGAAATAAGAAGCTCTAACATGAGATTTATTAAACAACTTGAGGCCCAATACAACTACATTACGTTAAAGCAGGGGATTATACATATTAACAGCATCAATCCATTTTAAATTAAAATTAAATTAAAATAAAACCTGAATTTGACTCAATTATGGTTTCATTTAAATGACAACACATTGATGTTAAGGTTTTTTGACTTGGGTTACAATCACAAATCTGGACGCAAGCTGTCTGAGGAAAGAAGCACATCTAATGCAGTCATAGAGACAATGTATGCTTTAGTTTACATGTATGCTTTAGTGGACATCGGAAGTGGAAGACCAACCTGTCGGTTTGTGGAAACATTGCAGTGTGTTATAAAGCTAAACACAATCAAACTGACAAGGAGAGACGTAGGGTAGGAATTATGCATAAGGCATATACCAGGAAACTAAGCAGCACTCATGTTAAGCTTGATAACAATCCCATCTTTTCCATTGTTAGTTAACTTTGAAGTCACATTTGACCTCAAGAGATTTCATAACATTTTTAGTTTTTTTCTTAAATTGAGAGTAACCTAAAACTGATTTTATTTTATTTTATTTTATTTTATTTTATTTTAATTCATTTTATTTTATTTATTTTGATATTCATTTTTTTTTCATTTATTTTTTTATTTATTCACCTTAAGAATCACCACCCAACGTGCATCATACTAAAATAGCACACTGTCTGTGTAATGTAACCACCTGTCACTCTCAGAGCTCCAGATAAGATGTGAGGATTGTTACACACCATTTCACTCACACACACTAACATACAGAAATGAATTGTAACCCACAGCATGTTCCAACAGGTGTAGATGCTGTACCTCAGGAGGTCGTACACACTGTCAAGGTGCCATTACATAAGAGTGTTTAGAAGTTCAGAAGTGGGTAAAACATTCTTACACGCTGATTCACATGTGTAAAAATATTACAGAACATAAAATGAGTAGTCTGCTGAGCTTGACCTGGACAAGGAATCAGGGGCCTGTAAATCAGCTCGAGCTGGGTTGGGACAGGTGTGAGCAGCTCCCCAGGTGCAGCTCCACAGGCCATGTAGCCCCAGTAATCAGCAGTTGAGGGTGCTAATGATAGGGCTGTGTTTTCAGAGACCTGCACACACTTACACACGCACACTCACACAGAAGCACAAACAGTTATAACTCAGAGGGACCCTCGCACGCACACAGCCCATCTTAGCCCACGCTATCACAACAGGCGCTTTGCTTTCTCACACATTCTCCCAGTTGAGCTCTCAGACTTGTTCA
Source organism: Halichoeres trimaculatus (assembly GCF_033239565.1). NCBI lineage: Eukaryota > Metazoa > Chordata > Actinopteri > Labriformes > Labridae > Halichoeres > Halichoeres trimaculatus. Next base: position 25,102,921 of record NW_027437187.1, on the reverse strand, counting down.
CACCTCCACTCTGATCTTTCAGCTCCTATCTCACAGGTCAGCACATACGCAATAAACTCAAACAGCAGCTGCAAGCTTATGTAAGCAGCTCCCAACCTGTCTGCAAACCCTTTAGCCACTCAGGTCAGACCAAAGGTCATCAAGCATTTCCAAACAAGGATGAATGTAAAACACATTGATTTTGATGCTATGTGGAAGTTATTGTTTGAACCTGGTTATTTATAGGTTCAACCAAGTAAAAGGGACACAAACAATGTACTTTTTACTTTATATAGAAGTACTTTGATGTACTTTATATATAAATGAAACAGTTTTTGACATGCGAGTATAAAACACAATTTAACCTCTCCAAATCCAAAAAACACTTAGCAATTTGACATTTGAGTAAATACACCTTTTGGCATCTGTTTCAGTCTACTGCTGAGCAATTGTACTTCACATGGGACCATGTTGCACACTGGGTATCCTTAAAGCTAGAAAAGAGCTGTCCTGTGGTCTGGGGAATCATGGATGCCACATCTCTGCATTACAGAAGGGAGGGACAGCCTGGTTTGTGATTGATGCACAGTTCATCTCTGATGTGAGCATCTGTGAATGTATGGAGATATTCAAGTGTCCAATGCATGGGCTGATCAACCACTGAGGGAGGCACCTTTAAACTGAAGAATATTGTTCAATAACATATTCAGCCGTCCAAAGAATTACTTCTTCAGGGAGGATGTTGTATATTTTAGCAGGACAATGTCAAACCACCTTTTGTAGGTATTACAACAGCATGGCTCCATAGAAGAAGGATCAGGTTGTTAAACTGGCCTACCAGCTGGCCTACTGAAAACATCTGGGATATCATGAAATGAAGAGACTGGTTAAAAAAGGTTCAAGAGAGATTCAAAGTGGTAGTTGTTGTGTGGATGAAGAGGAAATGTGTTTCCCTGTGTAATGAGATGTTTTTTTTTTTTGCTATCCATAATGAATGACATGTAATAAAAGATCAAAATAGATTAATAATTTGAAAAATAAGACAAATAAAGGCAGAAAAGTAAAGGACTTGTATAATACTTACAAAAAAGAAAAAAATAAAGAGGTAACCATGCAACATAACGAAAAATTTCCCTGTCCCAACTTTTATGGCATGTGTTGCTTTGATTTAAAATAATATGTAATTATTTTCACTTAACATTTTATTATTTTAATTTTCAAAGTTTGCACTATTTTCAATGAAATGTAGAATCAAAAAAAATTCTAAACCAACAGATTCTCTTCTCATTTGATTTGACACAGTCTATCAACTTTTTGGAATTGGTCCTGCAGTTGATAGTGGATATGTTCTCTCACAGCTAGGTGAAAACATTCATGAAGATTGATAGTTTTTGACAAATAAGCTTAAAAAATTTGCAGCAAATATCTTACTAGACCCAGTTTTTACTTCAATAATTAAAGCTTGGGTACAACACACTGGGGAAAAAAAAAGAGAGACCATGCTAGATTAATCCTTGTTGAAGCTGGGATAGACATGCCATGTTATTGGAACCTACTTGACAATTTGATTTAGTAGATTGAGCATTGGTGAATAACCTCCCATATATTGAATATTTGCATCATCCATAGCCTAAAACACAAAAACGTATTTGTGATCTTTTTTTTTTTTTTTTTGAGAAAGTCGTACCTGAGGCTATGTGATATTTGCATGCTGTCATTGGGAAGATTGATGTAAGAGATTTGGGAAGTCTAAAGTCAAAGTTCAGGCCTACTGACAGATGACAAGAATATTTGCCACCTGCATGCTCTTATCTTGAGCTGCTGTTAATCTGTTTGTGTATGTTTGGGGGGGTTGTAGTCCGTCTGTCTGAGACCACATGTATGTTAGGACACGCAGCTGTCAGCTTTTAACTGCTTTCCCTCAGTAGGGTGGGGAAATGGTGCCGGCACATTGTGTCCTCAGCTCAGAAAAAGAATGCAAAACCACCCCATACTTAGCACCAGCATCAAATACCTCTCAACAAACCGTGGACTTTTTCCCCCATGATGATGTCAGGCGTGTAGTGAAGCGAGCAGAGAACGTACCCAGCCTCCGGACCAGCCAGGATGTCATTATGAGATATCAGTGTCACCGCAGACTATTTTTAACTCTGTCCTTTCCACAGTCACAGCCACAGAGCTGGGCTTCATGTGTGTGTTTGTGTACATCTGTGTGAACCTGGAGTTATGTACCAGGGTGAACTGTCTAGCAGCTCGTCTCAGACACATCTCATATATGCTTCCTGATTACAGGCTCTGTCATGTCGTATTGCACGGTGCAGGGGTGGAAAGCTCTGGTCCCTGAGATGCTCTTTGGAGCTTTATGTGAAGGTAAAACCACTGAGACCATCCTATGTGACCTCGCTGACTGTAAACACACACCAGACCTAATCTTCAGAGTCTCCATACTCTGCAGAGCAAACAGAACCCCTGACATAGGAGCTGTGCTGAGGAAATAATGAGCTAGGCAGTGAGGATGTACAGAGTGAGAGTGAGAGCTAAAATCCCTGACTTACATAACAGACAAGCAGGATTTTTTAATGTATATATACATTAACCCCTTACATACTGACCAGATACACTTTCACTACATATACCCAACTGGGATGCTTTTCCTCTGCTGCACTTCAGTACCCATTGTTCCACATACATATTTCTGCACTGTGTAACTGTGTTTTTGAACTGGCAAATAATCCTAAATAGTGAGATCAAATCATTTTTCATTTTTGGAAAAGTTGCATCATGATAAAATGTTTAAACCTGCATCCCTATACATCCCAATGATGAAAAATATATATATGGTGATGATAAAACAAATTCTAGGAAGTACAGACTTTGGTAATGGAGTAGAAAATATTTTACTTAAATTGGACACATTTAAACAAGCATTAGCCGTGTTTCCACTGAGCAGACCAGTTTGGTTCGTCTTGGTACAGCACGCATTTTACGGCGTTTCCACTGACTAATCCCGGGACAGACCCCCAAATAACCGAGACGAGCCGTCCCACTTTTTGAGACCCTTTGGTATGGGTGCCAGTCTGAACCGCTCTTGGAAGGTGGAGCTACGACACTGCAGACTATTGATTTGGTCGGAAGAATCGTCACTTACCCCGACAGTGGCTGCATTTCCCCTGGCAGCACACAGACTTCTCTGAAACAAAAGCCTAATTACACTTTTTATCAAAGAGCTACATGCCAATCACAGTGAGGAAGAAATGCTGCATGTCTTCTATCTATGCTTTTTGTTTACTGTGTCGCCTTTTTCCTCTTTGTTGGATTTATTAGCGGGGCAAACTGGGTCGCGCTGCTATGGCGTCACGCTATTGTTTAACAGCTGCGGCTTTCGGCATCTGGCTTACACACAGCCTACCACAAGAGGGTACAGTTTTGTTGTGGAAATGCAAACAGGATCAGACTTAACTGTACCAAACCGTACTGAACCGAACCGGACTGCTTGGTGGAAATGCGGCTATTATGAATAGCACCTCATTAGTAATGTGCCATTATGTATGAAATAATAAAAATGAGGGATGTAAAAGTGAAGTATCTTGGTTTTCTTCAGAGGGATGACAGCTGCTGGGTTGTGAGACAGTATTAGTGCTCAGTGTTGTTTAACAAGTTTCAATAAGTGGACATTCACAGAGAACAGTACACCCAGAGATGTGAGCAGAAGCATTGTAAAAAGCTTGGCTGAGAGCTTGTAGTTAGAGTCCAAAAACTTTCTTAGATACTTACTGTTCATATGTACACACCAATTAATATCTCCAAAAACTGGATCTAAACTTTGATCAGTCTTTGAACTGATATGAGTGACTCACATGGGTGGGAATGTGAAATTCTTGCTCAGATTTCAACTGAAGCTCAGTGAAATGAATGAATTTTGGTATATCTGCAAATGTTTAATGTTTCAGGACATGTTCCTCCAGGCTTTGAGGTAGGAACTCAGTAATGCTTTACTCGAAGTTAAGTTAGCATATGTTTTTTTTTTTTGTTTGCTAAATTTCCTTTGAAAAACTTGTTACCCCCTATACACAAACTGGTGCTTTGTATCCCTATAGCGATTTTGTATCTACATCTGTAATTTATATTTATGAATGAAAAATTCATCAACAGTGAAACATGACACATGATTTTTGGGATATCTGAAGAAAGACAGTTTTGGCACCGTGTGGATAATTATGCTAGAGAGGTAGGCTACCTGGTGGCAGCAGTTGAAACATTGGCAATAATTTAGTTTTGTAGCTTAAATAAAGGTAACACCTTCATTCTGTTTAGGAACCCCATTAAAAACCATCTTTCAGCTTACAGCGGTCAGTATCCTACAAAGACTATGAGTCAATGTTTGTGACTTTTTTTTAGTGGATGAAGTTGTATTAAAACTAAAGCTGGGCCAGTGCTGCAGACATAAATCTTACATAAGCAGTATCGTGCATGCTCCCTCTCCATGCTGACAGGTCCTCAGAAAGCCCTCAGTGCCACAGCAAACAGTCCTGTCAGATTGGCACCAGTGATCTTACATAACCTCCTTAAATTCTTCATTCACCACCTCCGCTGCAGCGCTCAGTGCAGGGAAAAAAGCTTTTGTCCACATACACAAAGCCAAAACAACACATCTTTCAGCAACACACATTTGTTTTGAATTCCTCTTTCACATCGATACCAAGCATGACCCAGGCAGACTTAATGACCTACAAAGGAGAGAAGTCAGTTCTTAGGCAGTGGTGTTTGTGAAGACTGAGGCCTTTGCTCAAAGGAAGCTATGGGTGGCAAAAGAAGAGGGGGAGGAGGAAGAGGAGGAGGAAAGGGGTGATAGGATGTGGAGAAGACAGTCGTGGCTTGGCAAAGGACTCTGTGGGTGAAAGTCTGAGGAGGAACATCATGCTGTAAAGCCCTGTGTTGGAGGGTTTTTATAGAGTACAGAGTGAAAGAGGGGAGAGAGTGATCATTATGGCTCCTGGAATAGCATAATTAGAGAGGAAGGCCCTGCTGTCTCTGTGTGTGTGCGTGCGAATGGCAGTGTTTTTTTTCTCTTTCTTTAAGGGATATAGCATCCGAGGAACCCTTATGTAACGGCAGTGTACTGATAACCCATAAATGTGCATACATTTGTCCTCTAAAACTCCTGAAAATTAATACAGTGTGCCAATTATTCCTGGCTGCAGATGTGCACAAGCTGGATCAAAACAAACAATTTATTATCTTTTCAGATATGCAAACTTGTTCAAGATTGCGCCGTTTTTGTAGCCCCCTAATGAATTTAAACCAGACATATGCTACTGAGGGAAATATATGATGCCCTTCAGCTGCTCCATAACATTCAACAGACTAGAAAACAATGGTTTTTTAGGGCTAAGAGAAAACCACAGATTTTCTAGAGTTGGGAGGTTTGAGGTTTTTTTCTGCACAAGAGCTTTCTCAATTTGACGAGGCTAAATGATCTAAAAACTTCCAGCTCTTGATTAATAGCAGAAAGATCTTCTGATCTGTCCTAAAAGCGCCCCTTTCTGTAAGTGCAGGAAACATTTGATCTTAAAGACTGAAACAACCATTCAATCAGCCTTGATTGAAATGAATCCGTTAAATAAAACACCAGACGTATGTAGAAGCCCAATCATCACGTCTAATCAAGAAAACGTGGATGAGATAGAAGTGTAACATACATCAAGGCTGCGTTCAGGAAATAGAAAATGAGCACTTTGCACTGCTGTGAACCCAAAATTGATTTTCTCTTCCAAACAAAAGAGGAATCACTCTGCCTCTAAATTTAGTGCTCCCCCTTTCCTGTGAACAAAGAGCAGATTAAACACTTACAACTGCACACACACTTACCCAGACACCCTTTAACACACTGTGAGCTAATTGCATACATGCACGTGTGTGTGTGTGTGTGTGTGTGTGTGTGTGTGTGTGTGTGTGTGTGTGTGTATGTGTGTGTGTGTGTGTGTGTGTGTGTGTGTGTGTGTGTGTGTGTGTGTGTGTGTGTGCGTGTGTTCACACACACCGCTATTCTTCACCATCAGCTTGACTTGATTAGTTGCTGCAGTGTGTGCAACCGCTCTGCTGATGAAAGACAAGGAGCTGGATCTGTCACAGCCGCGTGGGCATTACAAGCACAGCAGTTTACACAACAATGAAGCTCTAAAGTTGGCCTTCATTAGAGGGATTAGAAGCCTAATCTAAAACACTGTTCAAGTCTCTCATCCCAAACCCTAAACAGCCTCTCCAGGGGGGCCATTCCCTCTTACACCAACCATAACATCTCCAACTTCAAACGCTCCATCTGTAACCCCAACCTCTGGGTGCGATCCCCTCTCTCATCGACCCCTATCTTGAAGCCAGAGGTCTCAGAGGGTGATGGACCCCATGTGATGGCGCAGCTGTGGAGTGATTTATTGCTGGGTTAATTGTTGGGTGAGTGGGAATTGTACCCAGAGGCTGCAAGCTCTGGTTTGATTACGGGTTCACCTGTTATCAGATTGTAATGCTTAGTTCATTAGCTTCTTAATGGAGCTCGCAGAGCCCCCTACCTCATTCCTGGACCACTGAGGAAAAGGTCAGAGCCCAGGGAATAGAGTGAGTGCTGCTGTATTGCAGCAATTAAGGGTCATTCGTTATGTACTTCCTGTGCTGACCAGCTGCATGGTATTTGTCTGCTTTAAAGCAGCAAAGAACAGCAAAGGCCTTAAATAAAGAGTATTCTGATGACAGCGACCCTCATTCTGTTTTTGATGTCTTTTTGGTTGCTTCATCCACTTTTTTTTTTTTTTTTTAAATCATTAAATCATCTATAAGCCCATGTTAATATGATTTTTGACTGATTTGAGGAGACTAAGGTTTCAAAGGACAAATTCAAAGTCAAAAATATGAAACCAATCCAATAAATATGAAATCTGCTGTTCCTAAAATGGCCACTAGGGGTTATACACTTCAAAAGGGGCTAAAATTGAAACACTTCACAAAATAAAGATGTTAACTCTATAGAAAATGTTATATAAGATTATTTCTTTCTAAACAAGTGTAGTTGTGATACTTTCAATCAAGTCTCCATAGACGTGTAGAGGAGAGAATATGTTTCTAAAAGACTAAACAGAAAATAAGGGACTGTGTCCACTAAAAGCATGTATCCCAAAAGTTTTGCCACTACTGGATCCTGTTGGGCAGCACTGCAAATTTAATTATGTGGATGCTACCAGGGTGAGCACAGACCCTTCACAGTTTGAATAATTACTCCTTGTATTAAAACCCAAAACTAAAAACAGCATTTTTTATCTGGGATCAACTCTGATCAGTTATCACTCTTCACCTTTAGTCTTGTAAAAAATAAAAATATGAACATTCTTGGAAGAGTAACTCCAATATGGCCTTGGCTTTAAAGGTAGGGTTACTTGTTAGTAAACGTAACATTCAAATGGGCTCCTCCACTATCTCTGATTAAAGCTATGTGAACAAACTCACTAGCCCAGCAACCAACTGTAGCGTCCTGACTATACATGGGAGAGACTAAAGAGCTGTGCACCTGACTTAGCACGTTAGCACAAGCTTATCACTGGGTTATCTGACAAAAACCTGCCTAGTAGAAAGCCCACATGTGATTGGCTGAGGTAACCCTGCTTACCCCCTGACCAGAAATGTCCAGAAACAACCAAAACATCAACTTACAGGCAAAAGAAGGGAGCTGAGGCAGACACTGACACTGACACATGTGTATAGATGCCCATAGGAGACTACTGAGCAGAATTATTCCTGTAAAACTTGACATTTTATTGTTTTTAAATCCTGCAGACTCTGCCTTTAACCTTTTTATCTGTCTGTGAAAGATTTAAACTTAATTGACAAGTTTTCAAAAAAAAAGAATGAATTTACCTATTACTTTATAATGAGGTGGAAAATGAAATTAATATCAACTCTAAGGTCTACATTTAACAAATGAAAATCCAAACCAGACCATGGAATTTTTAAGGCAGGTGGAGCAGGAGATGACGGGAAACCAGACACACAATTAACAGTTTGGAATGTTTTTTAGACTGTTCTGCTCACACATTTCTGGAATCTGTACCTTTTTATTATTTCCTATAATGTGGGTACTGGCAGAAGCATACAGAATAAGGTATCTCACGGAAACAATCTGAGCTGTGAAGTAATCACCCAAATATGCCTTGTTAGCCCCAACTCAAGTTGACACTCACTGGGCTTTTACCCAAGCTAAAAATATTTCTCCTTTTCTTTCATCTCTCCTCCCTTTTCATTCTGCATGTGAGAGCTTTAGTGGGTGCTGCTGGTCCGTGGCCGAAGTGAGGCCTGAAGCCCCCTCCTCTTAAGTAGTGGGATGCCAAACATCCACTGATTTACTGCTTGGAGCACACGCTATGCTTTTGCTCCTATGGGCTGTAAAAGGCAAATGAGAGCGAGATGTCCAGATTCCGCTCGCTATATTAACCTACATTCTTTCCAATAGACTGGAGTGGCTGCATGATCTGACCATAACCACATGGTGAAAAAAGGCAAACCGCCCAGGCCCCAGCAGAGAGCTCACGTGAAGGGCAGATGGAAGGCTTGGATAGCGGTCTGATAAAATCAGCTGCTTACCTGCTGTTGGATACTGAGCGGTCAATAACATTCCTTTTCTGCTACATGACACTGGCTCCACATCCCTGTCCAACGTCAAATCATATTACAGATCCTCAGGTGTTTGAGGCAGATACACCTGGTGACATGAGTGACCACAAGTCCAGAGAGAGATCCATGCTAATCCATAGCTTTGGTTGTGATGTGTTTGCTACCACTGGATAAATTTTAAGCTAAAGACAGGTCAAGCATTTCAAAAAAACTGAGCTAACACTAACAAAAGAAGAAAAAGAGAAACATGATTCTGCGTGGCAATGGCTTTGTGCTTTTTAGTTATTTCAACTACGTCTCTTTGAAACACCATTAGATTTTGTTATTAGCTTACAAACATGTCTTTTGTAAATTTGAAGCATTTCACTGTGACGCTATTATGTCTTCTCCTTGTAAAGCCTGATCGATCAAAAGTAGCTAGAATATCTATAATTTTTTAACTGAGATGTTTATTAGCCATTTTAACAGAATCAACAAAAAATATTGCTTTGTCATTTTGTTTAGGATTTTTTTTGTATCACATTTGATACAGTGGATGGCTTTGAAAATGTTTAAAGTAAAGCTTAATAAATATGCATTCTTTCAATGCAGAAAATACTCATTTTAAAACATGGGTAAAAAATTACGTCAATTTACCCCACCTTCTTAGAAATTAGCAATGACTCTATATATATATATATATATATATATATATATATATAAAACACTATTTATTATCATGTTGAATGTTGATGAGATAGAGGCAATTGACACTCATGTATTAGCTATGATGGCATTGGCTACGTATTTCAATAGTGGTAACCATTTATTGTTGTTGTTGTCAATTTTATTGTTGTTTGTAATTTTTTTTTTGTTTGGATCTGCTTAACCAATGTTAACATTGATAAAGCAGAGTGGAAAATGTAAACTAGTTTACCTTACATGGTGCAATTAAGTGGTCTAAGAATGTTGAGGGGGTTTTGGGCTGTAAAGTTTGCAAACCCTGCAGGAAAATAATGAATATTTGTTTTATGTTTTTTTCTCACATTATTTAATGATGGTGCTACATGAAAAGCTAATGTTTCCTCAGTGCTCGAACAAAAATCCATGACAGTCTCTTTAGGAGTTTATGATTTATCATTCTAAGCCAAGAATTTTAGCTTCTCTCTACATTTTTAGGAATGTCAAAAGATCATTTAAGTTGTACAGATCACTTTTTTGAACCTTACATGTCTGCATAAATTGCAAAATATACATTACTTCTTTATCAGTGAAACTTTCTAGAGGCCTTTAATGAAAGTTATAGATATCAGCAAAGTCATCATCTGGGTACCATGAATATATGTACAACATTTCATGGCAATCCATCACATTGTGGCCTAGTTGAGATATTTGTAGCGATCATCAAAGTGGTTGACTGACAGATCAGCGTTACAGCTGCAGAGTTAGCGTGGCTGAAAACAGGGTGCTATGGGGTAACATGTGGAGACCTGGAATAACTCTGAAAGCGGAGTATGGAAGGGGATGTCTCGATCAGGTCCTTGTGGCTTTGAAGCACGGCACATCAACAGTCTAAGACACCACCAGGACCCTCAACCGCCTTTTCTTTCCCCACCCGTTCCTCTCTGGATTAGCTTTGCTATGATTTAGCGCCGTTTCTCACTGGTCTCTGGAATGCGACGGGTGACGGATCTATTTTCCTACATTGTTTCACCTGCTCTAAATGGAACCACATGCTGCTCAGGACCGCCTCTCTTTTGTCTGTAATTGGAAGCACATGCACAGAGAAGCCAAGACTAAAGCAAAGAGTGGAGCCGCCACAACCGGCAGTCCCCCTCCCCTTCCCAGCCCTCTCCTGAGGGTCATGGGTGCCACATTTCGGTCTGGGCCAAGTGGCGGGCTGCACAGCATTCAGTGAACTAAGTGACCTGGCATTACACGTCAAATTCAGCTCAGTGAGACGACTGTATCTCGTGTCCCACAAGTGTTCTAAGGCCTGGGACTGAAATCTGAGTGGCAGATGAAAGTCTGCTAAGGAAGGAGGCCTTGACACTGAGTCTGACATGCTTTAGGAACACAGGCGCAACTGCACGCTCAATTCACCACAGTCTGATGTCTGGACAGGACAGGCCAGGGATGCAAGGCAGAGGTATCAATAACTCTTACATCATCTGCTTGTACCAGAGAAAGATTGCATAAGGGAAGAATTTATGATATTTATTAGCCTTATCAGTCAAGATAACTCACCTTGACTGTAAGCAATGCATGGAAAGACTCAGCCTGAGATAAGAGAGTAAGAGGAGCAGAAGAGCATTCAAAGAAACTCTGGAAAGAGTTAGAGTTTCAAGGATAGTCCTCTTGTAACCTGTACTGATTTGGATTTTTTTTAACATACTCAGGGTTTTCTGTGTTTCACTTCTACATTTACAGTCATAATTAAGGGAATGGTGCTCTCTTCACACCGTTTCCCTCCGACTAAAACACACATCTGACTTACAGAAAACATAAAAAATCTCTCAGGTGAGTTTCGGTAGGACAGACTTTTGTGTTGATCTAAAGCACACATGCTCATGGACTCTTATATCAGTATTCGCTGTGCTTTTTCTATTTGTTCATTCTCTATTCTTATAGTGTTACAAAAGCATACTGGAGGAGCCTTTGTTAACAGATTACTTCGCCACGAATCAACACGCCAAGAACTAACCAGATCGGCCGGCCAATCTGTGCCATTTTCCTTAATTTTGGGGGATCGGTGATCAGCCCATTCGTACATGTAAAACTGATCTTATATACCTCAGGGAAGACCGGGAGACCTAAAGCTGAGGACACTTTATTGGTTAAGTTAAAACATAAAGATTTTATTGTTTCACAGGTATTGTTCAATGATTTTCAATAAAATAAGGTTGGAACATTGAAGGTATAGGCTGTCAGTTATAAAAAAAATAAAGCACAAAAATCGTTATTGGCCCTAATCGGTATCGGCAGATCAGGCTTTTTTAAGATCTGTGATCGTGATGGGCCAGAAAGTAGTGATCTGTGCACCCCTAGAACTAACCATAGCAACCAAAAGTATGTTTGAGAAAATTCTACTTGGCTTATAATAAACTCAACTCTTAACACCATAGACTAGAAAATGGATGTTATCTCACTTCTATGGTTAAAGGCAGACCCACACTGTCCACTCTGTTTACCGGCTATTGTTGTACGAGCGGCGTATACCTTTTTGTGAATGGCTGTGTACGTGAGTATGATGTGTAGGCTACCTAGATGAGAGAGGAAGACGTGGGGGTGTTGTTTTTTGGAGTGGGTAATTAGCGAGAGCTGTAGAGTGAGAAGAGAGGGGCAGATGTATGGTGAAACCATATCATATGACTGTAAAGACCCAGTGTGTACCTGTAAAGAAATAAAACTGCAGCTACTTAAAACCTAAGCTAGCATCCCAGATGTGATTATTACCCTCTGCTAATTTGTTGAGTGTGTGCAGGAGTTAACCCAAGTTGATGTCCAGACATCAAAGCAAGAAGGTTAACACTATAGATAACACATAGATAGGCAGGATTTAAGAACTGTACTGCAGCCAGTCAATAGGGGGAGCTCTAAATCTTTTGGCAACACTTCCAGGATCTATTTCACTGCATCACAAGGACAAAAAAAAATGGTGCACAATCATGTGGTGCTATTTGGAATGGCATTTACTAGACTTTGACTATTAAACACAGCATTTGGTTCAAAGTTCAAATTTTGCCATGAGTATTGCAATTACAAACATATTTTTGGTGTTTGTATTGAGAGAAAAGAAATACAAACAACTTAATGAATTTTTGTGCCTTAACTAGACATCCATCGCAAACACATTATAAGCCTAAGAGTTTTACAGATTTCATACGTTAAAAATTAATTGTGAAATAAGTAAGGGGAACTTGATTCAGTTACAAAAATATTGCTCAATCTGTTCACTAATTGTTCATAAAAAAAACGTATACCAACAAACCAAACATCAAGTAGTGAATACAGAAAACATTTGAGTGTCCAAAAGTAGCCACTAACATGAGTCAGAAAAACAAACACAGGTGAAATTAATCACAGGGTCCCATCATGTATTTCCGAGCCGATACTTATAGTTATTATATGATAATTTAAGGCATAGGCAAACATTTTTGTGAACATTTTTTTATCAATGTTCCTTTCCCTTTTTTTACTCAGTATAAGGTTTGATAAGTAACCATCAGACATACTGGACAGTGAAAGCGCCCATTTCCAGTTTTCTGCCTCATTATTGTGAAAACCATAAAGTGGGTCCTCGATTGAGACTGACATTGGCTGTAAACTCAGAGTGAGCACACAGGGGCTGCTAAGTGGTCTGATTACTATGGAAAAGCTGGCAAGGTTTTTCCACCAAAACAGTGATTAGCACTGTGTAGCAGTTCTGTGGCAAGATTAGCAGCAGTGGCACCAAGGATTAGTGCAGCCCCCTGGCTTTACACATCTTGAGGAGTTTGGAGAGCTGCTGGCTGTCTTGGACCTTTTGATTACTCTAAAAACCTTAAAGAAATTGCATAGATCTTGAGAGTAGGGTATGGAGTCAGAGTGAATATGGACATCGTCTTGACTTGGCCTGTGTTTCTCCTGCATATTTCAGCAGGCGCCTTGGCTAGCTTGGACTGTGCTGCAGGGACATCTACTGGTGATAAGTGGAGTTACAGCTAAGTATTGCACATAATTCATTCATCTTGGAGCTTTCTTTCTCGCTTTGCAGGGATGATGTGTGGAGACAGACTCCTATAACACAGTAAATGCAATGTCTTACATTATAGTCTTTGTCTTGTGGTTGCTGCCAGTGTCTAGACAATTGTTAGGCAATGTCATAAACCTTTAACTGCCAACCCAAAACCTCAGCAGGTAAAAAGACATTACGTTCAGATTTTATTCTACCTTTTTTCTTTGAAGAAAAAAAAAGGAAGAAAGAAATTGATGGATATCGGATAAAGAAAAACTCAAGACTTTTACTTTTTTCATATGCTTTTTTGTATCATTGTGCAAAGTAAATTCAAGGAAAATTCAACCAGACATATTGTGTTTTGAGTATAATAGTATCTTATATCTGTCTTAATCTCCTACCAACTACTGTTGGTAATCAGTAGTTACTAGTAATCTTTATCATCCCTCATACACCTGAATGAGTGAACTAGTCTTTATGTGAGGTAGAGACACAGCCTTGTGTGCAGATCAAGGGGAAAAACTAATGTTGACCTAGAAAAAAAGCAGCTGTGATGTCTCCATGGGCCAGACGCACAGATGATCTGATTAAGGACCTGCTCTCCATCACGTCCCCCTTACAGTCAAACACGTGTGTGTGCCAAATACACACACACACACACACACACACACACACACACACACACACACACACACACACACACACACACACACACACACACACACACACACACACACACACACACACACACAAAGATAGTATCTGTGTATAATGTGAAGAACACTGGTCACATTCACTTGAGGGAGTCCCATGTTTGTTGTGGAAATTTTTGGAACAGTCTTTAAAGAAATAAGCCCATGACTTTATTTTTCAGTATTCTGCATACTACTATAGAGGGATATTTCAGTATTGCAGATACACAGATTTGTACTGGCCACAATGGATGCCAGTCAACTGGACCCTTTTAGTACAAAACTGCCATTAAGAACAACTCTGACCCATCTCACTTTCTGTGTGAGCTCTAATGATAATTTTTTTCACCTCTTTCTCACAGGAAGCACTTTCTTTTTGCACTATTTGCAGGCGCAACACAAATTTACAAATGTGAACAAAGAAAGGAATGCAACATATATATATATATATATTTGAAAATCAGGTCTTTACACCAGGTTTTGCACGTATGCCAGTTTTTAGATTACTGCTGTGGAGGTCTGCAGAGGTCAGGGCCTGATGTTGGAGGTTTGCAGCCAGGCCCCTTTGTTATTCTGCATGCAGTTTACAGACCACCTATTCATTGCTAAGGTTTAGCCCACGTGTCACTGATATGTTGTATATTTTATTCATTGATTTATTTGCATCCAAATTTTGTATTATCTTGAGCACCAAATACCAAAGATCATCCACCAGACACAGTAAGGTCTGTGGTGTTTATTTCAGCTCATTCAATTCAGCAGCTCACACTGCGCCCTGTATGTAAGCATGTGGACTTACAATGAAGACACACTCCTGTTCAGCTCCCCTGGTGTCCCAAAGATCAAAGATATCACCAGGCCCACTCATACCATCACATACTTTTCTGGGGCATAAGCTCACATTTACTACCTGCACCGCTAGGTAACTTGGGATCTCTCCTGCTCTCCTTTCACAGATGTTTCTCCTCCCTTTTCGTTTGCCTTTACTGTATACACTCTGGCTCATAAAGGTGTCCATATTTATATTTTGGTTCTTCTTAGTTGTTGCTGTTTTAGATCTTTTTAACTGCCCTTTTCTGCTTAATTTTTTGTTGTTGTTGTTGTTGTTTTTTGCTTTTCTCTTTTTAACTGGTAGCCCTTTGAGATCTTTTGATGTAAAAGGCAATACAAATAAAATTTATTGTTATTATTATGATTATATGTGTGTCTGCAGGAAATAGCATGTCAACAGCTGTGTTAGGATAATACATTCTGTTGTGTTTGGTTGTATTTCGGTCAGTTTGAAGCCCACAGACCCAAACAGCTGATCAGTGCTCTGCAGGCAGAATAACACATCTAATAGTGCACATAAAAGCAGGCCCTCTAATGGCAAAGTGATGAAAAAATCTCAGTAAGAGTACAAAGGTGCTTCCATCAGACTCTTTGAAAAAGAGCTAAAATAAGTGTCAGACTTGATCTGGTCTGGTCTGCAGTAAAATTAGCTTGCCTGCTGTTTTTCCTATGAGGATAAGTGAAGGACAGCAGTGGTTATGGTGAAGTATTGCTTCGAAGGAGTGACCAGGATTAGGCCTTTTTATATCCAGGGCTTCAGATCCTGTTAGCTGCCTTCCCCTGCTGTTGATGCTTTCTGTGGTTTTCCAGAAAAGTCCCATGGTGACTTATTAGAGATGCTGCATTTCATCCTGCTCAGTGTGACATGAGCTCCTTATATACCAGCCCGTACTGTACCTACTGTATAACATGACGTGGGATCACTGCAGGGGCTTAAACCACTGCTGTGCAGTGGAGTTAATATTCCTCCTCCACCCACCCACCCACCTGCTCATCCTTCCCTCCCCTCTTTGAGCTCCCAAAGCAGTCAATTACAGAGACAAACTGTGATGGATAATGTTGCTAGTGACAAAAAGAAATGCCCCCTTTGTTCAATAATGACAAATGTTTTCCTCAAACAAATCCTCACTTGATTGTGTCTGCAGTGCCCTCCAAAAAGACACGTGTAATCTCTCGAGACTCAGGATTATTGATCCCAAAGGGCGGATATATTTCATCAAAGAACCACAATCAGTAACCACAGCTGCACGGACAATATAAAAGTCTTTAATCATAAATAATTAAATGAGATGATCATGGATGAGGTTGGCAGGGACAGACAAGTGTTTCTTTTCTTCTCATTTGTAAAACATTGTTGAATAGTTCGACAATCATGATAAGCCAGTTTGACAGATAGAGACTGTTGGGTGATTGACAGCCATGACAAAACATTTGAGGCAGAGACAACAGACAGTTTATCCTGGTTTACACTGTAAAACATCCATGAAGAACACCACAAACTGAGTCATCACCTCTTTATCTGTAACAAGACACAATGGTCAACATTTTCAAGTGGCACTGAGAGTTATACAGTCGTTGTAATGACCACCCAGGGTATATTTTACTGTGACTAGCTGTAAGTGTAAATAAATAAATAAATAAAAAACGAACTCAAATATTAGGGGAAAGGTTTGGCTTTTTTTTAAAGAACCACTATACAAGACACACAAAATCCATTCTGAGCATCCTAATTTTTTTGTACCTTCATGGCTAAAAGAGAAAAACAACAGTAACCAAGACTCCTATTTTTTTCTTCTTTGAACATATATTTTCCCCAATGAGAACCAAAGCATTCCCAAAATTACGTAAGCTGGGATTGAATTTCCATAAAAAAATCTAGAATATCTCTTTTGCTCTTATTTTAGCCTAAGTGCAAAACTTAGCTAACCAGCTGCTCCATGTGACTTTACATTTGGGAGTCATAAAAGTGGTATCAACCTGTTCCTTTCTCAGATCAAAACGAACATATGTGTATTCCCAGAACAATCAAACTTCTCTTACAAAATGTGGGATATATCAATCTGCTTAACTCACCCCCACTACATTCAGCTCACGTACTGCCTGACACAATTTTTTACAAATATCAAATCATGTGCCATGATGGCGTTTCAATGCAGAGGGCTTCACCTCAGACTGTGTTATTCATGCACCTTCTGCCCTATTGTCCCTGATGGACTAATCGAATAGGGCAAAGGCAATGACATTCATCATACACAGAAAGAACAACCACAAAGGGCAAAGAGGGGTTGACAAAAGAGGAAGAGACAGGCGGCACAACACGCTGTCAAAGCCAAAGGCCTCCGGTGAGGACTCACGCAGGGAAACTGAGGCAGCAGCAGGGAAAGGATGCGGACCTCAAGGAAAAGAGACACCATAAATATGACGTCTCTAGTGGGTTTTTGATCAAAATGGCGCTACAGTGCTGAAGGCAAACTGAATTTTTGTGTAATAATCCGTAAGCTACACAGTACAAAATAAACATTTCAGCCACTGTGACAGGTGAGCTGTGAAAATGTCGCACCATGAGCTGACGATAGCTTACAATTAAAAGACACAACCCTCTGGTGATGACGTGACAGGTAATGACAGTGCTTAAAGAAAACAGTCAGTCAACTGTAAGCTTGTTTTCAGGCATGGTGAAAAAAACCCTTATTTCAAAGCAGTTGGTCAGTCAGTACTACTCTCTAGATCTCTTTCTCTCTCTGTTTCTCTCTCTCTCTCTCTCACACACACACACACACACACACACACACACACACACACACACACACACACACACAGAGAGAGAGAGAGAGAGAGAGAGAGAGAGAGAGAGAGAGAGAGAGAAGTGTTTTGTGTTGAACGGAAAGAACATCTCTTGAATCTCAAGTGTCTGGAGTTGGCCTACTTCCATTCTCCTCTAAGGTCCTGGTGATTGGAAGATGCTGTACATTCATCAGAAAAGAGGACCGTCAAGGGTCTGGATAAGAAATGACCTTTGACCTGACTGACCACTGAGCTGTCTTTCTTTAAGGAGTACAATAATGAGGTTGGTGAAGTGTAAATTGTTTTTATTGTCAACAAATCCTATGGAAACAAAGGACAAATTGGTCCTACTGACAGATATAGATTTAGCTGCTATAGCTGAAGTGTAATGAAGGTTATTCCTCTGCCCTACAGACCTCAAACTAAAGCACAGAAATGAGTCACACTGCTGCACAGGGTGACATGCCCCTTCAAGAACTCAATATATTTAATATGTTCCATGAATGTGTCCTTTCTACCAGCCATGTAACAGCTAGAACCTGCCTGAACCTCATTTTTTCCTTTAGGTAAAGTTACAGGCTGAAACTGCCATTTTTTTCAAGCTGGGCGAAAAGAGCTCCAGTGATTGGTCAGACAGATAATTCCTCTCAATAATGCTCATTCCCATTTTGAGCAAGCTGGTATATATATGAGCAACTGCAATTTGTTTTAGTGGCCACTTCACAAAGCCACTTGATAGTCGTGTCTTTGATATCAATGAAGTTTCACCCTGCATCAATACTCCAGCTGAGAAGTCTGGCAGACACCGCGATTAAACCAATCTGTGATGATACAGTGAACAAAAGGAGGAACCTGGCATCAAAAGAAAGATGAGAGTGGCCATGAGGCAGATTTCTAATTTCATCTACTCTAATTTGCATTTTCTATGCATTCATTTCTTTCAGTTTACACTCTACAGACACTATATCTTCAAAACTCTTCTATGTGTTTTGATTTTGGTTGATTAGACCAGGTTATCAGCCTGGTGGGAATATAATGTTTTTTAATACCACTCTTCATCTTTGTTGAAGTCCCACATTTTATTGCATACACTGATTCCACTGTATGATTTTAAGTAGTGCAGTATTTTAAAATCAATATTCAAGGATTTTTTTTTCATTTTGAGAGACAAACCAGAGATGGGGTTTGTAAAATTAGCCATAGTGAGGCACCCATGACATTCACTTTGTATACTTCCTTAACGAAAGTTTTGTGTATTTTTTTCCCCTCATCAAATGCAATAGTATAAGTAAAATAGAAAAAATGATCTCAATGGTTGGGGTAAAATAACAGCCTTCTATGACAGGGCGCTCCTCTGGTGCCTTGGACTCAGAAACTGACAACACTGATAAATGCACAAGGTGTCTGAATCTACAGCTGAAGACAGAATTCAATAATTCGTTCCACTCCTGTGAAAAAGACATTACTAAAAACTGACGCTACTAAATTTAAGCCTTGACTTTTTCCCCACATAGATTTGGATCTTCTGTAGGGACAAACAAACTTGAAACCACACTCCCAAGCAGCCTGAAAGCATTTCTTACTGTGCTCCCATATATATTATAATCTGATCAACTCCACTAGCCAGAGGGGCACATGTGATATGGCTGAAAGCTTTGTTAGCACCAATACATTTAGGACCTGACGAGGGTTTTGTCTCACACTGAAACACAGTTGGCTTTAGTCTTTTATGGGGTTTGTTAACAATAAAATAAAACAAAATAGCCCTATGTTTACTAAATGACTCACGTAGATAAGAGCAACATTCACAATAGTTTGATACATTATGTATAAAATGACAAAATCTGGGATTACAATCAACCATAACAATTAATATGGCCGGGTCAAAGAATCACCTCCTCTATCATTCCTGGGGTGTTTAATATGTTTTCTTCATATGTCTTTTGGCAACTTTATATAGATTTATATAGTTTTTCTCAGTTTCACGCAATGTCACATTTGTGTTGTAGGAAACAAACTTTTTCAGAGAGTCATTTGATTAGTTGTGTGATTTACTCAGATACTTAGAGTAAGAGTGACTCAAGAGAAAAAGCTCAGGCTACAGAGAGAGCATGAGAGAGTATCATGAGCCATATGATGACATTTCATAACAAGTCTTGGGCACAAGTTAAGGGCTGATACCAGGTACACGCTGACACATCTGAGGCTTTTGAGGACAAACAGAAAAAAAGCTGCTTTTTGGAGAACTCTAAGAGTTCGCTTTCTCTCTTTCTCCATCTTTCTGTCTCAGCCTCACGATGAATCATTGATGATGTCTCAGAGACACAACTGAGCAGTGATTATTATTGCAGGGGGCTGCTGGGAATGTGCGTAAGTCCAGGACAGTTAGTTACAGAGTTGGCTCAGTCTACTGTCTCCTCCTGAGAAAGAAAGGCGACGATCCAGCACTGTGACTGAGAAGCCAAGATGGCTGTCACAAAATCCGTGGCTGCCAGTCCCAGGTTGGCTGCTTGTCCGCTCTGATGCCCATCTTGGTTTTTTTGCAAAGTTAAGAGTGATGATAGATGCTGTCTTGAGACCTCCACTCCGCATCCCTGCGCCACTGCGCCACCCACGACTCCAAGGAGTGTCCTCAGAGCCAAGGCAAGCTGTCCACATCTCAGCTCAAAGAGTGTTACAGCCTGAGACAGCTTTCAGTAGTGTGAGAGTCCCTGGGTGAATAAAACTACAGGATCCTGTGGAAACAAAGAATGGGCTTTCAAGCTTTTATGTGGCTCTTTTGATCTGATGTTCATTTTAGAGGAACAATCACAGAGATCATCGTGTTAATAGCTGAACAGGGAACTTACAGTACCTGAACTCCATTCAGTGGCTGCTAATCTGGAAAAGGAGGTAAAACCAAAATTCATTGCAGGTTGTTAAAAGATTTCTTTTGTTATAAAAAGCTTTAGTTCAGAAGTTTTTGTCTTAAAAATATCCACCTACTCCTCCCATGTGCAAGTTACCAAGTTCATCAGGGCAGAGAAAGTATGTCTTCGTTTGTACTTGTTAACAGTTTTCTTATTTGAGTGAAAATACAACTCTTAAGGGGAGAAAAGTCCACTCAGTAACAGCCCAGCCCAAAGGAAACAAAACAACCAAACTCTTTAACATCTTTTCCTTCTTTCATTCAGATGAAAGGCTGTGAACCACATCTCTCCGCACACACCTCAGTGCAGCCGTACTGTAACAGTACAGTGGAGGTTT
Source organism: Halichoeres trimaculatus (assembly GCF_033239565.1). Lineage (NCBI taxonomy): Eukaryota > Metazoa > Chordata > Actinopteri > Labriformes > Labridae > Halichoeres > Halichoeres trimaculatus. The sequence continues at coordinate 25,082,038 of NW_027437187.1, read as the reverse complement.
CTCATTAAGATTCAGTCAAAATAAAGGTCAAATAAAACCAAGAGTGCTGCAGGCAGCCATGAAATTTCATGGAGTGATGGCTCAGCCACCAGGGATCATTTCCTCTCCCTGGTCTCAGCTGTTTCACTCCAACATGATAATTTTGGGATGTCTGTGCAGCAGCACTGAGATTATTTATAGGTGTTTACCTTTACGTGTGGACTTAGACTGACTGGCAGCCACTGTGGTCAGGTCTGCAGGTAGACCTACGTATACCCCACCATAGTTCCTAAGAGAAGAGGAGAACATTGTAGTGATTACATGACATAACATTTCAGTTCTCCTTTTAGAAAATGCACTTTATGTTACATTTAACTGCTGTATTATGTCTCTGAATGTGGTCAGTCACATGTGTTGAGCTATTAGGGACAACATAAAAGGGAATCGGGACATAAAACCCACACATAAGGAAATCAGCTCATGACTCTTTCTTGCAGCATGGCAAGAGACATCACTTCTTCAAGTACTTTGTGTTTTTTTGTTTAATTTGGCTGCAGCACCATCTGACACATAACACTATACTTAATACATCTGCTTTTCTCAGTGAGACATGTAACCGTATCTGCCACATACATTATAAAGCATTTAAATACTGATAGGGATTCATTACCGTCTTTTCTCATCGTCCGCCAAGGGATCTTCTGCCCTGATTGAGAGAAGAAGCACAGGTCAGGTCAGGACTTCAAAAGCTTAACCAACTGATGGGACTCAGGAAACGCTGACTGACTGGAGAGGAGTGATTAGGTTGCTGAGAATCATTTAAGATCTGCAGAATTAGCCCTACAGGGAACATTGCTAGATCTGCTTCTGGAGTTATGAACAACAAATAATTTCACTTACCTGCCTGTTTACATGAAACCGAGCGACTGAACAGCTAGTTTCCAATGACCTCACCTTTTTAATGTTGTTGTTAGTTTGCTTTTTGTGGTCTGACTAAAAGCTGGTCCATCTAACTCACGGTTTCTCTTCTAGAGTGTGTTATTGAATTACTCCCTTAATTTTGTGTTGCACAGCTAGTAATTTGTGTGTGTGTGTGTGTGTGTGTGTGTGTGTGTGTGTGTGTGTGTGTGTGTGTGTGTGTGTGTGTGTGTGTGTGTGTATGTGTGTGTGTGTGTGTGTGTGTGTGTGTGTGTGTGTGTGTGTGTGTGTGTGTGTGTGCGTACGTGTTTTGCTGTGTGGTACAGTCCCAGGAAGCTGTGATTAGTTTCAGTGAGTCAGTAGTGTGCTGCTATCAGCTCTCGTGGGTCCTGTGCTGGTGACGGCTCAGATGGTTATCAATGGGTAAACAGACATACATTTGCAACACACACACACAGACACACACACACACACTCTCTCTCTCTCTCTCTCTCTCTCTCTCTGATTCCCAGAAATGCTGCCCCTCCTATAGCTCTAACAGACATTAGCCTTCAGTGGTGGTTGACATCTTGTCTTATGACATTGACAGAATAACCGTTGGTCAGTAATAACATATTCTCACTGAAATAGTGTTTCAACAAAACAAGACTCAGTGGAGACTGTTTCCCGGTCGGGTTTCTAATTCACTGAATTTAAAAATGGATTTTCTGGGGCTGGGATGGAACAATAGTTTCAGGTTTTTTTTCCACAAATACTGGCAGTGAGTGTTTTTAAGTAGAGAAGAACATTATTTTGCAAAACATAACCAATTGGTATATAGGAAATGATCAGCTAAGAGAGACTAGGTGCTATTTTGTCCAGAGGGGGAGCTAAAATCAACACAAACCAAAAGGAGCTTGTGTGCACTGATGTACTTATTGTTACTATGAAAGTTTCATCAGTTTCTTATATGGACTTTTATAGTACTTAGCTGTAAAATGATTAATGTGTTTTTCAACATCTTAAGTTGAATAAAACTATTGTTGTGCTATTTAGCTATAAAAAAATAGAAAATCAAAATGTTTACCTTTGTTCACTGTGTAAATGGATCTACAATGCTCTTTTGTGAAGTTGTGTGAATGCATAAAGCCTGTAGACTGCTCATAATAAACTTCATGCATTCTTTGAAAGGAAGAAGTGATGTACTCACACATCTTTGGAGGCTTCTGCTGGCCCTGAAAGCAAATGAAGAAATGAGAATTATGCTTCACTGTGAATAGTACTGGAGGAAAGTAAATGCTCAACAAAAATTTCAAGTTTAAAAAAAAGTTTTCTCAGCTCATGGCCTCACAATCATGATTTACAAAGGCTCTCAATGAACAGCCAGAGAATGAAAGGGAAGACTACAGCCTTAACAAAGACACAACAGCAGTGGCTTTAATGTCACACTTTAAAACTCATTATCTGTCTTTACAGCATCTGGCTTCGTGTATCAAGACTTGTTTTGTGAAATTAACCATTAACCAACATTTCAGATGTCAGGGGAAGCACTCTTCAAGTTTCTGTGGTCAGTTTCATTCCTCCATGAAATCGGGCAGGTCATAACAGGCATCATGCCAGGTTTCACAATAGCAGAGTCTACATCAGATTGCCATTATTTATGCCCAGATGTAGATAAACAAAATTACATAACCATTATCTAACCACAAGATTCTTCACTTAGAAAAACTAGGAAACTGTACAAGCCTTATTTTACATAGAATATGTTCACACTCAGTATTTAACTCTTCTGCAGCAAAAGGTTTGAATATGCTGTCTTGACATGTATTCAAATTATGATCCTCAGATATTTCTATGTGGTATCCACGGTATGTTTCAAGTAAATCGGCATTTGCACCAACTTGGTTATTGCAATGGGTAAAATGTCAGATTATATAATTTAGAAAACATTTAACCTTAAATTTAATCGCACAAGATGTCTTCTCCTCTGTTTGCTTTTGACTGACCAGATCCACCTAACCCCAGTAAATCTTGACATATTTGCTAATCTGAAAGCCTGTGAGACTTAAAACTGATTGACATCACAGACTTCGGTGTACACTGAATTCAGCACAGACCCAAATTTTCATTTTTTTAATCAAAAATGTTTGGTCTTATGTCAGTTTACTAAAATGAAATAAAAGAGTGGTTACACATCTCCCAGCCTTGGCATCTATCAACCATTGTTTGACAACAAGTCAGCCTCAATATTCAAAAATCAATACCACTTTGTTTAGAGCTACATTTCTGCTTCAGAGAACCTGTAAAACCACAGAGAACACAAAAAACAATTCATTCATTCATTCTGTTTGCCCAGGGTGTGGTGGCAGAGGACACAGAAAATCAGTCCCAGCTTTGTTCAGCCCAACAACACTGACACCCCTACTGAGAGGATCTCAAGTTGTTTCCAGGCAATATTACACACATCAACACCTTTCAGGGCATTGAAGGTCAGTCCATGGGTTCCCCCAGTCGGACTCCTCCAAAAAAAAGCTCCCCAATCGGTGTCCTGTCCTGATTAGAAGCATTTTCCATCTCTGAGGCTGAGCCAGCCACCCTGCTGCAGAAACTGATTCCAGCAACAGGTATCTGAAACCTCTTTGTCATTGTCACCACCAAAGACAATTTACTCTTTCCTCAGCCAGTCTGACTGATCCTCTGTTCTGCTTTTTCTTTTTTTTCCCTGTGCAAACAATTATCTAGGAGGCACCGATTCCCTAGCACCTGCCTCAAATACATCTTTAACTTTCGAAAGTGCCTTCTTGAAGTCACACTTTGGCTAAGAAATTTAATTACATTATCTTCAAAAAGGCAGAGATACCACCATGATTCACAAAGTAGAAACCATCTTCTCTCTTAGAATAGGCTTTGGGATCCTGTCCATGAAAGATTTAAATACAAACCTTTCAAAAGCTTATATCAACTTGGAAATTTGTGCAGCAGAACTATCACTTTTGTTTCACAAGGACCTGATAACTTATACTATCTTGTGAGTGCAAAAACTCTTTAAGTACTTCCAAGGACTCCTTAGGAGTCACGTACTTATATCATTTATTTATATTTCATCCATTCATTCATTTTCTTAACTGCTAATCCTGTTCTCGGTCGCGGGTGGCTGGAGCCTATCCCAGCTGTTAGAGGCAGGGTACACCGTGGACTGGTCGCCAGTCAGTCACAGGGCTGACATATAGACAGACAACCTTTCATGCACACACTCGCATCTATGGACAATTAAGAGTGACCAATTAACCTGATGAGTTTGTTTTTGGACTGTGGGAGGAAGCTGGAGAGAACCCACGCAAGCATAGGGATGGGTACCGAATAAGATACTTTTATAGGTACCGACCAAATTCTGTCAAAAGTACCAGGTACAAATTTATATTGAATTATAAGGTACCATGTTTAGGTATCTCGATACATCCTTAAGAGTTTGAGAAAGTGGAAGAGTAGGCGGGACATGAACACAGCATTGCAAGATTACATACTGGGGAATAAATATGTTAAGTTGAAAAAAAATATTCATTTTATTATCAAACAAATTGATATTTTTTACCACATAAACACAAAAAAGTACTGAAAATTGGTATCCTTGAGTACCTGTACTGATTGCCAAGTACCGGGTATCAGTAGCGTATGATTTCAAATGTGAAAGGTACCCATCCCTACGCACGCTTGGGGGGACAACATGCAAACTCCACACAGGAAGGCCCACCGGCCTCTCCGGCCTTTCCCACCAGTTTGATTTCCAGTTTGTGCCAAGCTTGTGCCAAGCTGGGAATCAAACCAGTGACTTGATGGCTGTGAGGATGTGGCCCTGGCTGTTGCGCCACCACGCAGCCCTTATTTATATTTGTTTTTATTATTATTATTGTATCTCAAATAACACAGAGATAGATAGATAGATAGATAGATAGATAGATAGATAGATAGATAGATAGATAGATAGATAGATAGATAGATAGATAGATAGATAGATAGATAGATAGATAGATAGATAGATAGACAGACAGAAAGAAAGAAAGAAAGAAAGAAAGAAAGAAAGAAAGAAAGAAAGAAAGAAAGAAAGAAGGGGTTTTTAGGGTTTGCTAATTAGGGGTGTAACAGAATTCCATCATTTCAGACAGAGAGCTGTCAGCTGCTTCATAAACACACATAGTGTTGGGAAGGGTGCGTTCGACTTGTTCTCCCAGCCTTTGTTCTCCCTGCATTTGACTTGTTCTTCCGGCCATATTTGGGATTCATCAACAGTTGTGAAATATTAAAATTGCCCATTTGAAGTCATCCCTCTGAGGGGTCACGGGGAACACACTGCAAACGAAGTGAAAGCCCTGTGTGTAAAGTGCCTCCAATCAGAACTGTTGTGTTCATCCTAACACTGTTACATTCTTTCATGTCCCCTAGCATCTCATTTTCCACTGAGCCACAGGCAGTCTATCTGCACTTTGATTTAAGGTCATGTGAGATCATAACACATACAATCTGAGGATGATCTAAGTTCCTGCTCGATGGTACAGTATGGTATCCATAACAGCAGGGCCAACAAAGGCTCCAATTCTGCTCTGAAATAGCTTTTTCCATGCTATACTGCGTAGTACCGCGGTGGAAATGGGGCTTGAAGAGACACTGTAAGAGTAACATAAAATACTATACAAGTGGAGAATCTACATTACACAGAAATATAGCCAATTTCATCCTTGTAACAGTAATGCCAGGTTTCCTTTCACAGACACAGTCAGAGTCTACCACATCACACAGAGGCCTATTCAGAACTCTGACAAAAGCTCATTCATATCCAAGGGTGCACATCTGGGTGAATAAGACTAAGGATGAGCAATGTGATACAGAGTGTGCTGAGGCGGTCACTACAGCTTGAAATTACACATTCTTCTTCTATGACATGATTTAAAGGCTTTCTGAATGACTTTATAGTTTCCTGAGTGTGGAGGAACAATGCAAAAACAGGTTTCTCTAACTCCTTTACTAAACATCTATACTCAGTGTATGTAACACTAAAAAGCTACCTTGTGGTCACACATACCTCCAAATGCATTGCAGATTTTTTATGATCAGATTATCTGTCTGAAAGAAGGGTAGTCAGCTGTCAGTCTGTCTGAATCCAGTATAAGTCACAAGGCTTGCCACCTTCATGTTAACAGCACATGGATCAAACATTATAATCAATGATGTCTGTTATTATAGTCAGCTTTTATTTATTATATTGCTTTCTCATATTCTGAGAAGTTGTACTTTGATGTTAAAGGATAGAGATGGTATGGACACAAAGATTGACTGCTCTGTCAGTGGACGTGACTCCTGCAGGGCAGTGTGAACTGCTTTAGCTGAGCAAATCACAAATACTTATGAAAGAGTCCCTGTTTTTTCTTAAACTGTTAGTGTTTTCTTCAGACTGTGATCATACAAACTGAACTGGTCTTAAGATGTCGGATGTTTCATCAGTCCATACGTTTACATGTACCAGTTGTCCGACCAAGGTCACAGCTGAATTGTAAAGTCCCTGCAGGGGATCTAGTCTGATCTGCGTATACATGCAGAAAAGAAAATCAGACTTCTGGCTGAGAACGTCTCACTGCGCAACGGTAGCTGACGCTGTGTCTAGTTTAGGCCCTGTTTACACACCAACGTTTCATCTGAAAAAGCTACAACGCAGTGAAAAAAATCTGCATTTACAAGGAAACGCCAAGGGACTGAACACGCTGTAGTAAGCATGCCAAGCCTGTAGTCGGCGCTGTAACTGTCTTGTCCAGAAGCCGCTTTTGGGAGATTTCAACCAAAGTAGAGTTGAACCAATCATCTGGTGTATTGGTGAATACTAAGTGCAGAAGTGGAGCAACAGATGCACATTTTGTTGAAAGACACTCAGCAGATACAGCAGATTGAGCAACAAAAGCACAACACGATAGTTCACGACGATCGTAACAATGGTACTGTTGTCCTGTTGTATGCACCCCCACGGAGCGGAGTGTGACGTCAGCATTTCCACTGAAAACGGTGGCTAACTGTTTAAACGGCAATGGTGTCGGCAGCATTTCAGATAAATCCCACTCTGGAGGCTGTTTTCAAAAGTTTGTGTTTTAGGTCGGCTGAAACGCCATTTCTGTGTATGCGTGAGGCTGAAACGCAACAAAACTTTTGCGTTTCACCCTAAAACCGTTGTCCTGTAAACGGCTCCTTAAACAAATCACCGCTTTGTGTTTTTCTTCCATCCATGAATGAAGGTTGATTCCTTCTCTTCCCAAAAGTGAAAGTGCAGTGGTCCTATAAAATTTGCTTGGGCTGTACACCAAGGCGTACCAAGACCTGCCAAGTTCTTTTGAATCAGACAGCAATCGCATTATCTATGTGTGTCAATCATGCTATGCTTAGCCCATTCTTGGTCTAGCTAAGCTTTTTACATGCATTCGAATAGTCCGATCTTGTGTTGACTAAGCTCATGGTCCAATTTCTGAAGCTGCATGTAAATGTGCTGACTGAGTCACATGTTTAGAGGAGGGACTGAGATGTCACACAGCTCTGAGATTTGATCCCTAATAGACAGACAATTGCTTCTAAAACATGAGGTGAGTGTTTTTGGCATTACTTGTGGGCAGCTAGAGGAGCTTTTAAACATCATCCATCTTTACAAACATACAATGGGGTACATTTGTAAACCATTTTGAGGTGAAGCAACACTCCATCAGTGTTCTGCACACTTCTCAAAAGGTTACAACTGTTAGTCACATGTCTGTATGCAGCTCAGGAACCCAAAACAACAGGGTATCAACATTATGACAAAACCAGCATTGTAATGAACTGACAGACAATCTGAGCATCAATCTGTGGTATCCCAAAAAAATGTTATTAAAACGGTGTCCTTGTGACTCCGCTGTGGTATCAGCAGGTATGGACAAATAGGCCCAGCCACTCGTGCACATTTGTCAAAGTGACAGCATGTCACGCGTCTTTGATACTGTTCTGAACATTGACCTCTGAGACACGGGAAAAACACAAATAAGACTCGATGCGGTGAAAGGAACACAGCTGCTGTGTTGTCCTTCATGTGCAAAAACAACTCATAAGATGTTGTTTGCAAACAGCGTGGCCTCAAAGCAGATCAAATTTGAAGTAGAACACAACATTTCCCAGTAGCTGTCTGCAGCTTTAATAACATGCCTGGAAAACGCTGATGAGATACCTGCAAGCACACACACACACCATATTGCTTTAATGGGCAGTGTGCTGAGCTAATCCTGCAAATACTTTAATCTAATTATTACCTTAATTTAACTGGTGCTCAGAGGTTTGCTTCATGTTATTTGAAACAGGTAGCAGCCTAAGTCAACTGAGAGGTGTTATCTGAGGACAATCAGGATGGGCATCAGTAAAAAAAAACAAGAAGTGTGTGATATTTTCTGCATTCTAATGTGTCCTCTTGGCTTTATGAATGAAACCTGGCCATTGATGGAGTATTTCAAAGCTGCACAACCAGCAACAGTCATGAGGGGAGACAAAAGACAGTGAAATGCCACTGAGACTGCTTGCTTTTCATCCCAAAAATCCATGGAAACCAGAGACACAAAAGCCACAAAAAGAAAGAACACACGCATAAAAAAATCACAAGTGACCTATCTACTTCACAAGCAGAGGCGTAATTGTTGTAATTACAGAACCAGAGTCATTATATGTGTCAAAGAAGCCTATTTCTGGGGATACTACAGGGGTGTCCTTTGCCATCATATGGGAGACCCTTCAGGATCGACAGAGGAGGCGCAAACACGTATACACACACTAAACGGAGTGAGAGCCTCCATCTCCCAAACTGGTGAGCACTAAATGAAGAAAAAAACCTCTTCACAGATATTTTATAATACTAGCAGGAACATTTTTACATGTCTATAAACTGATGAATGAAAAAATGACATCAAAAGCATCACAAACACACACTGGAAATCCACACACACATGGACACATCTGGGGACGCACACTGAATGCAAGGATAACCGTGCCACTCTTCATTTACATTCTGCAGATACAGTGACAACTCTTTTCCCTGTGTTACCCATTCACTCCCTCTCACAAAACACACACAAACACAAACATACACAGATTTACACACATGATTCCAGTGGAATCACTTACCCCCTCCTGAGGTGCTGGTGGCTGAGGAATTGCCACAACCCATTTTGCATCGATGCAGCCACCGTCCAAGCAAAGCAGAGATGTTTAAGGAGAAGCAGAAGGAGGGAAAGGAGGGAAAGAGGAACACCCCAAACACATGGAAAGATAGGGGAGAAAAAGAGAAGGAGGGAGAAATGAGGGAAGGTCAGACAAACATCTCCCACTGTAACATGGGGGTTTCCTCTGGTTGTGTCCCCCCCTCCCCTCTCGTCTCTTCAGCCTCCCTCTTCCCTGCTATGCAATGGAGAGCTACAAGAGCGAAGTGAAAGCATGGAGAGAGAGGCTTTTATACATGGCACACACTCACACACACACAGAAACACACACACACAACAGCAGAGTTAATGAGAGAGAGAGGGAGATGCTATACCCTTATATGATTTGCTCTTTTCCTCCACCCTGACATGGTTGCCTGGGAAACCGGGGAAAGGAGGCGGAGGGTGGGGTTGGACTCAGCCAATAGGGAGCCTTCTTTTTACATAAAGGTGGAAAAAATAAATGCATTTAAGAGGTATCAATTCATCAGCCTATGTGTTTGTGTCATCCTGTAACATCCTTAAACTGTCTCTGTGAGCTGAAACAAAGGTGACTTTTGTTTATGTTTTCTTCAAACATTGAGCCCGTTTGTGCTTTTAACAAGCAATAAAAGAACAGAAAGTCTTTTCACAAACAAGGAGTCAAACGCCACATGAATCACGACACACGTCCTCCCCTTGATTCAATGGTCATACCGATTTCTGCTGGAATAAGTGCAGTGATATGAGTGCAGCTTACACAGCAGGATGCATTACATTAGCACTCTCTACAAGAGAAATTCATTCTCACATTCGGTCCTTGGTGTTATCTTTTAAGAAGTCTGTCTGGCAGTGAGTCAAGATGAGAAGTTTTCTGAGACAAAATGTTCTGATAGGGCCTTGAAGAGGAAATCAAACCAGAGTTTCTTCTCTATTCTTGTGCTTCAGAGTTAAACTGGCTTCAACAGGTCCTGTTATGGGCAGTCATAGTTAAAACATGTTGGCTTACTTTCATAACATCCTGTAACATTACACATAATCTCATCAATAAATATGTCAGAAGATTACCCATACATTACTTACATTGGACTCCATTCTAATGGATTACCCTCCAACAAACATGAAAGGTGAAACCTTTTCCTGTCATGTGTTGCCCTTTTTGTTGTGTGTATGTGTATCATATCTGTCTTACAATTCTTGTCTTGGATGTTTTCTGTTGTATTTTGCAGTTTTTATCCTACGTGTGACTGGATTAGTTTCATCTCCCGCCCTTGTGTGTTTTCCTCCTGTTTGATTGCACTCATTAGTTCCCTGTGTCTTGTCCCACACCTGCTGTTATTCTTCTCCTTTGGAGGATTTCTAGTGTAGGCCATGTCCACATGTAGCTGGGTATCTGGGAAACCACATTTATTTTTATATGTTCAAGCCTGTAATCCACACGAAACCGCATTTTTGCATCAGTAAAGACAATGTTTTCTGAACACTCTGGAAAAAGTGAAGCTTTTGGATACGTCCAGTTTCATGGTTTGTTAATTGTTATTTTTTAAACAATATATTTAGTTAGCAATTTGGTCCTCCTCTTTGTTTCCACAAATTCTGACATTTCCATCTTTTGCACAGACAAGAACTTTGGTTTCTAATGACTTGGTCTCCAACTGTGACTGTTTTCATTATTTTTGTTTTGTGAATGTTCATGTGTTCTGTTTGCTTATATGTGCAGTTACAGTAAATATAAAACAACACCAGGTGCTCACTTAGCTTTGTAATGTCTAGACTACACAATGGCAAAAACACACTGATTGGTCCTAGGATTTGAGTACACACTTAGTCAAAAGTATTGACTGACCTCTCAAAGTTATTTTACCATATAACTAACCCTGACCTGGGATTAAGCTTGTGATCCTCTGACAGAGAGATAACTGACTCTACCACTCAATGCAGTGGTTGCTGGTTTGAATCCTGGCCATGAACCTTTTTCAGTAAGTCTTCACTCTCTTCTACCTTGTGTTTCCTGTCTCTTTTCAGCTGTTTTATCAAAAAAGGTAAATAATAATAATAATAATAATAATAATAATAATAATAATAATAATAATAATAATAATAATAATAATAATAATAATAATAATAATAATAAATCAATAAATAAAAAACTTGTAATAACAAAACCCAGAGAACTCCACTGAAGCCTACAAAAATAAATATTGTGTCATACTTTCTATTCATCACGACAGTCTAAAAATGACAGTTACATTTTCTTTTTGGGATAAACGTTTTTTTGTTTTATATTCTCTTCATTTAATGAGTATTGCTCATTAGATTCTCAGCAATTTCAGTGGAATGCAAAATAAGAGAAGCCATCATCTGTCATCAGACAACTATCCATCTCTGTATTAGCATAAACCTGCCTGTAAATGCAGCTTTTAGAGGCTGTTTCTCCTCTCAAACTCCATTCTGTGTTTCAAGTTGCAAATCAGAGTGTAAACATGACCAGATTAAGGATGAGATTTTTTGGGCTAACCTCCAAATACTACAGGCTACACCAGAAGCCCTGCATGTTTGACTGTTGCTCCCAGAGGCTAAATCATCATCTGACAAAAGCGGATGAGTCCTGGGCAATAAGCATCACCTCACAGCCAGAGAGTATTTGCACTTACAAGGTTTGGCTGCTATTACAAAACGGCTAACATACTCGTTAGTTCCGGCTCCACGCCAATCAAGCACACAGTCAGGGGTCTTTGGTTGGAGTTATGCTCAGTTTCAGCTCAGTACCAGTTATATTTTATTTGGTGAAAAGCAGAGAATGGATATTAGCCAGGCATCAGTGAACAAGAAGGGTCATTTTCTAGTATTTTGCATTAAGCCCCATGAATTGGATAATCCAGCACAGCTGTTGTCATTTATCTGAATTTCTCATGATATTTTGAAATGTCAATTCAAATTTACACCAGGATGAAGACAGATTGACTCAGAATTTTTAGCTCAGCTTTAATTTTATTTTGTTAAAATGTAACAGTTTTAAGGAGTAAGATACTTCTGTTTTTTTTCTTTGTCCTTCTGTTAAGGGCCACTTCATAACAACAGTGACCCAATGAAAATAGGGCAAATTCCTAGATCTGTAAGTGTTAACCCTGCACAGAGGTTAATGTGCTCAGTTGGGTGAACGATTTTGGTAAGTGACCTTTTGTGATAAACCATATGCTGGTTTTTGTCAAAATAGATGATAATGAAATTTGTCAGACATAAATGACTTCCGTCAACAATAAAATACCAAAAACTAAACAACAGTATCAACATTACAAGTGTTTGCATCCTGATTTAAGACATTACAGTAACCAATGCCTGCTGCCTTTAACCCTGTGAGCATTTTAGCACTTTAGCATGTTGATGTTATAGTGTAGCAGAATCTTTGGCCACATATGTTGCCTCCAGTTTCCAAAAACTGTTAAGTGCAAGAAATTGACTTGTAAGACAGAGAAACATTATGTTTGTTGTTGGCTGCAATGTATAGTCCCTGTCACAATATTCTGCACCCCCGCCATTTTTTCCCCACTTCCCCTTGAGAGTTTATTTCCATGGTCAGCTGAATCATTGCTTTGTTTAATCCAGGTTGGTCCCAGTGACATCAAGCTTCTCTTTTTATAGGCCAGACTTCGCCAAGCCAGCAAACACAATTAATTACCAAAGTCAGTCCTGAAAGGCCTTATCTAATTTAGAGCCTCAACTTTACCAATTAAACAGCTGAGGTCCACTGGGGAGGAAGGAATGTGCTCCGGCTCAGGCTGCTGGGGAGCTTGATGAGGTGGCTTGTCACTGCCGGTCTAAATTATCAGGACACAACACAAAACAAGAAGACATGACCATCTTGAGTTTAATAAGACTGTTACCAGGAACATAAAATGTATTGGATTGAGGAGTATCACAGCTACAGTGTCACATTATGTGCTTAATCACCTTTTGAGTGAAACTATGCAAAAATAATAGCTCCAATCTCCAATTAAGGTCACATATTCATTGGAAAGATACAGTGTCGAATGTGTCTTCTTTGGTGAGCTAGAGTATGCCACACTATGAAGACATGCAGTTTTCAATACACTGCTTTGAAAGTGTCATGCAGAAAGCCATGCCTTTTTACATGCGTCAGCATAATTTTCTTATTAGTTACACATTGTATCAAACAATTGTTGGTGATTATTTAAAATGTGGTGAGTGCAACCTAAATTTGACATGAATGTGTAAGAGAAAACATGACATTAAAAAACATTGTCAGTCACAGTAGCTTACACTTTAGGAGTTCAACAGCATCATTACAGCTCACTTCACGTTGGAATCTCTTGAGAAAGAGATGGGTTTTTTTTTTTTTTTTTTTTTTTCAGAAATGAGCAGCCTCTTCAGGAGGTGTGAGGTAAACAAGAGAGTCTGTGGCTCCAACAGTATATGATCAGCCTGCAATAAGGCAAAATAACCGAGACAAAATAAGACAAGGTGAAAACTCCATTGAACTACGACAGTGAATTTCACAAACATTGGGTCTATTGACTTTGAAGGTGATATATTCAAGATCATAGATCAAGTTGGTAGGCCTATAATTTTCTGATTCTAGCTTCAATATATTCAATAAACTTTAAATAAACCACATATAAGATTTCCTGTTCTATAACTTAAGTTTTTCTTGATGTAATTTTTGATAATGTCCACTTTTGTAAAAGTTAAAATGTCTTTACTACACAATAGAACAGTTTAACATTTTCATATCGTGTATATAAAGCTTATAGATATAAACCACTTCTGTTATAGTTTTAATGAATATTAAAAGTTTTCTGATCGCAAAAAGCCTCATGAAATCTTATGACACATTGCAAGAGTTACAACAACACAATTAACAAGGCAATTATTTACCTCTGCAATTTTGAAACTCTCCACACGGGGTCACTATTGGTGAATAAATTGCAAAGGGGGTCTCTAAACCAATGTTTTGAACGGCTTGTTGCAGCATAACGACCCGACGAAGCCTCTTTGGAAATTAATAGCGTCTCTTTTTTATGGAGAAGAAGAAAAAGAAGAGGACTTTGTTTCCAAGGAAAGGATATTTGAGGTTCACTGGTTACATTTGTTTTTAAGGTTGGTGAGCTCAGACTCACCAGTTCCATGCTCCATTCTCAAGCGGTGGATGAGCTCAAGCTTGGGCCCGCCTCCAACTCCTACGTGTTCCTCTAACCCGCGCGCAGACCTCTGGGAAACGGAGTCCACGCACTGAATAATTCAAGCCGTTCCCTTTCCTCCAACGCTAACAAGATGCCGGCCGTACATCACAAACTGCTCCTGGAGGACGCCTTGCAGGACAGTCCTCAGGTAGGCCTGTGTTGATTACGAGACGTTTGAAGACACAACTGTCACATCAAAGACGTTATGAACGCAGAAATTAGCTTGCTAGCCCAGGATGACTCTTGTTCTCGTTGTAGGCTGGTCGGTGACAGCTCTCAATTGACACTTTGTTATGGCAACATAATCCTGCGTAAGGAGTGGCTGCGCTTTTCCGATGTAAACACAGTCGCAGTTACTATAGGCCGTCATAAATATCGTTTTAGCGCTTCAGTGTTATAGTCACAGAGCTAGAGGTACCCCATCACTGTGCTCCTCTCTGTGTGAGGTGTATGATCGACTCCCACCACTATATGATGTCATGAACATAGCAGAATAACAGATATACTACTGTAACTGTGTGATTTTACAGATTTTACAGATTTTACAGTGTCGTAGGAAGATAAATTCTGGCTGTAGACTCTGTGTTGGGGCCGAACTGGGCCTGATAGGCAGGATGTGGGAGGGGTTTCCATTATTCTTTGGAGTAAGTCAATAGCCTGCAACAGGGCTGAAATGGTTGCAGTTAATGTATTGTTTGATGGTCTGAAATGCAGAGTTCCACCAAGACATACAAGGATGTTAGTGATCATAAAGTGAAACGTGATAGTCTTTGATGCCTTTATTGTCAGCTGACTGTTGCATCACTCTTTCATCAAACAGGGCTGACCTCTTTAGTGCAGCACATACTCTAGGGTCATTCAGTCCCCCATAATGCAGATTCTCCAAACAAGAAACTCATATCGGCTTTCATTGTTATCAAATACCAATCTGCCTGGTTGATAACACTCTAAGTGATTACTGTATTGTGCAACATTACTCCAAATGTTTCTGTGAAAGTCAACCTCTGAACAGACTTAGGTAGATGGGTGTGTTCCCTTTCACTTCATCTGCCCTGCCTTGCTGCACCTGTTTATGCAAGGGGAAACTACACTCAACAGGATATTCCGAGTTTGCATAGATAGCCTGCAGTAAAATCAGGCTGCATTTACTTGTAGTTGTAAACAGCTCTGCAGTATTCCTGTGGATAATGCAGCCAACAACATTTGTGTTTACTGTCTAATGATTCCCTTCCAGTACTGATCATGTTGTTATCCTATGCCTTTAAAGGGTTAAAGATTTGCACTAACCAGGTTTTATCTTTTAATACAGGCACCATACAAGTTTCATGTGTCACCAGTGGCCCAGGAACATTTGACTATTCAATAGCAATCTTCCTCTTGAGTTATCTATATAGGCATTTCATTTTACAATTCTGTTATTCTTCATGTGTTCATGATAACTGTTGCAACCAACTATAATTTTTATCTAAAATTTTGCTGATTCATTTCTGTTTCAGTTTCCTGCAACATGTCTAAAGTAGCACAATTTGACATCATAACTTCTGAGTAATTAAAAGAAATCCCCCAGTTATCCCATTGTCTGAGCAGTGATCATAATCACAAAGATACTGAATCTACAAAGATAAAATCCACACATTTTAGAAGCTGCATCCCAGTAATATTCTGGATTTTTGCTTGAAAGATCAATATTGAACCAGATAATCAGTTATTAAATAAGCAGAGTGAAGGGTGATTATTGTATCAGTCGCTAGCTTGCATTGCCTCTCAAACAAGTTTTGTTTGCTGAAATAATTCCTTGAGTCATACTTGCTATTAGAAGATCCTTGTTGTGTTTTTACAAAAGGATCCTCTTATTTCCACATCCAAAACACTTTCCAGTGGTTAGTTTTCTGGTACTTTTGGTTTACTATCATCAGGCTGCGTTGCGTTCTTCCTCATCACATTTATGAAAGTATGTTTATGTTTTGTTCCTCAGACTCGCTCCTTGCTCAGTGTATTTGAAGAAGATGCTGCAAATCTTACAGACTACACTAACAAGCTGCTTCAAGCGATGCAGAGGGTGTATGGAGCACAGGTAAATAAACAAACATAAATAGACATAGATATGCAGCCTGTAGATCTACTCTGTATGATGTGTGGGTGTGTAAAGGCAGATGGATGATGTACAAACAGCGACAAATCTTTGTGACCAGGTTTAAGTGGAGTTACATTGGAGTTTTGAACTTGTTTTGGGCGCACTTTGCTCTGTAAGAGTGATATGCATTGAGTGCTGTAGAATAATCCATGTGCTGTCAGAGGCTGAACCCCTCATTTTCTTTCTTTCTGCTTTCTATAGAGTGAGATGGGGCTGGCCACAGAGCAGCTCTCACAGCAACTTCTGGAATATGAGAAGAAGGTAAGCGTGGGTGTTTGGTTAGGGTTATCAAGCATGCACTTTCCAAAGGCTGTATGGAGAGTAATACTGACATGGCTCTCAAGTTGTGAAGCTCAAATGTTGTATTGATATTATGGTGCTATTCTTCAGGATGTACGTTTATATATCAAATTTATTTGAATGTAAACTCTGCCTCTGAATAATATTTTATCCAATGTTCTTTTCAAAAGAAATATGTGTGTTTCAATTTGATATACCTCAAATAAAAAAAGAAATTAGAATCTGCAAGAAAAGATGGTATATTATCTCGAAAAAAAAAAAAAAAAATTAGAGTGGACACATTAATGAAAACAGAATTTTTCCCCAGTTTTATTTTTATAAACAAAGGAACCTATTTCCAAAACGCTACCAGGATTAGCTGTTGAAACAAGCTTCTTCACATTTGATATTTTCATCCGAGCTTTGTTTTCCTGTTTCAGTCATATTTGTCTGCCCTACGTCTAAAGAGCATGTTAGTATTTGTGCAATCTTCTGAGATAACCTTGATGACTTTCTTTTGGCATTTATGAAGCTCTTTAGAAAAGAAAATATTTTAATACGGGCTTTTCAGCATAGCTGTATCTGTCAGACTAGAAGAGCAAGATAAATGGAGGAGTTAACTTTGTTGGAATCCACTTCAATAGATGAGTGGACATTTAAAATAAAGTCTGCTCTAACTTCTATTGGCTGCACCTTTGAGCTCCTTTTAATGAGGCTAAAAACTCAGCGTCTTGGCACGGGACTTATTGGCATCTCTGGCTTTGCTCCATAAAAGGGATGCGGCAGGAATCCTGGCAGCCCAGGGTACCTTTTCTTCTTCTTCTTCTCAGCCCCTAGTTAGTCAAGAAAAATCATTATGCAATTTTATAGCTGAAACGTTCTCTCTTTATCTTCTCTGTAGAATTTTGCCCTTGGAAAAGGTGACGAAGAGGTAATCAACACTCTGCAGAACTTCGCCAAAACTGTAGGGGAGGTGAGGCTTGTGTTTGCATTTTGTTGTTGCTTCTGTGTGTGTGTGTGTGTGTTTGCAATCTCAGCAGAAGAGAGTGGATAATAAACTATAGCACAGTAAGTAGCTGGTTCTTTGTTGGGCTGTGAAGGACGTTGAATCTGTGCTCCCATACAAACTGTGAAAATGACCTAAATGACAAGACCTGAGCATTATCCTCCCTGTGAGAGATGAAATGATTTTAAAATGACACCATGAGGACAGTGAGGTACATACAATGATCGATAGATGACGGTCTGAAGGAGGGGTGTGTGGTCCAGATATAGAGACAAAACAGATGGGCCTTTCACTTTCAGCTATAGGGGTCCACTAATGTGCACAGTCAGCACTTCATAGGATTTAGGACACACACACACACACACACACACACACACACACACACAGATACATACGGAGGACACAGGTTGATTGTTTCCCTGACCTTTACCTCCTGATTAACAGAAAACTCATTTCACAGTTACAATGAGGCCTAGTCCCACACCTAATCCACTGAACTTTAGCACTTGCTAAATCATGTAGATTAAACCAGATGTCGGCTTTTCAGATGTTGGTGTGTAACTTGTTGATAAGCATAAAAAAAGTAGATCAGGATTTGTGTGCATTATGTCGCCCTGATTCCAATAACGTAGTAAATAGAAAGTTTTATCTCTTCACCAAATGGACTGTTCCACAATAAAATGCACCCATTTTGCTAAAAGTCTTACTTTGCAGATTGCTGCAGGAATAATAACTGGCACAAAATCTCTTCATACACATTAAGATAAACCAAAATCCCTCAGGCTGCTTTGCGTGAGTGCATTTTCTGTTTGTGTTCTCCGCACTGGATGATATTTTTGCATTATCTGTTTTGTGTCATGCAGCTGAACGCGCTTCACTCTGATCTTGCTAACCAGATGGCTGACAGCATGGTCTTTCCTTTGATTCAGTTCAGAGAGAAAGACCTCACAGGTGAGGCCACATGGAGTATCATGAAACATGTTTAATCAAAGCTGTGTCAGGGTATTAGACGCCTTTATAACCGAGATTACAGACAAGAGATGAGTGAGAGAGGAAGTGACATGCAACAGAGGTTTCCAGCGTGACTGCAAATGAGGATGTTGCTGTTCATTACCAGCACCTTAATGCTCATTCTAAGATAATTGACACACTATTACAGGAACTGGATCTGTTCTCGGTAATGACAATTAAAAAATTAAAGCAAAGAGAGCATCCTTCATGTGTCAAAGCGCTCAAATAAATAATACATTTCACATGTAGTATGAGCATTTCAAACAGCTGCAGTTATCAGCTTATTTCAGGAAGTTCTGTATCAAGATGTGGCTTTAATAAAGATTCTCTTTATTGATTGTTACAGAGATAAGCACACTGAAGGAAATATTCACCATTGCCACTGACGGTAGGTATAAATCCTTAACTGTTCCTGGCTACAAATCCCACCCGCAGGTTCTATCTGTTCCTAATTTCCCCTCTCTTTCCTCTCCTGCAGAGCATGAGGCAGCTATGGTCAAATACAGCCGATTGCCCAAGAAGAAGGAGAATGAGAAGGTGAGGTGACTGTGAAGTGCTTTACCTGTGGAGCTTTTTTTATTTATTATTGATCACAAGCTTTGAAAGGTTTTGCAGAGCTGTAATGCCCTGATAATGCAGCCAGAGTGTTTTGTAGTCATTTGAAATACGGATATGTAGAGTTTGATATTCCTCTATGGCCAGGTCCAACTGCTGTTATGAAGCTGTTACAACACTATTGACTCTAATGGCTGCAGAGATAAGACCCGCTTTAGCTTTTATTGACTGTGTCGCCTCACCCCCTTGGTCGTGCAGGATAATGCAGCTGTGTTGCTCATTTGTATGTGTGTGAGAGAAGAGAGGAGGCTAAGTGTTTGCATATTTCTCAAGCATGTGTATGTGCAGAGCTTCAAATTGTGCATAGTCCACATTTGCATGTTTAACCCTCACCTGTCTGGATAGATGAAGTCTGACCTGATGAAGGAGGTGGCCTACACTAGAAGGAAGCTGCACCAGGCTTCACTGCAGTACTACTGCGCTCTCAATGCCCTGCAGTATCGCAAGAGAGTGGCCATGCTGGAGCCAATGCTGGGCTACACACAGGCACAGGTACAGAGCAGCTGATGGTGGACAACCAGGCTAAACCCTGTTATCTACCAGTGTTGAAGATGAATATGTTTACGAAGACTTAAACATATTCCCAGATCTTTAGAGATAAGAGATAGACTGATATGTTTTTTTTAGGGCTGATACCAATTATTAGTTGTCACTGAAGCCTATAGCCAATATTTGTAGCCGATATTCATTTACAATAAAAGTGAAAATACTGGCCTCTAAAAGTTGAATGATACAAACTCTGGCACTTAACTTCATTCAGATGAATTTAAGAACATGTTTATTAAACAGCTCTCAGGCTAAGTGGCATGTCTTATAAAGTTGAATTAAAACTTAAAAAAAAAAAAATAGCTCCCTGAGGTTTTCTAAAGTATAGTTTTCCAAAAAAATGGCTATGTGTGTTACCAATTACATGGTGCTTTGGTTGGAACAATGCTAGAGACAGAGTAGTGACTGCAGACAGAGAGGCGTGGCTGCATCGGAGCCAAAACAACGGATAATAAAAAAGTCCGAAGCCGATATGCCTCAAAAATTCTGAATATCTGCACTGATAATCTGCTCGACCGATCCCTGCTTTACATGTATTCTGATAATTCTGATTAGTATGAGGTGTGTCCATGACATCTAAAATACTTTAATGAAGCAATTTTCTGTACCCTATGACCTCAGTCACTAGCATGACTGAAATATTGTCAAACAACAGTCATTTTTTTCAAGATGTATTAATACAAAGAAAAAATGTGTTTGGTTCAGCTTCTTATGTTTTAGGATCGTATAAATGTTTAAATCAGTGATTCCCACTTGGATATAAATGGCATTTGCAAGTTGTTTCAATATCAATTAGTAGGCTACAGGTTATTTTACAATTTATTTATATTTTTCGAGAAGAACTAGTCAGGAATAATTAAAGAAAATAATAATAATTCATTTGCAGCTCTCTGTGCATCCAAGTGAACTGTTAATGCCATTACATGAAAATACTGAAAACACACAAATGACAAGGTCATTGTAACCTTCTCTCTGCAGATCGGCTTCTTTAAAAAAGGAATTGAGATGGTGGCAAAGAAGACCGACAGCTTTCTGTCCTCTGTTTCCAGCATGACTCAAAGGTAGGCAGCCTCTTTGACTGTTATTTTTGTATCACATAGAACAGAATACTTTGAAATCCCAACACTTTTCTTACATATGTGAAATTTACTATTGTTACATTATTTTATAGATTCATACTCATTAATTTCAGTCTTAAGCATGTGTGTCTGGATATGTCAGAGCACAATAAGACTAATGGAATTCCCCTGACACTGACCTGGCCTGTGTGGCACTGTTTTTTGTCCAGCATCCAGACCCAGCTGGATACAGAAGCAGAGTCCATGAGAGTGTCCCAGAAGGAGCTCCTGTCTGTGGAGGACACTGTGTATATGCCAGATAAGGACACTGACCCTGTCAATCGCACACTTATCCAGAAGGCTGGCTACCTCAACATTAGGAAGTAAGATTAACTACACTCATTGTGTTATAAAGCTGAACTAAAGGACACCTCCTTTTCACGCAGCATTCCTCGCTCATATCACATTGAGGGGGTAGTCCTGTCCTTTTTAAATGAAACAAACTAATTTGAAAATTGATTGAAATTAAAAGTGCTATCATAAGCATTTCAGTAGGAGGTAAATTACGTATTAAATGTTAAAATAACCGTACTCAACGGAGGATATATTTTTGCTTCCTTTGCTGAAGTTGCACAAAATATGCAGGAACATGGTAAACAATAAATCTGTCACAGCAGTTGGTGGATCAGGTAACATGTTGACAGTATGCACTGTCAGGTTATTGCAGGATGGATGTTTGAGCAGTGAGACTTCCTTAATGGCTTCAGGGGGTAAAACTGTAATGCATCCCGCTGTGTGATTTAGTGAAATGTCAGCGCTGTCAAACTCAGTCTCTCCCTCACATACATCCAAAGTCGTTGACAAATGTGTATGACACCAGAGAGAAGGTTTCCTCACAATGCCCTTCTGTTTAATGACACACTGTGCCAGCAGCAGCAGCAAACACTTGTCAAATGGAGCCGAGTCCAGAGAGCGTTTTCTATTTCAAAGTGTCTCAATATGACTGCTGTGAGTCAGCCATGGCAGCATGAGACACACACCTCCATATTAATGACAGAATATTTATCAGGAAATATTTTTTTCCACAGACTGTACCAGGAGGGATTACAGATGAGCAACTCAGATGAATCATACACCTGTCGCTTTGTTTTGATAAATAAGTGAGTCAGGGCTTAATTATGTTGTGTTTTATGAACAGAAACCATGATAGCAAGAACAAAACAGCTGTGACAAAAACTGCAGGAAAAACAAAGGCAGGCTTACACGACAGAATAATAAAACCTCAGTGCCAAGAGCAAAAAAAGGCTATCGAGAACAATAAACGAGGATTACAAAAACAACAGTGTCATTTGGATTGAATTACCAGCTCTTATTCTCAGAGTCATAATAAGCATTATTTTCAAGTGTTTGTTCTAATCTATTGTACTAAACTACATGAAGAAATGAAGAAGAGCCTTTTTTTTTCACATCTCTTTATCTGCTCATTTGAAATCCAGTGTGAAAGTCTCTGTCCAAACCTGCTTTTTTTTAAATAATTTGTTGTTTTTGTTAGACAAATTTAACTTTTATATAAAGAAAAAAAGAATAAAAGCAGGTAAGTGAAGAGAAAAGAAAAAAAATAGTTTTGAAGGAATGCCAGAAAAAAAATGAAATAAAAAGCGGATATAGTGTCAAAAATCTATTTCTCTGTTGTGTTTCTTTTCCAACTTTTAATACGCTACACAAAGTCTATTTCTATGTCAGTCACAGTCTTATCCTTAATGAAGGTTTATTTTTAACTCTCCTTCTTTGTTTTTTTTTTTGCTCCAGTAAGACAGGCCTGGTGACCACAGCCTGGGACCGACTCTTCTTCTTCACCCAGGGAGGGAACCTCATGTGCCAGCCACGTGGGGCAGTTGCAGGTGGAATGGTTCTGGACCTGGACAACAGCTCTGTTATGGCCATAGACTGTGAGGACAGACGCTACTGTTTCCAGATAACCTCCCCCTCAGGCAAAACGTACGTACACTTGATGACATCTCTAATGCGGTGAATAACATTTTTGGACATAATGTTTTTCAATCCTCCGCATCTTTACTTATGTTCATAGGTCAATGATTCTCCAAGCCGAGAGCAAAAGGGAATATGAAGAAGTAAGTGTAAAGGCAGCATGTAAACAGTTTTGTTTTCATTTTCACCCCAAAAAGATATACTGATGTGAGTTTCAGTCATAGAGAATGAAAGACCTGTCTGGATACATGTGGCTGGCATTTTACTACTGGTATCAGTCATGAGAGTTCTGATAGCTCATTTGGGATCTAGAAAATGACATAATGTGAATGTGTGTGTTTTTTCTTTAGTGGATCTGCACTGTGAACAATATCTCCAGACAGATTTATCTGACCGACAACCCAGAGGTAACACACTGTCTTAACAGTATCCACATTGGGAGTTAGAAATAAAACCTAGTAGACCAAACATCTATGTAGAAGTGTTTTCAAACTCTCTTCACCTCCCTGCACACACAGCGAAGACAGGTTTAAATACAATAGTGACAAAGAGAAACCCAGATGATGTTTTAGATATTTAACACACATTTACATTTTTCTGGTTTATTAGTGACTCACCTGATCCTGATGACACATAGCTGTTAACCTATAATGTGTTCGTCTCTTCTTGTCAGGCTGTGGCAATCCGTCTAAACCAAACAGCCATCCAGGCTGTCACCCCCATCACAAGCTTTGAGAAGAGACCAGAAGGCTCACCAAACCCTGACAGGTACGGCCTGAATTGCTCCCAGTATTTAGATTTTTAGCTTTGCAAAAAACCTAACCTGACAGTTTAATCTACATTTACTGTTTGTGTTCATGAGAAAGAAATCATTATTTTTTCAGTTTTCTGAGGAAGGGAGGAGGAAGAACGTACTTATCTTTGATTACTTAAGATGATTGTCATTGAAGTGACTGATTTGTTTCTTTTCAGACAATAGAAGTGGGTTAAAGCAGTGTGCGTCAGTCTTTCTTAAAGAGATATTAAGCTTTTTTTTGAAGTGGGGCTGTATGAGTTACATATGACTGGTACTTGTACTAGCAACAGAAGAGGCCATTGTTGTCACTCCTTGTCCTCTGCTTTAGTCATGTGCTTTCTCACACACACCAATTTATAGGTTTCAGCTCGTTAAATGTGTAATTAAAAGTGGGAAAAATGAATTATTTACAAACACAAGTAGAGTGGGATTCGAGCCCAATAGAGCAATGCAGAAACTGATCTGTAGTCCTGCGCTGATTTCTTTGAGCCAGCCAGCTCACGTTCATATAATGTTTCCGATGGCTCTCAAACAATTAAGTCAGCATCCAGATAACATCCAGGAAATGTTTTGGCTTGAGCTTATCTATAACAACTGGTTCCCTTGTGTTTCTTTCTGGAAATACTTGAACATATTTAGCAAGAGTGCCTCTAAACTATACACTTCACCGCAGCCCCAACCAGACTCAACTTTAGAACAATGACAATCTAACCCACAGAATACTGTTAAAATAGTCTTTTTAGTGACTTAAGGACATGGGGTGATTAGAGCACAACAAGGGATACTTTCACATCTTTGTAAATCAAATTCAAATTCAATTTAAGCTTTATTAGTAAAAAAAACAAAAAACACATACATACAGTCAGTATCCACTGAGAAGAGAGTGATGATGACAGATGTGCAAGAATCAGCACATCCCAGCCACCTACAAAAATGAATAACCTATAAAGTCAAGCAACAGCATGCACAAGTCTTGTGGCCTCTTTCAAACCACCGTGCCACAGAATCTTGGGGTTGCGGGACCTGAATCCTCAGAAAAATCTCAGTGCTAGCTGTAAACTACCAGCTAAAACTGAAAAGTCATGGTATTCTTGCATGAAAGGAGCTCTCTTACTGACCTGAACAAATGAAGCATAGTTTCTCAAGTCAGTCATAAAAGACTATCCACATACACACATAAAATGAGGAACTGTGGAAAAAAAATTGTTTTGTTTCACTTTGATTGCCTTTCTTCTGACACTCCTCTCTGTTTTCTTCCTGCAGAGCAAAACCAGGAGGTGTGCACACAACTGGTGGTTCCCAGAATCCAGGAGCTTCACTGGAACCAGAGGACCTGATAGCCCCCGGGACGCCCATCCAGTTTGACATCATGCTACCAGCCTCTGAGTTTCAGGACCAGAACAGAGCCGGAGGGAGGTGAGGAGACGTCTGGGGCTGGGAGTGTGTTTGTGTGGGTGCATGTTTACCAAAGAGGAGCAGAAATGAGGTTCTGCTGGGCGATGCTAATTTCCTGAAAGTCGGCCGTGTGGTGATTATTACATGATTTCCAGGAAGCTGAATGCTTCATAATGGCTTAATGCAGGGGGTCTAATTGTTTTTTTCTTGGCATGTGTTCCCTCCCTTCCTGACAGACGCACAAATCCGTTTGGAGAAACAGATGATGACTGTTCAACAGAAAGTGACGGTAATCATTTTCTCTTCCAAATACAAGATAATGATCCCAATTCTGTTCCAGCAGCTATAGCCGTGTTTGTGTTCCTTGTGATAATGATGCTGCACCAGTGTTCCTGTTCTTCTTTATATTTACTGCCCCTGAGCGTTTGTGCTGCTGACGTGTTGTCGATGTTTTTGTGCTTCCACAGATTCCCTCCTCCAGCAAGTATTTGCCGTGCGTTTCCTGGGCTCCATGGCGGTGCGCTGCGGCAACAATCAGGAAGTTATCTATGAGGCCATGAGGCAGGTGCTGGCTGCTCGAGCCATTCACAACATCTTCAGGACCACTGAGTCCCACCTCATGGTCACCAGCAGTAACCTCAGGTATTAATGATCTCATTTCCATGCTACATGAGCACAGACAAAGATTTCAGTGGGCCTCATTATCTAAAACTAACAACAGCTAACAACTGGCTTGTAGTGCCAAATATTACTGCCTGAAGGCTACAAAGAAACCTTAGACAAGAACATGCTCAAGCCTCAGGCATTATCTGCAACAAATAACACTTTCTGTTTTGCATTCGGGTATCATACCGAGCTGAGGTCGAGTTGTTGTAAAAACCTGAATTATTTCCAGGTTTGTAAGTGGTTTCACCTTGTTGACAGAGTATTAACTGTAGCTGTTAAAGATTTTCAGGAAGACGGACAAGAGCTCCATAACAAAAGAATAATTTCTGAGCCTGAAGGGACTTTTTACTGAGTGCAAGGTCTTTATAATGTGACTGAAGTGTCCTTTCTGTCTTCTCCACAGGCTGATTGACCCACAGACTCAAGTCACCAGAATAAGTGTATGTACTCCTCGTAAGAACATCTTTTCTATTTTCTTCAAGGTCAAGAGGTTCACTCCTTTTATTGGGCTCTCATCAAGAAAATCTTTTTTTCTCTTGTTTTGCAGTTTCAGCTTGGAGAGGTCTCCCAATTTGCAGCCCACCAGGAGAACGGGAGGCTGATGGGATTTGTGGTGGAGGGCAGAGACTGGAGCGAGGAAGATGAGGAAGGAGAGCCGTCATTTAGCGCCTTCATATTTGAGAGCAACACAGAGGGAGAAAAGGTTCACACACACACACACACCTTACATTGACAGTTTGTAAAGAAGGAAATCTGTGAGCTGATGCGTTAACGGTGTATATGAAAGTTTATCTGTTTGCCTCTCTTTACAGATATGTTACACCATAAACCTGGCGAAGGAGATCACAGAGGCAAAGAAGGTACAGTTATCATGAGAGAAATATGAAAACACCAATCAAAGTCTTTGGAATTGATTTCAAAATCTTTAAACATAAAGCATAGCATTGATATGAAATCATATAGAAAATACATGATGATCTAATATTGAGTTAGCTATTTTTGGACAAAAAAGAACTACAAATTTCAGCAGATTTTTTGGAACAAAAAGTAACTGTTGGATCAAGACAAGAATGAATTCATTTACTCTGAATTTCACTCTTATCCATTTTCTAGCTTTCTCTTATCCTGTCAATAATTTCAGAAAATTTAAGTTTTTAAATGCATCCTTCATCCTCTGCTAAGCTTTTTATTTTTTATTTTTACCAGAACAAGTATTTTAACTCTTTAACCCTCAATCACAGCAACTTTTTTAAAAGCCCCAGCCAGATAAAGATGTAAGTAAAGAGCAAAACTCACCGAACATGTAAAAAATTATGAAAACAATCAGAGGAGGTTAAATGAACCAAGCACTATCATTAAAAAGTCCACAAAGTGGTAACATTCAGTAAATATTGTCATATTTTGAGTTGAAGACTGATAATCAACTCTCTCTTGTTTTTTTTTTAAGGATCCAGAAGCCCTTGCCCAGCTGATCAGAAACATGCCACTAACCAACGATGGCAAATTCCTGCTGCTGGAGCCTGAGACAGGCGACACAGCCAACGGAGATGGACAAGAAGACCTGGAGTCTGAGGCCTAGTCCATCTTACTCAAAAGTAAACCCCAGACTCCTGCTACCAGGGCCCCGGTCCATCTTCTACCCAGGAGAGATTGCTTTCCCTGGATGAAGTTATCATCATGACCTCCATGCCCTAACTCTGGTACTGTAACACCCATTTTAGAGAGTGTAGTTCACTTTACTCACCCTGTGTTACTATGTCTCCAGTTTTTGCTGTAATGAGAGCAGAGGACTTTGGCAGGGGGTTCCTGGACCTAAAAGCACATCTTTTGGGCTCCATTAGATCTGCTTTTCTCAGGTCAGACTGCAGGGTGGGTGATTGAATTTGTTTTTAAACCATTCTGATGGTACTTACATCAAAAGGGACACTATATAGATGCTATGTTTCCTCGTCTTCTTATATTTCAGACATCTAAGATATGGTGTTGCATCATTTTAGGTTTACATTTATTTTACAGTTTACATAGTCTTCAGTCCATATGGAGAGTTTCTTCCTTTACATAGTTTCACATGTTAATGTGTATGCAAATACTTTAACTTTTGTTTGTTCAAAAAGATAATGCACTTCCCGCGATAGAAAGAATCCGTCAAGATGCTAAATGATTATAGAAGGCACTAACTGAGAAATTGAAGCATCTAAATCTTTGAAGTCCTTAAAATAAGCTAACTTCCTCTTCTTTATGTTGTATTCTTTATTATCTTGGACAAAATGATCATTTGGAAATAGATTTTATGGTTTTATTCGTTCTGCCATTCTCTAAAGCATTGCTGTTAAACTGAATTTTTGTCTCGTTTTAGAGTTAAACTCTATTACAGGTACTACAAAGTCTTCAGATTATCTGTATGCCGGGTTCTCCTGAAACAGCCCAAATCTTCTTCAGTGAAATGAAAAGTCTGTTGCACTCTGTCTGGAAAGCCTTTGTAAATATGAACTGTTTGAGTGTCTGTATGATGTGTAATCAGAGTTGCCTGCATTAAAAGCTTTCAGAGCCGGTATGCTGGGACTGATTCAGTGCATGATTAAACTGGCGTTCTCTCTCAGTCCCTTTGCAGAAGATTAAAACGTCTGCTTTGAGCAATGAGCTGTATTACTGACAGAAAGTGAAACCTTACAGTAACACATGGACGTATCATTTACTCCTTGCTCACGCACATGAAAACTGATCAAAGCAGAAAGACTGGAGGGACAGTGATTGATCTGTGAGTTTCTACATTCCCTCAACATCCCAGTGCAGTTATGTTGCTCTTGATCTGATAGACGATTCATCAGTGATCCGTGACATTCGTGCGCTGTGTGTTTAAGATAAGGAAAAACTCCCTGACTTGAGATTGATCCTGAAAGTTAAACTGTGTTGACTGCTGTGTCTGCTTGCTGTTTCTACTCTAAATCATCTTGGTACCTCTTGATCTAGACCTGCCATCATCCTCCTTTTCCCAGTGTTTGTCCTCCATCTTTTTCACAGACCAATTTATGTTTTGCAGGAATTTCAAACATTCCCTACAGGTCATTAACGGTTATTTCTGTTTGAGATATGTAGTAAACCCATCCGACAGACTCTTATTGGTCCAGGTTGAGACGCTTCAACCACACCTTAAATAAAACTGCAGCAACGAAAACAAACATGCTCAGCTAATCAGTCACTGTCTGCTATTTCCTGTCCTATTTCCTGACCAACACCTGCAGTTGTCTGTGTTCTTCTTGATAAATTGCTCCAGCAAATCAAATCCTCTAACTGTATGAGGTGGCAGCAGTACAGTCCAGAAAAAAATGTGTGCTTTGTAAATAAAGAACATCAGGAGGAATCTGGGTACTTCATGGTGCAGAAAGATGAAAATACATTTCAGTGTAAAAAAAAAAGGAAGGACTGCATTTGCTTCCCATTTTCTGTCTTTTGTAAAAAGCTGAAGTCGACAGAATCCCATAATTCTTTGCACTCCATTTGTCCTTTTCTAAAGCCAATGTTAACATGCAATCTTTAATAAACGTCATTTTTTTTCTTACAGCAGTAATGCTTTATTTCTTTACATCAAAAGCTTTTAAAATGAACACCAGGAGCTTTTATTAAAGAAAGTGTTGAGCGCTTTTATTCACATGTTAATCACCTATTCACTTTAAAGCTTCACAGCTGGAGGCACACCTGAGCACAGCAGACATAGCAGGTGTCAGCTTCATAGCATTCATAAACTTTGGCAGCTTTAAATGTTGCAGTCAAGCATTTTCAAGCATACAGACACACAGCAGACGTTTTAAACATTAATTCCCAAAATTAGTCTAAATACACAATGTGATAAATAGCAATTTTGAAAATAAAGACTTGTTTTTTTTTTACACCTGATAATCAGTCATTAGTCTTATTTAAACAGAGGAAGGTTTTAGAAAAAGAAGCTGTCATGGTGCACAATGCTGACTCTCAGGAGTCTTTGTAATAGTTGTTAAAGTTAATACGAAGCAGGAAGTCCTCCAGATGAGGTTGGTAGCCCCTGTTCACCAGTTTGGTCACCACTGTGAAAGGAAGAAAGAAACAGAAGTCACTTTGTTACTATGCTTCAGAGAAATGAACGCACATTAGACCATCTGCATTGAATGCTTTGTTTAATGTATGGTGCTAGTTCCATGATCTCACATTTTCCTCATTTTCGTCCTTAAACAGTATCACTATTGGAACAATTTCTTTGCACACCATAAAACCATTTCCAGTATAGATATTGTAATACAAATTATTGTCCTAGTTTTGCAACCAAAATGTCAAAATAATTTACTTAGTAAAATATGAAGGAGGTGTCTTCTAACGTTATCTTTTTACTGCTGAGCTTAAAGATTTGTATTTAACACAAAAGAATGGTGTTTTTTTTATCAACATTTGTATCAAAATACTTTTGAGACAGAGATCCCAGAATAAGCTAATGTGTCACCGTACATTTAGACGTGTCATGCTTGATTTAAGGGGCTGTGAGGAGTTTCTGAGTCATCTTGAAAAATTCTCCCTTCTAGATATATGCCTGATCATAATGAAAAACCAATATTGTTTTTTCAAATGCTACTTTTTGGCTTCCTGATTGGGTCAAGCAGGACCAAATTGATTTACAGCACTTCAATGCCTTAATGACATCACCACGCAGGCTGACAAAGTTTAGCAGTGAGAAGAGAGATCTGTGTTTTTCTCTGCTAAAAACTATTTCTGTGATTAATTTTGTAGTGATAGTAGAGCCTAACTGAAAAGTTGCCCTAAGCAATGAAAACTTGTTTCAATCTGATTTCCGTTAAATTCCAAAACAAACATACGCCCAATTAAAACAGATCTTCCTCTTAGCATCTTTAAAACCAGGCTTGTTCATGGATTTGTTTAAGCCTGATTTAAATTCAGAAAAGCAATACATATCGATCTTCCAAGTGCAAAAATATAAGGATTTACCCCGAATATATCAAATTCAAAAAGAGTTCATGTTTGAAGTCACAAAAACCAATGCCCCCAAAAAATTTAGCTATGGCCCAAGCACTTACTTAATCCCTTACATAAAGACTTAATTTTTTATGCTTTCAAAACCCCTTTTAATCTCACATTATGCATCTTGTTACTTGAGCTAACTAAATGATCAAATGTAAGTTATACTGATCCTGTTTTTCCACTCAGTAATTTCCAGTAAAGTGGAAAGTCTAAAGGCATGCTCAGATATCTTTAACAAAGGGTGGAGCAGAAAAAGGACCACATGTGCTTCAAAACCAAAAGATGATCTCCCTGGTATTTAAGATTCAGGTGTGTAGGAATAAACTCCATCAAACCTGATCAGAATTAATATTTTGAGCCCACCTTTGAAGAGAAAGTGGGAGTAATACTTGAAGGTGTTGTAGGACTGCTGCATGGCGATGAAGCTGGGGTGCACTGCCTCCCCCTGCTGGCTGTCCCAGGGCTGTGCGATCAGCTGGGCCCTGAACTTGAGGATCAGACTGAAGATGCTATGGATAATGTTCATGACCGGAGCAGCTTTCTCCGTCAGCAAACCCCTGGGAAGGCAGAGAGTGCAAAGTTTAATGAGCGTGACAAAGAACTTTCAAATCCCGGCATAGAAAGGCTGAAATGATACACAGAATGGTGTGACACTAGACAAGCCCACATAATAAGATTTAATCATTCAACAGGTTCAGACACTGGCCTCAGATACAACAGGCATCTTAATTAACTTGTGACAAGATGGTTGAATTAATTAATGTAATTATGTGCCACAACTTCGAGTTACAGAGCAAGAGATTTGTAACTCTGTAGCCCACAGCTGATGAATATGAAGATGATTCACTGACTGACCTCACTGATAAAGATAGCTGTTAGCTACCTTAGACACAATTAGAGCTTACAACATTTTTATGTGAAGGTTTCTGGTTTATTTTCCCTATTTCATTAAGTTTGGGGGTTTTCACAGACTAAACAATCGAAATAAGCACTGAAAAGGAAAAAAAATGAGCTAGATCCCAGCAGCCTCATGAACTCATAAATACAGATAATCCTTTCACTCTCAGAGTAGAAAATTCAAAGGTGGTCAAATTACAGACACAAAACACACACAAAAACAGCTGCGTCTTAATCAAGCTGTCGTATTCTTACACCTCAACAACTTAACAACACTTGATGAGCTGAAAACCAATTAAAATGTTATTTGCTGGCACTTACTTTTTTTAATCATCAACCAAATAAACAAACCTTAAAACCTCTGGATCTGAGCCTCAGGAAAACATGACCCACGAACAGTTGTTAACTTTATGGGTAGGGTAAAACTAGGGACATTTCCGAGATACACAGATCTATCTAATTATATTTCTTATTGATATGTGTTGAGTTATGGTTGGACACTAATACTCTGTTTGACCAGATTTAAAACCAATATGGCATCACATCAGAGAACTGAAAAACATCAAACATTTATTACAGCTCTATGCTGGCATCATTTTAAAGGCCTTTGCACACCAACGGCGATGCGAATAAACGGCACGAAATTGCGAAAAATTTAGAGGCGTTATATTCAATCTCTGCAGCTATTCTTCTCCCAACTATGTCATTGTAATCGTTGTCTTTATAGTTTCTGTGTCTTTTGTCGTTCAGAATGTTTTGGTATATGACTTGTCAACAACAAGCCTTTTGATTGGTCGGTTGTGTACTCGTCGCAAGCAAAACTTTGGAATAATCGACCTTGGTGCAAAAAAATAAAAGCCGCAATTTTGTGTCTAGTGAGCAATGGGCTTAAGTAAGAACAAAAACAACAAGCCTATTTCCTTTATTGGAAAAAATGGAAAACTGCTTTAACCCTATATTGTGCAGGTGCATTATTTCATACACCAAACAAAGCACATATATATATAAGCCACACACATTTTACTTTTTTTCAGTTCACCTGATGTATGAAAAAGAAAATTTAGGTGCTGCCTTCAATGAAAGTGACAATCAGTGGGTACAACAATAATCTGTAGTGTCATGGCTCATTTTAAGGCTGCTTGAATAATACTAGTGCATTATGTGTAATGTTGAGATGAGATTAAAAACTCCAGTATGTGACAGCTTGCAGCATCTGACCCATTTTTCTGGTTTTCTTTCTACAGATTTTTTGGTCAGACAAAAAAAAAAAAATCTGCTCAAGACTGGCAAAATAAGAAATTAACTCTGGCACTTACAAACCTCAGTATTGATTAGGTAGGTTGAATAATTAATGCTTATTATTTTTCAGTTTAGAGATTATACGATTGTTTGTGTCCACTTTCCTTCAAACAGAACCATGCAAAATCCAATGTAAGAGTCCAGATGAAATTCATTCATGCAGCTTCTCTGAGGTTCTACTGAAACTAAGTGAAAGAAAATGTTATTTCTCAACTTTAGCTTGCATAGAGGTTACTCCAAGCACTACAGTGTATATTGCTGTTTAATATTTCCCCATGTATGCAGTTCCAGCTCTCACCTGAAGATGGCTCTGTTGAGGTAGTCTGCATGTGTGCGGTGGATGGCATCCAGGTCACTGGCGGTGGCCAGCTTAGCTGTGAATTCGCTCCAGGACACTTGCAGGATCTGGTTTGCGATGTAGCCCTGGATCACCTTCACAAAGTGCTGCATCTCATGTCTGTACAGCTGCAGCTGACGGAACTGCACCGAGTGGCCGGCACCTTTCACAAGCGCTGAGGGGAAACACACAAGGTGGGAACAGGTTAGGGATGACACATGCAGGCTGCAGGCTTACTTTGTAAAGATCTGCTGCTAAACTGACATTGAATTCATGCTTCAAATAGACCCCAGCTAACTGCACATCCATTTTTTTATATCAATAGCTGTCAAATAAGTCTGGTTCATTGATTAAAAAAACATTCTGAGCCATGAATTTAGATATCATCCATATCAACTTTTTAATGGATCAAGTTTCATCACTTTAATATCTTAATACTCTGTTTACACCTCAGGATAATCACCCATGCACTCAGGCTTATGTGATCAATACTATCTCACCGCCAAAGAACACTGATTCACATAATCCCACCTGTATGAGATCTACTTAATATAAATAATTCATAAGAGCTCAAAGAATTTCCCTTTATCAATATTTTATTAACGGTTGAGGCGAGGTAGGAGAAATCTTAACTCTTTTTTCACAGAGGAAAGGTGGAGGCTGAGCTGGGCTGGCATCAAAAGCTCTCACCTGTTCTCTTGAGGTGGAACCAGACCTCACGCAAGCTCCACACCATGTGTTTGAGCTGCAGCAAGAACGAGAACAGACGGTTGTACTTGTTCATGCAGCTGTCCGTGATGATGATGTTCAACGGCCAGTCCACCTGTGAGATCACACAGAGGAGAAGAAACGGACACGCCGAGGCAAGGGAAATAAATAAATAGCGAGGAAGGTGTGAGAAGGAGTGTGAAAGAAAGTTGGGAAAACAGGTAAAAGGAGAGTGACAGATGAGGTGGAGTGAAGGGAAGGGGAAGAGGGAGGTGTGAGCGTGGAGACGTTGATAAAGGAGGTGAGAGGGATGTGAAGGGAAGATGGAGTGGTGAAAGATGGGGGGTAGGAGAGGAATCAGGAAGAGACATATGGGAAGAAAACAGGGGAAAAAAACACGAGGCAGGAGATAAAACAGGAAAGTTTCAGGAAAGGTTGAACAGGAGAAGGAACAGTTGTATAAGAGATAGAAGGGTGAAGAATAAGAACAAAGGACAATAACTGCAGGATTAGTCACTGTGTGTGCATGTCAGCCAAAAGTCCCAACTCCAATCAATCTGTGAGGTTCAACAAATTTTAAGTGCACGATAAGCTAATTTTCCACGCCCAGAGCAGTTTGTCAAAACATGACAAGCTGTCATATTCAAGCTGCCACTCCTGCTGAGCGTACACAGTGTTACTCACTCTGAATAAGACACTCCCTCACCTTGTAGCGCAGCTCCAGACAGTTGAGGGAGTCAGGGGCGTGCGGGTGGAAGGTCTCAGGGAGGAAGCGCAGGGCGAAGGTGAAGTTGCTGGCTAAAGGGGTGTCTCCATGTAAGCTGTACTGTAGGGCTTTACTGAGGATCGAGTTCAGGACCAGGGGGGTCAGCAGCTCACCTGGGGTCTGTCCACTGCCCAGCTATGACGAGGAGACAACAGTGTCAGAAATACATTAAAGACAAAAAAGGCTAACAGCCATATCTGTGGCACCTGTTGTTTCAAATTTGCTATCAATGTTTTCATTGCAAACACACGCCACGGGATGCTGATTACAATGATTAGCTTGCTTTCCGGTTGGAGGTGTGCTAATCAGCAGAATCAGCTGGTGGAGTGTTTGACTGGAACAAAAACCGGTCTGTCTCATGGGCCTCGGGAAACAGATGTACATGTGAGTGTTTCTGCACAACAGCACTAAGGTGTTAGCAGAGGCTGTGCTTGTTATTTCACACCAGG
The DNA here is from genome assembly GCF_033239565.1 of Halichoeres trimaculatus. NCBI lineage: Eukaryota > Metazoa > Chordata > Actinopteri > Labriformes > Labridae > Halichoeres > Halichoeres trimaculatus. The sequence continues at coordinate 25,046,778 of NW_027437187.1, read as the reverse complement.
AAGCTCAGCTTTGACGGGAGTGGAGGAATCTGAAAGTGAGGCTTTATGTGCTAAAAAATCAGGCACAGAGACACATAAAAAACACTCCAAAGTTTAAGCACTAGTAGTGGGTATCTTCGAGGTATGTAAAAACTTTAAAAAAAGCAACAGAGAAAATCTGTTGTTTATTATTTTTATTTATTCATTGCTAGAAGCTATAATAGTGTCATGTTGAGGTGAGGCAGGCTGCTGTAAACACACTGTATACCCCTTGCTGATGCTTCCTGACAAAGTTAGCTGCAATGGAGAATTCAGCAGCTCTATAACAAGGAGTGGTAGAGACCAAAATCAGAGCAAAAAGAAAAATGATTGGACTGACATTCCTTAAAGTCTCACATTGTTAATTAAATCAACTGCAGTGTTTTCAAATCCCTTTCATGTAAAAAGGTGAACATTTCCTTTTAGGTTAATGGTATCTATATTAAATATACAGCTTGTTTTGAGCTGCCACAAAGGGGAAAAAAACATTGATGCACTTTTTAAACCAAGACACTGTCAGTTTGATTCCAGCCTCTCTGCTTAACATCATCCCCTCCCACTGTCCGCCTTCCCTGTCAATCGCCAGCTGTTACAAATAAAAGCATGAGCACTCAAAAAGAGAAAAGAAATAAAAAGCAGCAGCTCTCTGCTCCCTAAAATAGAGTGGCGAGAGCTGAGTGAGTGAAGAAAACAGTTAAACTGCAGGCAGTAAACCAAATGAATTGGTTTTAAGGTGATGAAAAGCTTCATTAGTTTGAATGGGACAGCAGGCGCTGTGGGTAAGACACTACTTCTACATTTAACCCATCATCTGTAAAAAGCACTAATTCATGCTGCTTTTAAGATGCGCTGGTTTGATTGTATGTATCATAGCAGTAATACTTGACTTTCTCTGAGCTCATAGGTGTGTTTCATTAGCTCCAAGCAGAGCTCAGAGTGTCAGAAAAAAATGTTCAAAATTATGCGCCGCACTCAAAAACACAGCAGTCGATTTGATCCTTCATGACCTTGTGTACAAGATATTGCACTAAAGAAAATCAGCGCAACACCGACTTGAGTAGGCAAAGAGATTAAAGCAGTTCCTTAGTGAGAGCTTTACCTTTTCAAAGAGCAGATCGCTGAGGGACTGAGCGAACTCCCCATCTTCCATGAGCAAGAAGTGGCGCAGCGCCTCAAAGTGTCTTTCCACCCCCAACTCCACAAAGAAGTAGTCCACCACAGCCTTGTTCACTAAAGACACACTGAACATTAAAAGTGGGGGAGAGAATGACCAGGATTAGAGGGGAACAGCCGAGAAACAGAAACCAGGACTGATGTGAATGTGATGCTGTCTGAATTCAATTCACGTCATGAAACAACAGAGACTAGCAACTGAAAAAGCTCAGGGAATTGATCATCACCTCAAACACTCCCTCATCTATTCCATTTCCTTAAACTATTTAAGAGCAGTTTACATTTTTATCACTGTGGGATTTAGGAATGTTTCTCTTTATCTGAAAAGTTAAGAGGAAATAATGAAAAAAGAAAAGTCTGATGGGAAACTCCTTTGTCTGGGCTCAGCACAGTATGCAAAGGTTTTGACAGAAACGTAGAGCTCTGGATTCTGAAGCTAAATATACGATATATCCCATCTTTGTGCAGAATGGGATTAGAAAGCCATTTCTTTACGCAGGTTAAACTGCACGGTGTGCAGAAACATTGTAGGCAGAGACTGACAGGCTTGTCTGAAGTTCTGATGGAATTTCAAACAGACAAAGGATCAAACCAAAATGGAAGGTAATAAGAGTTTAAATTATTCCTCCTGTGAAGAATGTGCACTCCAGTACAGTTTAAGTTGCCTGGTGTAGCATAAAAATGAGAGAGATTAGTAAAAGTCTCTAACCTGCAATTTTCTTATATTTTTGTATTTGGTTTTGAGGTTCTGCACCAATCTCTCTCAGAGCTCTCTGTTAAAATACCTTGTGATATGTGCAAATGTGTTATTTTCACACAACACCCAAAACAACTCTTTCCTCCAGCAGCTGTCGGTGGGAAACTCACTGTGTGATGAGCGGGGCTGTGACAGAGTGTTTGATCAGAACTGGCAAGGAGACCATCTCGCTGAGTTGGACGGCAGTGGTGTCTGTGGCTCTGCGGAGTGTGGGGTCCATTGGGAGGCCCCAGGGGCCCCGAGTTACCTGCTTCAGCAGCTGACACTCGGGGGATGAAGCTGTGTGAAAGGGAGATGATGGGCATGTTGCTGAATAAATATCGCTCTCACAGCTGCAGTTAACTGTGATGTATTTAATGGTGTGGAAAAACCGAGGTAAAGTCACATGAAAAAAAAGGGTCAATCAAAAAACATCTCTCGGGACAGAGACAACAGCTGTCACAGTTGGTGCATCAACATAAAATGATACAACAACATGAATGATTTCAACGCTACATTAAAAAGAAAAATGTGTTACTTTTACTCCACTACTTTTTCATTGTCACTGTCGTTACTTGCAACAAAATAAAATGTTGATATAATTATCTCATCATGTATCCATTATTCATCATATGTTATGAATCATATGTTCCTGAGCGAATGATTGGCGCTCTTTTATCAAGCTGAGACTCATCTCAACGAGACCACACCACCACACAGCCTAGGAATATTTCTCAGTGTCTACAGCATGACGGAAGCAACCTCGTTGGGCGATGGCAGAGATACCACCATTAGTACAAATGGTCAGCTAACGGCTTGTAATGCATACAGGTCCTGGTATTAGTAGACCTTAGTTTAGTTTGTGATAGGTTCTGTCTAGGACCAGGTGATACAATCCCTTGGTTCGTTTGTATACCTTAAATTTAAGTGGAGGGAATCGGCTGTGGTGCTATGTGTGGGGCGGGACAGTGGGCTTGTTGTAGTAGTGTATTTGTAATTGTACAAATACAATTTTTAATAGCTTCTTAGAGTCATATCTCTAGTGACTGAATCCGCATTCAAATTAAAATTAGGTGCACCTCAAGGTTTTATTTTGGGTCCATTGTTGTTTTATACTTCAAGTGCCTTCTGAAAATCTTTTTTTCACATTAAAAACTTCCCACCAACACCTGCTAGTTTTGCTTCAGAGGAAGACGAACATCCGTCACCATTTCTTAGAAAAACATTTTCACTTATTTCGGGATTAAAAGTTCATCCTACAGAATGACGTGCCTTCTGTGTTTGCCAAAAAACAACTAAACATTGGTGTTGAAAAACTCAGCATAAAACCTAAAACATAGGGGCAAGAGGAAAAGGAGGGATAGAGAGAGGAAGCAGGAGGTGAAGGGAGGGGTGGGGGTTTATTCTAATAATGCTTGAGAGACAAACAACTATTTCTAGCCGTTTTGTTTTGTTGAACTTTAACTTTTGACACTTAAGTACATTTAACTTAACCTACCAAAGAACTTTTACTTAAGTGATATTTTTAAAAGGTGACTTTTACAGGAGTAGATTTCAAGTGAGATATTGTTACTTTTGCTCAAGTATAGCTTTAAGTACTTTATACACCACTGCTTTTAACCAACTTGAGACTTCATGTCTTCTCAATTAATGAGTCTTTTATGAAGTTACAGGTTATCTGAACAAAAACAAATAAATGATAAGGAGTAAGGAATGGAGTGCTTGTTGCAGACATCATACTGACTCCTTACACAAAAACACAGAAATGATCAAAAACATTACAACAATCAAAACAAGAACGACACATAAAAGCTTCCAAAACCAGCAGTATGTACTGCAGATTGATTTTATAACATAACACAATTTATTAAGTTGTTTAATTATTTTTTTTCCACCCCTCCGTGTATATTGTTCCCCTTCGTAAATAATTAGAGCTCCTGACTTTGATCAGCAGTGTGGAAGATGTATTTTGGATGACTAGACTCTGATTGATTTCATGAAGACCCTGGAAGTTGGCATGAATAACAACATGACTGAACTCCACACGCAGAGGGGAAAAAGACAAGATATTACTTCAGCATGCCATGATGCATCCTACACACAAATAAAAAAAACATCACCAGGCTTAATACCCTTGTGAAATATCACTGCTTTTCATGCAGCCCCTGCGCCTGCTGAGAGAGTAAATATTTAACAGCCTCAGGAAATGCATCACTTCTGAACATGTTTTAATTTACATGAAATAAGCTCTGCCAAGCTGAAAGGTGTATCATTTTCATTCAGGCGTTCTGACATGATGTTTTGCTGTGTTTCAAAAGGTGTTTCATTTCTCATTAGGTTGGTTGGGGGAGATCAGGGAGTAAACAGGATGCACACACTGAACAACTCATCTTTCCTGGGAAGACATGCTCACATTCCCAAAATGAAAAACTTAGGACAACCTCTTAAATTTAAAAACATCAGACTCTAAATCCAGTAGGTAAGGGGAGTCTATTTCTGTTAGAGTGGCACTGGGGGCAATAAATCTTGTTTGTCGATACAATAATTGATTAGGGCTTGTTTTGGGTGCCTCGGATGCTGAGGCTCATCTAATTCCTGTTCACATTTTTTTTTTTCATTTTTAATACAGTGATTAACACACAGAGGAAATAATATTAACTTAATGAGTGAAAACATTTCCTTTTGTTACATTTGTGGTTAAATTATGGCTAATTAATCACCACAATGCTGTTTCCTGTAAGTAGGGTGTGAAATAAGTCCATGCTAATTGTTGAATAAATCTTTAAATCAAGTAGCTACAACTACTGGAACAATCTTGCTGAGAACATGACCTGGTATTAGCAGACCTTAGTTTAGTTTGTGATAGGTTCTGTTTAGGACTAGATGAAACAGTCCCTTGGTTATAGTTCATATACCTGAATTTCAGGGGGAGGGAATCAGCAGTGGTGCCATGTGTGTGTGTGTGTGTGTGTGTGTGTGTGTGTGTGTGTGTGTGTGTGTGTGTGGGGGGGGGGGGGGGGGGGGGGGGGGGCAGTGAGCTTGTTGTAGTAGTGTATTTGCAATAGTACAAATACAATTTGTAATAGCTTCTTAGAGTCACTATTCTTTAGTAACTGAAACTGCATTCAGATTAAAATTAGGTGCACCTCAAGGTTTTGGTTTGGGCCCATTGTTGTTTTATAATTGTAATGCCTTTTGTAAATCCTTTTTCACAGTAAGTGAAGCCTCTTCTTGCACAGCAGCACTTTCAAACGATAATCCATGCTTTTATTACATCTCGGCTGGATAACTGTGACGCACTTTACCTGGGATTCAGTCAGGGCTCCCTTGCACGTCTCCAGTTGGTGCAAAATGCAGCCACTCGGCTTCTAACTGGAGCATGTAAGAGGGAGGACATTACTCCCATCCTGGCCCCCCTTCACTGGCTGCCTGTGCATTTTAGAGTCCATTTTAAGATTTTTTTATTTGTTTTTAAATCTTTAAATGGTCTGGCCCCCGTGTACCTCTCTGAGCTCCTCCATCCCCACGCTCCTTCTTAGTGCCTCAGGTCAGCTGATCTGCTGCTCCTTGAGGTACTGAGGTCAAAGCATAAGCTCAGAGGGAACAGGGCTTTCTCAGTCACCCAAATTGTGAAACAAGCTCCCCCTCCACATAAGGCAAGCCCCCTCACTGTCCGCTTTTAGAAAAGTCTTAAAACCCATTTTTATTCTTTGGCTTTTAACACAGCTTGAGACTCTGCTCATGTTTTAGTGTTTTATGGTTTGTTTTAGTTTTTATTAATTGTTTCATTGTTTTAAATTATTTTTAGAACAATTTCACAATTTATTTTACTATGTGCACCTTTGTTTTAATGATTTATTTTTTTTATTTACTTATTTATTCCTGCACTACTTTTATGTACAGCACTCAGTTTAAAGTGGTTTTTAAATAAAGTTGAGTTGAGTTGAGAATTAAGAACTCTCCTTTCATAAATGTGAATTTTGTAACAAAAGTTAAAAGAACTGCATTTGCAAGTAGTCCAGTAGTCTTCCTAAAACAATTATAACAAAAACCAAACTATGTCAAATGGTCTTTCAGCCCAACAATCTCTTAGCATGCCAAATTTGCCTTTGTGCACATTAACAATCAGTAGAAAGATGTATTTCAATAACTCACCCATTAGGTTGTAGCAGTCTTCGTAGTGTTCCACCTGGTATTGTGCAGACAAAGCCTGGAGGTACTCCTGCTCCGACCTCTCTCCAGGTGACAAACCAAAGCCAGCTGCCCAAGACTGCATGCTCTCAGCCAGCTGCTCCGTGGGGCTGTGTGAATCAGGACCTGAAGTGTGCAACATTGAGAGACGAAGCAAAATTTGACTGTTTTAAACTCTTAACGTCCAAAATGTATGATTAACCTTTCTAACATTAGGGGACTTGGTTTAATAACTGTGGACTGTGATTGTACAAATTAACTGTCTGTATGGTGCCTGGAAATATACTAGACTGTCTCAATCAACTGGTCAGGTTGATAGCAGAGCAGACAGAAATAACTAATTTAGAGCAAAGCCATCATTTCTAGTGTTTTTTCAAAGAATTATAAATATGCTCTGAGTTTAATCCATTATGTTATTTTAATGCTGATATAGGTGTACATGTCTGTAACAAAGAAATAAAAAAATGTTAACACCGTGCATAAATAAGCGTCTTTTTTTCAAAATATTTTAAATTCTGTGTATTTCTCAATAATTTGGTAAAATTAGGGTTATAGTAAATCAATGATTTTAACACCTTGTCATACCATAAGCCTTAGAACATTTAAACCTGCAGAATGTGAATCACCAAATATTTACTGTACCTTTACCATCTTCTTTTTCTTCTTTCTTCTGCTGAATTTCACTGCTTTTGCTTTTCACCACACACCCAACGCCAAGAGAAGAATCTGATGAGTGGCCATAAGCACTTCCTGGAAGTGTAGAGGCTTGTGGTTCCATCCCCAAAACCACACAACCCATCCCCAACGTGGAATCTGAGGAGTGGCCATAAGCACTTCCTGGAAGCGGTGATGGAAGGGGTTCAGCTTTGGACACAAGACATCCAATGCCTAAAGTTGAGTCTGATGAGTGGCCATAAGCACTGCCTGGAAGAGGCGAAGGAAGAGGTTCTGCTTTGGACACAAGACACCCAATGCCTAAAGTTGAGTCTGATGAGTGACCATGAGCGCTGCCAGGTAGAGGAGAGCGTTTGGGCTCTTCTCCTGAAACTACACATCCAGTACCAAGAGCTGAGTCTGAGGAGTGACCATAAGAGCTGCCTGGTAGAGTGAGTAAAGAGGGTTTATTTTCAGTCAGCACACAGCCTGGTTGAAGGATGCAGTCTGAGGCATGCCCGTGTTTACTCCACCGAGATCTTTCTTCAGGTATATTAGACACAAACTCACCTATTTTTATATTAGCATCAGAGGAGTGACCATGGATGCTAGCAATAGGGAGTGATGCGACAACATCTGAGACATTTTCTCCGACTTTAATGTGAGCATCTGAGCTGTGACCATGAACGCTAGGAGAAGGGAGGGGGGCAGTCACGTCTGAAACATGCTCGCCAACTTTGATGTGGGAATCTGAGGCGTGACCGTGGATGTTTGGGGTGGGAAGAGGAGAGGCAAAGTCTGAAATGTTTTCCCCAACTTTAATGTGAGCATCAGAAGAGTGACCGTGAAGACTGGGGGAAGGAAGAGGGGGAGTTACCTCTGACACAAACTGTCCGACCTTTATGTGAGAATTAGAGGAATGCCCATGGATGTTTGAAGGCCTTGTGGCAACAGAGTTTGAAGCAAGCTCTGGATTCATCTCCTGAATGCTCCCATGAGGAGCTCCAGTATCAACCACATCCTCCTGTGTACTTTCTCCTTCATTTGCTTCATTTTTACGCTCTGAGTTCCCTGTTTCAGTCTCCTGTTCTGATGGAACTTCCACTTGCTTGTTCTCCATCTCTGAGGCACTGCTGTCTACTTGTTGCACTGAGGCTTGAGTGTGGTGTCCACAAATGCTTGCTTTACTCGCATCTTGAGGCTCCTTCGAGCTGTACTGGCCAAGAGGAAAGCTGGCTTCAGGGGCACTCTCCTGAACTTGAGACATATTCTCTCCAAGGGGGATGTGAGAAAAAGAGGGGTGGTCAGGCTGAGCTGCAGGCCCCCAACGAGGCCGGGGCTGAACAGAAGCTTGGCTGGTGATACCCTCAAGTGGACTAAAGGGGGCACTGAAGTCATAGTCTACCTGCTGTGATGTGGGACACACTTCTGGTAAGTCAGATCCAATCTCCTGTAACGCCACATCCACCTGCTGGCTGTCAGGGTTTGGTGGCTTCGGGAGGAAATCAGTGATGTCAATATTCTCAGAGATGAGGTTGGGGTCTGCTGTAAGGAGGGGTGAGAGTGGAGATGGGTGAGGTTGTGGTGACACAGTGGGGGGTTCTTTGTTCTCTGTTGGCTGCTGTTGAGATGCATCCAAAGAGGGAGATTCCTGTAGAGAGTGAGATGAAAATAAAAAGATTTTATGGTGCACACTTCTGAAGGACATGATAAAATGGGTGCTGAATGAGGCTAAGTGTTCAAAACCAGGGTGTGCTCATACCAGTGCTGGTTCTGGTGCAGTCTGTTGTGTTGAAAGAACAGATGGTGGCACTTCCATGGGCGGTCTCTCCTGGCCTAAAGGATATTTCTCCAGCCTTGCCTGGAAAGAGAACACAAGAGCTTTTACAGTATTGCTTCTAATTACAATCTCTTTTATCATCTTTTCTTTATCCTCTTTGTGTGCTTGTGTTTTGGATGCTCATTTATAATTTATGAAAAACCTGAGTCTGCTGCCTGTCGTGCACAAAGAACTGAGCTCGTGCATCTTCAAGTCTCATTCGCTGCACCCGCCACATGGCTCTTCTCTCTCTGCGAGCTGCTTCCTCCGACAGACGGCTGTACTGAGCAATCAGTTCCTTCCTACAATGGGAGTAGAGTGTCACACAAGTTCTCTGTTAATTATTTATCCAGAGGTTTTCTCACCAGTATCCTGCTGTCAACGCTTGTCTAAAAATGGTTAGTGTTAAGCAAAGCTGCAAGAAACAATTACCTTCATTTTTTGTTCACAATGGAAACGAGGTGAAAGAGATGAATAGGGAAATGAGTTTTTTGCAGTGAGTCAGATTAATTCAGATAATTTGTTCTGCTCAGCTAATAATCACAATTCTATGACAATCCTAAAATTATGAATTATCAATTAATTCAAAAAATCTCACCAATTTTATGTTTATTAGTCTTTTGCCTTTTTATTGCAGCTGCAGCAGCACAACATACAGCAATGTTAAGAATCAAATATGCAACCTTTAATCTATAAGAATGTCATTTTACTGCCAAGTCTTAAGTCAGAATTAGCTCAAGTTCACTTTATATCTTTCCTGCACTTTGATACGAAAAGCACAATTCATTTCTTAGTCAAACAGATTGGCAGAGTTTGTAGATATACCAAAGCACACTTTGATTAATATTTCTGGTGCAAATACTCAAAGACTGAATAATTTATGTTCAAAATTGAGTTTGAAACATTTTATTATTGATGTTTTTTCCCCTCTGATGACAAGTCAAATTTAGAGAACGGTGAGTCTGACCCGGATTACAAAAAATGAGGCGCAGTGCAAATTGTAAAACAGACTGATTATTGAAAATAATTCAATCATCATCTACAGTAGATAATATTTCTATAAGAGTTTAATAAGTAGGAGGAATATCTGTGCAAATTTCTGAAAAGGTTAAAAAAAATCATCCTGCAAAATTGTGATCTTTTGGCCTTAAGAGGGCACCGCATTACAGACTTGACACTGCAGTGGAAGTCACTGCATAGGCTCAAAATCATATCTATTTGACATCGTGTGTGGACAGGTAGTTAATACCTAAAACTGCATCATGCAAAGAGGAAACTATTTGTAAACATGAAACAGAAACTCTGGCAACTTCTTTGACCCTGAGTTCAACTCAAAGTTTGATATAAGAGACCCCGAACTCTAGTTAAGCAGCTAAAATCCTTTTTCAGGTAACAATGAGACATTTCACTGTCAAAACTGCTAAGACTGATCTCCTTGGTTCTCAACTTTCAAAGAGTTGTGGACATAACAGGTGATGCAACATCATGGGTAAACATGTCTCTGGATATGGATTTTCACCTTTCACATTGGGGAGGTTAGGGACAAAACTTCAGGGGTTGGAAGTCACTTCAGAGAAAACTTTGTTAAACAAACTCAAAACTTAAAGTCATTCCACAGAAACCCACTCGCGCTGTGCTCACATCTCAGGCTCTGATTACTTTAGAGCAAGCTGTGTGGCATCACATGGCTCTACCAATTGCCTGAAATTTGGCTCAAATCACAACGTCGAAATTGCACAGATGGAAGTGACATCCAATCATGCTTGTAAATTCTTAATCAAATAAAATCTAAACAGGGATAAATCAGTCATCAATAAAACATTTACATCTGTAGTAACGGCTGCGGAATCAGTCAGACCTGGCTCTCTGCTCCAGTTGCTCCTCCAGGGCTTGCAGTCTTTTCTCTCTGTCCCTAACCTCTCTGGCAAAGCTGAAGTCATCCTCCTCCTGCTTCTTCTTGGCAACACTTCGCCACTGTTGCCAAAAACACACACATACACATACGCACACGCACACGCACACACATGTACATCAATGCCTCCAGTTTCTAAATTGGGCATCAAAGCCTTGTGTGATGTGTCTGAATCAAAATTGCTGTATACATAACAGAAAGGGGCAATAATTTATATTTTTAGATTAAACATTTATGCTTATTAATAATAAGCTCACCTTGGCTTATAGAAGCTTACAGCCAGTTAAAGCTTTGTATTTCTGCCTAAAAAATGCTTTAAATCCTACTGTAAAGCACCTGCTCAGCATCAAACTGCAAAGTGAGACCGTGCAGCTCGCTGGTGAACATAGTGGAGTGTTCAGCACCCAAAGAGCTGAAAGTTTCCCTTAGTAACTGTTAAAAAACACCATGCCATCATTCTTGTCTCAAGTACCACCTTGTTTGGCCTCTGCCCACTTAAATCATCATTTCTCACACTGATAGACACATGTTCATCACTGGCTTTCACACACTTTTTCTTGTTAACACATACATGCAGAGACACACTTTGACACTTGTTACGCTTAATCACACTCAACACATTCAGTTCTATCTCCTGCTCTCTTCTCACACATTACTACCTCTTGCTCCTGCTCCAGGTGCTGTTTCAGCTCCTCGAATCGCTCCCTTTTCTTGGCCTCTTCAGCCAGACGCTGCGACACTTGCCGTCCTGAAAAAGTGGAGAGAAATAAAAGAGAGCTGCCCGACTCCTTGGACACAGAGAGGTATGTGACACTCCTGTCTTTCTCTGATGCACACACATAGTAGTAACAACAAAAATAAATTCAGTTTGTATTAGGGATGGGTACCAACCAAATTCTGTCTGTAGATCCATGTAAAATCAAACGGTACCATGTTTCGATACCTAAACACATCCTTGTGACTGTGAGGGAGTGGAAGAGTAGCCAATTTTCCATTTGTTTCAAATGTGAAAGGTACCCATCCCTAGTTTATCTAGTGCCTTACAAAAGACCCAGGTTGCACCATAAAATGTGGAGTGACAAAATAAAAATACAGAACTAAAAAAAAACATTTAAAAACTTCTGCCACACACAAACACAAAATTATGTCATGTCAAGATATGTATCGAGCAAACTATCTGCACCTCTTACAAACTTTGGCACTCATCTTTTGAAGTAGTAATCTCAGCTATACTGTGCAAGCAATGATTGGATTTTATAGCTTATAATACTGGATGATGCACAAAGTATTCCTCTCTGTGATTGCCCCCTGTGCATCTCTGCTGCTCTTCTCTGAAGAATAAATAGAGCTAGAGGAAACTCTTGCAGTCAAGAGTCAACAACTGAGTGCAGAGTGGAGTCATTTGTTAAAAGCATACTCAGTGAGACGGGGGTGTGCATATACATCAAGCACTATATCAAATTATGCTCATAGAGGGAGAGTGTGTGTTTGTGTGTGTGTGTGGGGATATAAGTTTAACACTCACCGCGGATGCTCTCCAGGGTTTTGGCTGCTGACTCTCTGACCTGATTGATCAGCTCCTGGCGGGCCTGCTCTGCTCTCTGAGCCTAACAACAGACAGACAAGAAATTGTGATTAACAAGATCAAAAGATCTCTCCACATGCCCTAAACCTCACCTCACCCCCCTCCTGCGCTTCTGCCAGTCATCAGCACCCACAAGACATAAGCAATACAAATCAGGTTGTTACATGAAATCAAGCTGCCTGCGTGCTTCTGGATTCAGCAGCAACATTTTAATGAGTCACCACTGAAACACTCAGTATGTAGGAAACTCAGTTAAGTGTTGGGTCTAAAATGGGATCACTTCAGAGAACAGCTATTTGTTATACTTTATTTACCGTTTAAACCATCAGAAGTCAATGCTACTTTATTTCCTGTTTTGAAACAAAAAACATGTTTGAAAAGGACACCAAAAAAAGACTTGACCAACTACTGATTGTAAAAGCAACATCTCAGGGAGCTAAAAATGTTCAAAATGAACAGTGGAGAAGTTAAATGTTAATGTCATTGCATACAGTTAGTTTAAACAGAGACATTTTGGATTAAATTTAATTGAAATTGTTTTTTTCTTTTTCTAAGACACTATTAATTTCATTTTTTTATGTTTCTTATCACTCTACCTAAGAGATGTCTGTGTGTCTTGTACTGCATTTGTGCACATGGATGTTTTGTAATGTGTACAAATATGTTTGTTTCAGGTAGTTAAAATTAATAATAAAACAATGTTTGAAAAAAATGCTGTTTGAAATTACATGATTGTCAAAATAAAAAACTGAAGTTCAATTTATTGGTTCCATGATTTAAAAGAAAATCTAACTATCATCAGTTTCAAGGCACTGAGGAAGAGCCATTTCCATGGTTCCTAAACTTGAGATGAAAAAAATGTTAAAAACAACAATCAGCTCTCAGTACCTGCTCCTCTCTGCTCATGGCACTGTGCTTAGCAATCCTCTCCAGGCGTCCACGGTACACAGCACAGTCCCTCTCAATCTCTTCCACCTCCTGGAGTGAAAAGGTGACGGAAATGCGAGGCACAGGCAGCTCTGACCAGCATATGTAGTGCTGCAGACACACACACACCAGAAAATGAATGCTACAAAAGAGGGTGGACATTCATCATGATCATAAAATATCACAGACCCGAAAGGTTTCACATAATTTGGTGTTCATTTAGAAAATTAGCCACAGTGTTTGTTTCTGTAATGAAAAGCACTTCACCCCCTGCCATATCAAACTGTAACACGCTGGTAAGTACGCACATTAGCAATAATTAGTTCACTCCTTAATTTTTTACTCTATTATCTCACATGTTTATAGCTGTCCTGCAATTTGTCTAAGTAAATATCAGATCCAAACACCAGGAGCAATTAGCATCCAGAGAAACACAGAAGTAACAGAATACCAATTAATCTGGAGCACAGGACCTGCTGATTGGGTCAGGCAGGTCAAGTCACAACACAGACTGTTTGCTGCTGAATCAGCAGGAGAGCCAGGGAGGAGAAAGGGAGGACAGTAAATACTGCAGCTTCATAAAAACTACATTATGACTCTTACATTAAGTTGAGTCAGAGCTCCGGTCATACACAAAGACAACTCTTGAGCTGGATGACCATGAGTGTGGGTAAACACATGGGGACTCTTAATACACTGACAGTACTTAGTGTATGATACTATAAAATAAAAATAAACTGCTCTTAAATGTTTATAGCGCTCCTTTTGCTCAATGTACAAAGCATTTTATGAGCTGCTCTACCTTAATATACATCTGCTCACATGTCTGACAGCAATGTACCGATCTGCCCATCAGTGCTACTTACCAAGCAGTAGCCACCACTTCTATAATAATCTCACAGTCAGTCAATAGAAAATATATTAGCAACCAGATTGCACATTTCTAATCATCAGAAAGTACACTGATTTAAAGGTAAAAGCCTGTCACTGGATTTGTATTTCTACTCACATATGTACTAACCATCACCAAGGAGGTTATGTTTTTTGGAGAGTTTGTCTGTTTGTTTGTGAACAACATAACTCAAAAAGTTACCAACAGATCTTCTTAAAATTTTTAGGAAATGTTCAAAATGGGATAAGGAAGAAGTGATTAAATTTTGGAGCTGATCCAAATCACCGTCTGGATCCAGGACTTTTTTAAGTGATTCTTTATCATTGTGAGATAGGGCCGTTTTCACCATATGTGTATATAACTCCACGATAAATGGTTGGATTGCTTTGCAAAACAATACAAGACAAGGTCACCATAATTTCTGACAAATGTTAAAGTACGAACCAGATCCTGGCAATATTCTGGATACTAAGATCCGAATATGAGATATGCACTGGGTCATCATAATTTTCAACACTGTCAGGTAACAAATTATCGTACAAACCTCCAACTAAAGCCAAATTGTAACAAACAGTCAGCTGAAAGGGAGTATAACATTAATGTAAGACCTAAGTGTTGTGTGACAGTCACAATATGCTATTTTGATCACAGGCTGGTTAAAAAATTGACAAATTCTCATGCGTCACCTTTTGGATTCTGAAAAGGCTTTGAAGCTCAACGATGCCAGTCACCATAATGGAAAGGCTAATGTAGCCTAACCTTTGGTTTAAGCTTCCAGACAAAAGCTACATCATTAGCTTGCAGAAGAATCAGCCATGTCCTTAGCCATTCAAACTATGTGCAACTCAGAGTCATAATAGACAGACCCCAAACAGCGTGCACAAAGTGTGAATCAGAGCAAAAACATTTTTGGTACCAGTCTGTATGTAGGGCTCGGTGATTAATTGTAAGATAATCCAAACTGACAATTAGAGTTTCTAACCAACTTAAAACTGCTGTGTCGATTATTTGGACTACTCCCCCCTTGTTATTCTCTCCCTAGCTTTGATTTTCTTTTTCTACAAACATTTCCATTTTAGCTGATATGACTTTTCAATTCTATTGCTTCAATAAATAACCCTTAATTGTTCATCTGTGCATGTTTGGTACCTCATCTGTACTTGTTTCAAAACTAAAGAATAAACTGAGTTGAGAGTAGGATAATCATGAAATAACTGAAATCAAAATAGAAGGTTCTAATGATTGTGATTTTCGTTTCTACTTTAATTGCCCAGCCCTAGCTGTGTGCATGTTCAATTTTGATATTATAACAGACAACTTGTTTTTTGTCTCTTAAATCTTTGAGACCAATCACGTCACTAAGATTAACTGATACATAAGAGATCAAGCGGTCATAATTTAACTGTATTTTACTAATCAAACATAAATTCTTGTAAATCAACTGCAACAGTTAAAATAGACAAATGCTCATAATAACCTCTCAAAGTCCAAAATTTCACCTTGGCTTGCCTTAATTTTGCCAACATTCAGAACAACCTTCAAAAATACTCCACATAAAATGACCAAAGTGTGTAAAAGAAGTAAATCCACCATTACCAAATCAGAACAAGGCATGATTTGGCATCTTTTACCTGATACATCACTTCTTAAAACAGGAAAAAGAAGCTTTTCTGTACATAGCCAACTGATTCATTGACCAAGCATTCCACCCCTACAGACTTCATGGCAGTGCTGTCAATTACAAGTTGGGAAAAGCGTATTAACAAGCTATGTTTGCTATTCATACTTTGTCAGTGAAAGTCCTCAGAGAACAATAAAGTACATAGTTCAGATTTGTAAATAAACACTAAAAAATCTCTGCTTCTGAAGAACTGGAAAATGTATCACAATGCCGGTGCAAGTGTATTGATGACATTTTGCAGGAGCCTGGAACCTCATATGTCACTGTATTGATTATTTGTCCAATTCCCTTTGGGCAGTATGGATTCCTAAATGGGGAGAATGATTGTTGTGGCAGGTAGAAAATTGTGGAGTGCATGCACAATCTGTGGGTGTCAGTGCCAAATTGTGCATCTCTAAGCCAATACAGCACACTGAACGGCTGCAAAGAGCAAAAGTAAAACCAAACACAGCACATACTGCAGCATCACCTCAGAGTCAAGGTTTCATGGGTCTAATTTATTCAGTGCAAAAACAGTCAATGAATGTGATAAAAATAGAGTATAATTAAGATAAGGTTATTATTATCATCATCATCTTTGTCTTCACACAGGATTCATTAGCATAAAACCTCTCATCTTCATTGAATATGTTAAAAGAGTGACACAAACCTGTGGGCAGCAGATCTTGAGTAGGTTGATTGTCTTTCCACAGATGTACACTTCATTGGCAATGTGTCTCAGGAAGAGGGGCACACAATCCTCCACATCTTTGGAGATCAGGGTATAGCCTTGGACCCAGAAATGTTTGTCTGCAGAAATTCAAATCTGCCTGTTAGACACTGATTTACATTCAGATCAAGTCGTTTTCCCTCTGTTGACAGTTTTATCACTCACAACAGCAGCACAAAACCTAAACGTGATGGAGTAATATTTAGCCGCCACTTGGCCTAAAACTTTTCCTTATTAGTATGACTTACGGGGCATGGCAAAACTCTGGCCGCTTGAATTAACACTTGGAAATTGTTAGCGCTTAGCTCAGTGATCCTAAGCAAAAAGCATAAGAGAACATGAATGCACTGAGCTTCCAGAGCTCTTCACAAAAAGCCTGCGGCTTGCCAAGAAAGCTTAGCTGCTGATTGCTTCCCCGGCCGACGGACTTCGAGGAGAACAATGACATTTGTGTGTCCTCCAAAAAGCGGGAGCGGGGAGTGCAGAGGTTCACTGCGGGAGTTGATGAGGTGTAGCCGATGAGCAAATGAACCTCTCAGCCAGACAAAGCCGAGGTGATAGTCTGACCTTGAATGGGGTGTTGCATGACATACAATATTTGGATAGACTGAGATGATTGTTGTAAAACCATATTTACGGAAAGCTGTCAGAATGAGGCAGCTGTAGTGTGTGTATATTCAGTGAGAGGGATTTATTCAGGATTATTAATTACTTATTAACATTTCCCCACACAGAGCTGCAACTAATGATTATTTCTATTACCAATTAATCTGCTTATTAGTTTCTCATTTCACTGTCTGGTCGGTGAAACATCTGAAAATAGTAAAACATAAACATTAATTTCAACAGAGCTAATTCAGGGGTTCCCAAACTTCACTATGCCAAGGCCCCCCCAAACAGCATGTGTTTCTGGCTGGGGAGCCCTTTGGAAACCAACAAACTATGCTTCAAAATATATACAAAAATTTCAACATTAAGAATTTAATTTTTAAGTTTTATTCACTTTCCAATAATTATTACATTTGTTAAGAATAACAAATCTTACACTAACGCCACCAGAAGCCAGACTGGCAAAAGGTAAAAGGTATTTCTGTCAGCCAAGGTGGGATACTCCTTTCTTATTAGTCAGTAGTTAGATAGGGGAAGAGCCTCAAAGTTCAGTTCAGTTCAGTTTTTTAGATAGATTATTAACAGGCTGAAGCCACCAGGTCAACATGGATCATGACATTGTCATGTCATTGCAGCTGTTACACGAGTTGTGGTTAGGTACAATCGGAAACTTGAGAACCCAACAATTATGGCAATTAACGTGTTGCATGTTCAGGACCAAATGTTACTAAAAAGTTAAAATCAGTTTCAGTTTTTTCCTCTTTCCTCTAATTTTCTGGGACCCCCCTAGTGCCTCCTGGTGGCTCCCAGGGGGGCCATGGTCCCCATTTTGAAAAAAGGTATCACGTGTGGCAGTTCTATTTGGAAAATTAATTATTGGCTACATTAATAGGGGCCAAAAACAAACTGTTGGCTGTCAGGGAGTGTGCCTATACCTAAAAGACACAGTGTGTAGATACGTGCTGTGTGTAGGAGAAAAAAAAATCACAAGACTGTATAAATTTGGAAACAATCACCTAAATATATTAATTATGATGTTTTTGTTACTTAGAACAAGCTTTTTATGCACACTATACCTTGAACTGTCTCAATCCTAACCCAGTTTTTTAAATATCTTGTTTTCTGTTAAGAAAGACGATCTGAAATACTCAAAAAAACCCATTTCATGAGCTTTCCAAGTAGTGTCTCTTTCTATAAAATTATTCAATTGTTGTGTTGAGAGATGAAACTACTTGAACTGTTCTTGAGTGTGCAAAACCAGAGTATTAAGTGGTTTCTAGTGGGCAGACTCTCGACTGCATGAGTGGTACAATCCTTCAGTTGTCAAATTTTAATGGTCAGATTTTATTAATACAAGTCCTTTGACAGACAACAACCGATCTCTTCTTCAAAATTATCTATTGTAGACTTCCATTAACCAAATACAAAAACAGGCACTGCCAAAGAAACATGGAGATGTGATAGAGCGGCAGCACAGACTTCTACAGATATTGAAGGTCCATTCTAAGTTATTCAAACATGATTATAAATATTTTTCCGACTGAGAACCTACAACTTTTCTTACTCTTTATGAAAATTTGAGAACTGTTTCAATTTTGTGGGTAGAGAAAAAAAAATTGTAAGCTCTTACTTTCGATAATGTGGTAGGTACCACTCTCTTTTTAGACCAAATCACAAATCCAAAAATAGGAAAGATTTTGCAGTGCATATTTTAAATGAATAAAGTTTTGGTTGGAGTCCTAATTGCAACCCTCACATTCCTTGGGAGCTCAGACAAGCTTTTATTTATCAACCCTGCAGAGATCACCTCCTCCTGCCTCAACTCTACTCCCTCTGCTTACCTTTTAGTCATTAACTGGGATGAAACACAGTCAGTGGTCTAGATTTTTCACAAGCAATTAAGAAAAATGAAATAAAAAAACTTCCTGTATAAAATATAAATAAAAATACATGAAGGAGCCTAATGTGCTTGCTGCACAGTGACGCACAGCTATGGCAGCCTATTCTGTTCCCCTCTGATTATCATCCAATAACTCCATGACACCTTTTACAGAAACAAGGACAATTCCAACGAGGCAATAAAGGCTTTAATAAGCGTAGTGTCTTTCTGCTCAACAATCTGTCTGGCAGGCTTCTCATTTCCTAATCCTGCTGACTGAAGCCAAAGTACATGTGATCTTACCTCTGAAGCCCAAGTACTCCTCATTGACCTGGATCATGAATTCTCCATAAACATCTCGAAACACGCCGCTGTACACCCAATCCGAGACAAATCTAAATGAAGCACAGTAAAAACAGCTGTGAAAATCCCTGAAAAACAAACAAAGCAGCCTGAGCATGTCAATGAGGTAAAGTCTTTGGGTCGTGTTGTTCTGTTGTAATGTTAAGAGAAGTGACCGACCGTGTGTAAGGCTCACAGCTGCTCTTCAGCAAGGACAGCAGCACCGGATAGTTCTCGTTGCTGCAGTTATTCAGCGCTTCATTGTACAGGTAGGACAGCAGTTTCACACCCTGAGGAGAGCAACACGACACTGAGCTGACATCCCATCTGATTGGCTAAACACAGCCATGATGGATGACATATTGCAGTTTGCAGATAAAAGAGCGCTCACCACAGGGAAAGTAGCCTGGCCTGCACCCAAAGGCCCATCCACACAGCACAGTTCTGACAGGTACCTTAGATTAAAGAAAGCAGATATTTTGATCTGATAACATCTGCATCAAGGTCTTCTCTGATTGAACATGAATGCATCGTGGAATGGGTGATGCTGTGGTTCAAAAAGGTTACAGATGTGTGGGTTAACATAAAAAAGAGGTTTGGCCTTACCTTAGTTGGCGGCCCACTTTGCGGAAAAGGAAACTGATGGTCAACAAGCTGAGTGTGGGAGGCGTGCTGAGGACGCAGGCCCTGTAATAATGCAGATACTTTCGCAAACCACCTGTAAAAGCCTTGAAGAGCAGGAACAACATATTTGTTTGGATTACATTAACTTTAATTATGTAAGAAAATGTATTTACTGATTGAATGTTGCATACCTATGGCACACCCAGCCTCTTTTGCGTATAATAGTGTATTATGAGTCTGTATTTGTGTTAATTGCTCTCTTAGAAATGGATAAAGTATTTTTAAATTGACTCTTGTGAACACAAAAGAAATGGTAACAATATGCGCTCTCAACAGCATCTACTGCCATTACACATAAAACAATACCTGAAAGACGAGGCCTTTTTTGTCCGCACTCTGCAGAGAGAACTGGCTTAGCCTCAGGTAGTAGGTACCGTACTGCGCCAGCTCCCCTAAGAGACGAGTCACACTCTCTGCTGAGGCTCCAGACACGCACACGCCAGGTCTGACATCAAACTGAACACTCTGGGAAGGAGATTGCGTATTTACAGGTGGTGAAGAAAACACAAAGAACGGTCCAATAACATCCAATAAAGCAGCCTTACAGCAAAGTAAAGCTTACAAGATTAAAGTTTTGTTGAGGCCTTCAGACAGTCACCTCCATGGTGATTTCTAAAGGTGTGTGTTGTTACTATATTAGACTGCAAGTCATAATCAGATGTTTGTTGTATACTGTTCATCCCATGGTTGTTTTATGAGAAATGGACACACAGTTCCTAGACGGGAGCCATTTGGGAGGTCAAAATAACAGACAATAAGCACAAAACTACAGCTAAGCACAGACTGAATGATAACTCAAAGTTTCAAAAAAGGCTCTCTGACAGTCTCATCCAAACTTTGAGGACCATACACTTAGAACTCATCACAGGTTGGTTGTACTGAAAAGCACAGACTGCAGGTAAATAAATAAAAGAGGGGGCATAAAGAGCTGTCTGTGTAAACAAAAGAATAACCGCTCAGTTGATGTTATAAATATCTATAGACTTGCAATAAATTAAAACCAAATGCAAAGTGAAAAAAGATTCTCCTGTGGATTTACTTCAGCAAGGGAGGCATTCGAATTTATCTATTCATCATTTAATGCATCTTAAGCGTCTGTTTGCCATATTATAGGTCAGTGGGGTGTGTGTATATCACGCATGCAAAGACTCAGCATTGATTCTGCCCCTTTCTGTGTTTGGTTTCATAATTGTATATGCCACAAGGTTTTCATCAGCCCACTATTTCATATCTCAGCTCTGCCAGATCCCCTGAAACGACAATTTTTTATGTTTATTGCGCTTAGGAGTCGGATCAATGAAGATAACAAACTCACCTGGTTTAAAGGGAAAGTTATCGATGCCACCCCGATCAAAACGTTGAGGAGGTCAGAAACCAGCTGTGTCTGTGAGTCCAAAGGCATGGGGAGGAGAGGAGAGGGAGTACCAGTGCTTACCACTCTCAGCTCTCCTTCGCACAGACGATAGAGTTGATCGAAGGCCTCCCTGCCTCCCTCTGTTAGATAGAGGGACTCTTTTTTCCCTGGTGGGCTGGTGAAAAAATGAGACATGCATTATGTGTCAGAGGGATCATGGAAATGACAACAAGACTTACAGTAGAGCTCTGTAGTGTGGTTTGGAGTTCAAACGTCTTATTTTCTATAGCATGTCAATGCTAACTGGTGCAAGGCCTGATGATTTCCCACAAGGTAAGGAGAAGGAGGTAAGGGCGACATGCTGGTTCTCAGGTATGAGCTAAAAAGAGACGACGTCAACCTGTCCTTCCATCCATCGTTATTAGGAACATAAGATCTATCTCCAATATGATTGGCAAGCTAGTTGTGCTAACCCAGCAACAGAGGGAATACCAGAAGGCAGAGTAGCATGCTATTCACAGACATGGCTAACTGAGCTAACACTGGACATGAATGTCACAGTGGAAGAACTAATGTGAGCAAACAGGAAAGACTGAACAGACTGCTGAAGAAGCTCAGTCCTGGACCCCGTGGAGGTTGAGACTGACTGACAGGAGAATGATGGCCAAGATGTCATCATCTATATTGTTATGGACCTTTTTGCACTTTTGGTATACTTTCTTACTTTTGTTTTCTTGATTCCTGCTGGGATAAATAAAGTATATTCTATTCTATTCTATTCTATTAACATTGTAAAACGGATCAACAAATCAAAAAAGAGAAATTTCCTCTTGAAAGTGTTGTAGTTAATTACACTTGAGTTTGTTTTTTTGTTTTTTTTTACATCCAAAGACTTACCAGCCAACAGACTCCCAGCAGCGACGTCTCCCAGGCTCAAATGTGCGGAGAGCTTCCCATATATCAAAGTCTGGAACAGGGCTGGGCTCTGACTGGGAGTCTGGGGTCAGGTTTGAAGAAGACTGGAAGCCCTCATCCTCTGACTGATCCAAAGAAGAGGGGACCTGCACAGAAAACAGTTATCCCAGATGAGTTATATTAGACAAGGGTTTATACACAAACTAAAGACTTGTGCAAACATGAACCCTGCTAGATAAACATTAATAATACAAAACTTTGACTCAAGTTGAGGACCTAGTCTCGTACCCTTATAGCCAGCCCTGTCACATCAATGTTACTGGGAACAGGTGGCAGATCCATTCTTATGTCTATGTCTGAGGTTCTTGTGTGCTGCAGTGCTCCAAACAGCGTCATCCTTGTGTCCCTCTCAAACCGTTCTTCTGCATCTCCTTTTGTCCTGAGGGCAAACAGTCCTGAACCTGGAGGGGCATCCATTAATCTCTGAGTCCCACACAGACTGTCCAAAGTTCCCCACTCCTCCTGACACACTAGACCCCATGCCCGGGCCTCCAGCCTCTGCAGCTCCTCACTCTGGTAGCCCCAGGGTTGAGGCCTCCGCTGCACCCTCCTCTCTCGTCTCATGTAATCCCTGCTGAAAGAGGTAGGTGGAGGAGGTGCTGAACCGGCGAGGTGCACCAGAAGCTCCAGGACTGCGTCTACTTCCTTTAGGCCAGAGGATGCTCCCTCTGGCAGCCTCTCCAACTGCTCCTCCAACCTCTCTGCCTCTTCTCTGCACCCTGCCACCCGCAGGTCAAAGCATATCATCAAGACTTTGTTTCTAGGTGGTGTAGAAGCTGTGGCACTCTGTTCTGAGGCAGATCCTTTGATGCCATCCGGAAATAACTTCGACAACAGGGCACCATAAGCACGCTTTTTGAGAGCTCTGCGGAAACTCTCTCTTGAGACTCCTCCCAAGGCTCGGCGTTTCCATGACACTCCAGCCAGGCTGCTGTCACAAAGGGCACCCAGCAGCTCCGTGATGCTACTGTCGTTGCAGCTTGACTTCATTAGTTTGTCAGGGCTCTGGTACATGATAACACTGCTGCCTCAGCCTGTATGAGTGAAAGAAAATGGGTTTAATCTTTGTGGTTATCTGATTCGATGTGACGACCAAGTGACAAATAAACCGTACATGCCAGTATTTCAATGGTTCAAAAGCCTTCCGACACACATTATTTACAATAAAAGATGCAGAAAAACACATATTCCATCTCCTTGCAGTGGCAGGTATTATTTGTCATACCTGGGACAAACTAACTACTGCAAGCTAAGTCAACATCATGCTCTATTGGCGAACACAAATAATGCCAAATTTCAAAGTAATTACTCTCTCCTTTTTACGAGTTAAAAAGCTCATTTTCAGATATTTACCAAAACAGCTGCCAAATCTTCGCTTGATTCAGACAGTTTTGAATCCAGGTGTCTTCTTCCCCTGCATGCTAGCTAACATTTGTTTTTAGCAAGGCTATCCCGATTAGCTGAGGTATTAAACAGGTGAAATCCCGAATACGAGACATCTGCTCACTGATAATGTGCCGAAATTATTCACTGCTTGATTTCTTAATCATATTAGCGCTCATTAATAGGCTGTGGTGGTGTTGTCGCTGGCTAATTGCTAACAAACCGTTTCATTCATCTTCAGTCGTCTGTCGCGGGACAACAAACTAAGAATACGCCCCTACAACTCTGATTGGACAACGTATTGTATTGTCAACGGTGGTTGGCTTAGAAAGCTGGTGGAGTCAACTCTGATTGGCCGAATGTGTTTGTCAATCATTCGATTGCATAGCAGTCATTTGCCACCGCGCTTTGGTGCATTCAAGTGTCATAAGAAAAATTAGAAAGTAAAGGACGTCTCAGGAAAAAAACAGCCCTTTTACAGTTATTTATTTTATTTTGAGATCCCATGCGGTGGACGCTTTTGTAGTTGCCTCAGTTCTACATTTTACAAAATAAGTAAAGGGTTAAATTGTTGCTACTAATTTAAGCTTGCTGTCAGTAGGACAACAGACAAAAAGTACAACGTGGTTTAATGTTTGCAGAGAATGTACATACCTGCTTGAAGAATATGCTCCTCAAATTCTTGTTAGCCAAATGTATGGAGGCATTGCAAAGAGCAAAACACCAAACAGAAAAAGAAAACAATTTTTGAGCAGATAATACCTTTTGTTTTCCTTTTTTTTCCTTTCTTTTTTTTTTTTACGTTTGCATCCTTTTTGTTTAATCTCCTGAGTGCATTTATTTTCTTTCTTTCTTTCTTTCTTTCTTTCTTTCTTTCTTTCTTTCTTTCTTTCTTTCTTTCTTTCTTTCTTTCTTCCTTTCTTTCTTTCTTTCTTTCTTTCTTTCTTTCTTTCTTTCCGTGTCTGGCACTCCAGGGTTACTGTCGACACCTGTGGTTTGTGCAACATAATCCAGCAGGCTTTGTGTGAGTACACACTGGTCCATTAAATAAATGCTGGGTCCACAGCTCCAATCCTGGAACGATAGCCTGATTGACAAGTCAGTGTCCCCTGAGCCAAGCATGAACTCAGTGGTGTCATATTTAGGCTGAGTCAGTCAACAAAATCTAATGTGTGATTTAATATAATCTCCACACACCAGAGGCACCTATTAGTTAATAAACACACCATGCCTTGATAAAGGGAAATGTGTCTATATTACTACCTATACTCCAATGAAAGCTTTATTCAAAACTGCATGTTTAAAATCAAATTGGAGCCAATGTTAAATGGTATTTTGCAAAAAATAGTGTTGTAGTTAGCATAAAACCAAGACTTCAAACATAAGGTCAAACAAAGCTGGCAGCTTGTAAATGTTCACCCTATATTACCCAAAGGATACTGTGAACAAACCATGTTCGGTGTATTTCAGCAATTGTAATTTTTAAACTTTGTATTAGAGTAGGGTTCAACAAAGAAACATTACTGATAAGACATCATTTCATTGTGATTTTGCTCTGTTACAATTCAGACCACTTTGGAGGACATTTCCACATCCTGTGGTTTTGTCACTTTTTTTTAGTGAGCCTGGAATCAGTTGTTGTTGAGTCCTTAATTATTCATCACAACAACTATCTAAAAGGAAACCACACCATAATCATCTTGTTATATTTTCACAAAGTTCCCCTCCTTCTCCTCTCCCCCCTTAGGCAGCAAATCAAAGCCAAATCTCATTAGAAGTTTTGAAACACATGGAAGAAAATACAACCTGCTGGTAAACACAACCCTCTGTAAAACAGAAGCTGTCTGCTGTCTGCTATCTGTAAGGCAACCCAGGCGACGGAATGGAAGCCAAGTTTTAAAAGCAGCATATTTTCTGATTTTCAAGTAAATTTTGACCCAATTTCTTGTTGGAAATCCTGCATAAAATCTGTTTTCAAATAGTTTTTTGGTGTGCTGTATTACTGACTACCAGACAAGTGCATAGCAAAGCAAATAATGTTGACTCCAAGAATGTTGTAAGCTGCTTGACTTAATAGAAATATTAAGTACAATATCGCCTTTGCTTTTCCACCAGTGATCAAGGACAGTGTACAAGATGCAGTGCTTGCGATAATCAAGTGTAATCACCCCTGCTTTGGCAGCAGCCCTTGAAGTTGCTCTATCTGTTGCTGCATCAATGATCTGCTTGGTTAGAAGATGGCCTTCGCAGGCCTCTGGTCTGTCTTTGATATCCCCACCCTTGTGTCTGGGTTTGTTAAGCAGCCCAATGAGGCAATTTTGCCTTTCATCTTTCTTTTTTTCCAGTTTTATTCTTTGCTGTCAGTACTTAATTAATGTTTTCATAGCAATTTTTCAACCTTCACTGCTGATGACAGATATGCTGCACAGCTATTTACATTATCATCACGTTTCATGGCACCAGACCTTGGCTTTCAGTCTGCATTCTGAGCCATGTGACAGGAACCTGATGTGGCATTTAAGCAAAAAGCATTCACCATCATAGGGTATGCTGCACATGAAGAGTGAAGCCATCAAGAAACCCATTTGGGGTCGTAATTCCCGCAAAATGCTGGGGGATAACTGTCATGTTCCTGCTCTTGGACCTTATAAAGTGGATGGTTTGAATAAGAATTCATTTTCATTAACCTACTTGGTACTTAAGCCTGTGTGTGAGTTATTCATTGAATCTCAAAGTAATGAAATGAGCTGTAGAAATATCAAAGACCTATGGCGGTGATTCAGGTCACTTGAACAAGAAATGAGCTACCTGTGGCAACTGTTCCTCTGTTTCACCAAGGTGATTGTGACTCATGCAATATGCATGGGAGGTGGGTGTTCAATTGAGGCTGATCAATATTCCAAAAGTGAAAGAAACACAGCAGATATGAAGGGCGTATATGTCTCTGAGTTTATTCACGGAGGAGTGTATGATGAAACCTGTGGGTAACTGCTCCGTCCACTCACAACTTTGTAAAACTAAGTTTATCCAGTAAAACAAGACCAGGTACAAGATGGAGGATCCTCTGAGCTGCCTTGGATGGGGAGGAATACGTTGGCTTTTATTAATGGTCCTGTACTGAAAAATGGAGCGTCCCAGTTTCTTTAATCATTACAGCACATTCACAAGTTTCAAAATGGAAAAAAGTCTCGACAACTGCACAAACAGTTTTTTTTCTCTTTTGTTTTTTTTTCTCTGTCCCAGGACTCAATGCATAGGATTATACAGTTAGAATACAGTATTTCAACATGTTTTACAAAGATTTATATGGTATAGGAAAACAAGAAATAAAAATAATAACTGCACAGCAGTAAGAAAGGTCATTTGTCGAGTATAGATAGTCGTTTATCGTACACACTGTGGAATAGCTTCAAAACACAGGGCAAAAAAAGAACATTGGAACAGTTTTGCGCTATATTCAATCTACATAAAGATAACCTTTGATTTCAGACTAATTTAGGAATGCCAGACATTTTCAAGGGAAACCCAAATCACATTGGCCACTGTATACATTTAATCGTTTTGGCCTTAATGCCTCAGCCACCAAAGTCCTACTAAGCACACGCCACAGACGCCCAAAGGAAATGCACACATTGAAACTGCAACCAGAACAGAAATCATACTGAAAAGTTTTCAGCCTATTGGCACACAAATGGCTGCAGCAGGGCATCTAGCATTTTAGACAGCACACATAATATCACAAGTCCAAATACATTGCTGTGTCTATAGCACTATCATCATCATCACCTAGGTTACCAATAGAATAATTTAGAAACAATATATATGTATCATCCTATTCAATAAGGCACATTTTTGGTTAAAGAAAGGCTCTGAAATAAGCTTCTTGCATCAACTCTGTCAGCGAGAGAGGAGTCAGCAGTAAACAACAGTGGAGACAAGGATGGAGTCTGCAGTCGGCATGCAATTAAGATCAAAAGCCTCCCCTGCTGATTCCATTATACAGAGTGCCACTCTGCACCGCGCTGAGTGGGCAGTGCCAAGTGCTGTTGGTCGGGATGCCAGGGTGCCACGCTGAGACGGCAGGCAGGCAGGCAGACGGGCAGGCCTCGAGGTCTGTGCAAACCTCTCTTGAGCCAAGGCAGGAATCATTAACATTCTGGGGTCTCTGAAGCTCGTTACGCTCCATCAACTACACACATCCACGATCAGATACAGTGACTACAATTTTATCATCTGTCAACAACTAAACCTACAATCTGGGGATGAAAACATGGTGGCGTTTAATGGCCCGAGAAACATCAAACCCTCATTCCTACCCTGTGGACACCTCGGCTCTGACACTCAATATTTCAATAACAATTATGTACATGATTGAACCTGACCTCACCAGCAAAAAAGAAATAAAAAACACCTTTATTTGTTCAAAACAAACATTTTAAGTACCAACTGCATCTCCAGCAAGTTATCAACATCAGCAAACGGCTATTTCATAGCACAAGAGGCAGAATGCTTGATGATTATTTGGAACATTACAGGGTAATACTAAAGAAAAAGTGGCACTAAAAATCCTGAACACTAAAAATCAGTTTGGAAATCTCTCCATCATATTGCTGAACTGCTACTGTATGCGAATACATTTAGTAAGCTAATGAGACCGTTGTCAACTCATGGTATTCTGACGTTATTGCAGGGCTAGAATGAGTGACATGGCTCCATGGCAGAACAGATTTGCTTCTTGCTAACACAAATAATAGCAAGGAAATGTATCTAAAAAGTGATGCTCACTGAAATGGCTCTAAAAAACCTTGAAATGTCCCTCTGTGCTTTAGTTGAAGTGGAATGTATCATGGCACTGTACAGTAAAGGGAGACAGACTGTGCTATTATCGACTTCCCCAAGCACAAATGGCAATCCAGCCAAAGAGAATCTGAGTCAAAAGCAAAGACTTTAACTCAAACCTTTCTGAACCCTCTGGGGACCCGTCATTCATACGAGCCTGCGCGTTGCTAGATTAACCAGTGCCCTTGTGAGGACCCTTTGGTCTCCGTCTGAAAGGCTCGGCGAGAGCGCGGGCTCCAGTGTGTCACTGTGTTAGGGGATTATAATGACAGAAAGCAGGCGTCCCTTCGCCCTCACGCCTGACAGTAGGCATCCTGTGTGTGCACACACATTCTCAAACACACACACACGCACACAAGTTTAGCAACACGCAATCTGTTTCACATGTTGTGATTCACACAGACAGCTACGCACACACAGGCTAATAAAAACACTATCCGCACCACAAGGTGATCCATTTAAAAAGATAATTTTTCCTTATAAAGCTTTCCGCATAAAGACTGCACGATAAAAAAAATATATAATACAATTCTTAAAACCTTTTCTACACAGACAGAAATTGAACATCTGATTATCTCCTGTGCCAGTGCTCCACAGAAGGGCTTAATTCTCAGAGAGGTCTCTGCAGCACTGCATTGTGGGAACAGTATTCAGTGAAGCATGAGTGAGCGTGCAGACCTTTAAGGTTTGGCAAGTGAGCTTTAAGGCGTACCTATGACAGCGTAACCCATCATTTCCTCCCCTTTTCGCTCTCTTCCTGCATTTCATTAGTCCCTGTTACTCCACAGTCCAGATAATACACGCCCATTTGAGTCCCTTCTCACCTTTCCTTATTTCCACCTTTTATTCTTAAAAGACAAAATAAGCCCCTGTAGTCACTGGCTGTATACTATCATTCGTTCACCCCCTCCCTCCCACCCTGATCCTCCCTCAGTGTGTTAGAGATCAGTCACTTTGTTTTCCAGGGCGGCTGCTATCTGGTGGAGCCGCAGGGTCAGCTGTTTACTCTGGGCAGCTGGATCCTCGTCCAGGGACGCGATGATCTGAAACAGGGAGGGAAGGTGAGAAGGGCATTAATTGAAGGATATAAGGAAGGAGGCGGATATAAAAAGAAAGGAGGAGGAATAAGGCAGGGGAAGGGGAAAGAGGAATGTAAAGAACAAGGGCAAGAGACATGACAGGGGATGAGCAAACAATGAGGAGGAAAAAGGGCAGTAAGTGGGAGTGGAGGAGGATGTCATTTGACATCAACAGTAACGTCATATAAGCCGTTATTGTTTAGCGAGCCCCACTTAGGGGAGACTGACAGGCCCATTTGTTTATCCAACTTGTTCATTAGGTTTTGTTTATCCCTTTTTCTTGACCTCGAGTGGCAATGCACAATGGACGCTTAAAAAATCAATTCCCAGAGCAATTTTCCAATTCACATCCCACAGAAATGCTTTCAATTAAAATTTCATACAATCACTCTTCTGGCATATCAAGAGTGAAGAGAGAGGGGAAAAAAGGAAAAGCAATAATATAGTGGGCAGTAGTGCATTCAGTGGAATAGCCTCCTTTGGGTGTGATAGGAAGAGAAGGGCCTCTTACCCCCTCGAAATATTTGCTGGCGTATTGGTAAAGCTGATGGAGAGCCACTTGTGTGTTGAGTTTGTCTGTGTGAGCCTGGAAAACATTAAAAATAATTCAAATGTTAAAGAGAGAATGCTGTAAACACCAACATAAGGACAAAGGGTTAAATGAGCAATTTGATTTTTATCGTCAGGTATTGAATAACATCTCAAAGTTGTAATATTGTTATTAAACTTTCTGGCTCCTCTTGACCACCAAGTAACAGTAGTCCTTCATTAGATTAACTCAAATAGTTGTTAATATTTTTGTTCTTGTTATGTTATCATTTCCTTACCTTTAGAAAAAAGACACTTTGAAAACATCTTGTTACAAAGACAGTAATGTAAACATGTAGAGAATGTCAGATTATACAAACTCTTGGGTGCATACAGTATACACTATATACAGTAACACTGAGGCCAATGCAAAGAGGAGGCGATAAAGAATCCACCTTTCACAGATGTTGAATTCATTTTCAGGTCTCCCTTTAATCCTCTGACATTTTTATCAGTCTTGCACTGAGTCTCCTTTGTTTTCCTTTTATCTTTTGGTTTCACAGCCTCTCAGTGCAAGGCAGAAACAGACTGAGCCATATTGTTAAAAACTGTTCTAAGATCATTGGTGTGAAACAGAGAGATGAAAATTCCTTTTTTTTTTGTAACCAGCAGATCCGCCAGAAGGCTCAGAGTACTTTGGCTTTTTTTTAGTTTTGTCTCTAGAGTGAATTTCTCCGTGAAGGTTTTTTCCTGCTAGTTAATTTTAACTTTTTTAAATTTAGGCTACATATTTATCGGTCTGCCTAATTACTTCCGCCAATGAGGTTACGTTCTTTGGAGAGTTTAAGTAATAAACAGAGTTAAAGTAATAAACAGATCTGGATGAAATTTTCAGATAATGTTCAAAATAGGATAAGGAAGAATTTGATGATTACAAAGTGATTACATTTTGGAAGTGATCTGGATCACCGTCTGGATCCAAGAATTGTTTATCATTGTGAGATATGGCCGTTTTCATTATATGTGTGTGTATAACTTCATGATAAATGGTCAAATTGCTTTTCAAAGCAATACAAGACAAGGTCACCATAATTTCTGACGGATGTAAAAGTATGACCCAGATCCTGGCAATATTCTGGATACTAAGATCCGTAATATGAAATTTGTACTGGGTCATCATTTTACAAATCCGCAACTAACACCAAATTGTAGCAGACAGTCTGCTGAAAGGAAGTATAACATTAAAGTAGGACTAAAGCGTTGCGTGACAATCACAATATGCTTGGCGGAGGTCTGCGCTCTCTGACTGCTTTTCTAGTTCCAGCATTTATTTCATCTCAAAATTTTGAAGGCACATGTACTTTATTATTGTCTGCATATACTTTTGATTCCCGTTTATTTCTGCTGATCCACCAAATTACCACGAGGGTCCAAGTAAAGTTGCTTGGAAAAATCTCCAGATTAGTCTGCTGTAATGCTCTTTAACTTGGACTTTCTAGAAGTCAGTGAATTATCTCCAAAGCAGCAGGAACCCACTCAGGCCAAGAGCATTACACACTTCTAGTTTATAAAGCTTTGTTTCCCAGTCTCTTTCTGACAGGCTCATTGACTAGATATACCCAGATATCCAAATCACCAGGCACTGGTCAAAACTAAACCAGGAATCTGCAGAAGAAACAGTTTTAGGTCTTTAGAAAGTCTTTTAAAAGAGGTCATGTTTTTCTCTTGTTTTCTCAAGTGTTTTTAGTCCTATATTTTGGCTCTAGGAGGGATGGAGCTCTGTGTGTGTGTGTGTGTGTGTGTGTGTGTGTGTGTGTGTGTGTGTGTGTGTGTGTGTGTGTGTGTGTGTGTGTGTGTGTGTGTGTGTGTGTGTGTGTGTGTGCTGAATGGTTCGGTGCAAGGTCATTGTATGAATTTGTTTTCATATTTTATAAGTCTTAGAGCTCATTTGTTTGTTGGCTTTGTGTTTGGGTTTTTTCATCTTCTGCTGAGAACATTAAGTTTAAATTTGAATGAACAGTGAGAAACAAACAAAATTGAACTGAACTGAACTGAGAGAATCACAGGAAACCATAAATCCCTGTGACACAGTATTGGTGCTGTGAGCTGCTACCGGCCTGTCTACTGCTTGGCCTTCTATAACTGTACTAAGAGATCTATTGAGTTACTGCTAATGAAAGAAATCAGAATTACGAATCTGCTTTTATTAATGAGAATTCACAGAAAGTACAAACTAGGAGCATAAACCTGCCTTTCGCGTGCATGGGTCAAAAATCAAAACATGTTTTCCCATAATTTCAAGATAACAGCAAAAAAGAGTGTATCTGTATTCGTGTTACCAGCCATTGCTGTTTTTTTTACTTCTAAAAATCAGGAGCTGGTCCATCAAGAGTAGCTTTTAGGGGAGATAATTATTTAGTCAGATTTCATTAGGCCCTCATCACAGAAAAGGATGCACTGAGATGACTAATAAGTCATTAGTGATTAGACCTCCAGTCAGACCTGGGACAACTGGAAATGAAGAGTGAATTATGATGGAAATTTGCCCTTTTTGTTTGTTTTCTGTTTCAGTCGCATCAAGACTCAACTAAGATCTGATGTTTGGTCTCCTGACATTTTTCATCTCTTCACAGTGGAAGAGTCACACGCTATAACTATGTCAAGGCCAAGTGTGTTCCTATTAGCCAGATGAAATACCTTCTCTTTAGTTTATTTCAACTCTTTGGGAGGAATTTCAGTTTTTTTCAGTCTGATATTTTTGAGTTACTCTCAAAAATGTGTGTAAAAACAGGTAGGCTCAAAGAAACTTAGTGAGCTGTAAGATGAGTTGCCAGCAACACTAAAGAAACCAAAAAAGCTCCTCTTCCCTGTTGTTGTGATGGAAACAACTGCGTGCAGCATGAAATCAGAAAAAGTTGCTCGAGGCATGAAGAGCTGATTATTGACAGGCTTCGAGAATAACAACATTAGTTTGTTTTTCTGAAGGTATCTGCGCCTCAGGGTCTCTTTTTGGAAGTGTTGAAATTCATTACTTAAAGCTACCATAGGGGGCGTTAAATATCTACAAGAAGGACTGTGATTTTTACCATGGAATGATTTCAGTGGCACAGAAAATGACAGCTGATTTTCTCACCCGTGACACTTCTGCCAGATGAGTGTTCATGTCCTGGTCACTGACGGGTACCATCTGCCTGATGCCCTTGTAGTAACTACACACACACACAGTCACACACACAGACGGGGAAGAAAAGGGCATAATCACTGCATTGTGTAAGTGTTATTGACAAAACTATTACAAGAGGCATTTCTATCTGACATGAAAACAACAGATCGAACAAACATTGCAAAGTGCTGATGGGACTTACTCATCCACCATCTTCTTGTAGGTGGAGATCTCCTTTGCATAGAGAAGTTTGTTACTTGGAGAGTCCTAGAGACAAAAAGTTGACACAAGAGTGAAAACAAGGCTCTTTAGATTGGTTATCTTAATTGATACGCTTTTTCTACATCATTTGTAATACACTTCATTCTCATCTTCTCCGTCATTACCCCATCTCCGCTCTTCCTCACCCACTCCACTCACCCGGCTGAGTTTGTGCTCACTCTTGGTGCAAGCGTCCATGAAGGTCTGGGCGATGACTGAGAGCGAGGCATCCACCACTTCAGACACGTGGACATCGAAGGTGAAGTGAGGATTCTTGAGGATGTTCACCCAAAAGCGCAGAGGAAGGCTGCACAAAGTTAAAAAAAAAAAAAGGGGGGACAAGAAAGTGGTCTCATTGCAGTTGTTATCATTACTGTTGCTTCAAAAAGGAGGAAGTCTCATCAACCATATTAGATCTATGAACTCATTTGAGTCAGGAAAGTTTTTTCATGTGTGAGCGCACTTGCCTGAGGTGCCATTGAGTGCACTACAAGATAATAACAAGGATGGAGAAAAGCCTTTCTTCTAGGTGTCAGTTTACTCAGAACAATACCCTCAACTGTCACTGAATATTACTATTTCATATTACGCTGACCTCTTGCTGAATCATTCCTGTTGAAAGAAAATGAAATGAAAACAATGAAAAACCCTCAGCTACTTCTCTCTCAATAACAAAAGGTATCTTTGTTGAACAGCAGTCAATGGGGCTTGTCTGCTAAAATGAATAATGATTACAAATGCTCATTTTACAACAAAACCTTGACCTTTTGAATTCCAGCACAGCCTAACAACCTAATGCAGCGATTACTTGAGGTAACGCATGAGTACTCGCGCTAATTTCCCTTCTGAGCAGGAAAGAACACATACCCTGAGCGCATCTTTGAACCCTCATGTCAGCTTGTGAATTTATAAGAAAACAACAGAAGTTTCCAAAAAAAAAACCCCTTTCCCTCCCTCTTTGAAATCTTCACCATCTGAGACATGAAACGCACACCGTGTAAAATTCAGACTGGTTTGGCAATATCTCAGGGGGGAGGCTGCACTGAGAACACAATAGAAGCATAAAAATAGCAATGTTGCTGTAATCACAGAATTAAATTAGCTTGGGACATAATTACCATGTTTGTTTGTTGTGCTTCGTACACACATTCATATTTAATACATGGCCCTCAGTTGATTTGATAAACAGAACGGGTGGATGCAGAATGTGGCGTGGTGTGGAGTAAGTAATTAAATCGCTCATCTCCTGTCCTTGTGTGGGTGCTCTCACCAGCCTTACGTCAATCACCAGCATCAACATGCAACACGGCGTCTTGTGTGCTTGAGTCTTAGCCGACGCGACACTAATTTATGTACTTAAATGTCGCATGGGAGCAGTGGGATTGAGATTGCAAACTAAGTGAGCTGAAATTGTGCATTTGAATTCAGCTGTTCCTTGGATAAGTTTTGGTTCTTAGAGGTACTGTACGTCTGCAGCTATACGGCGATCAGACTTGGACAGTCAGTGGTGGGAAGCAGTCATTGACTTACTGAATTACTAAAATTGCATTACATACATTTTTAAGAGATTAAATTTTTTTTATCTGTGTTATTCTTTATACTTCATACACTAAATTCAAAAGTGGACAGTGTACGTTTTCTCCCCATTTGAAAAATGTAATGCACTCTTTTTTATTAAAGCAATTCCTTTACTTTTTAAACACTGAGAAAAAGCAAAAGTCTGTGAGTTGTTCACAATTCTACCTAAGACTGATTTTTCTTCTAGACTTCCAGGAAAGCTTAATTTAAATAACTGTTCAAGGCCCAAAGCGGTAAAATAAATTGACCAATATTTCAAACAGAAACAGGAAAGTGAAAACGCTCTAAAAGAAGGAGTTCTCCTTGAAAAGAAAAACTCCACTGAAGGTAAAAAGTAACAAAACATTTGATGTAGATCACTCAGGTTTTTTGGAAATCTCAGAAAACAAGTGTGCTTTGGATGGGGTCTAAAGACAAAGAGGGATATGAGCTCTTTGTTTGAAGTGTTTAGGACTTTTTCAATGGCAGACCTTTCTGCTGGAAACTGACAGAAATGACAGTTTGTGAAGAAAGCGTGTTGAAGGAGAAACACATTACTCAAAACAACATAAGGACACAACTTGAAGAAAACTGGAGGGAAAAAAGACCCTTAAAACTCATGGTTTAAATGTCAAACATAAAAGTAATACATGAGGAGGCAGGACTTTATTTTTTCCAAGCATGCATCAGTTTAAGGAAGTTGTACTGGTAGCTGGGGATCTAATTTTGCATGGGAAATTCCTCATCTTGTATCTTGTCTCTCGTGTTTTGTCAAAGTCTTTGATCAAATAATTCATTTTTAAGTTATCTCAGTATTCATAAGTTACACTCTCACAATGATCAGTAAATTCACATGTGTAGAACTTTTACCTGTTAGTCTTC
The DNA here is from genome assembly GCF_033239565.1 of Halichoeres trimaculatus. Lineage (NCBI taxonomy): Eukaryota > Metazoa > Chordata > Actinopteri > Labriformes > Labridae > Halichoeres > Halichoeres trimaculatus. Next base: position 25,010,946 of record NW_027437187.1, on the reverse strand, counting down.
CAGATATGGATGGTCTCTTCATCCACGTTATTGTGTTTCAGCGCTTGCTCATCCAAGAAGTCAAAGAAATATTTGACAGCCGGTGGCACCACTGCCCCCGAGCACAGCACGCTGCGGAAGAAGTCATCCACAAACTGCTGCAGTGTTCCCTGAAAAGGGCCACAAATAATGTGAGACAGGGCAGAGACGGAGAGCGGAGCCAGAAATATCACAGCCTGGAGACACGACTATTTGCACATAATGTGAGAGTAAGTTTTCTGGCTTTTTTGACACTGTTTCGGCATCTGATTAGAACTTTTCAAACCCAGAAGCCATCACTCAAAGATAGTGCTGTGACAGAAAGAAAAGACTAATAAAAGTATAATTACTATCTGCAGGATGCCAATTAAGTAAATGCTACTACTCTGGAAATGTCTGATGAATATAATGATTCAGATTTTGTACCTTTACAGAAAGGAGTCGTGTTAGATAAATCTCTGTAATGGCTTTGGTCATTGACTTGTCCTTTATGCTCCCTCGTTTAGACTTGATCTCGTCCAGTTCGTCCGCTGGCCTCACCAAATGAAACACCTTATCATCTTCCAACAGAGCATTCCCTGTCAGATAAAGAGAGAAAAAACTTGTTAAAAACTTCCTTTAAGGAATCTTCTCCATATTTATTCATGCACGCCCTCACTGAACATATTCAGATGACTAAAAAAGGAGTGTATTTGTCAACTGAATTTAAACGCAGAGAGAATATCAGAGTAGACGAGTGAAACAATAAACTGCTTAGAAATGCACATGAAAACACAGAAGATAAAAGAGCATATTATTCTAGCATAATCTAAGTGTGCTATACATAAAACAGCATCTATTAGCATACTAAATAACAGGAGGGATGTTGACAAAAGCCCAAGGGAAAAGAAACAAAAGGCAAGCATTATATTATCAAGTAGACATCTGGTCTGTACTTGTTGGGGTTCAACACATGTGTGTCTTTGTGTGTATGGTTTGTGTCTTTGGAGATACATACGCTCTTCATGGTTTTCCTGGTTCTGATCGTAGTTCTGCTGAGTGTGAAGGACTCTTGACAGGACTAAAGTGGCGTTGTCTCGCACCTGGAAAGCAGATGACAGTCTTGTGTTGGAGAGAAGTCATATGTTACAGACTTACTTCACACATCTTAAATTTAATAGGTACAGAGCCTGGGGTCAGCAGTCTCTTTTAGGACTAATTCATAATCAATACAATTGAGTGGACCGCAACATCAGGTCTCTATAGGGGTATTTACAGGCCATTTTCTTTGGCGTCAACCCTTTATTGACCCCAAAGAACCTGTGATTAGCACTACTCCAACACAGCCCATGGATCTATGGCGGCAAGACCGCACGACACAGGAGCAACAGCAGCACTCGCTCAGGTAGCATGAATGGAAGAGAAGTACCTTTGAAAGAGGGGGGATTTAAGTGGCTGAAAAGCAGGACAACGAGGGGATATTTGCCGGTGACCTTTATTTTCCAAGGATCAATACAGTGCCAAGAAGATTTAGTGTTGTGCTGTCGCCGTTGAGAGCTGACAACAGCAAGCTAAGACCAAGCTCTTTCAACTGCCAGCTGGTGAGAAATTAAAAACTGCAGGCATGTCGCCAAACTGGAAAAAGGCAAACAGCGGAGGAAAATGGCTCTATGGTTAATTCTCAGATGACTGATTTATGGTCACAACCAGGCTCACCATGTTTCAAGAAAATCTTTACCTTGAGCACAATCAATTATAATACAACAGCTTGAACACTGCATGTTGTCTAAACCTGCATTAAAGGGTTTGTTTTGTGTTACATGACCCTGATGTTTGATTTTAGTCATAAAGGCAGATTTATTTGCAAAACATCCCAGCTGATACAGTTCAGAAGCATTATTATTTACAAGGAGTCATGGTTTTGTCCTCCTTTGAATATTCCCTCTGAAGCTCTGTTTTTGATTAATTCAATGTGAGCAACATAAAATTTGACATGAGATCTTAGTTATTTGTCATCTGTTCCCTCATCAAAAATTAGTAGTAATTGGGACCAAAAGAAGATTTAATCCATCATCTTATTTGTGATTCCTAAGAAACAAAGTTCAGTCTCAGTCTCTCACAGTCTCTTTTCTTTCAGTTTGTTCTCGTTGAGATGTTTGCTGATAGAAATATGAGACTCCTGCCAGTTCTCAGTTCTCCAGATGAAAGCATACTCTCGCAGTCTGAGTTCTTAAAGTTGTTGAACAGATGCTTATTTTTTTTTTTAATCTCAGTTAAGAGAAAAATGACAAAACTACAAGCACTTAAAAATTTGTCTGATTGTGATGGTTTAGTCAGACAGACTGAGCTTCAAAATGTCTAAAAAATGCTCATTCAAAGATTTAATTTAAAGCAAAGATGAGGAAAGTTCAAGCACCAAGCTAAAACAATCAGTTGGACTTGATCAATTTTCTTTTCTCTCATAAAGACTGAATTATTATATACACAGAAAAAAGCTGCCACAGATTTGGTAGAATAGCTCCATCTCTGAATGAAATGTAATCAAAATAGGCCACACCCCCCTCCCTGACATCCACACACCCCCATACTGCTCCTATTCCCCTGCTTCCCCTGCCACATGGTATTTTCAGTAGTTTGAGATTGTGAATTAATTTGAGCAGTACTCACGTTATAATGTGCCAGCGTGTTGATGCGTCTCCACCTGCCCTCTTTTTGAGAAGTCAAGTCCAGATCTGACAAAATCTGCCCTGTTGAGCCCGGCCGCCACTCTGTGGTGAAGGGAGGAAGAGAAGGCGAATCTGTCAATCACTGAAACCATCACTGCAAGCTGGAGGTGGACTGTAGTGTTTCCCAGACTGTCACCATGCATCAGTGTCAGCTTCAAGTTTGACACTGATTGCATTCATTTCATCATGGGTCACTATTACCTCCAGGTAACAGCGTAATAATTGGGTTTGAAAATTTCTCTCTGTCTTGACTGACTGACACACTTGAGTTCATTTTTAGTGAAAAAAATGTAGGATCAGTAGTTTTGAAATAATTTAAATCAAATTCTGTGATTTGCACCTGAGCATTTTTCAGTTTGAAAAAAATCTAACAACAAACCTAGGCTGGGCACCATCTGGGACGTGTGATTCATTTACAAGTTCCACCAAATACAAGGGAGCTCTCTCTGATTCACCATGAAAGAAGATGGATCTCTGCTTATCTAAAATGTATAAAGCAATGAGATCTACAGCAAGCGTGGGAATAATAAAATGGCTTTGAAGTTGGAAAACGTCCACAGAGCTTTTGGCTTTCATGTGGGTCCCCGAGGTTTCTGGCTACAGTAGAAAGTAAAACTTTGTTTAGGGATGAAGGCATTTTTTATCCTGCTGACACTGAATAAAATCTTAACCCTGAGCGAAACTTTTCTTTTTTTCCACAAACAGAAACAGGAGAGATCGAGGTAATCTATGAAACAATGTATAAAAACAGATAAAGCCTTAACTGTTCTGACGACTGTAGTCTGATAGAGCCAAAAATTACATTCCAGTCAGGACTAAAACAGCTTCTTCAGTTTGGTATTCTCACCGGTCCTTGTCTCTTATATTAACTATGATAATGAGATCTTTTAAGCTTCATCTCATTCTCCTCTTAGGTGGTCTTCATTAACTCACCCAGTGTGACGCTGTCGACCTTGGGCCTTTGGGAGTATGGCAGGTTCCTGTACACCTGCTCTATGATCTTCTCTTTCACCTGCGAGATAGTGTCACAGTTCAACACCTTGACAGGTGTCACATCTGGACCCTCTCCTTGCACCAGCACTTGAAGGGTCTGAAAACACACACAGGAAAAAAAACAGCACATATTAAGCTCACATGGCTCACACAGTGTGGGCAGATCTTACGCACCTACGCACGCAAATGACAAATATGCAGAAATATTCAAACATGGCCAGAGCACCCAGCCACCCACCCACAAAAAAAAGAAGGCACCCACACAACCAGGTCACTCTTTCGGGATGTTGTCGTCATGGCAACCGGGTAATAGGCACACACACAGACACAGACACACACTCTTCTTTGACACCTGAGAGGACTCCTGTCACCGTGGTCGGCTAATAACCAGGGCTCTGCAGGAGCAAACTCTGACCTGCCTCACCTCCCACAGTCAGTCACTCTGTCAGAAATAACTGACCACTTCACAGACTCTAACAGGACGTGCAGATTACCCAACGCTCACCCGTCCAGCTGCATTTGAGGTGAATTGGAATAGCCGGCTGTGGATTAAATCCAACAGGAAACACGGCGTCTGCCTGTGAAATCAAGCTCATCGGGTTTTTTTCTCCCTCTGTAATTCAATCACACAAGGCGATCCATCACGGTGGGAGACATGTAATTCAGGCTAATTTGATAATTGTCCTCGACAACGCCATTACCCATGGGTCTTTTTATTTGTGCTGACTTTAACAGAAAACAGCTGTGTTCACATTAGCTTCCATTATTGAAACACGATACAAAAAGCTGGATGAACGCTGGCTTTTCCTGACTCCTGAAAGCTGCCTGATGGATGCAGAGCGGGTGCAGGCGGGGAAGGTGACGGTGGGGTTTGTGGAGCCAGCTTGTGCTCTTTAGTTGTAACGACTTGTAGTACTTTTTTCAACCCTGCCGTGCATTTTTCTGCTATATTGGAATGTGCTGCCTGTGTTGCTTTTTTTTTGAGCTGGGAACATTGACACTGAAAATGGATGTCACACAGAAGCGGGCAGTCGCCTGTGGGTTTTTTGTGGTTACTATAGCAACTACAATGTGTGTGCGTGTGTGTGTGTTCATGTGTGTTTCTGTGCGCCTTTGTATGTGTGCATGTTTGTGTTGCTCAACATGCAATCTCAAAGCAGTGTGTGGAGTTTTTATATCCTCAGTCTGAGTCTCCAACACTGTGTGTCTCAATGTTTGTACAGAGCCTATTTTGTTTGTCTGAGTGTGTGTGTGTGTGTGTGTGTGTGTGTGTGTGTGTGTGTGTGTGTGTGTGTGTGTGTGTGTGTGTGTGTGTGCGTGTGTGTGTGTGTGTGAGTTTATTTTGTCCATCTCACCAGGACAGAGTACTCGACATCGTCGCCCAACAGGCCCGTGTCGTTGAGAGTGTACTTGGCTTTCTTCACTCTGGCGTCCACAGGCCCTTTCTCGATCTGGTGCTTGATGGCTCGGAACAGTTTGTACAAGGGCTCGCCTGCAGAGTCCTGAACACAGACACAGAGACACACAAGCACACACATAAAAACTCATTAAGAAGTTGTCTCTGATGTTTTCAGGAAGCTAAATGCTGTGATTAGCAGTTTAGAAGACAGAGAATTGTACATTATCAATACTCTGTACTAATAAAGAAATTGAAAAATCTTTGCGCTGAGCTCGTAGTTAAATGCTGCAGCATGTCATTATGAAGCATTTCTGTTGGAGCTGACATTTACGAGATTGACTAATCACTACTGAGCTAATTAGCCTGTCTAAAAAGCATGTACAGATACTTGGATTCATCTTTGAATAGATTTACATTTACATTTCAAGTGACTCATTGGGTTACCTTCAAAAACTGGTAAAGGCAGATGGACATCCAGTTACACAGCATTCTTTCCACCACCGTCTCCGACCTGGAAAACACATGGAATGATCTGAATTTTATTTCTGAAGGCGTAAAAGAAAGGATTCAAAACTTTGACATGGTTTCTGGGAGAGTTTGACATTTCTTTTATACATTTTTCAAAGTTTCGCATTTCGTTATGATGCTTGATATTCAATTCTGTGTCTTGCTGCTTGAATCAGTGTGTCTCATTTCAGGGCAGCTAATCGGATTTTAAAATGGTTGAAAAAGGTGTACCACAAGGCTCCTTGTTAGGTCCTCTCCTATTTTCTATTTATATTAATGACCTACCACAAGTTTGCTCTAATGCTCACATTCTGTTATATGCTGACGACACTGTACTCTACTCTTCACAACACTAACATCGCCCAAATACAACACACATTACAATCTGACTTCAATTTAATGCAAAAACGGTTTTCTTACAATAAGCTTCTTCTGAATAAGTCAAAATCTTGCGGTATGCTGTTCTGCTCCTGACCTATCTCCTTGCGATAGTCAGTTAATTTTCTTGATGGAACAGCATTAGAAAAGGTTGATGAATTTAAATATTTGGGGGTTTGGCTTGACTCCCACCTATCTTTCAAATGCCATATTGAATCTATTGTGAAGAAAATTCAATGCCTTTTGAAATTGCTTTGTTGCTCCAAAGAATGTTTCTCTTTTAAAGTTTGGAGAGAATTGTAATGCAAATGATCCTGCCAATACTTGACTATGCTGACATTGTTTATCAGAATACATCAGAAACAAATCTTGGTCCTCTTAATGTAGTTTATCACAGTCTCTGTCGATTAATTCTCAGATGTCCATATAAAACTCACCATTGTCTATTGTACGAGTCTCTCAACTGGCTATCACTCAAAGCCAGAAGGCAGTTTTGCTGGATCCAGTTTGTTTTTATATGCAGTTATTTTAGTTTTTTCCTTTTTATCTGAAGCAGTTCTTAATACCATTAACATTGCAAAATAGAGTCCGACATACAAGCAATCTTTTTGTTGTTATCCCCAGAATCATCAAAGAAATTGGCCGCCGTGCTTTTAAGTATAAAGCCCCAGCTGACTGGAACAAGCTCCCTGACTCACTAAGGTCAATTACATCCTATCTTTAAATCTCATTTATTTACTTATTTACTTATTTTCCCTGCTCCTGTTTTTTGATTTTGCCCTTTATGTTGTTACCATTGTCTACTTATCTACTTGTTTATTTACTTTTGTCTGTTTTAAAAACATTATTTGGTTGCTGCAATTGGGACTGACTCAGCATATGAGAGCACTGTATGGGTGTGTAAGTGTGACTGTTAGTGTATTTGTGCTCTGTTATGTTGTTGTGTACTGTAATTTTTTGTTTCTTGTTTTCTATGTGTGAGATCTATGTCTTGTTAGGACCCCCTTGAAAATGAGATGCTCCATCTCAAGGGGCTATCCTTCTGAATAAATGAAAAATTGAAAACGAAGTATTTAAGTTGAGGCTCCAATAAGGAATTCTTTGATCACAGCCTTTTTGGTGCCAACTGTGGACAAAGCTGTTCATTGATGGTCATTGTGCTGATCTGGTCTTGCACACACTTTGGAAAATGTAAAATCAGTCTGTTTCTTTAGCTTGCCAATCGCCTTGACAAGAATAGAAATGAACTTTATTCATCATTGCAACAAGTGCAACAAAAAACAAACAACCTCATGACAGGATAAAAGGTATTCCAAATGTAATTATGGGATACCATAGGCCTTGCACCCCTCATAAAGAGGGTACAATCTTTGTTACAGCAGTTGCTAGTTTGACTCCCAGCCTTGACCGTATTCTCAATATTTCCTGCCTCTCTTTGGCCCTCTTATCTCATAAAGACGAAACAAAAACACCCAGAAATACAATAAGAATTTGAATTTGATTTTCACTGCTGGTCCTGAGCAATTATACTAATTTTCATGTTTGCTTTAATAGCTTAAAACCCTCCCACAGTGGCTCAAAGGTTGTCCGGGAGGCTATTTCTCATGGTCCATTTTCACAGTAAAATTTTCAAAATACTTCTTTGTTGAGACAGCCAGCAAATGTCAACAAGTGAATTCCTGCACAGCTTGACAGTGTCAACCAGGATATTTTAATTCAAAGCTCATGTCAGTGGTCACTTGACTGATTGCTCATCTTAATGTCAGAAATCCACTGGTGGCGGCCCGTTGTTAGCGGCTAGCATGCCTAATTAGATATCTTGTATATAAGGGGGCCTGTGTTAGCACAATGGCCTAATCAACATAATGAGCCTCTCCACTGGGGGATAATTAAGACGTGTACTTGCATAACAGCCAGTCAGACAGTGCTGAGACACGGCAGACAGTTCAGATCACTGCCCCCCACCCCCACCACCCCTCCCCTTGCCCAGCGCTGATGAACGACTGACTGTACCGGCAGACAAGAGGGTCCTGCTGCTGAAGGAGGGGGTGGACTGTAAACGATTTGACCTTGACATGATCATTACAGTGGAGTAGAGGAAAAACAAACAAGGACGACTAAAAAAGGATATTCTGTCCTGTGGGCTGTTTACTGCAATCAAATGAGCCGGTTGAATGTTAGAGACGCTTATAAAAAAACGAAGATATGATGTGCCAAGTGAGGAGGCATTGTATGACTAATTCAGGGTAACGTGCAAATACACTCAGTAGTATTACAGAAAAAATGTCTTAATTAACTCATTTCGTTCTGATGTTTCCTCCAAGCTTTAGTGACAAAAGTTAAGTCAAGATCATGACTGCTCTATCCTTAAGGTGAAAAAGGCAAATCCAAAACTAGAATTTTGTGCAGGCTGTTTGTAGATGCACTTCACATAAGATGCAGTTTGATTGAAAAAGCTGATTAATTCAAACACAAAAAAATGATGAACAATCTATTCTAGCATCAATCTTTCAAAGCCTCTCCAATAAAAACAACATTCTGTTACAACACTGTTCCCTAAATCAATTTGCAGAATGCTAACACAATTTGACATATGTTTGCAGTACAATTAAAACATAATGGACATAGAGTACATATTAGCCTATGCCTCGTTGGTTAGCGGCCATAGAAAGGGAAGATGAAGAAGATGCTTAAGGGAGACAACAACAGAAGAATCATCCAAGACTTTGTGTGCCGAATCCAAGACGGAAAACAGAAACAGAAGGAGAAGCAGAAGGAGGAGGACTGGAATAGATCAAGCGGCAGTCTGGCTCTTCGTAGTGGACTAAAGCAGTCAGAGGAAAATTTAACAGGAAGCGTGGCAACAGAATGAAACAGTCTTCTGCATCTTGAAGCAAATCCCAGTCCTCTAAAACTGGTTTATAATGGAGCTGCCAGGATTCAGACATGGAGTGATTCTAATCAAAGAGTTAAGGAATAAGGACATCTTATGATCTCATGGTAAACAGTGCCAGATAGACAGCCGACAGCCATGTGGGCACCCTTATGAGATGTAGAGCATCAGTATGATCACATGCTTATGATGACAATACCAAGGTTTGCAAATTAGCACAGAACACAAAGTGCTGCCTGTTGATTTTGCAGGCCACTTTCAACCTGAGGATGCATCAGATAAAAAAAGTTGAGGGTGATTTCACCTGGTCCTTGAGTGGACTTGAGTCTGCACTCAATTTTCGTTTCAATTCATGGCATTTTATATTTCACTCAGAGTGTCAAACTGAATGGAGAGGCTGATCAGGCATCACTCAAAGCTCCTGTAAGATTTTTTTTTAGCAGTTTTTGAGAACAGACTGATATCAATACTGATGTCTCTTTATGAACTGATCTAATCGAGTCATCTTTAAAATGTGAAATTTTAAAATCTGTAGCAGCTGCCACAGAGCAGGCGTCAGATGGAACGATTTAGGACACATGCAGAAACAGCCTTTTTGTTTACATTTTCCAAAGCAAATACTTATAATAAGTGAGATGATTGACTGTTGGAAGAAAGCAGGATTAGAACATTTTCCATATAACATTAGCAGCAAATCAACATGAAAAAAATCAGCACTAAAAGGGGGCACCAAAATCAACACAAACTGCAAGTTGTTCCTAAATGCAACTAAATGCTGTGCTATACTGTCCTTTAAAGTTCAACTATCTCATCCCATAAGTATGCTGGTCACTGATTAAAATGTAAGGGGATACCAAAGTCTCAAAATTCATTTTCCAAACCACTTATCCTGTTCAGGGTCGCGGGGGCTGGAGCCTATCCCAGCTGTCATTAGGCGAGAGGTGGGGTACACCCTGAACTGGTCGCCAGTCAGTCACGGGGCTGACACATAGACAGACAACCTTTCACACACACACTCACACCTACAGACAACTTAGAGTGATCAATTGACCTGATGAGCATGTTTTTGGACTGTGGGAGGAAGCCGGAGTACCCCGAGAGAACCCACACATGCACGGGAGAACATGCAAACTCCACACAGAAAGGCCCACCGGCCAGGGAATTGAACCAGTAACCTTTCTTGTTGTGAGGCAGCACTAACTGTTGCACCACTGGCAGCCCCCTCAAAATAATTTTGCACAAGTTTTTCTTTTTTTAAACAGTTTTGTATTTTCAGCAGCAGTTTTTTTTTTTATCTGATATACATAAATCTGAGCTGAAAATTCAATTCAAATATTATGAAGCAATGTAGACCAGGGTGACTATTTGGACTGGCTTTTATTTCCAGAAATAAATGCATGTCAGTACAAAATGTTGGTTTAAGGAGAGTTTTTTTTTTTTTTTTTGGATAAAATCAATCTTGTTGTAAGCGCTTGTGCCTATAAAAGATAAGTAGGGTACCAAAAAACATATTTCAAGATTTATTGTACACTAAACACAAGTGTTTGTACGAAATGTCAAGGTAATCTAACTGAATTTGTTTAGATATTTCAGACTGCAGCAAAATTGTTTACCCAGCATGCAGAACTGCTTTGCCGTACCTAAACCTGCTCGAATAACAGGAGTGAAAAGTACGGCTCTCCAGTTTTCAATAATTTCTCACGGAGCAGAACTTCTCACACACCAAACTGAGCACTGGTGTTTAGTAATCATGTCTTGCTGCACTAATGTCCAGTGAACAGCAGCTCCTCACTCACCTGCGCAGCATGAGTTTAGGATTCTTGCTGTGGACGTATTCCTCCATCAGCTCCAGCAGCAGCGTTCTCATAATGTCCGTGTAGTATTCCAGCTTCCCGTGCAGAGCCACTGTCAGCAGGGAGGCAAAGTACACCTTGGCCCTGGCATTGAAGTCATGACTACGCTCCAGAGTGCGAATAAACTGTAAAAGAGGCACCACACACAAAAAGAAACAACAGGAAGAGGAGTAAAATTAATAATGCTGGTGAAGATCACACAAAGACACACAAGTCTTTAAATAACACATGCCTAATGCTTGTGAAAACAATAATTATCAAGGTAAATTCAATTCTGCCCTGTAAACCACTGTGGCTTATAAGAGATACCACTTAAAGGGAGGGGAATCATCCACACATGCAGTGTGCAGTTAACACCTCAGAGGATTTTTCTGTGCCAGCTTGATTGGATTATTAGGAATCTTCACACGTCTTCCCCTGTTTCTCACTTCAGTACTGTAAGTCCCTAACTGCAGTGTAAAGAGTCCTTAAATCAAAGGAAGAATTCAGAATAGATATAAAGGACCTCACAGTATACTGGCTCTAGATAAGGCAGATTTGGAGTGCAGACAGATGTAGGACAGTTCACCCTAAGTACTCTAGGAAGTAAATCAACATTTGCGATCTAGTTGGCATGCTGATATGAGTTCATATCTTTTCAATCACCAGCAAGCCCTCAAAATAAACCAGAACAAACACAGAGTCTGTCCCGGTATGTTTTATGGAGGATTTTCCTGAGCAGTCACAGGTTGATGACTCAGTTAAAATACACGAGAGAGGCAAACTTTTCATTATGATGAGCAAGAACAGTTAAATTTGTTCAAAAGCAACACAACAAATCTAATTTGTGAGCAGCTCAAAATGAGATGGTTGCCATTGCACTTGCAAAAGGGTGTGGTCTAAAATCAGGCTTCTTCTCAGATTTCTTTCAAGATGAGAAGGGTTTGTTAAAAAAAATCAAACCAATTTAAACCTTTTTAGGTTTTAAGTTGATTTAATCTCTAAGTGAGCTATACTGAATGAGGCGAACTAAGACTACTTGTTTTAGTTAAGCTAAGACTGATTAATGTTTCATAACACAACTTTTTAAAGACAGATGTGTCTTAAGCCATGCTACATGCTAGTTTGCACCATAGCGCTACCTTCCAACCTACCAAAGAGAAGTGTGTCAATATTTTGTTGGCTACCAGCTGTGTATGGTATCACATGATGTTTAGCTATACAAAGTGTAAAACCTTTCACTTGTCATGTAAGAATGATTGTATCAGCAAAAAGAAGACAAGCATGTCAAAGCTAAAACAAAACACAACACAACACAGGTTGATGAAAAAATAGAAGCCCTCAAGTATTTTTCATGGTGAAAAGTCAGGGAAAACTAAACTTATTAAAATTTGGGACATAAATACCTCTACCAAGTTTTATACTTTCAATCCATTATTAAAATGAAACAGAGACCGAAATTTATACCAGCTAGTTGCATGAAAATACAAGTTACTTCTTACAAAAATAGGTTCAGCGCATAAAGTGTAAAGATGGACAAGGCAGATACCAAAGGGAGTCAATTTAAGTGGAGCTCCTACAACTATTACCCCTTCTAACAAAATTAGGCTCCTGGGTCATGATGGGCTGGGTAGAGGAGGAACAGAAAGGAAAAAACATACAGACTGAAAAATATAGAATCAGTATTTCAAAGTCATCGATCAAACCCTTCATGAAGCTCTGAGGATGCATCACTGCCGTGAACTCTGTACACAGACATCATTGTGTGACATTTATATAATATATCTGATTTGTAATTACATTGATGAGGAAGGTCTTGGAGTTCAGGAGGTTGGAAAACTGGTTGAGTGCCTGAGTCACTGTGGCCCGTCTAGCCTCTGGGATGTCAAGCTTTCCTGTGATCATGACATCATTGGCACCATCCTTAGAGGGCAGGAAGAAGACACGGTTGGTGTAAGTTTTGTAGTCCAGGAAGGGGATTCGTCCCTCGTTGAGCTCGTTGGTGTGGTCCTCCATCTCAATCATCAGGTCTGTGAGATGAAAGAAGAAAATAGTATGTTGTACCTCCTTCGTATTTAATAAGCAGCTTTGTGTCATTTGTTTGCTGCTTGTCTGTCTCAGTCATTACGCTGAGAGAGGAAGAGTATGAGGAGCATTGCAGAGGGAAATTATTTCAGCTGTAAAAGATTGTTTTCCATTACTGTTGCTGTAAAACTCTTTGTAATGATGATAACATGAAGCTACGCTGGAGAATACATTCAATTCACTGCTATGCAATACATCAAAGAATTGTAATCAGAGCTATGAAGCACTTCATTACTTCATTACTTCTTGGAAACATGGATCATTTTAGAGGCATTGGTGTGACTGCAGAGCTTCAGCACAGCTGCACCATCTGTACCTGTGAATTCTTTCTTGCAGCGGTCCCGCACACTCTCCTCCAGGTTCTCCAGCTGGTGTTTCACCTTCTCATATTCCCGCTCTGCTTGTTGACTCTTTCTCCTGATCAGATCCAGCAAAAAAACAACAAATATTATGAAAAATAATGTTTGAATTTCACAAAAAAGATCTTGTACATGCTGATATTACTTCTTAATGATGGCCTTTTTGTCTAAGCAGGTCTTTAATGAGTATCCAGTAGAAAATGAGAAAATTGAACTAATACTTAAAGGTCTCATATTGTGCAAAAATCACTTTAAGTCTTTTAGTGAAATTTGTGGGTCTTTGGCTTTCCTCCCAGCCCACAAAATGTGATATTTAATGAATAAACCCTGTATTAATTAGTGCTTGTAGATGTAAAATCATGACCCAAAACAATCTGTTTGAAATTTCAGGGATTTGCCGACATCAGCAATTCCCTTTTTTGACCAATCAGGAGCAAGTCTGACCTGATTGGTGCACCGGAGCAGATACCCCCGAACCCCCTCCTCGCTTACTCCCCTCCCTGGGAGGAGAACGCCAAAGTTGAAGAGCCATCTCTGCTCTGTTTTTGGCTGTAAACAGCCACATAGTTCCATGCACAAGCTTCCCATCTCAGAAATAGACAAGACTAAGTGGCTAGAGTTCATTTATCAAGAAAATGTGCCAGCTACACTCAGTAAAACTGAGCATGTGCATGCTAGTCACCTCACAGCCAACTTCTTTTCCAACTTTGGACAGTACAACAGAGTGCTAGCAAATAGGCTTGTCCTGAATCCAGGCACACTACCAACCATCCGCCAACAAACCTCGGACCCTGGAAATGTGAGTATTTTAAATGCTGTGTGCTGTGGAGCAGATGTAAGAGCTTTTCCTCGGTGTCCCCCTGTTTCTGTGTTAGCTTCAGGATGCTAACTTTAGCTGCGGTTAGCCTGTTGTTTTAGCCTGTAATGTTACGGTAAACAAGCTTCGCTGTTTTCTAAACATTGTGCACTTGGAGCTTGTGGCGCAGCTCTCAGTGACGCGGAAGAGCGGGGCGGTATCAGCGGAGGCTCATTTACATATGAAGGTCACGCCCACTAAATCAGACCGTTCTGAACAGAGGGGCTATGAGAGCCTAGAAACAATGCTGCTGTGCTTGATTTATTGGCTTTTTGGACCAAAACATGTTACTACCATTTCATGAAGACATCAATGATCCATAGTAAACTGCAGAAAAGGAGCATGATATGGGACCTTTAATAGACTGACAAGAGAGACAAATTTCTTTTTTCTTGAGACCCTCTTGGATGGGTATAGTTAGAGGATTCAATTGTTTTGGAATGAAGACCAGCTATGGGCAATCTATAGATACAATAATGCCAAAAAATGAGAAAATTAGAACACGATGGGAGGAAATGTTAGAACAAAGACTGATTACACGTCAGAAATGTAAAACATCAACAAAGTTAAAAAGCTTTAAAGGCATGGGAACTTCATCAATAAAAACATATCTCATGTATCTTATCCTAATTGTTTGTATAAAGAAAACATTTTAACTTTATACTGTCTATACTTTAACAGTTCAAGACACTTGCCATAGCATAATACTCAATATTAGTTTATCACTGATACACGGGATTGAATTCAATAATATTGAATCTTAACAAATTCGAAACATTTTACTCTTAAAAGAAAACTTGATGCCAACACAACTCAAACCAAGCAGTGTACTATGTTTATTCAAGTGCATCAGGGTTATTCAGTTTTAAGGTTATTAAACCAGCTTTTCAACAATTTATTTCAACAAGGTCTCTCCAGTGAACTCAAAAACCTCAAAAATAATGTTATGTAACAAAAGATCATCAGTAGGAGTCTTCAGATGATACACAGGCAACCCACTGGGCTCATTATGTGAATTTGTTCTACTGATAATCATTTTATCTTGGATCAAAAGAGGGAATTGAACTTTTCATGTTGCTTAGCATAAAAATCATTTGAATATATGAAAACAGGTTGACCGCCACTGACCTTACAACAAAGTCAAGAAAAATGAATGAATAATAAAACACAAGGCTTCAACTCTTTTTTCTCCAATATATAAAAACACAGATTCCATAAAAATAATGTTTCTTGGTCCCTTTCCTTGTCTGTCAACACCCAGTGGCTGAATTTTTATAACACAGCATGAAGCAGGACAGAGCTGGAGCTGTATGACTGCAGATTTCTCATTTTGATAACTGAATCAACAGGTTTTCCACCCCAATGATGATCCTGTCATGTTGCCTTTATTGGCCTCTAAAACCTCTAACCTGCTGACACCAGGCCTGGCTGAGATACGATCTGACATCAACACAGAGTGTGTTGTTCTGAAAATCAACCAGTTGGTTCAATGCTGTTTGGTGCTGTCTTCCTCGATCTACACCAGAATGCAACTGACTGGAGCCAGTGGAGTTTGAGATATTGACTAGAGTTGATCTAAAATCTATCCAGAAGAGTTAATTCAGTCATTGTGCAAGTATTGTTGTTACTTATACCCCTTCAGTAGTGGCATCTCAGGGACCTTAAACATGGAGGAACCAAAAAGCTAACTTTAAACTAACACATATAAAAGCAAATGGACAAACTTGATGGTAGTTGGTGAGTCAGATATATAACATTTTCTGATTAACGACACAAAAACATTCCCCCTGGGAAACTGATACCTGGATATGTATGAAGGGCTGTGACATATAATTTAAGGCTAAGGAAGTTTGGATAGCAAGGTTTCAACAGCTTATTAGATAACTATTCTCAGACTATAGTGTCTGTAGCCCTAAATATCTGGACTTACCTGTAGCAGTAGACTGAGATGGCGATGATGAGCAGCATGGGCACGATGACAGCAGGGATGATGATGTAGAGGGACAAATCATTCTTTTTTTCGTACTGCACTGAGCCGACCACCCACTCTCCTTTCCCAAACTTGATCTGTGGATAAACACAGAGAAAGAATGATATTATTAGTGTGTGAGCTATGACTTTTCAGCACAGGTATATTCAGGTAGAAGTTAATGGTAAAGAGAAAAGCAGAGTCGGAGGAGGATTGAGATAATTGTCCATAGTTTTGCTAAAGCATCTGAAGAACCTTGCTGAAGTGTGGGGCTGATGTACCAGGCAGTATGCCCACATTAACAGTACAAAATACATAAATGTGTTGAGTTTAACAGTTTATGATCAATGGTTTTCCATACACGGCAGGTATCATCTACTATAGATAGTCTAGTTTTCACTTCTTTATTCAGAACACAGCCACAGAAATAAAACAATAGCTCACTTAGAGGAATTACCCAGAAAGAGGGTGCAATGCTCATCACAATAGCGCCTCAGCTATAATTATATATAATTATACGAGCTTGTAACAACATGAAAACTGTTCAAGCAGAAATTAAATGGTGTCTCAAGATGTATAGTAGACACGCCTCTGGAGGCACACATAAAATTGATTATTCATGCACACACTCATCTGCAAATCTGCTTTCATGTCTCCAGTGATGAAATGCAACAAAGATGATTTATCCAAGTACTGCACTTAAATATCTACGCTTATGTGTTGTCTTTTCAAAACACTGTATACTTCTTAATCACAGGGTTTCAGATGAAAAACGAGGAACTCCCTGCTCAGCAATCACCTGTTTCTGTTGTTGTGTACCTAAATATTAAACTCACCCACAGTGGAGAGGAGTACAGATGCACAAACAGTCGATTGACAGATCTAATTGCATCAAAGTGTTTATCAATAAATCCAAGCAATTGTTGCTTGATAACTGAATATTAATGGTTCCATTTTGTTAGATGTAAGGATTTGGTGGGACCCCTTTCATTTAACAATTCCCTCTTTCTTTTTCTGTTTGATTTCATTTTATTCTGAAGGACAAAGAATTGTTTGGACTGAAGCAGCACTGTTTTGGTGCCACTTGTGGCTCAAAATATTTAGTATTTTGATAAGTGAAACCTAGAGGCATTCGATTCATCAAAAAATAATCAGCATAATGCTGCAAAAAGAAAATAATTACTGTTTAAAGTACTTTTCACAATAATTTAAAATGTCCCACCATGTCAATTAACAGCAATTAACAGCAATTAATTATTGCTTATAAATAATTAGTTATACAAGCAAACAGTTTTATGATATAAAAAGTAATACAACGCTCATAGGAGTTTTTTTCTCCATTAATGAAGAGGTATCAAGCTCATGTTCATGCTCCATGTTGTCCCTCTGACACCTCTGAAGGAGCTTTAAACCTTCATTTTTGCCAATTTCTGTCTGAAATGCTTCATTTTAGATAATATCTCTTGATGTTTTTCACTAATCGAGCAACTGTCATGTGAAACTCTCATGTGATTTTTCAAACAAGACATTCTAAGCAGCCTGCACTTTTAATCAAGGATTACTCCAACAGAGACTTACCTCAAAATGCGCAACTTTTGCCCACTGTATTTTTAACATCTAGCTTTCAAACTTAAAAAAACACCTCTTTATGTTTCTCTGCTTTTGAAAGCTGTCAATACTTGTAACTGAGAGACAAACTTATTAAAAGATTTTTTTTAATGATAAGAACAGAATCTAAATATGTATTTCCCCCAGTGTGCCCGCGTCTTCTCTTAACTGACCATCAAGTCGAGCAGCTCTGGCCGGGTGTCTCTGCGTTGGCGTCTAGAGCGAGCGCTTGGTTGGGTGGAAGGTGGGTCCAGAAACAGCTTGTCATCCTGAAGCGTGTTGACCAGACAGGGAACGTCACCAACATATGCTTGAGCCTCTTTGGCCGTCATGGCTTTGGAGAATCCACGACCCTGTAGGAAGAGACGGACTTTAAGGCTCAAAGTGACGTAATAACATGGGACTAGGATTAATGAAAGCATTTATGTACCATCATATGAGGAGTATTTAATACATGACTGTAAGCATTTTCATTAGTGATGGATGGAAAGTTTATGACAGCTCTTCACTGTTACACTGTAAGAGCTGAAAGTAATTAAAAAGATTAAGATTATATTCCATGTAAGCACATTTGTAAGTAATTTCTTTGCTAAGACAGTATGGGCACAGCTCCAGTCAATCCTACAATCCTGGCACTGCACTCCTACAGCACACTTCAGTATCTACAGACATGCTTTCAATTACTCTAATGCAGTCTGGAATATAAGAAAGGTGAAATGAGCTTAAGTAAACTGGCATCTGAGTAATTGAAAAGGCCTCAGACCTCTTCCTGCAGACACCTTTCCAAACTAATTTACCTAAAGCTTCAAGTTTACTTTGAGGAAACTTTGAAAAGTGAACACCACAGAGAGAACTTTACAGCTGATATAAAACTCTGACAACTTGTCAAGATCAATGTGATGAACGAGGGAATCTGATCAGCTGAGTGTACTAGGTAGGCACTTGGTTTATTTGATAAGTGTGCTGATTTGCTGTTTTTCTTTGTAAAAAAAATAAATACTTGAGTCCTTGTAATGTGTTAGAAAGCTGCCAACATCTTTGATGTTAGCAGGTCAAATTTGACCCGTGGTTAAACTTAGTTTGTTTACATTCAAAAAATAGTTGTTATCACCAAGTATTGTTTTTCACCTTATAGCTTACTTATTATGTATTCCTAACCATGTAAGTACTGTTTTAAATGTTACATTTTTTGGCTCAAAAAAATGGCTCCAATATACCACTTGTCTTTAATCAAAAAAATGTTTTTAATCACTATTTTTCTTGTAATGAAGATCATTGGTAAGCATATTATCTAAGTCTTAAAGACTAATATTAAAGCACCTACCAAAAAATTACTTGTGTTTTTTTTTTTTTTTTTTTTTTTTTACCTAACATTATTAACAATAGTGCCATCTGTGGTTCTGTGGTTCAAAACTGACCCTAATGGATTTATGTTAAGGGGAAGGCAATTTTTTTTTTTTTTTCATGAAACCAACTCTTTTAACTTAGAATAGCAAGTGCAAATTGAAAATTGGAGCCTCAATCCTGTAAAAAAAAAAAAAAGCAAATGGTACTTTTACAAACCTAAACTTGGAAACTGGTCAAATTTGACCCAAACACAATATAAGGGTTAAGTAAAATTCAATGACGAAAACAAGATATTAATATGTCATTTGTTTGACTGCGAGAAATTTTGAGGGATGCTTTTTAATTTCACAATATTTCTGAGCTTGAATAACTGTTGAAGTCATCACCAAATAACAGAAAAGTGGTTGGTTCCTTTAAAACTTGTAAAAAGAGTGACTTAATTAATATGTTAAAAATAAATTCGTAAAAAGTAATCACAATAAGGGGTAAAAAGAAGTACACCCAACCTGCTCCTTTTTTCCCTCTTATTTATTATCCTCTAACGTCTTTCATCTTCTGTTTCCTACAACACTTTGTTTTAGATCTTGGCAAACATCTCTAATCTAAAGTTCTAAAATCTGATGAATCACAAGCCTAACTTCATATAATGACTATTTGCCAGAAGTTTTCACAACATAAGTTCTATCTCTCGGTATAATATGGTAATTAATTAACTTAAAACCACTTTATGTGCTGTTCTGTTGGCTTGGCTTTATGTGTTTCACCAAAACTGAGACATTCATTTTCATATTCAGTATTTGAACAGTTCATTGAGTTTAGGAAAATGCAAATTTTCTGATTAAAGAGCATAAAAAAGGACCAAATAAGTTCCACATGTTTTTTTTTCTTCTGATAATCATCTCATGGCCTTTCAAATTTTCCACTTTTAAGTGAGCTCCAAGAAACACACATTGATAATTGCGACCATTACTCAACATTTGTCTCAGTTAATTTAACTCCCAAATATAATCACACCACTCTGCTGAAATATTAACTGTGCTGCTGTTTAAACATTTCAACACAGTCAAACTTAACTCCAACATAAGCAGCTAAAAAAAAGAAAACTGTGGAGAGTCAGCATCTTTTCTGTATTTATCCGCTAGCCAGATAAAAACATCATTCATCTTAATCCCTACACATAAACTGCAGCATAATAAGGAGCCTGGGCAGCCTGCACTCACAGTGACGATGATGATGCTGGTTTCAGTGATGACCCTTTTGGTCAGCTCGTTGAACATGGGGTCGGGGTGGTATTCAAAGGGCTTCAGGTCTTTCACATAGTTGTCCAGCTGGATGTAGGTTCTAAAGGGCTGATTTAGGGAGCTGTTTACTGTTGGAGACCGAAACTGGATAACCGTGTCGTTCTTCTCATGAGCCGCCTTAATGTGAGAAAAGAGAATTAATTGGTTACATGTGGCACATAAACATACGAAAGAAAACAATCATTTATCAGTAATGAGACGGAGAATCAGAGAGGAAAGGAAAGCAGACAGTGGGAGTTGATGTTTTCGGAAGAGGAAGTAAAATACTTGATATCATTGTGTAAGTGAAAAGTGTTTGGGGGTGTTGTGGACTGAGATAAAAGCCTGATTGGTGGGATGGGGAAGATAAAATATATGAGGCCCTTTAAAGTTGTTCTATTAAAATCCCTATCTGCCATTGTAGAAAAACAGCCTCTGATGAATCATGACCCGTACTGAGTCATTCCTCCCCTGGCTTTGTTTTGTTTTTGGTTAACTGGACCAATTCTGATATTCCTGTCACTCTCTGATTGTTCAGATATGAGGCTGACAATACTGTGTGTGACAGCTAAGCCCCAGAGCCCCACGCACAGTTTAACTTTTCCAAAGGATGAGGCAAAAGGAGTGGGTAACATCAGATAAAACTTGAAAAAGATTCAAGCAATACAGTTCTCTTTTTAATTTCATTTAACTGTGAATCTGAAGCAGCTGCACCTCTGTGTAATGACTATACACGTGAGGAGGAATAGTTCCACACCCCAAGGAAAAGACACAAAAGCTTCAAGTTAAATATGAAGGTACGGTTGCTAGCCTGGCAGCAATACTTGTAGAGAGAACTCAGAAAGAAGAAAAAGAAGTTACTGATTTTTTTCTGTGCTGTTCTTTTTAGATGATTGCTCTGCCCATCCAGATGTGCACAGAGCTTGATGTTCAAATTGTCCAGCTCATAGAAAAGCTCTAGGTGATAAAAAAAAAAGAAAGAATCTGCACAGTTTAAATTCACGTTTAAATTTCAGTTTTTCATGTTGTAATTTTAAAAAAAATGTGTTGCTCTTCCTGCTCAGCGTTGGTTCAGCTGACCGTCAGGTGGAAGATTTTCTCCAGTCAGCTGGAACCCATACACTGGAACCCATAGTTTCTTACTTAAATACTAGGGATAGGTACCTTTCACATTTGAAACGATACGGTACCAATGACCCGGAACCTGGCAATCGGTACCTATACTCTGCGGTACCAATTTTCTGTACTTTTTTGTGTTTATGTAGTAAAAAATATCAATTTGTCTAATAATGAAATATGTATATTTTTCAATTTAACATAATTATTCTTCAATATATAACCTTGTAATGCTGTGTTCATGGTCAGCATGGAAAATCCCCTACTCTTTCACTCCCTCACAGTCACAAGGATGTGTTTGTGTACCTAAACGTGGTACCTTTTGATTTAATGTGAGTTGGTACCCTGTACATCCCTATTAAATACACTGTAAAAGTACACTGAAAAAGCTGTTTGAATACAGTGACATCAGTTACAACCTCTCTGTGACAAATTTTGCTCTTTCTACCACAAAAATCAAAATGGAAAAAGTACTCAAGGATACAGAGTTTGAATCTTTTTTAAGATGTTTTAGGAAAGACCTTGTTGCCATGTCCAAAGTCACTGCACAGATTCATTCACAGAGCCAAACTGCTACTGTGACTAAAATCCTTAAACATTTTAACTTCGTAGAAAAATGCTGATTTGTTGCCAAGTAGCATTTGGTGTGATGAGATTGTGGTGTCAAAAACTGCAGGTTAAGCTCTAAATCTAACCCTCAGAAGACAAATGATATGTGTAACACCAACTCACTATGTTTTTTAAATGCAGCAAAGACTCTGATTTATGCACTGATGAATCAGTGTCTAATGGCTACACATGTTGTTGGGATATCTTCAGTAATTCGGTGTTTGGGTTTTATGTATCTATTTGGAAAATGTACTTTGAATTCATGCCAGTTAAAATAAAAACAAATTAATTTTGATGCAGTGAGCTGGTGTATTCGCTTCCTCAGTTTGCGGTGCATCAATTACTGCTGCCAGTTTTGTATGCAAAAATATACAGAAGCAGCTAATCCCTTGGAGAAGCCAATATAAATATAGTGGAGAGTGAAGATTTAAATTGTTACTGGGATAAGTTAAAACAGCTGGTGCCAGACATTTACAATTGCAAATAAGAACTGGAGGGACTTTCAAGTTAGAAAATAAAGAGAGAGAAAAACATTTTTGCTCTGAGCTTCTAACCTGACCCACAACATGTTTTTGCCACAAGCAAGCCGCAATAAAGACTCTAAATATTTGAATTCAGGTCAGTGGATTGACTTAAAACCAAGAGAAGCTTATGAAGTTGACCAGCTAAGGCCTTTGAGATAAAACTTTGTATCCGCGGATAGTTTGTGGCAGCCAGAAGCCTTTTCAAATCTCTCCTGTCCCCTGGTAGCACAAACCAGAGACTTGGCTAAGAGTAAAGTGGAGAAACCAGCGGAGTCACATAATCTTCTGCAACCTTAATGCCGGTATTAAATTCAGCCCTTTTAATAAAATGAACAAAATTGCTGCTGCTAACGTGCGGTACACTGGGGGGCAGGCGACAGCAGGCTGCGTACAGCTCCTTCAAGTTTTCTGGCAGACTCAGTGCTGCTCGAAGGAGCTGGATGAAGAACACAGTTGTATTGAGTTGAGGGTGAAACTGTGCTGCTGGTATCTGCATTCCAGCAGGTTTGACGGATTTATGGCCTAAAAAGCGAGATGGAGTCATACCGGCACATGGAAGTGAGGAGGATAAAAGTTTGTTGGTGTGTACATGAGCATGTTTCGCAGAGTTTGAATGAATCACCACAGTAGTTGTGGGCTGGGCTGTGGGGAGATCGATGGACTGTGCTGCTGCTGTGAGGGGAAAAACAGATTGAAAGGCAGAAATGCTCAGAAACTAAGACCCATTGGAAAGAGACATTTGAGAAAAAGTGATTTGAGGAAGGAAATGATGAGTTTTTGAGCTCTTTAATCAGCAGGTTGATGTACAGAGAAGACAGTGATGAGAAATGAAAGAAGAAGAAGAGGAAGTAAAAGACACACCTCAATGGACTTGGAGTTGTCTCTTTCAACTTTTATGACAGCAGTCTGGATTAGGTCAAAGCCAGAGCCAGTCACCACAATGTTCCTCCCTCCACTAAAAAACACAGAAAAGGTTTTTAAATACAAAACTCCCCACATACATGTGTGTGCATATCAAAAGGCATACAAAGATAAGCCCCCAAGGGAGAGTTACGGGAAGACATCAACGCTTCTTAAATTGCACCTCGGGTAATTTTCAGTAGAGATGAAAACAAATTAGTTTAGCCTGTCTGTTGTCCCTGCCTGCGTGCCTAATCACACACACCCTGGTGCTTTCAATCGCACAGAAAGAGCTAGATAACTGTCTAATGCATCCATTTTCAGCGATCATCAAGCAGTTTGGTGCAGCATCAAAGGCTATCATTTGTTACTCCTTCAGATGATCAGAAGTGAGAGTGAAAAATGTCCCGCGGGCAAACACAAAAATACACAGGCGTACCAGGCGATTCCTGAAGGGCAAAGCATACTTTTAAAAACAAAAAGATTCTTGGTGTTAGTAACCTCTACCAAGGTGACAGATGGATAGAAGCTCCCAGGGCAGAGAAGAGGGCAGGTGTCTTTCTTAGTGGTCAATTTTCCACAACAGCACTTCTCCGTTTGACATTGTCAACAATGTCATTTTGCAGCTCATTCTTTCACACCTCTACTTGGAGGGAAAAAAAAACAGTTTGCAGTTTCTGAAGATTACATCAAGCTTCTCCAAACAATTTTTGTTACAGTATCAACTAGCCATTTTTTTCCACATCTGTTGTGGAGTTCTCGAAAAAATATGGACTGAAGCAAAATTGAAAGCCATCAGTTCTGCAGGGGTTTTGTTACACTGAAAAGTGTTGGACCAAGTGAAATGTGGACTTGATGAATGCCCTGAATGGAAAGTCGGGAAATCAAAAGTTATTAAATAACATCTCAACGGGAACACAATACTGTGTACCAATTTTCATGGCTATCAACTTAATAGTTGTTTGGACATTTAACTCAGGACCACAAATAATACCCTTTTTTTGGGGAGAGAAGAAAAGTCAAGGCAACATTATGATAGCTGTGTTCAATTCCCTTAGCACCTTGGATATCAGTACCAAATTTCAAGGCAATCCATTCACTGCTTGTTGCTGCATTTTGGTCTGGATCAAATTGGTGGCCCCAAAAACATAGCAATTTTTCTTTTGGAACTCTACTTCAATTCTTACTAGAATAGAAAAAAAAGAAAGTGCTTTATTTAAAATTAAAATTGCTTGATGAGTTGAGTTGCTTTAATTTCTATAGAGAGCGCTGGTTAAAATGCAATGATATAGGACAGTAATACCATCTAAGTATCAAATTGTGCACTAAACTTCTTTTCAGAGGTTTGCTTACTCAAAAAAGATGAAAGCAGCATCATAAAACAATTTGATTTTGTTAAAAAAATATATACTAACCAGACAAAGCTTGCTTTGGGTTGGTGGTCCAGCACGATGGGATTTTCCAAGAATTCAAAGGCGTCTTTAATGGTTTTCATGGTGCTCTTTCCATACCTCACTGTGACAGTAAGACGGTCGGAGGGCACCTTCTCCTGGTATTCTCCTGTCCTGCAGGTGATCTCCTCTCCAAAGCTCTCCCTGCCAAGACGAGAACACATCTCAACACCGGGTGGCTATAGGAGTCAGGGTCGCACAGGGTCACTGTGCAGCGGAGGCCAACGTGGCAGCAGGCTGACAGCTTGTTAAATCCTGGCTTTGCTGCTTCTATAGCTCGTTAGTTTTTTGTTACTGCTGCCGAAAATGTCACCATGGGCTGGTTTTGACAGAACACCCGTGATCAGAACAGCAGTAGCAGGAAAAAAAATCCTGCACATGACACCTAAGTTAAGGTCAATTCCATTTTTGCCGCAGGAATGAAAAAAGAAATCAATTTATGGGCTTCAAAGTGTGCATACTGTAGAATTTGCATAGAATACAATGTCTGAATAACAAGTAGCACTTATCAACTGAAGAGACTGGATTGAAAAGAATTGGGGTTTGGCGTGAATGACAATTATTACAAAAAAAAAAATCCTTACACAGTGCAGTCCACATTCCCAACAGTGACGTGGATGTCTTCCTTACTGCCAGTGTCCAGAAAACGTCCTTTAATCGTAATGAGGGTGCCCCCAGCTTTGGGCCCTCGGGAGGGATTCACTCCTTCGGGCATGGGGTCCTAGAAGAAAGGTTGGCAAGATACAGCATGAGTATAGCTATCTTTCTACAAGCACTGACAGACACACATAAGCTCCGGCCCACTCACACATAAAAGAATAGCACACACAAGCGCACACACTTCTCCTCACCCTCCTTGATCTCCGCTGCTCTATTAGACACACACACATACACACAGCCATACAAGCACCACATCTGCCTCAATTTGCTGAGCAAACAGTTAGGCGGAGCACTCCCCTGTGGGGGAGCTTTAGCGGAGCCACAGATATGAAAAGCCAGTTAAATAGCTACGCTGGAGCCTGTTAAAGCATTAGAGAGAAAAGGAGGCCTACTGCACTGCATCTGGTTAGAGGGGACGCATACATATTCTAGCTTTTTGTAATGTACAGTGTATAGCCATTGTAATATAGCAGCATCTTGGTGCTTAATGGCACAAATTGGGATGTTGTATTTGTGCAAAGATGACATGCCTTTCTGTTCAGAGACTCTCTGCAGATATGAAATGAAAGCACAATAGTGACCTTAAAAACATCAAAACCTGCTGAAAGCTTCCAAATATTTTAGTTTGGAGGTCAAAAGTAATACACCTTCAATCCCCTAGTGCCCCCAGCCCAGCATGGCTCTGAATCTCTAGCCAGACTCTTCTCCTCTGCTGTTTTCAGATGGGTGAATGCATTACTTAACTCCATGCAAACAACAGAGTCCTTTTCTACTTTTAAGAGATGCCTGAAGACTCATCTGTTCAGGGAACACTTAGGCGCTTAATCTGACCCTTCTCCTCTTTGTCCTCAAGGGTAGAATGAAACAGAAGGTCTCAAACCCAGCTTTTAGTGAATATTTAGCACTCATTATTGAATGTTGTTGACGGTTGGCTGGCTCTTGATGGCAGCACCTGCAGCCAAACAATTTAAAGCACTTGTCCCACTGTCCCTTTTGTCTAAATTCTTGTTTGTGTTGTACATCGCTTTGGACAAAAGCATCTGCTAGATGAAACTGTAGAATCGTAGAATGTGAAAGCAGAGGAAAGGTTTGTTTGTGAGTGTGGGTGTGTAGTGGGATATTTACCCTATAGGTGAAGACCATGGAGGATGTTCCTCTCTTGTCTCCCTTTACCTCCACCTCTACTTGGCCCCAGTCGTTCTTCATATCACGAACAGGGCCGATCTCACACACCACACTGGACACCAGAAAAAACAGGTTAAGACGTATTAAACACATCTTTCAGTGCATTGCTTATCTTATATAACACTTAACTGATGTAATACAGAACCAAGATGCATCATTTTGACCCTTTGTGAGACCTCTACTTCCTAAACTTAAATATCAGCCGAGTAATTTTGTGAAGGTGCATGGAGAAAATGAAACAAAACAAGTTCAAAAATGTTTCCTGTCACTCTGACTTATATCCTGGAGCTGCACAACTGGAAACAATCAACAGCCTCATGAGATCTAACCCTCCAACTGATCAAGTTATATTAACTTTCACTGATATCTCAGACAAATGGGTAAGAAAATGTGTACTGAGTTTAGTTTCAGTTCATTGGAGAAGACAGTGAAATTAAGATAACACTTTGTTGAAAAGGAAAGAAAACTTGAATGTCTTTTGTTCACCTTATAAAGTACACACATGCTAAACAAATTCCTAAGATTTAAGCAATGTTGTTGACTCAGCAGCTATAAACATATGATTTTCCTATGCCAGATTGGCTGCATCTAGCATCTTAGAAATTGGACCCTCTGGGAATTTCCCACATTGCACTTGGAATTGTGTGATAAACGAAATACGTCTCAGTCTGCCGCAGTCCTCAGGGAGTGTGTTGCTAATGAAAGAGGTCAGCATAAAATGGCAAGCTGTATTCAGTCTAACAGGTGGGCCTCAAGTAGACAATTAACAGCTACAGCATGTGAAAGGATTTAATATCACATCGGAAAAGCTGATAACTTAAAGCAAATGGGCTAAAACATGCAGTCGGCCATGCAGGACAGCTAACATTGAGATGAAGACCACAGAAGGCACGTTAGCCGCAAAAGTAGATGATTTAAGGGCGGAAAACGCTCCATCTGGTCTCATAAATCCTGTTTTATGCCTCATCCTGCAGATGGTGGGGCAAGAATTTGTCATAAACGTTGATCAATCCTGCCAGGTGTCAACAGTTCTGGCTAGTGGCTGTGAGGCATCAATGTGGAAGTCTTCTATTTTAAAGAGCGTTTGTGTGAAGTGAACACTTTTTAAACACAGCTGTGACTGGAGTGGATTTGTGAGGCGTATTCCAGAAAAGCTCATTAAATCACCTCTGGGATGAGGAGGAACAGAGAGGCTGCAGCATGAAGTCATCACCAAAAATCTGTGGAAAATATCGGACGCCAACAAACCACTGTGGTGTATTTATAGTGCTTTGGTGCATCAGCATAATTTTGACTCTTCTGGTGTGACTTTCTACAAAGACATCTTGTTCAGAGCCCTTCGTCGTGAAGAGGGTGATCATGAGTCATTACGACTTCCACTGGAGGGACATTTTTTCCCTCTAAATTTTCAAAGAGTTTCATTCATAAGCTCAAAGATAAGAAGATTAAAGTAAGTTGACAACAAAGACAACAACAGTGTGTGGCAACTTTCCCACCCCATTTATCATCCTACAGCCCCAAACTATATGTAAAGTAGCTGAAAGCTTTGACCTTGTTGAGCTTCTACAGTAATTGCTGCATCTTACTGGAGTGAATCTGCTGACAACACATCTGTTTAGTCACTAAAGGAGAATTTGAATGCAGAATGGTTATTCATAAATTATTATTTCAACTGTGCTGGTGCCTTTACTCAAAAAATGCTTCTGACTACTTCTTCCACCCTCAGCATTTGCCTTTTAAAAGAGCGATTTTTGTTTTGCGTCTTGAGACTCTCAAATCAATACGGTAGCATAATGAGCTAATTAAAATATACACCCAGGTCACCTCGAGGAAAGGCAAAGCTCTACGTAACTGATAAGGCACCCGAAAGTTTATGAGAGAAGCTTTTTTGTTGCCAAAACACAGTTCAAGAGACAGTAAATAACAGCAGGAGTGTGTTTGAGTGTGTGTGTGTGTGTTGCTGCTTCTCATAAATTAGCATAAAACAATCGATGTGTTTAAGTATTACCTTGTGGAGACAGAGTACTTCTCCTCCTGATGGATACACGGCTCCCCGACCACAGTGATGCTCTTAATGTCTGATTTGTGGATGCCGAGGTTGGAGCCCCGGATGGTGATTGAGATTCCTCCCTGCAGGGGGCCGTAACGAGGGATGATCTGGATAGAGAGGGGATACAGTGGAGGGGGTGTTTATAGTAAGAAAGGATTTGAAATGGATTCAGACAGATTAGTTGTGCAATACAAACATACAAGAGATTTATACAGTCTGTTTAAGTCGGCTGAATAGTTGGAATTTAAGTGTTTAATATTTGAAGCCTTGGTCGGGAATAACATCCATACTGTATGAGTCATGTTTGCACAGATTTAAGTGAATGTATTAGAGTCCGACCACTGTTGGATTACTTATATTCACTGCAAAGATACTCTGGGATATTAAATAATTCAAGATAGAGCAAATAAACTGGTGTTCTATGTACATTTGTAAAATAAACTAGTGTCTGAGTAATGTGCATAACAGCTCAACATTTTTTAATTATCAGAGATCTAAGAGTAAATATGTGATAACAGTAGAGTGTTAGCAGTTAAAGACTTAAAGCTATGGTAGCCAGTGAGGTCCATACTGATGTTTGTTAGGTTTGTACTGAGTCACAAATAGGGATGGGTATCGAAAACCGGTTTGTTATGGATCAATAAGAAATGTTTCAATCCAACGATTGACTAACGATTCCCTTATTGATTTTTTACATTAGGCTAGAGCTGCTGGACCTTACGTTGGGTAGTCTGCTGCAACTATCTTAGCTCCACAGTTAGATAACAGTTTCCCCAAGAACACTGAGGATTTTCAGCTTGAAGTTTTACTGAAGGACTGAACAAACAAAGATACATATCACAAGAGATTCCTATTCAATACATTCAACATGGTATACATCTCCTTATTAACCAAAAATTATATTAACAAAATAGTGCGAGCTTGATGCCAATGTATATGGGAAACTGCATTGATATGCTAGCAGTTAGCATACATAAGTGCAACTTTGGTTTTACAACATAATTCCAACTTTCATCGCAGAAACACATCACAATTTCTCTTTGTAAAGGATAGTGAGAAATTTCTAAATACTCAGAGGAAAATGAAATAAAAGTTACGTGCAGGATCACGGCTGGCTTTATAACTAGGGCAAGGTTCCAAACAACCTAAATAATTGCTATTACAATTTTAAGACACTAGATGGCCTACTTCAGTCAATACCATAGAACAAAACAGTACATCAGTGTTCTATGTTGTGCAATTTTTCCTTATTTGTAGTTGTTGTATGTACATATATCCAGATAAAGTGTCCAATTTCATATTTATTTACGACCAAACTCAATGAAATATTGCTGACAAAGTTAACCTGTGAAACTACTTTTTGCACAGGGAAAATAATCACAGGAGGAAGCGGATAAGCAGAATCAATAAGGGCACTGGTATCAAAATCTTATCATTACCCATCCCCAGTCACAAACCCCCTAAAAATATGTAAAGTGAAGGAAAGAGTTGTTTGTGGAGAATTGCTAAAATGCAAAAAATAGCCAGAGAAGCCAACCTCATAGAGCCAAAAGAGGAAAGTGGGAGGATAACTGAGTCGGTTTCATTCAATCACTATAGGCTTGAAAAGTTCTGCCAAATCATCAGTCAGCTGTTCAGATGATTGAGGTTGGATCGAAACGCACACAACAGATGATACACACAAAGAATGGGTCCATAAACGGTTTTGCCAAAAGAAAAGCACACAAAAAAGATTCCCCAGTTATATCTCCATCAGCTGTTGTATCAGCGAGATTGCAGTT
This sequence comes from Halichoeres trimaculatus, assembly GCF_033239565.1. Classification (NCBI taxonomy): domain Eukaryota; kingdom Metazoa; phylum Chordata; class Actinopteri; order Labriformes; family Labridae; genus Halichoeres; species Halichoeres trimaculatus. The sequence goes on along the minus strand of NW_027437187.1, from coordinate 24,980,441 downwards.
TGTGTGGTCATAACCTCAATTACAATTAGTGATTGATTTCTGTCAATGACAATGAGGCACCAACAATTAATGGGGAATTGATCCAATCTAAACGTGTTGCAGTTCACCTCATCATGCCCTCAAGGAGAAGCAGTCTTCCAACTTCATAAAAAAAAGTGCAACAACTTGCATCAATCAATAATCCAATCATGGAAGTCCATACTCCTCAACTGATGATCACAAGCCTTGAATGTATGTTCAAGTTCAGAGGTCGGCACAAAGAGATGACAGTAAAACTCACATCAGTGATCTGAGGGTCAGGGCACTCAGTGTTGTATGGATGTTCCGATGCATGCTGGCACAATTTTTCGTACACACACGCCTTCTGCTTGGCACACCACACACACTGGTACTTAGGATCGGCATTCTTGCATAGACTGCAGTCCTCCCTCCCCATGGAGCAGTTGTAGAGTGTAACTGAAGGAGAAGAAGAGAGGGAAAACAATTATCATATGCCTGTTTTATCATATCTGCATGACTTGTTCTTACAGCATGCCCTCAGTGCAGTAAGCTTAAAGGAGAACTGAACAAATCAAAGTCTGTTTATGGGTCTTAAGGGATCTCCATCATCAGCTAAATATGTTAAAATGTTGTTACTCCAGAGGAAGCGGTTTGAAATCTTATGAATCGCCTCAAGCTATGTCACTGGAGTCAAAATATGATGAAGCTGAAGAAGAAAAGTTTGAGAGTGCAACAAAATCTGGAGGTTTGGAAGCAAGCAGGGATACTAGACACCTGTTCACCGTCTCTCATAACAGCATAAGGGCAGCAACTTCACACAAAAGTAGACGGTGATAGTGATGCCTCTTGAATCACCGCTGATGCTCGGCTGGTTTTATCCAAACACGACATGTTCAAAAGTGAAAAGAAAAGGGTTGCTCGCTCACATCTCATTTTAACACCTGTGTTTTTTAGCTAAATTAGCTGCTGTTAGTATCACACACCTGTTACCTCAACTCAACTGTCAGTTATCAAGCAGGTGCAGAGGGTACAAGTACAAGACAGGTTTTGACAAGGAGCAAGAATGAGCGGAATAAAAAAAGATGATGTCTCTGGCTCTGCTGTATTGATTTTTATTATTCACCATCCATTGTGAGTACCACAGTGTTGTGGAAGTGAATGCTAAATTGACAGAGCTGTCTTATCATGGGCAGCTGGGAGTGGTTGGTGGACCTCTTTGCCCTGGTGTTGCTATACAGGCTACATACAGTCTACCCTCAGGGCTAAAAAAGAAAGCCTTCTTTTTCTCTGCATGTAGTAATTCAATATGAGGCCTGTTTGTACCTGGAGTGAATTCTTCTCTGAGAAACACATCAGAATCAATAAAAACATGGCCATGAGGTACAATGTCCTAAAACAGAAACAAATAAGACTTCTTTTTTAATCTGGAAAGCATCCGGTCTGGGATGCTAATCATGATGCTACTTGGTTAGTGCGGTAATAAAACCGGTCATTAGACGGCATCATCATTCAGTTTACTACTTTAAAGTGTTACGTGTTTATTGTTTAGTGGATATACTGAGTACTTTCTTTTTTCTTGCCTTGTCATGATAAGCTTTCTGAGAGAACTTTAATCATTTTGCTTCTGCATTGAATCTTAAACAGAATTTTAATTTGCTATAATAGCATTTCAAACATTCAAGTTTATTGTCATTCATACATTAAGGCATTCCTGCAAAAAAAAAAATGCATGCACCTGGATTTTTTAGCCCCTAAAACTGCTCATGAATAAATTTTGGCATGTAAATCTGAGTAGTCAGAAACAGCAATATTGAAAGCTCTCAAACAATAAATAAAAAGAAATTATGAGAATCAACTGTTCCATCATCTAACTGCCTGGTGGTAAAAACTTTGGTATCTTTATGAAAAGCTTGAGAAGTCATAAAGAAATTCTTTTGCACTTTGTGGTACAGCCTTACCTTTAAAATAAAACATATGTTCTTGTACAGTGCAGTGTTAGGAGAAACTGTATGCATTTTCAAGACTGTGGACATTTTTATATGAGCTAATGGATTCTATATTCTTACATATGTCCCTGCTAGCATATCTAATATGCATAACAAGAAAGCAGCAAAACATACCTCATAATCACTGTTATGAACGACCCTGAACCTTACATTCACTTTCAAAATACCTATGATTATGCAATCATTTCCAGTTAGTTTTCTGATTAATTTTCCTTTGAAGATAAAAGAGCAGACTCCTCATGTCTATTGGAGGCCCCACACTGGGACTAGAGGTGTACACACTGGGCATTATAAATAAGACCTCCACATTAAAATGTAAGACAGCGTACCATTCAGCGTGCTGTCCATCTTCTTGCCTGACTCCTTGTCCTTCACGTAGAAAAGGACACTGGTCTCTGGTGACTCGTCGTAGGAAAACTAAGAAAATAGGAGAAAATGAATTATTAATTCAGAGCCCAGTGATTAATGACAGTTAAGCTCTTCTCTGCAAGTAGTGTGGGCTGTCGCCTCCCGATGCCAAGGGAAGAAAAAAAAAAGGAGAAAAAAAGCATCCAGTCTGGCAGATTTTCAGCTGAAGAAATCAACGTTGGAAAAGAACATAGCTGGAGGCTATGCACTGTTTGAGTTTTCCCAATCACAGAATCCACAATGTAGAGATCAGCTAAAATAAGTAAGGGGGGGTCTGTCCATTAGAGGGAGCTAGAGAATATCAAAGGGGTTGTAGGAGCCAGCCAGGGGGTGAATTAAAGATGCAATCAGCTGCGAATAGATGAAGAGTTTGCATTTATACTTTTCAGGGCTGAAGAATCTGCAATCAAGTGGCACTCTACAATATTTTTCGCTCTGTTTCAGGGTTTTCTTCTCTATTGCACTTTGATAACCCACAAATCAGCCATAGTGCAAGGATCTCGGCTGAGTGGAGGGAAAATTGGCCCCAAGCTGTGCGAGCAAGCTAAGCAAAGGAACGATTCGCAGCACGGTTTTAACTGTGACACAGACAAGAATTGAATCAAGACAAGTGTGGAGCAGCTTTAAAACAGTCTCACTTACATTGAAGCCTCGGAAGGTGTAGAATGGCCCTTCTTCAAATATGACTTCCTCTTCTACATTTTTCATCAGCTCAGTGCCGATGGTGAAAAGACGACCCTGAAGAATAGGACAAATAAAAACAAGAAACATTGTGTGTTAATTTATGTAGATCCTATTTGCAAACTGCTTTTCTCTGATCCCTCTCTTATTTTCTTCTCCACAAAGCAAGAAATGTAAAAGACTATCTTGTTCTGCAGACTTCTGCAGCCCCTCTGTTCTCACCCAGAGAAGTTTGGAGCGGATGACTGGCTTCTTTTCACTTGTTTGTTGTAACTGTGTAGCATGTAAGACAACAAGTGCATTCAAAAGTCCTCCAACAACACCAGGCAGAGTCTCGGCTGCACATCTGCTGGCAGAATTTACTTCCTCCGTTGCCCATGAGGGTTTGAATATACTGGGAAAACAAGCCACCCTGTACAGACATGTTTTACAGCACAGGCATGGGGTATGAAATGATCTCTTGGTACTCTCAGTTTTGATTTTGTGGAATCAAATAAATTACAAAGGAGGTAGGGACTTTTTTCAATGGTGCTTTAAAAAGAAAGTTTACATTTCTTTAGCTAGAGCAACTCATGCACAACTGGGAAAAACTATTAACTTTTCATCCAACCTGTATTTCTTATTGTCCAATTCTGAGCAGGCATAACATTATTTTTGCATCTGGTGAGTCTATTTTGTGAGTGTGCAAGCCTTTTCTCTTTCAGATTTAAGTATTAATTTATGCCCCCATTAAAAAAACTCTTGGACCAAATACCTTACCCATGAGGTTTTTTAAGGAGCCGGCTAGTTTTCCAGAGATGCTTTAAATTCTCTGTGTGTGCCACTTTACCTGGTAGAGGTCCAAATTGATCCCCTCGAAGCTGATATGAGTCTTATAGCCCACGGGGATCAGCACAGGATCTGGATTTTCAAACTGAGGACACTTCGCTCCCTGAGAAGGCAATCAAAACAAATCAGATACACCAACTTCCAATAATTTACATTTTAAATGCTATGCTAACCACTTAACGGATACCCTGATCTGCAGAGACAGATAAGTGTATCTCTGAAACATCTGCTGACTTGTAAATTGATATCCTCAATCCTAGAATATTTGTCATGCAAGATGGTGCCAGCTGATACTCGGATTTACGTTCTTTATTAATTTTCAGGAAAAATTTGTATCTTGAGGGCACTTTATCTCATCTGGTGATTAAATGTGTCCTTTAAAACTTGGGCTTTGCTTTTCCAGGCATTTATTTAACACACAGTGCTACAAACAGAACACCTTGGCGTATTATACATGATTTGTCAAAGGACTAACCTGACGATGATTGATGATGTTGGGGCCGGTCACACTGTCGTCCATGTCGCTGCAGGTGTGGTCCTCTGTATTCCACTGACAGCCCCATGAACTCGCTACACATGACATGCACCTGGACAATACACACACACAGAAATACGAACATGCAAACACCAAAGATTAAAGAATGCATTCACATACATAATTAGGCAGCAGCCACACACTCAAAAAAGGAACACACAAACAAAATCTGAAAACATGCAAACTCATCAAAGAGCGTCCGGCACAAAAATCCATGCTGCTGACAGCGAAATGGATCTCTGCAACTTCACATAAGCAAAGCTCGTTCATCACACACTCCTCGGCATGAAAAGAAATGAAGGAAAAAATAAGGAGGGGAGAAAAATGGTGAGATTGACTTTCATTTTTTGATTAATGAATAGGAAACTGAGGCAATTTCCTTGGCTCAGTAATAAACGGAGGGTGAGAAAATGCAAGAGGTGCATTCAAAACCACCATGCATCACAATTTACAAACAGAGCCTTGATCTCTCATCTGTTCACGCAGGGTGATACATTTACATCAAGGTTGTCAGCTGATGCTGTGTTCAGTGTCACTGTGTATTTTCAGTGAGTGACAGAGCAGAACTGATAGATTAAGAGTCTGACTCACGGTGTGTTTTCTGATTTCCTCACTGTGGCAGCACAGTTATAGAACTTGAACTCCCGCGTTGCCAGCTCCACCGTCTCATTGACAAAGATGCTGACCGCCACTGCAACAAAGTCTGAGGACACAGCAAAGAGTAGGTAATTGTGAAAGTTTTACCCAAGCATGAATTGAGGATAGCTTTGAGGGGAAAATTCTCTACTCAAAAAGACCTTTAAAGTACCATGTCATAGCCTAAAACTAAAAAAAAACAAAAAAAAAACTACTATTTATGTTTAAAACACAACAGGTGAGAGAGGCGCTTTAAAGCTGTACAGATCTGCATGCATATGATGCTTCTATGTTATGCTAGCAACATGCTAGCAATTTCAGAGTGTAAAACTTCCAAGTGCTGATTTTGGCGAACCCTTGTGAACAAAGCTGGAATTCTTATCTTTTTGCTTATCTTCTCCTGGACAAAAAAGTCACTCTTTTTAATTTAATGACCAACTTGCAACCAACTAATGAAAAAAAGGGTAAATTGTATCAAATACATTTTAAAAGCTTGTTGTGGTCGCTTTATCTGACACCCCAAACATGGCATTGGACACAAAGGTCTTCAAAAGCCTTGGTATTTATTTCAGGTTATTCCCATAGACTGAATATGAATGTACATAGTCTCTGTGACATCACTTGTCTGTTTCTGAAACAGAGTTTGTAAGCAAATTGTTGGCAGACACCATATTGGAAATGAGGCACGCTTTGAGCTGAAAACTCAGAGCTATAGGGCACCTGTCAGTCACATGAGCTGAGCTGTGCCTCCGACTGGGTGAAGAGACAGTTAAAAACAACTCAATGGCAGTCTATGGAGCACTATTTGAAATAGTACACTCAGATAAAGACCTACAAAAAGTCTGAGATCAACTCGTTGGGAGCTTGGAGTTAGAATAATGATATTTCTAATATTGTTGGGTCTCTACTTCTCTCTTCTAACCACTGCCCTCTGTATGCACTCTATCGACTCCAAGCTCCCATTAAGTCCAGAGCTGGTTCAGAGCAACAAGTTTTCCTTCCACAGGAGATTTTTTCACCACAGGCAGATACCCCTAATCCTGCCACATCTCTTTTAGTGATCAATTCGGTAATCATCTAGTTACCAAAATAACAGCCTTTCTCAGCCAAGATAAACTAAAGGCTATTACGCAATGAAATGGTTTATTTATGATATAAATGGAGGTGGTCTTTGTTTCAGGCAAGGTGGCTCACCTCTACTGTGAAGTGCTAATGGACAAGCTTTGATAAATAATGAAGTGCCTGTGTTTGCCTTTCTTTAGCCAGTTGGTGAGACAACCTTGGTTTAAATGGGGGCAAAAGACACCTTCCTCGAAGGAAGATGTAATAAAGGGAAGGAGATTAACTAAAACGCTTTACCTTGGCCCTCAGGTGTTGGTGGAATAAGAGAGGGGCTCGGTAGATCACAGGAGACCTGACCAGAGTCAGACATCATGCCTTCACTCCTGAAAGGCTTAATGTAGCAGTGCAGATGGTCAGACGACCCGATTGCAGGAAGAGATGGGATGTTGATCTTAACCTACGCAGAAATACATATGTTTAAGACTCAGATATATCTGCTACAGGTACGTTTGTAGTCATTGACCTGTTAGGCTGTTGATTTACTGAACTAAACACTTAAGGTGCAAACTGTAATACTGGATGTTAAAAAGACAGAAATGATTTCCTCTGAGAGGCTGGTGACTGATTGCAATTGAGAAAGAAGGACAGGTGCTGTTGATGGAAACACATAAGTGAGTCAGAGAGGACAGGAAAGAGAAATGTGAAGCAGAGGGATGAAAAAACAACTTGAGAGAGAATGTGCACAGGAGAGGCTTTCCATCTTCAGGCTTTGAGCACAATCAAGCAGGTCGGTTATAATAAGCCAGCTTAGAGTTTTTTCGATGGATCAATACAAAGCAGGACGGCCTAGAGCCCAGGGTCTTTGATTCACAATGGAAACAGTTTATTACTCGGGCACTGCATGTTTGTGTGCACACATGTGCATGCTGCAGAGAAAGAGACTGAAAGAGGTTTAGATAAAGAGAGACAAAAAAGAGGGAGAGGAGAGGCAGCATGGTACCTTCTGAGTCTTTTTACAGGAAAGGTTCGGGGGATAGAAAGAGACGATTTTGACACACTGCTGCTTCGGGCTCCATAGCCAACCATTCTTCTCCTCTGCCCGGCGGCACTCAGACCTCCTGGTACACCTTCAGAAAGGAGATGAACAACTCCCATTAGCCCTATGTTTCACACAACCTAAACGCTTTCACAATGCTTCGAATAAACAACATCTGTGGACTCTAACATATATTTAACAGCTTGTGTGCAAAACAACTCCATGCCCAAGTGAATTTGCAAACGTCTGTGCAGATTTCCAAGATTAGACTTTCAATAGATAAGAAAAACATTGAAGGCCCTTATTCCAGTTTTTCTTTGCAGCATAAAAACAACAATAGTTTACACCTAATAAGTTTGTTATAAGATAACCGATGTATGGTGAGTCTCAGCAAGCAAAACTGCACAATGTTGCCTTCTTTAAATTCAAGCTGTTTTGCTTTGAATTGTAGTAAACTGAAATACTATTGTTTCAGGTATTTCATAAGGAGGGACAGGAAACTTTGGACCCAGTCTCTCATGATAAATCATACCATTCATTGACTGACCATGCAGTAAGTCAAACATGTTAAAATGTGTAATTTTTTTCTGTTGTTTTTTTTTTAATTTTTATTAATTTATTAAAGTGGACCATGTGATATCTTTAACAAACATGTTGCTCTGACCTCAGCTCAAAGCTAACTTTAATCTTCAGACCCCTTTTAGGTAAAATTTTCAGGTGATTGGAAAACAGCAGAAATGGTACATTTGAAAAACTTGAATCACTAATTTTTTTATTTGTACAGTTCAGGATCAATATACGTGATGATTGATTTTGTGTAAATAAAGAAAAACGTAAAGCTGTAAAAACAAAGTCAGGGCAGGGTGTTAGAATATCCTATCCTATCCTGTTAGAATATATCAAACCTTCCAGAAACAACAGACTGTTTTTCTGCTTTTTTCTGTTCCTCATCCCTTTGCAGTAAAATACTCGATACATACTGCCCCTTCAACCCTCCAGACCCTGATAAATATAGGCTGATGAGTGTAAATTGCACAGACTACCTACCCTGCATGGGGCTGACAAACAGCTTTAATTCCTTACGGCTGCTCGGACAACAGGAGATGGAATATAAACACAGAGGGGCACTAAAAGTGTCTGCTATAAAACACTGAACAAATACCCTGCTGGGTTTTACAGATGGAATCGCATTCGTAGGTGTTTGCGTTAGTCCGGTGTTGTGTGCATGCATTCCCACGTTTGAGAGTGTTTGTCTGTGTGATCATTACCTGCCCTCCAGGACACACCAGCCACAGTACGGGTCTCTGAGTTCCACACATGATTGGCAGTCCTTCTTTTGGAGGCACGTCTGCACTGGCACCTTGGTGATCTGGAGCATTAGAACATGAAATATGATCAAACAGAGCACCTGAGGGGAGACAGTGCACAAAACACTGAGCATTTAGAGTGCAACAAATGCTCAACGGTTGGTTGCAGATGCACAGAGCAGGACTTAAACAAATCCTTTCACGGCACATGGTCTTTCATGTCTGCCAGTTAAAATAACTGAAACAATCTCCTGTCATCAAATGATGAGGCAACATACTGTAAAAAAGATCTCTCAAAATAAAAGTGCTATGGTTAAACTACCAGGCTGAAAGAATATTATTCATGTCTCAAAAACTCTTGCTTAATTGTGAGCACATCAATGTTGATAGTTATATGATGTATGTCAGGCACATATATTGTCTTGGGATACAGATGAAGTAAGTTGTCTTTGTTATAATTAGTAAAAAATATTGTACAAATTATTGACATCAATCAATCAAATCCTGATTTTGTGTAGCTACAATTGCTATCGAACATTATCAAGACCCTTTACAAAGGAGCAGGTGCTGGCCTTGTTTTTATTTCACCATATCTGTGTTCAGAAACCCTAAATGCGGTGCTAAATCCTGCTTAGAGAAAATTTCCAAATGATATTTAAAATAAAGTAATTTCCACTAACAAAATTAAATATAATTGCATCATTGAAAAAGTCTTTTTTTTTTTACAGAAGCAGTAATCAAAAATTATGTCGTTGAAGAATGTGGAATCAGACTAAGTTTAAATCAGTTTTCATTAAAGTTGTCAAGCCAAATAATGAAACAACCTTGAGATAATATTTCTTTTGATAAATAGGTAAATTTGCTGACATTACTCATGTACTATTAGATATGAACCTTTTGTACCCTCTACAATACAAGGCCCAATTCCACCATCCAACAAATCTGCAGTAGTCCCTGACAGCTGACCTTTAGGGTTTTGTTTGAAATGGAAAGAAAGTAATTTAAACTTTGATGTATTACAGCTCTGTTGCACTTTCAGAAAGAATTAACTTCTATTTCAGTCACCTCACCTGCCTACAAAAGTACCGGTCTAGCTACTTCCTGCCATTTTAAATGTGCACAGTGATATAGTCTACATGCAGCACTGTGCCTGAGCACCTGGCCGTATGCATAGATATACACACCTTTTTCTCTGTGGTGATGTAGAGGTGGCTCTGGCTGAGGTCAAAGAAAAGGTTCTTGTTGACCTTCTCTCCCATGGTGTCACCTGGAGCCTTGCTGTACACATATGGCTCCTCAGCCAGGTGTACCTGCACAAAGAACAAACGGTAACCCTGTCAGTAACAAGGTGGTACATCCCCGCCTCCCGCTTCCCTCAGGTAAAGGCTCTGAAGGACAGCTATAAAGAGAAAAGCAGCAGGACAGGTAACAACCCCACCTGGAAGACTTCCCCTTTGTTGTTTCCCAAGAAGGCGATGGTGTGGTCATTCTCCACAGCAACAGCCACAGCAGTCAGAAGGCTCCGCATGGTCAACACTGCTTCTACCTTTAAGGCAAATTTGGGCTTGCTGGCCAGAGGGGAAGGCAGGAAGTCTGCACCACATTTGAATTGCTCCAATGTATCCTTCTGTTTTAGGACAACAGAGATTAAACAAAAAAGAAAAAGAAAATTCAAACAAAAAATGATGGTCTTTCACAATCAATAAGTTACAGGTTCTCTTCCCAGAAAGCTACAGTGTTAGCATTGAGGCGCCCATGGGACCAAATTTGTTTTGAGGGATGTAGTTCTAATGTTCTTCTTTTGTCATGTTTATCCATTGCACTAAAGTTAATTTGACAATTGTATTACAGTTTTTCTTTAGAGTTGAGGATAGTTTTATATCTCTGTCAGGGGACGATTGCTCTTGGTTATAGAAATTTCACAATGAAAAACAAGCACCACATTAAAAATCAATCAAAAGATCAATCAAGCAGATGAGACAAAAGCCTATCAAAACAGACGCGCCTCAGTGCATGAATCAAAACCAACAAACCAGCCTTGCTTTACATGCTCATCTTTATCACTCTCTTTTCTTCTGCCTATTCTCAAAGACTCTCCTGTGATCACTCCTTCAGATAAGAGCACTTCAGAGTACAAATATATATCCTGTGCTACACTACAAGAGAACTCCACACATGATGAACAGCAGACTTCTTCTCTGATGTCTGGCTCTGTTCGCTGTCGTCATTTCTATTAGTTTCTTTGACCGTGAATCTGTTCTGGTCAAACGGGCTACAGCCGTGAAATTAAAGCCATGTTTGAATCCAAGGGCAACTAGCTTGATGTAAATGACGCGTGTCAAATTACTATTATTAGTATACTCATCTCATTAAGTTAATTTATTTCATGTGATGCTCAAATAGCCTGGCACAGAAGCCTCAGAGGCACGCCTTGCTTCATGTGGACAGGATTAGATGCAGTGATAAAAACTAATATGTTTAAGCTGTAGCCTCGAGGGGGAAGAAAGCTCCTTAATCTGGTGGCTAAAGTGCATTTTAGTGGTCAAAACTCAGGCGCAGGTACAAACAAAGCAGATAAGTACTTTAAGGACAACATGTAGCAGTGTTTCTTGAAAATAAACAGAACAAATTAAACAAAATGTAAAAATAAGTTCATATTAGATATAAGCCTCATGTTGTGCCACATTGTCTAAGCCCCACCTCCTTTTTCCAATGGCTCCCAACCTTCACACACTGACTCAGGCTCTCCTCTCCCAGCATTTAGCCTGAGTTAGCCATGCCTGCAGTTAACACCTTACATTTGTTTTAGATTTTGGAAGCTTAAACATGATGAGGTACCAGTCAGAAAACATGGAAAAAGCTTTGTTTTACAAAGGTGAGGTGAATTTCATTAATTTTTGGATTCCACCTGACGACTTCATTACAGCAGGTTGAAATGAGTCAGGTTGGGGTTAGCTGGAGCTGTGGTAGGAGGTAATCACTGGCACAGAATGACTTCTTGAGATTTATTTTAACTTCCAAAGTCAAAAAGCAACCAGAGATTCATGAGAGAAGAAGAGAGGAGACAGATCCAGCTTCTGCATGGAAGCGTAAGCTACTCACTTTGCTAAAACCATGGAACTCCCAAAAAATCAGGAACATCAGGGCAAATTTTTGTAACCACTAGCTTATTTCTAACCTACAGATGTTGAAAGATTACCAATTTGGTGACAGACAAAACATGAGCTTTGATAAATGGCTTAAAAATGTGTCATATCTACAAATAAAGTGAAATTTGAGTTTTAAACCAGGCCAAAAATGTCCTCTAGATGGCCTGATTTGTTGCTTGAGCAGCTGTTTGCCTTTCTGCCTCCTTTGATATTCCTCTGGATGTGTCGGGGGAGTTGGGAAGAAGACAGGGAAGGAGGGAAAATGTGCGAGACAGTGTAAGAGCTTAAGACTGAACAATACTGAAGGATCAGCAGAACAAATCAAACACTGAGACATCAAAGTCGACAGTGACACATTTCTGCATTATTAATGACTGCAAAGGGAATTCTTGGAAATATCTCCAGCAAACATCTATTATTTCAAACAGACTCTTTAAAACTTCAAACAGCTGACACAAAGGAGGCACTTGCCGCTATTTTAGATGTGCAGAACTCTTCATTTTTGGATGAGTAGGGGATGTCCACAGCGGGAAACCCAGCGATTTTCCCTGAGTCGCTGTAGCAGGCGCTGATGATATCTGACAGCCGCTCGTTGATGTAGCTGAGTGGGTACATGCAAAGTGCAGAATCGTTCTCGTCGTCATCTGGACTCGCCACCATGAACAGAACTTTGCTCCATGAGACCACCTTCCCGTAAATACCTGCTTCTGTCATAACCCTTGCAAGCTCTTTCCCTGGAGAGGCCACATACGCAGCTTGGACTTTGTTGTATCTGTTATTTGTCCCACAGTTTAACTGAAGCTCTGTGTGGGAGTAGTAATGGTAGTCGTTCTCACAAAGACGAGATATAAAGGTCAGGTTTTTAGTATCTGTACCATCAAGTGTCCGTGAAAAGAGGAAATAAACAAAACCGTCCTCTTTGAAGGCAAGGCGGAAATCGTGCAGGTATTTGGGAACAAATGGAGTCGTCTGTACTGTAGATGCCTCAATGATGCTCTCAAATACAACCCAGTCTCGATCTGAGTCGTGGTAGTCCTGAAGGATTCTTGTGCTAATTAGTTTTGTACTGTCCAGGCTTCCATAGCCCTTCCCAACCAGAAACACACTGAAGGTGTGGTCATCTTTTGAGTAGGTGGACATGACACCCACCACGTTCACATAATCCTCTATGCTAGCAACATAAGTCCTCTCTCCTTTGCTGTCACTGTAATACAGCTGTTTATCCACATTTGTCAGGTTGAGGAGGGAGCAGATCCCTCTGTAGCGGCTCCCACAGACGATGAGGGAACCGTTGGATGGATGAACCAACAGGAGCTTGTTGAGGTTTGGCATGAGCTTTGTGTCCTGGCACGCAGAGGCAGGAGGTGTGCAGGTCCGAGCGTCTTCTTTTGGGCCTGTTTCTGCTCGGGCCTGCAGGTTGAGTGACGGCCCCAGCTGGTAGATGGTGTTGACCGCTCCAAGGTAGATACGGCCCGTCTGGGGGTCCTGGACCACATTGTTAATGAGGGTCTCTGAGGTGTACTCCTGGATGGGAATGTTGTTGCTGTCCTCCTGGGCTCTTGAGAATGACTTGCAGAAGAGGAGGAGGAGGAGGGAGACCCAGCTCGCCATCTCTGGAGATAAAGGTAAAGAGAGGTGCTTTATTATTAATGTAGTTAAATGAATTTATGTACATTAACAGATCAGCAGTTAACATTACTTTGTCAACACACACTTAACACACAGTTTCATGGGCATGTGAACAAGTTCTGGTGTCAAGAGGCTTAATTGTGCGAGTTCAAACAATAAGTGTTCAGAGTTTTCTCACAGTCTGAGATCCTTCTATCCGCCTGTCTTAGCGCTACATGAACACTTTGATATTAGACTTACCGAAGCTGGAGTCTGATTGCTTTCACTTTGGTTTTTGTACTGATTACGCAGAAAGGTATTACATGTTAATGAGTGAGCTTAAGTGGTGGATATTTTTACCTTTCGACAGACGCAGACTTCCTGTTTCCCACAGACTTTCTTTAAGCTAAGCTAAGCAAACCGTCTCCTTGCCCCAGATTCATATTTTTACTGCAGAGATATGCAAGTTACAATGAGCCTCTTATCTGTTCCTCAGCACAATGATACCAACATACCTCTGAAAAAGTCAAGCTGACCTCTTAGGGAGATTCATTTGCTTAATTCAACAAAAATGGTTTTACTAAATATACAGTGCTTAAAATATTAGACAACCGCCCAGGATGAGGTGTTGGCCACCACTGCCCTAAAATTACAGTATATAGTAGACCACCAAAACACTTTTTATGTTTCTGTAATGGTTAATCCACCGGGATGGACAAGCTCTTTAATCAAAATTATATATTTAATGCTTAATTATAACTACTGTTTTATCTATAAATTCTCAAATGCTGTTTTACAAAAAAGCAGAGAAAAAGAAAATCACATTTTTATTTTTTGACAAATTGAAGTTATTCACTCGTGTTTCTGAACAGAAAACTGTGTTTTAGCAGTTTTATGTTATTTTTGAAACACTTTGGACTTCCCAGAAAATTCCAGTTCTCTGGCTCAAATTTGGTTAAAAACATAAAATCAGTTTGAAACTCCTCACTCCTGCTCGAAATGGTGAAGCGAAGGAAAATCTCAGAAAAAAAAGACAGAGTGGGTGTACCTCTAAATGTCTAACACCACCCAAATGGCAAATTTTGTAGCTATAACAAATAAAACCCTTCTTTTACCTAAATGCCTCAAAGCATGGAACACTCAAAATAACTCAAAATACCAATGCGGCTGCAAAACGGCAGCATGCAAGAAACTGAAAGTGCTTCTTTTAGATGTAATTTGGTTGTACTGACCTTTATAAAATCTTTAAATGAAGTAAAACAGGATAGAGACTTGTACGTTACAAGAAGAAATCTGTGTTTATCGCAGCACTTTTTGTATGACTCAACTTCCTTCTCCAGTTCTTAAAGGCCATGTTATTTTGCATCTAATTGACTTAATATCAGAAATAATCGCTGTTGGAAAAATTATTCTGCTCTGTGTGGGGAGAAAGATTAAGGCCGAAAGCTAAGTCTCAAACCATAACACAATAAAATCCTATTTTTAAAGCTTGGATCAGTTCCAGCCTAATTTGCACTTCAACTTTTTTTTCATCATGTTCCTCTTCTGCAACACCTCCAAGCACAACGCTCTCAGGAAATACACAGTTTAGTCTCAGGAAACATGATCAAACAGTGTTCCTGTACAATACAGACGGCATCATGTACGGGCTAACAGCAGGAGCCTGTGTAGTGCACTCCGGCTACTGTTTGCCCAGGCTGTGGTAAATATGGAGCTGCAGGTGGCTTTCAAGTAGCTATTGCCCACACAGCAAATGTGTGTGTGCGTGTGCATTTTATTTTGAGCTCACACACACACACCAACACACACATATACAACAGTAGCCTACATCTATCGTTCCACCTCAGCAGGCAAGTCCAAAGGCACATTTGTCAAATTGAAAACCCCTGATGAAACTTGCAGGAAGTTGCTTGCCAAAGCTGTGTTTTATTATGTTAACCCGCCTTCCTTCATTGGACTAAGTGGGGAGACCACTGATTAGCCATTAGCCCAGAGGGGATTCTGTTAATTTCTCTGGCAACTCCCATTTGCAGTTAAGTGCCCACTACTCCATTTGATGATTTTACTTTTCATCCCCGTCTCAGTCCCTCTAATCTACTCCAACAACCAATGGTAACGTGTAAACCAATCATGCTCTTTTAATTTATAGCCTTAAATATTTCAATTAAAATTAAAATGGTGTAATAAAATCTGTGTGTGCTTCTTCTGAACAGAAATGTGTGCAGTTGGTTTTTACAGCTTTAATTAAAGACAGACGGAGAGTCAGCGTTTTGTCAAGATTGAACAAAGAGGGAAAAATACCCACAAGCTAAAAAATAGAAATGTAATCACCTAAAGAACACAGCATTTCAGCTCTAAAGTATGAAACTTCAATTAAAAAGACAGATCCACTGGCAGAGTGGAATGATGGTCACAAGCATGTGTCAGCGTTAAGAGGCACCACAATAACTCACTTTTATGTTTGACTTTTCAAAGAAGCATCACAAAAACTGCACAAGCTGCAAAAACGTGCTTTCAGCCCTCAAGAAGTTGACAGCATAAACAAAAAAACAAGTCAGGCTGCAGTGACGAGGAGTGGTGACAAGCTGCAAAAATATTCAGCGAGACTCAAAGAAATGGCCTTAGAAAAGTTAGCAGGATTAATCCAACACCTTTCTGAGGCAGTGTTGATATATATATTTATATAAAAAAAGTTTGCTCTCTTAAAGTAAGTTTTATGACGTTTTACCCAGGGCATCCAAGTTAAAATTACCTCCAGGCCTCAAGTTTTTAAAGACCAGGAGGAGAGCACATCTCACAGAGGACATAAACAACACAAAGTGAAGAAACTCTGGGAACAACATAATTAACTGATCACTTCAGCGCACCACTTCGTAAAAACTGATGAGTCACACCTCTGATATGAACATTAAGGGCTGTGTAGCACTGTTGCCTGAATAACAAGCCTTACGTGACCACGATAGTATGGTATATGGCAGGGGTGGCCAACCTGTGGCTCTTAGCCTTTCAGTGTGTGGCTCTTCAATCAATTCATAAAAAAAATATTGTTATGAGTAGTGGTGTGCCGATCAATCTAATGCCAAAGTTGGGATCAGGAGTGATCAATACTTGGGTGCTGAGATTGATACTTAAGTTTCAGTTTCTCTTCTTTACATGTGTTCCTCTCAATTTCTCATGTGGTCATTGCTAGATAGCTAGCTAGAGAGCTAACTAGCTAGATAGATAGATAGATAGATAGATAGATAGATAGATAGATAGATAGATAGATAGATAGATAGATAGATAGATAGATAGATAGATAAAAAGAAAGATAGATAGATAGATAGATAGATAGATAGATAGATAGATAGATAGATAGATAGATAGATAGATAGATAGATAGATAGATAGATAAAAAGAAAGATAGATGGAACTTTGTCTCATTTGCAGTAAAAACAGAAACTTGTCTTTGACATGGCTTAAAGAACATATTTAAACACAATTACAAACACGATAAACCTCGCTTTGAAAATTGGAAATGTATTGATTTTCATTTCATGTCATTTTGTTTATGTGCTAGAGGATGTGTGTTTGTAAGACCACGTGTGTGATGCGACTGTTTGTAGTACTGGAGTAATTTTTGTGGCTCCCTGTCTCTGACTGGTTGGCCCCCCCTGGTATATGGATATCATAGCACATGTTTTTTTATCAGTTGAGTCCCTCTGAATCATGCTATGTAATAATTTTTTTCCCATTCTGTATTTTGATTTGAGGAATATAGTATTTCTATAACCTAATAATCATATAGAAATAATAGTTATTATTATACAAATAAAGTTATAATAATATAATAATATAGTCATAACAATAAAAAAAAGGCAGTGTGTGGTGTTCTGCCACTCACAGAAAAAAGCCCATGAAAAACAATTATCCCAGGTACAATTTTCTGGTAGAGGGTTGCTCTAGAGACTTTAATGATTAAAATATTATGAATATTTTTGGGGTAAAATCATAAGAAATTTATGAAATTTGTGTCTCTCCAGAACGATTTGCATCTATCATGTCTTCCACTTGAAGGAGCAGGAAGCAGATGATGTCATGTGACAGGAACCACTTGGAAACTAATTTTCTTACACCAAAGTTTTTAAAGTTTTCTACAGTGAGATTTTTTGTCGTGAGTAGCAAATGACAGTGATACACTTCGGCAAAACTTCGGGTAAAACTGGCATAAAACACATAGACTGGAGCTAGTACGTGTAACCAGCACAGACGTCTTGACACTGACTTATGAGGAGGACTGATGGTGGTGCCAGCTCTGCTAACATCAGCCACACTTTACAAACTGAATTCCCGTGTTTAGGAGCATTAATACGAATGAGCTCCATTCTGAATGTTATCTGAGTGTTTGCTCACCTTTAGATTAGCTGGTTAAATGGAATTTTAATTACATTTCAACAGCTTGAAAAGCGTCGCTTCAAGCTCCAACACTTTGACTGAACATGTTAAGGTATTCATCCTGGCCACGAGACATTCACAGTGTATTCTTTCTTGTTTGTAGAGAAACCTGGCAGGAAAAACAAGTGGTATGTAACTTCATCAGCAGCTCTTGTACACACAAATTAAACCTACAGCGGATCTGTGCTTCTGCAAAATGTCCTGAAATGAAACAGCTGTTTGCTTGATGCTGGTTTGTTTTGTTTCCTGTTTTTGCACACAACATGGAAGGCCATACTGGCTAAATATTGGCTGTGATTGTAAATATGGACAGTATTTCAAGCCTGACTGCCTATCCAAATGTACCGTCCTCTAAAAACTGTAATATCCATATTTCCATCAGTTCACTGGGCCATGATGCAGACCGCACAGAAGGCCTTCACAAAGAGCGGATTATGTGAACGATTCTCTGACAGAAAATGACTTTATTCCCCCGACTTCCAATCAAACACACTGTGACAAAGCAACTCTCTAAGTCTGTATGTACAATGCAAGGACAATGTCTCGGGGCGCTCATTTAGGTTTCAAAAAATTCTAGTTCCACTTACACTCATGGCTTCAAAGGGCCCTTTCCTCGCCCAAGCAAATCCTATAGTCAGCCCCCGATCAGAAGGAGAGAGAAATTCCCTCAGATGCAGCATTGTGGGTCAGTGCGAACCAAATTCGTAACATATTTCAAAGGCGCCTCTTCTCTCCTAGGATGTCTCCTTCTGTTGCTCTATCACTTTTCATCCTTTTTTCATGGGCCTAATCCTGCACGCTGGAATTAAAGAGTCTTCAAAGAGCTACAGAGAAGCAGAGAGGCAGACGTCTGGTGGGGGTGTCACAGGTGGAATGAGGCCCATTTCTTGCCAGACCTGCCCACCTCTCTTTTCTCATCACATCTCTAAGCTTGTTGTGAGGGAACACGGAGAGTGGGCATAGCATCTAACACGTGGCTATCCTGAATAGATAAAAAGCTGCTAAATTTAGATGCTGCGTGCTGCATCAGCCTGCAGCTAATGAAGCCTCCAACGGCCTGAAATAAATAATAATGAAACACATCGTGTGCTAATGAAGCTGGCACATCTGAAAAATGTGATCCTGTGAAAGCAACAATTGAGGAAACACTGCATCCTGATTGTCGCTGTTAAACTGACCTCAAATTAGAAATCAGCTAATTCCTGTTCCCAGTTTTCACTTTGTAGTTACAGAAAAGAGCAACAGGGAGATGTTTAACACAGACTCATTAGAACGAACGTTTACGTTACTTCCTCATTAGAGCTTATTAAAGGGCTGCACAACATAAACGATAATGAGCCGGTTACTCTGCGGCTCTTGACTAAATTAACCCCCGAAACATTTTCCAAATATTTGTTCATGTGGTTCAGTTTTTCAGCTCTCATTGTTTTATAATATTACACATAATAAACACATAATACGCTGGGGGACGGAGGACTACGCCTCAGATCAGACTTGAATTAAAACATGAGATGAACATCAGCTGCAGAAAGAAGGATCAAAGCGTGTCAGGTTTGAGCATCATAAAAAAGAGTCTGTTGCAATGAATCCTGGGTAAAAAAAAACAAACTCTCTTTAAAAAAAAAAAAAAAAAAAAAACAATTAACCAAGCAGCTACCTCACACAACTCACACCTTCACTCCTGAGCTGCAGAATAACTCAAGTTTTTTTCCATCATCAGTACATGAACAGTAATACTAAACACCCCATTGAGACTTTAAAAAACATTCAAAAAAAGAAACCTTTCCACCATCTCTTGATGTCCCATGCTCTCACAAGCAGCATCCAAACATAGTCTGATCACATCGACCCTGGATTCACTAATTTCACACCATTTGGCCTGACAGATGAAGACTCAGCTAGCCTTCAGCCACCCCTTCGTTTAATTGGTTTTAATTTTGTGGCCACTGCAAGGTTAGCTGGCATTACTGCTGAAGGAGGAGAGGAGGGGGGAGGGGGGATGTAGTTGATGAAGACCTTGTGGCAATAAAGAGAAGTACCTGTGCTATTTTAAAATCTGACAAACACAGACAGATGAAAATGCAATTACAGAATTATCTAACTACTTAGAGCAAGTCTGCCACAGTTTGTGTTGTGTTTTGTTTTCTTTTGAATATAGATTGCTTCATAAAGTAACCCACTTTAAATCCCTCTTTAAAAAGTCCCTGAAACACTTCTTACTAACTCTTCAGCCCTGCTCTTTCTCAGAAATTGAGTAATGCTTCCACACTGCCAACATTTTCTTTTACGTTCGACCATGAAAATAAAGAATGTGAACAACAGGTGACTTCTTCGGCCCTCTTTTCTGAATCAGCAGTTAGGGTTTACTAGCTTGCCAGCATTGAATTGTTCAATAAATATAGAGAGAAATACTGGCCCCTGGCATTGTTGCATGGCACATAATTTGCCACTGAGATGTTTACTTTTAGGGCAAATATCAGATGGTGTCAATGTTCAACCGGTATATCAGTGCATCGCTTCTATCACATGAACACAGCTATATTTTAGAGTGTGCTCGACATTGCTCTGAGAGTAACAACACAAAATGTTTCAGGAGAATAGAAGATGATTATGTAAAAAAAAAAAAAAAAAAAAAGCTGTTCAGCACTGACTTTAAAAGGGTTTTTTCTGTCTCTTGTAAATCTTCTCATTGCTAAATCAATATGAATTTTCAGCCTGTTTCATCTGCAAGAATTAGAAATTCTCTATTCTGAACTACACCCTTTTAAAACCAATACTGACTCTGAACTAAATCTGCAGACAACTTCAAAACCAATCCATTAACTATTTTCATCCATCAATCCATTATCTTTGACCATTTATTCCGCTTCAGCCACACCCACAGGAAATTCATCAAGCTGTTGGAGAGAGATGGAGTAAACGGTGGAGAATTCATTCATTCACTGGCAGTACATGCTAACTCCATACAGAAAAGCACCTGCTATAACCTTAATACTGGCAACAGTGCTTACCTCAGCACCACGCTGCAGCCTAGAAAAAGTCTTAAAGGTTTTATTTTTAGATGTGGAGATCAAAGAGCTTTAAAAAATACTTGAACTGGACCACATAAAGGCTTCATAACAGCCTCACAGGAGAATCAAGCAATCATCTGTTCCATTATGAGTGATTTCTTGGTGAGCCAGCGACATGATTTGATGTAGCAAAGTTATTTCTAAATTCCATATCTGTTTTCTTTCTCTTGTTTGATGGAAAATAAACTTAAAGAGGAAAAAACTGCTGAGGTACAGCATGCACAGGCTTGAAAATAGCACATGAAGGTGTGTCTTTGTGTCGGCGTACTGTGCTTCACACACACACACACCTCTTTAAGTGCCATCTCTTTCAGACTCCCTGCACAGGTTAGGACATGTCTGGACAGGAAAAGAAGCTCTCAGTGGAGGAAAATGAAAGATAATTGAAAAATGGCAGGTGTGCACACAAACACACACACACATACAGATTGGGTTTAGAGATACATGTGCACACACAGATTCGTGCAGCGGCGCAGCTTGAAGTGCTGACAAGGTAATCCTGCTCTGACCACACAGAGACACTCTCCTCTTCAAACTGCCTCACTGTGGATCTTTGACACGGGGGCACTAAAACCCAGCATGGCAGACAGCACGCCTCTCGGCCAATCCTCTCGGCACATCACCCATTTTTTTCAGGGCGACGCCCACTTGGAGGAAGTGTGAAGGCATGTCAGGAAGTCAAGAGGGGGGAAAACAGAGAGGAGAAGGGGGAGGAGGTCGAATGAATGTGTGTGTGTGATTATATCACACATGCACAAACACTTCCGCAAACTGCTGACCTGGCAAGTTTTGAAGCAGCCCGAGTGCACCTCTCACTCATTAAAACAGATACGCAGAGGAAACTGGTTTAATAAATAAAAAATAGACACCCTACCCCGAAAACATAATAGGATATCACCCCATACTGTGATGGTTCGCATTCAGCACTTTCTTTATCGAGGAGCTGGCTTTGACAGATGCCAGGGTCTGACACTGATGTGGAGAGGGGCTGCGTTCTCATCGAAGCCGCTTTCGGTGTTACACTCTGATAAAAGTGAACTGCTATTAAATTACCCCTGTGTCCCCTGAGGCCTCAGGGCTGGGAGGAGACAAGGTGATCGAGGGGTTAATGCTCTGGAGCTAATCTTGCACGTCTTGGAGGTGCTGAAGAGACCTGATAAATTGCGTACAAGGCAACATGACAATGTGGGTTAGGAGCCGTACAAGGAGCCGGAAATGAGGGGCGGATCCTTATTTCTTTTATTTTCCCGCCTAATTCCATGGAGAAAACAAAGCAGTATTGTTAGAGATGAAACATGACGTGGGAGCGCGAGGAGAACTCTTTCTTTCTCTACATGTCTCCAATCTTTTTTCTCCTCTTCTTTCTTTGACATGCAACTGCTCTTGTCCCATCCTTACAGTGAAATTGTTTCACGCGTCGCAATGGGAGGCTGCTGTGACGATGGCAATCCAATTTCCATATGAACAATTACCCTGCCGTCAGGGTTGGCAGTTCATTTATTTCAATTTGACTGACTGGGAGAGCCACGCTCACCAAAGCAGCCAGCACAGCCATTGTATTCAGGACACCAGGCACAGGAGGGAGCGTGGGGGGGTGATGGGCCTGGTCCAGTTCTGTTGAATCCAGATGCTCTGGCCTAAATATGCTCACACCTCTAAAGTTGGCCCATCACACGAGGAGTGTGTGAATACTTCTGAGAACAAGCAAACCACTCCTCATGCCTGTGCGCTGGAGTGTTTTTCTTGTGTCTGCCCTCTTGTGGGTTATGTCTGTTTTGATGTATGACCACGGCCAGTCAAGAAGGGGCAGTGAGCATTACCTGCACCCCCCACCCCTGCCCACCCTCCCCCACAATCCTTTTAGGCACAGCACTTTTCCTCATTAGGACTGATAGGCTCCTTGTGTGTCTGTTTACCGCTCCGTCACCATTTTCAAGGCTCCTGCTATCTCCTCTCTGCCAGCTGGACACTCAAGGAGCGAGAATGCAAAATCACAGACGCACACATGCAAAGCACATATCTGCATGTGCACATGTGGAAGGTTACACACACTCACTCTGTCTTTTTTGTTTTCTACTGCCTTGTACCTTCCTTAACAGTTGACCTCTGTGTCTTTTGTAATCTCTTGATCTGTGTTTGTCCCTCAAACAAACATACAAATGCAACCTCTCTCTGTCTGGGCAGCAGCAGCAGCAGCACAGGCTCATCTCCCAATGCTAACTGCTCACCCCAGACACACACACACACACACACACACACACACACACACACACACACACACACACACACACACAGGCACCCCCCCTCCCCACACGCCCTCCCACCCCCAGCTGGATGTTGCAGCTCACCAGCAAAACAGAGTGGCTGTTTGCTGTGTGGACACAGCTGGCGGATGTGTGGAACCTGATTAAACGGCCCGGCCTGGCGGAGAAGAGCTACTTTCAGAAGCCAATGGCTTCTCCGACATCGCCGCCACATCCAGACGGTCGCTAATACACACAAACAGTTGTAGGGGCAGGCATGCATACACAATGTCGCTAATCAAGTCGACTCACTTGCAGATTCAGGCCTAAGATCCAAACTCTGTAACTGCATATGAAAAATGTTGCCCACATCCACAACTGCAGTTCCAGAAATTATAAAATGCAAGATTTTTCTATTAAATCAGTTAATTGTTTTGTCTAGAAAATGTCAGGCAACTGTGAAACATGCACTTCCCAGTCCTCATGTGGGGGCCTGAAGTTATTTGTTCTGTACGGCACAGACTGAAACCCTAAATTATTCAATTTATGACAACAGAAAACTGCTAATCTTCTTCATGAATCTAAAAGTGTCAGCTCATATTTTACATTTCTTTCTTTGTGAATGACTCAAACAATTATTAAAGTTAGTGTTGCTTAATTTTCTGTCCATCAATCTGTCCCTAAATCGACTGTACGTTTTGGTACTAATTTCTTCCCGACATGTTGATTGATGGCCGCAGGGGATTACCTCTCCTCCATCAGAGTTCAGGCTCTTTTTTTTCAACAACAGGTAATGACTCACTGTCTTGCTCAGGGGCACTTCAGCAGGCTGGATGCTTGCTCACACTGCAATATTTAACTCCCAGCTTCCTCTGCTCTCAAGGCAGTTTCTCTAATCCGAACAACACCCGGAGGCGGTACCCTGGCTCCCGACGCGCACTCATCCTCCACTTCCATACAGGCGTGCTCTCACATTACCAACACACATGCAGCTACAATTAAGAAGTCAGGCAGGCAGGCTGACTGCTGGGAAAGAATCCATTACACACCTTATTGGTTATAATGATTTCACTTCACCAGCATAAACGCCAATGAGCCATGAAGGTATCTTGTAATGTGGTTTAGTCTCAATGCCCGGCTTTAGTCTGGTTTCAAGGGGAATGCCAATCTCATGCTGCCCACCCACAGGAAATCACATAGGCCCCTGCAGCAGCGGACAAAGAATTATAACTAACAAGTGCTTGAAGTCACATATCAATGTTTTTTTTCTTTCAAGAGTGGCATAATAACTGATATTAAGCCTGTGTCTGCGACCATCAGAGGTGATGCTCGAGTGTTTAGCCGTCCTTCAAAGAAACAGGAGGATCAGCATTAAGGAGAAAACACCTCCTCTAACACCTCTACAGCTCAGCAATTCTCACAATGTACATCAGTTTGTTAAAGCAGTGTACAAACATAAATGAAACTCACAATTTACTAATTCAATTTACAATTTGTTCATCCATCTGTCACATGTAGTCGGTTACATCGGCACCGCCAGGCATATTTGTGAGCATAGGTTTTGGCATCCTGCTTCAAAATAAATGAAGCAACCTCAGTGTGGTGATGAAGCGTCTGTGTATTTCTCAGAGAAATAAGGTCATGTGGCTAATCAGGGAACATGTGTGCACTGTACTAACCTGGATACACATCGCGTGAGGGTCACTAATCAAAGTTGTTCCATCCTATGACCTCATTTTGGAAGAATTTCTCACGTTATTTGACTGTAATAGCAGGAGAGTAACACATTTGAACAGACCTATTTAGACTTTATGAGTTCAATTTTTGTTAGTTTCAGATGTAGTCAGGCTTTTAATGGCATCATTTAAATACATGAGAAAGAATCTCTCCGTGTAATTATGTGCTTCCCATCTGCTCCGCTGTTCCTTTCCGTGTCATGTTTATGTCTTGCGAGTACACACTTGTAAAGAGAGCTGATTAGAACAAGGTAAGATGAAATCAGCATTTGCCAGGAAATATTTAGCAGGGGAAATCAGGTTCTTCTATCCTCTGCGGAGACCACGTTTTTTTTTTTTTTTTGTTTGAATGACAATACAGGAATCTGTTTGCCGGAGAAAGCTGAATGCAAACTGGTTACAAAGGTGTGCACTGACACCAAACACACCCACACACACAAAATGTGCAGGGATCACGCAGAGCTCCATATTTAGGAAGAAAGTGGTTCATCCTTCAACCAGGAATTGAGTATGTACATAGGCCAGGGGTGGCTCGCGAGCTGCATGTGGCTCTTTGCCTTTCGGCGTGTGGCTCTTTGATCCATTAAAAAAAAATCTATATATAATTGTGATGAGTGGTGTGCCGATAAATCTAAACTATATATATATATATATATATATATGTGTGTGTGTGTGTGTGTGTGTGTGTGTGTGTGTGTGTGTGTGTGTGTGTGTGTGTGTGTGTGTGAGAGGAAGTGAGTTTGTAAGACCACGTGTGTGATGTGGCTCTCCGTAGTACCACAGTCATTTTTGTGGCTCTTGGTGTCTGACTGGTTGGCCACCCCTGACATAGGCGTACTTTCAGAATTGAGTTTGATTGACTAATCAATGCACTTCAGAAACATTGGGATGCATCTGAGATTGTGGATTTCTGAATTTCACAAGTTGTGAGACAAAACCTTCAAACTTGCAACAAAAAACAACTTCATGTGTTTAACTTTACTTAAATATGGACAAGAATACAGAAATGTTAAAATTTACCTTTTGAATATCTTTTGCACCAGTAAAGGAGGCTGAACGGTCACGCCATCATATGATGCTTGTGTGAAACAGCATTTGAAACTATCCTTACTGAAATCACAGTAAAAATCTTTTTTGTTGTCTTCTGGCTTAATTTGCACCTTTAACAAATTAAATCCACCTCTAACTTGTACTTTTTTATCCCAACAATAAAAAATCATGGTCTGATTGTGCTCTCCAGGTAAGGAGGCTATTATCATTGAAGAACGCTGCCTGGGTTTGATTCTGTCCCCTTTTCCCAATCTCTCATCCCAGTATGCTTATTTATCAAGCATCTTTTCTGAAAAGCCCCCCTGACAGGTTAAAGAAAGATTGTTGTTTCATTTGAATCAGATTAGTTCCTTAACTGGCACATTTGCACATTGATTAATCTTTTTGGCACAGCAGTGATGTATTTTCAACCTGATCTGTTTGGGAAGACAAAATTTAGTAGATTCAAACTGTACTAAAAGATTTAAAATGCTAATATATGTTCATTTAAATCATTAAATTCATGTTTTAGATTAAAGGGTGCACTGTTCACTTATTCATATTAGAGCTTCACAGGTTTTATAAATGTTAAGCATGTGAACTTTTCACTTGTTCCACTCTACAGATGTTAGTGGGCGTATTTCTCACTTTCTGCTCACTATCATCTTAATGACTGTAAACTCCTGAGTCTCTGTGGCTCTGCCTAGACTGCAGGGATCTGAAGAAGAAAAAAAGGTAACCTCAGGAAAAAAAAACACAGGAGGGATGAGAGATGACAGCGAGACAGGGAGACAGGAAACGAGGGAGGACAATCACACACGTTACAGAGTCTCAATAGGTCCTTTGTGCGCTCTGGCAGGTGCCTGTCACTTGTCAGATTGACTCGGAGTGTGGATGGTGGCTGAGTGTTGTAATGGCATAGATACAAGCCCTGGCTCAGAAAGATTTCAGCTCTTGGTAATGACTAACAGCTATCAGGTAATGGCCGACAGATTAGCCAGCTCTACGCAGCATATGCAGAAAAGGTCACATTTGGAGCTTAAAAGGTAATGGCTGAATGAGCTGCAAAAAATACCTCACAAATTAAATAGCTTTCGGAAGCTGGAC
The DNA here is from genome assembly GCF_033239565.1 of Halichoeres trimaculatus. Classification (NCBI taxonomy): domain Eukaryota; kingdom Metazoa; phylum Chordata; class Actinopteri; order Labriformes; family Labridae; genus Halichoeres; species Halichoeres trimaculatus. The sequence continues at coordinate 24,953,565 of NW_027437187.1, read as the reverse complement.
TTCTTTGGTCGTGCACGAGGAAATAGATTGGGCTACTTTTTAATTAGTCTGACGATGAGAACTAATCACAGGAGGGGGACACTCAGACAAAACGTGTGTTCACCTCACCTCACAACACAAGAGCACCTTCCAGCTTCCTCTCTAGAACAAATATTAATGAAAAACCACATCTACACCTTCTCCACTTCTCCACAGTGTACTTGATGTTATCGAAACCTCTTCACAACACTCACCTCTCCATCCGCTGACCCCTGCAATCTCCATCCATCATCTATCAGTGTTTCTGCAGCCGGAGGGGGAGCCGCTAAGCAGGGCCTGACTAATGGCTAAACAAACACCATTATCAGGCCTCGGTGGCCGAACACTGAGCTACAGGAGCCCCAGAGCAGCCGAGGCTCTTTAATACTTAATCCCTGCTGCCCTGTTCTGCTGGCGGCTGCTTTAAACTAAGCTAGAAGGAGTAAAACTGAAGGTTCACTAATGAGGGAATAAGAGCAGGAACATGAAGGAGGAGGGGGTCTGAGGTAAAAAGAAACGTCATGCATACATGCACACACACACATGCACAATCACTTAACAGAAAAGTGAGTGGAGAATGGAGTGTACAGAGAGGAGGGTGAAAGAAGTGTGGCCCACTCGTCTTGGCCAATTCCCTCTCTAAAAAAGGCTCAGGGAGAAGTTAATGAGCCTGTTACAGCCCCACAGTTCCCCTGATAAGGCCGCTGATTACACCACATGTTCGGGCAAAAGGATTGTGCGTGTGTGTTTGCATGTGTGTGTGTGTTTGTGTGTCATCTGACCCAAAGCGGTCATCTGCTAATCGTACGTTCACATGTCAGGAATGCACACTTCCCGATAAACACACTTTCAGACACCGCTCTCCAGGCTCAATCCATCCCTCGCACACTCGCCCACATACGCCGACCGAGTTGCACCCGTGATCACATTTCTCACACGCACACACGCGCCCAATCAAGTGTGACTGAGTGAGCAAGCCACTCAATGAAAGTGGGTGATTAGGCCCTCGGAGAGCAGGCCTGACCTTTCCCTCCACATCAAGTCTGCGGTGCGCATGTGTGTTTTTATGAGTCAGTGGCTGTGAGCTCTCAGGCCTGCGCCACTTCACATCAAATGTCACTGACTTAAACGAGATGGCCAGAGAGACAGAACAGAGGAGGAGAAGGAGGAGGAGAGGAGAGAAGGGAATACAAGGAGGAAACATTAGAAAGTGTATTTTACAGTAACCAGCAAGAAAAAAGCTAAATAAGGGGAAAAGTCAGAAAAAGAAATGAGGAAGAGTGAAAGGAAGACAAAGAGGTTGCTGTCACAGATCAATCTGCTGTCTGGCTCCTCTGCCTCTTTGCATGAGAAACAGCAGAGTGGAGGTATTTTTAAATTCCTTGTTGGGTTGTGGGAATACAGCTCGGGCCCTTGTGGGCACACACGCCTCCCCCTTCTGCCGAGGAGATGGTTGAGTCTGCACTTCCGCGTTCTCAGAGCGCAGACGGACAGAGAGGCAGACAGCCTGAGTCAGGCCTCCAGGGAGCCAGGGTGTGGGGGGCAACTGAGGTTTCGTTTGCAAGTTTGTTGCACTGAGGGTAAGTTAGCAGCCAAATATTTATGGTCTCTTTGAGAAGAACACGCAAAGAGCCTGTTTCCCTGCAGATGTGAGAAGAAATGACGCTCTATTTTTAGCTGCAGGGGGAAGAACAATGTCAATGTTTATGTAAAGGAATGTGACAGCATTATGTAAAATGAGTTTGTTATTGATTTCGACCAATTAAAATTACTGACTGACACCAGCTATGGATGAGTGAATTGTTTTTTTTAATCAAAAAACTTGAAGCAATCCTGTTTTTAAAATAGTTTTTTGAACTGAGGTTAAATGAGGTGCTGTAAATATGAAAAGTGTATCACCCACAAGGGATCCTGGTCAGCTCTGCCCCCTTGTTAAAAAACAGGGCAGAGAACCAGCACGCAAGTGAAGCACGCAAACAGGGCTATCAACTCCAAAAGTAGTGCTTAAACTTTTTGACAGTAAAGTAAAGCAGGGAAAAATTTTGAAACAAAGTGTACATCAAAACAAAACTCCATTTTAATTTAGGTTGTAGCTTTGACCCTTCTGCAGGGGGTGAAAGCCCAGCTACTGCATCAATGCTCCACTACTCTTCAACAAAGGGAACAAGTCGACCAGGAAGTAGGTAATACATTTAGCTACGCCACTAAAAAAATAAACTTTCCCTTTCAGCTTCTGCAGAGCTGTATCCAATAGTTTTCTAATTTCTCTGCACCAAAAAAATAAGTAAATTTTGATTTTGGAGTACAAGTTGTGCAAAACAACACATTTTTTACTGCTTATGGTGATTTTGTGAGTTCATAATCCCAAATGACTATCAGTGGCTGCGTTTCCATTACACTTTTTCTCAAAATAAAAGCAATATTTCTGAAGTTTCGATAAAGAACAATTTCGCCTTGCCGGTGTTTCCATTAGGCCAGAATTGTGCACAACTTGAGTAAAGTAAAACATAATGTTCGTCTGGACGCTGCACTCATGATGATGCCGATTCTTGAACATTAGTGTTTTAATTTACTGCTCAAACTGTCAGCCATGATCACGCTAACTCAAAACAGGCACAAACAAAACACTGAATGAAGATCATCATCTACAGCTCACATACTCTCACTCACGCACACAGACCTCTGCCCCTTCCTCCTGCTGCTCTCTGGCCCGCTCACAGCCGTCCTGCCAGAGTCCGTTTGTGTGGCAGAGGACACATACAAGGAGGTGAGGGAAGTGCGTTGTTATGACAACGTGACGTGTTTTGCGAAAAAGGTGTTTCCACTGCACTTTTGGGAGAAACTTCAATATCGAAACTTCTGAAAAACCACCTCATGAGAGCATAAAAACTTTTTATCGTAATTTGAGAGGTTTTTCAAAAATGTTTACATTTTGCACAATTCTAGGTGTAATGAAAACACAACTATCAGATATAGAGCTGAAACGATTCCTCGAATGATTCGAGGTACTCAATTACAAAAATTACTCGAATAATTTTCTCTGCCTTGAGGAATCATTTAATTTTAAAAAAGATCAAAGAGTGGTATTTCAAATAGAGCCCAGGCCATATTAAGAGAGCTTTCAGACCCCTCAAGCTACCTCTTATACAAAATAGCAACTAGCAAAGAATCTGGCTTCTTTTCTGGAGTTTAGAGACTAATGGGTCACTCTATGAAACAGGTGCCATTTGGGGCCGCAACATTTGATGAGATGTACAAGGCACAAAAATGTGTCAAAGTGTGTTTACAAATTTTGGAGCTACCAAAGCAAGTGCTCTTATTGACATGCTGTATCAGAAAATTCTATTTCTTAAAGAGAAAAATTTTCATTCGAAAAAAAAAACTGCTCTTTAACCAATAAAAAAAAAAGTTGGAGTTTACAGTGCACTTCAAAAAATTGAGGCAATGTTACCCTGAAAAAGTCTGACAACGCAGCCCTCCTCTGGTAAACTAAACTTTCTGTGTAGAAAAAAAATAAAGGTGGACTTACTACTTGAAGTGTACAAACATCTATCACAGTTTATAAACTGACTTCCTCGCTCAACTTTGACCTGAAACACTTCTCCTGTGTGATGAAGGACTATTACCACCACTTCAGCTGCTCACTTTGGCTTTTACCTCCAAATAAAGTGATTCTGGTAACTCTGCACAACCTGTCTGGTCCCCTTGCTGCCTTTTCACCCCGTCTGACTTGTAGCTGTTGCTGTTTTTCTGAGTGCAACACAGACGTGTATGATAGACGAGAAACTAAACATAGGACTTCACATGTGAAACCGTGGAATCATGCTAAAATTAAAGGTTATCTTTTTTTATTGCAGGAGTAGAGGCTTCCATCTGTGTTGTCTCACTTTTCCCTCGTCTTCCTCCTGCTGCAGATCTCACAGGAGATACTGAGGCGGCACTCACCAGTGACGGGTCGCAGGATGTGTGGCGCGTCACCTGGGTTAATTAAGTTTGAAATCGTGAAGATGATCAGTGGTGCTGCCACTCAGCCTGCCAGCTGCCCCAACCGCCTCCACCCCCTCACTGAGCCCCAGCTACAACCAAAGTGTTCATGCTGTCTGACAGGTGGAAGGGCGTCTGTGTGCAAAAGTGTGAGAGGAAGAATGTGTTATTATCTTCCTGGCTTAAGACAGGAGGGTATTGTGTCATCATTTGTGTGTGTGGGTGCATCCTCTGCTACTTTTACAAGCCTCTGAAACATCACCTCAAATTCTTGGTGCAGATTTTGGTTTTATACTCACACCCTCTTCCTTAAATAACACACCATGTGGGATCAAGAAAAGCTTGTTGGTGTTGTTAACATTTCTTTCATGCTCTTACTACACCTGGCACCACACTGTGTGCAGGTATAAATGTTGTGTTGGAATGTCACCTCACACTGTGCAGGTGTATCTTGTAAGACCCACAACCAAAGCTCACAAGCTGAGTGCTCACACTGCTCGTATTAAATCATGATGAACCCCCCCGCCTTCCAACAGCCTGGAAAGGTAGAATGTGAAAGAGCTGTTGAATTGGATTGCATCTGATTGGTCATAATGTTGTGGCTGACGTGGTGTGCATGTGTACTTCCATTGTCCACAGCACACATGGTGTTGGCATGGTGCTTTCAGACGCTCTCTACCATTTTGCACAAACAGGAACAAAAGCCCAGAAGTCTGTGAGTCAGCTTGTGGCCTTGCTTTCAATGTGTCAGAGTAAGCTGTCGGATAAGCAGAGTTTCTGACATGTCATAAAATACTCGAGCGATCAGGAGCAGCTGACTGAACCCTGATCAGCCCTCTCGTCCCCTGTTCCCTGCACAGCAAATGAAGCATGATGCGACTAAAATTCAGCTTTTGTTAAGTTGTATTTTTGGACATTCTTGCACAAAGGGTAAGGACAGATGAAGAGAGACATAAAACGTGGGGAATGGAGGATGAGGAGGACACACGAGGACCACAGTCTCTGCACACAAGGGCATGTGCTTAGACTGCCAGGCCAACAGCGCACAAAATTCAGCTGGATGTTGAAATCTGCTTTGCTAAAGGAGTTGTAGTTGGCCAAGTGATGCACATCCTGTTTGCAGAGGTTAAAGTTCTTGATGCATCAGTTGCTGGTTTAACTTCCTTCCACAACCCATTTTGCAGCCTGTCTTTTCAACTCTCTACCCCCCACATTTAATTTACTGTCCGATAAAAGATATGAGACATAAGAGGAGTACTGTCCTAAATCCACTTCTTTTGTTTGCATGTACCTGAAAAGAAAGAGAAGAAGAAAGTGTGTGTAAGTGTGTGTGTGTGGTGGTATAATTGGTCGATCCATCTATGAGATTGGAAATTGATTTTCCTACATTTTCTCCAGGCATTAAAGGTTTTTTTGAAGCAAGGATTTTTTATTTTAATCTGAACTCCGGCTCTCTTTGCTGAACAAACCCTCTTGGGTCTTTGGGTGTAAGAAAATATGCAGACGAACTTTTCAAAAGGGATGGTTAGCTTTTATTACTGAGTAAACACTTTATTCAGAGGATAGGTGAAAGCATCTAATATTTTCTCCTTTGACTTCTACACCATGCACTGCTGTTTATCTCTGTTTAACAACAAGGGGCATCTTTATGGTTTGGGACTGTGGTCTGATAAAACTGCCAGTTGAGGACAACACCTTAGAAACTATGACAACAGCTACAGTATATACCCATTCAATACACAAAGTGTATACCACTCTTCATCACCTAAATAGCAGAGTCTAAATTGTAGGCTGTAAATTATTTTCATTTCCATAATCCTTTAATCTCTTAATCTGCTAATTATTTCCTTGATTGAGCAATTAGCTTCCTTCATGCAAAATTTGATAAAAATAGCAAAAAGAATTTAGTCATCAAATTTTCACAAAGAGAAAAATTATGTCTTGAATTACTTGTTTTACTTAGCCACAATCCTGTGCTTAAATAATAGAGCAAGTTTGAAGAAGATGAACCCACTGAACGCTTGATGAAATGAAAAAAAAAGGGAAAAATCAGTTATCTAAGAGGTTTCTGATCAATTTAGACAACAGCCCCACACACACACCCACACACACACTCATGGGCGTCATTCTCTCAATATCTCTTGGTCTAACTCCCTCAACACAAGCACACACACACACACACACGCTTGCCAAAAATGAACAGTGTTAGAAATTAGAAAAAAAAATCAGAAAGACTCCCAGTTCAGTCCAGACTCCAGCCTTTTCTCCAAGCCATGATTGCTGTGTTCCCCAGGTGGCTGCTGGGAGAGCTGGAGCCAGGCTGATTGTTGATAGATGTCTATTGGCATGAGCGGCACGTAGAGACACACACACACACACAGACGCACACACACATATGCACTATAACAACAAGCACTACCTGTAATCAAGTAAAAAATGGACCCTACGTATTGGTGCGATGATTAATGGGCAGGAGCCATTACATAAACACACGGACGCCTAATGTGAGCAGTTCATCAGGTTCAGCATCAAAACTTTTACTGCTGAGGACTGTCATGAAGTACATTTACTGAAGTACTGAGCTTCACTCAAGGTGAATACATAAAAGCTCAATATTTTATGCCACTGCGTTTCAGAGGGGAGTTTTGTGGTAGATAATATTATTTTTAGACACATAAAGTAACTTATTGATTCACTTATCAAATCCCCCTTGTGTCCTTTTGTCCATTCGTCATTATCCTGGCAGAGTTCAGGTTGTTGTGGAATTGTAGGAACAGTGTTACCTCTAGATTTCACTTGAGCAAAAAGGGTTCGCTTTAATATGGAAGGAACTCAAACCAGAGCCTGTATGCATGTCTATCCATTAACAAAGGGAACATACAGTTTGTACTAATTGTGAAAAAAAAAGATTAGCAGCATGCATGAGCCAGGTCAACACCCCATCAGAGCCTCAGGTGTAATGGCGGTAGACCCTATTATTACAGGCACTAATGGCAGGATTACAGCAGCTTTTCTGCTGATTTAAAGATGGTGGACGTGGTGCCCATGTGTTCCTGTTTGAGACGAGACAAGAGAAGACGATGGATGTTTAGCAACCATATGAATCTTGAGGAATATTACAACTATGACAAGAAATACAAATAATTTAGATTTAGGAGACACAACATTTTTCATTTTTATGCCTGTTAATGCAGAGTACGCATGCACTATTCAAATTTACTGATAGGGATTTTCCAGAAAGTTCCCAGTTATATGACTTCCTTCAGCAGCCTCGCTTTCATAGTTCAATTAGTTAATTGGACAATTTTTTCAGTCCTTCATGCAGCTAACGCCACGGCAAAATGGGACGTTCCATAATACTATGTTATGACTAATGGTCCTGTTTATACAATGACTGGATGTGAATACAGGCTCAGATCTCTTGTGACATTTTAATTTACAACATCATTTGATAAAATTCAGATTCAGGTTCAGTAATTTAGTTATTCTTTTGTTGATAATAAAAATATACGGGTTTATCAAATGCAGAACACAACATAATTTCAGCTTTGAGTATTGGCCATCAGCCAACCTGCTCTCCAGTATCAGCATCAGCTGTTGAAAAACTGATATTGATTCACAACTAATTGCAATCAAACAAAACGTTTGAATTTCTTATAAAGCATGAAGGTTTATTCTCGTTGCACTTTGCAGCAGTATGCTGAAGTTCAGCTCAAACTACTGGCTGACTGACAAATATTTGTCAGCTACTACATTAGACTGATTCAGCTCCCCTGAACTGTTCTAAAACTTCTGCTAAGTAAATAAGTAATCAGCAACCCTCTGTATATGTCATTTTAACTCTTGAGTATCCAGATTCCTCAGTATTGTATTATCCCTTGTTTCATTTATTTGTTATTTAGGACTTTGACTTGTCACGAGAGTTCTAACAATTTTACTCATCTAAAGGATTTTCATGCTTCCAGCATCATTGCTTTAAGTGTGCTGCATTTTCTGCTGTGCAGAATTCTCCCCTGTGGTGAGGCTTTAGCTCATAAATGAGTTAATTTCAAGAACATCGAACAAATCCATCTGTGCGGTATGAATCCTGCAGGTTTGAAACAAAATCAATTTGTTTCAAATATTTTCTTTCATCAAGCAATTCAAGGCTGTAAAGAACTTTTCCTTTTTTCGTCCTTGATACAAAAGTAAGTTCTTGAGAGAGCTTGGTGTGAAAGTGGGTGAAATATTCCACAGCTGGAAAGAAGAATGCTAGAATCTGAAAACAAAAAAAAGTCTTCATTTAGCTGCCATTCAACAGGCTCTCACACATATGCAATGAACTTTTACAAATTAAAAGATTTTCAAAGAGTTCTACCCATGAAATGTTTCAAAGTTACTTGTACACGTGTTCCTGGCAGCATGCAGTCCTCCCTGTCCTATAAAGGGTGAGGACATGAGTCTTGGGAGGTTGAACAGATATGCTTTTAGTGCCCAGTGTTATGTTTACAATATGATCATGGATGCAAATAGTTGGATGCACAGACATCTCCCATCTTGTCTTGAAATTTATTCCCCTCCTTTAACATAAAATGTTTTTAACTCATCCTGTTTTTCCTCTAGTTTTGCACCAGAATGACACAAACCTCTGCGTGCTTGAGGTGTATTTCCTATAATACTTTCCACCATGTTCTCACATCCACTCACCCTGACTCCTTGGTAGAAATATCACTTGTAGGCTGGCAGTGAAAGGTTTAGATGAAGTTGGAGTAAAAATATCTGCTGTTTGTGTTCACACATGTAACTCAGCCTAAAATTCTGGGAAGTTTCGAGGAGTTTTGTGTATGTTGGACCCGGTTCAAATTCCAAAGAGTTCTTAGGCTAGATACTGAGCCCTAAATAAAGATGGCACTCTCAGTGCGTCAATGAGAGCACGAATATGTGTGAACAACTGATTGCTGACATGAAATGGTGTAAAAAGCTTTGAGCTCTTCCAAAACTAGAAAATCACAACATCAATGTAGTCCTTGAGTACCGTTTCTTTTGAAACTGAATAAATTAAGCTGGAATATTCATCCATGCATAAAAGAAGCGTGCACTTCTTCTTCTAAAGGTGAGACTCAAATATGATGTAATGCGTACCAACACCTGTACCCTTCACCTGATGAATGGCTAAGCTTACGCTTCATTTTGATGAAGTTCTTTCATTAATTTTCAGCCCTCATGTGATCACTGTTTCTAATCAAATGCAGACACACAAAGGTCAGAGGGAATTAGCCCCCCACCACCTAAAAATAAGCTGCTTTAATCAGGTTGCAGATGGTCTGATAAGCGGCATGATGGCATCAGGGGCTGCTCGTGTGGCGTAGCTGAGGCGTGTCATAGATAGCATCTGCACCTCGTCTCTAAAGGTGCCTCTGTGTCTTTCATGTCAGGTGAGCGTGCTGACATTCTGCCACATCCAGACGTCAGATGTGGCGGGGTCACCGAGGCCAGACATCAAAGTGTGGGTCTATATTGGTGAGGATAGACGCACATGGCAAGTGGAAAAAAAAAAAAGGGAAGTGGACACTTTTGCACACATACAGTCTTCATGACAAGCTTTAAGTGTGAGATAGTGTTGATGTCTGCAAGCGCCAGCAAAGCCTGCATTTCTGTCTCTTTATCTCTTGAGCCTTCTCCTGATAATTACAACCGTCCCGTCTCTCGAACTCGGTCACACCAAGCTGCCAGTCTGCGCAGCGAAGGAATTATCACCCGGGCCATCGCAAAAAGGAGCACGCCAAGGTCAGACCCTGTGTTCAATCTCACTTTTGATTCCGGTCCACCTTTCTTTCTCCTCTACCACTTATCCACTCCTCTGTCTCGGCCCTCCCACGCTGTCACTGTTGAATTTCCCTCCAAGGCTAACCTCTATTTCCAGGACAGCAAGCGCTTTGACACTCATTCATTTCCAATCCTGCTGAATGGTCATCCGAATGGAAATTGACGATTCAATTTTTGGAATGAAACTTGAGAGTCCTTTTGGAATTGACCCCCCTCCTCTCTTGCTTGGGTGCCCATCCTGCCACCCACCACTTCTTCCCCCCTCCACCACCACCACCTCCGTCATCACCACTCGCTATCTCCGTCCTGGTCTGCTGAGTACAGCCAATTTCTCTGCTTGTATGGAGACGTGGGCGAGATGGCTACCGCTTAAAACGCCCTGTAGCTCCAGCCGACTTCTCCCAGACACCTTTTCTCTACGCCTGCTCCCTGTCATCAATAAGCCGACGTCAAACAAGCAAACACTTACAAGCAAAAGGGGTTTATTCTCAGCATTGCTCCCAGCTGGATGTTGGGTGGCAATTTAAAAATGATCTATGCAAATGTAATTTCGCTGTGTGTCATCCAACACAGCCAATTAATGAGTGAGCTTCTCCAACCCAACTATAAATTAACAGGGCTAGATATAATAGCTAGATTAATGTGTTTTTCTGGCACTTGCCTAATTGCGGGAAGACTCCGGTGGGGCTACTGAGAGCTGCCTCATTTCTACATGTGATGGAGCGAGTTGAGACAGTGGAGGGATTAACGCCTGCATCAACTCTATTTATCATTTATATGAACTTTGTTGTGGTTCCTTTTAGTTTTTATTGAGGTGAATGTATGAGGGAAGCGATCAGGGAGGATACTTTGCCGTGTGGGGACTTGAATCTGCTTGAGAAAAAATTACGAGTATAAGTCGTTACATTGAGCTCGGTCTGGAATCAGCTTCAGTCAGACTCTGGGAATTTATTAATAGAAAACAAATCCACGCGTGGTCAGAGAGGCATATGTGCATGGATGTCATATCTGGTAATGAGAATTGAAAGCTCAAGGCAAAGAGAAAATGCAGAGGATGGATTGAAAGCAGGAGCGTCAGAAGGTAAAGGAGGATGAGTAGCTGTCTGTCTCAGCCAGGAGAGACAGAAACAAGCTTCAGGATCCAAAACAGCAACAAGGAGGCCTTTTGTTTTGCCCCTCTCAGCCGATTGTTCTCTTCGCCGAGGGTGAGAACACTAATCCGCCGTGGAAAGAGGAGTTGGGAGGATTTACTCTAAGTATCCTTATTAGCGGGAATTTACTGATACGGGAGGGGAGTGGGTAACGGGTGAGAGGAGAAGGTAGAGGGCATAATGAACAAGGAGAAAGGGGAGCAGCGGGGTAGTCTGAATACACTGTAGGTGCCATATGAATCTTTAATATGCAGCTTAATAGTGAGGGAGGGATGAGGGGAGGAGTGGAGAATATAAAGAGAGCAAGGGAAAAGGAAAAGGGGAATCTCCGAGGAGGTTACAGAGCCTTCTGTATCACAACACAACACACTTCTGATAAGTGCAAGCCTCCCAGGATCAAACCTCATTCTCCACAGCTCCAGTGCCACCAACAAGTCCTCTTTCAAATGCAGAACTCACCGGCAAAGGACAGACGAGCCTTTGTCTTCAAAAAACAAACAGAAATGGGTCTGATGTTCAGATAAAAATGGATAAAGGATCTTTCCAGGTGATAAATTTCCTAATTGCTTTTGTTAAACACATACCCTGCTGGAAGCTTGGCCACGGTACATCGTTTTAATTACACGCACAAGAGCCTAATTAGTTGTATCTGTTGTACCAGAGGCTAACGTGCACCCAATTAGACCCGAATCAAAAGGATGGTACAGCCAGACGAGGGAAATGTGCGCGTCTTTGTTCTTTACAGTTTTCATCAAATAACAGAGGAAAGTAAAGACTTAACTTCCTAACTTGCTGATGTCATGATCACCCCTCCTATCTTTAAGCTAATTACACACAGTATTTTTTGTGTGAGTGCCTGAGCGGGCAGCTGCCTCACTTGTCAGTCTCCATCTCTTTGTCTTTCTCCCTGATGGTAATCGCCAAAGTGGAAAAACTATTTGTGCGGTGATAAAGGCGAGACAACAGAGCTCATTACTGTGGCATGCGTGCAACAGTTTGTGGATTAACTCAGTGCAGTCTTCAGAGGCAGATCCGCCAGCTGGTTCCCATAAAAAACAATAAAAAAGGCCGGCTAAAGTACGGTAAAGACACCACAAAATGCTGCTTTTCCTGCAAGACAGGAATGTTATTCAATGAGATATTAAATGGAGGAAACGAGTGCTCGCTTGCAGCTCCTGCATTTACTAATTGTTAAGCAGGCCCTCAGGGGAGAAAAGACATCGCCCAGGAAGAAGAACCTGACAAGGGAGCTTAGAGCTAAAATTATTCGAGAACATCTACAAATGATTTCCCTTATGACATGATGAACAACACGGGTGAACCAGAAACAGCAGATCCTCCACTTTGAAAATACAACTACATCAAAGCCTCCTCCTCATCCCCCAAAGAAAAGCTCCTTCTCTCCACAGCAGGGTGAACAAGATACCGTAAACTTCCACATATAGCACAGGTTCTCCTCAAAAACTTTAACATTCGCCACAGAGAGCTTCTCCCCTTTCTCTTCCTCGGTGCACATTTCAGAGAGCAAGTAACGTCTCCTGGGGCGGCACAACAGCAGAGTCGAAAAAAGGAGACGGCATTTCAGAGCATGTAGCGTTTCATCTCTGCCAGCTCTCCTGTTAGCTGTTAACAACCATGTAGGTCTACTGTACTCCACAACTGCACCTATCAGTCTATGGGAGGCAATGAGAGCGCATTTCGCAATTTCCTTTGGCCAAAATCAGCCTTTTCCAGCCCTGATTACAGCCTGAAACATCACCAAGCAAGACGTTTCCAAATACATTTATCAGCACGCACAGAGAGGGACTTGTTGGTGAGGTGCGTGCTGATTTAAAGAGGTTCGAATAAACAAGAAGCTGGAACAGATGCTCATGGGAGTGCACAGTAGGTAATGCTAATAACAAGTGGCATCTGGTGGAGCCGGTCCATTTTCTTGATTGGTTCTATTGTACCTCAGCAGGAGGAATACTGGGCACAAGGCCTTGCGATCCACAAGTGTACGGACCCAAATAGTCCCTGACAAGTCACATCTGAGTTGTGGGATTGCATGGAGAGATGAAGTGCTGGTGGTGGAGGTGAGGTAGGGGGTGTAGCGACTGATTGTAACCATGGCAATAGTGGACCAAGGATGTGGAGGTTGGATCGCATGCCGTGCAGCTGTTGATAGCTGCGTGAGGCCACACGTGGGAGATATTCCCAAGGTTTATAATCACTGTCAGCCGCCAGCTCAAGTGGTCTGAGCGTAATCTATGTGTGTGTTTGTGTGTGTGTGTGTGGGCAAGTGTGTTCCAATCTTCCTGGGAAACTCATCTGTCCTAAGCTTCCAACTGGCAGCCAAATCCTAAAATCCTACCTACCCGGCTTTCTCATGAGTGACAATCTTTTCTCGCCTGCCTCTTGTGGATTCTAAGCAGAAAAAAAAACATGTAAAGGAAAAAAAGGATGTGTGATTTCAACAAGAGATCATCTGTGTTTGAAGAATGAGAAACAGGCTGCTTTGCTGCAGCACAACAACCCAGCATCATCCATGTTTTTCTTGTCTCCTAATCAATAACTTGTATGCACACTGGTTACGCAACCGTGCACCCTGGATCAGATCAATGCCAGCCTGCTTTAAAAAAAAGCCTCCTCATCATTTTTACTGTTGTGTGCCCATCGAGTCATTTCACTCATCAGCTTACACACTGAATTTTCATTAGGAGGCACTTAATAGAGACAGGCACATTTAAGAGTTCGGCTCTGGGTGGGTGGGTTGTGTCGATTAGCGCGGGTTCATCTCTATCACAATAAATAACGTCGATTACAAAGGCTGGATGAGGAAGGGGAAGGGTGTCGGGATTAAAGTGAGGAGGAGGATCTGGGCTGACGTATGACAAGAGTGGAGAAAATTAATAAAAGGGAGAGATTGGTGGTGTGTGAGAGGGGATGGGAGCGATAGGCTGTGAGTGAGCGTGAGTGTGTGTGGCAGGGGTAACCACACTCATTCCTCCAGCAGTATCACATTCTCAGTGAGTCAGTGTGTCAGACCGCTGAAAGACACACTGGGTTTCTCCTGCGGGAGAAATGCACTTAGAGGTTTTAACATACAGAGGGCTGCTCATGTTTCCTTAGCCGAGGTGAACATTAACAAGACAAAAAAATCAAGCCAAACCCATAATGACATTGCAGCCGCTGAAAATAATCTACACCGCTCACTTCGGGTGAAGAAGCGTTTTCTCAGCGGGCTCAGTTCACCAAAGGGTCAGAGCGGCAGAGACGGATTGTTTTCAGCTAAATCAAATCCTCAGCTGCTACAATACGTTCTCCGAGACAGGGAGAGTACTAGAAACACAGCTCCTGTTCTGCACGAATGAGACGTTTAGTTTTACTTCTGGCGAAAAAGGGGACTTTGAAAGTTTGCCTGTGTTGATACTCCTTGTTAATTAGAGCTATATTCTTTATAATGAAAATAAAAATTGTATTTATTCCTTAAGGGATGAATTGGACAGTTGTTTTGCACAAGAGGGGAAAAACATTCATGTTCTCAAGGGCAATGACCTTGCACAGCTTAATAGATCTTTTCAGTGTTTGCAGCCTTGGTATGCTGCCTGGATTTGTTTACAATGCAGCATGCTCAACATCACAAATCGGGGATTGCGTGGCTGTTGTCAGGGATTACCGGTCTGGTCTTTGAGTTTTTCATTAAATTGCTGTATCTGAAAACAAACATCTGAAGGAAAAAAAAACTCCCATCAGCCTCTTGGCAGAGAAGACCATCTCAGACATACATTTGCAAGCCACATTTATTCGCAGGATGTTTCTAAAAATTCTATCTGCGATGCTATGCTTCCTCATGAATAAAAAAATGATCCGACAGACTGCGGGGACGGAGACACACGAGGCTTTGTGTTTTCCAGATGAGAGTCACATTGACACGTCGAAGGGAAGCATAAATCACAAAAGCTTAGGACCACATGGACTGGACATCCTTTCCAGAACGTGTGTGTGTTTTAAAGCTGTAATATGTTTAATATCTAAGCTCTTTATCCTATATAGGGCCGCAGCGTGGTTCTGTTTGACACCGTAGAGAGTGGAATCCTCTTACTTTCCTCTTTATGAGGTCAGCAGCAGAAATGGACAGGGTTCAGACAGATGGGGCCCGAGGGAATGAGGCAGGAAGAAGAGATAAAAAAATGAGGAAGAGCATCAAAGCAAGCTGCGGATGAAGACAGGACAGGGATGGGCCATGAGACAGAAATATGTTAAATTAAGGGGGGAAGATGAGTGAGAATCAGAGAAAAGCTGAGGGAGATTAAAAGCGCCGTGCCTCAATGGAAGTGCTTACCAGATTGTTGAACAGTCTCTGAACCTCCCTCCATTATCTATGAATTCTGAAATCGAGGATTGTGTCTGATTTTTCATGAAACTTTTGATTCTGTGCCAATTCACTTCTACTTTTGCATCACGAAAGTACTTAACGACAGGTTTCAAAAGCATGAATGAATCTGAGAAAAGACTGTCCAAGACTCTGGGCTGTTGCATCATACATCCCTGAATAATGATGAATCCTCTATGCTGGCTTTATGTGCTGCTGTTTGAAGCAGTTTTAACCATCTAGACCTCAGATGTGACCAGATGTGTCATACATACCAGAATTTTTTTCTCATTATTATTTTCTGGTGAAAAAATGAATAATTAGAATAAAATCATCAAAAATGTTGATTTGGGAGCAGTTCTTTGATATGAAATCTTTATGCTTGCAAGAGCAACAAGTAACTTTTAATTAGAATTTAAGAAACTTAGAAACTCATCCTTGGTAATCAAGAGAGAGATCTTGCCTCAGTTTCAGAGGAACAGGATTCTTACTTAATGCTCCTGATACCCATCACACATCCTGAAGTGTTGATGGACTGCATCACCTCCCTTTCTTCCCACCCAACCCGTTAACTCTGCTGCCCTCTGAACATCAGTGTGGCGGCTTTCCTCTGCCCAGGCCAAGGGGTCCTCTGTTGAAATACTTGTCGCTAAGTGCTGTCTGATGTGGAGCTCGGATAAAAAAGTGCCATTTTTCCACTTCGCTGCTCAGATCTACAGAAACCAGTCTGCTTGAGTCCCTGCTACACCAGCCATCCCCCCCTCCTCCATCCTCGCTGCATATTTTGGAAAAGAAGCAGCAGGCAGAAGGGTTCCTGCTCGCCTCCATCCTCGGGGCAAGAACACGGCCTTGACAACTATCTCCTTCCTGCGACAAGCAATCCTTCTCCGCCAGGCAGCCCAAAGAAAAACTGTTGATGCCCACAAAATGCATGACAGCCACTCACTTATGTTAACAGGCCGCGCACACAGAAGAGCAGCATCCCTCCGCTTGAGTTTGGTTTTATTTTCAATCACCCCCTCTAACATCTGAACTCTGGAGTCCCAGAGGGGGGAGGAGGATGGTTGACAGTGAGCCAGACAGCTCCTCTCCTCCAGGGGTTTGAACTCTTTGTCCTGCTGAGAGGGATGTGTGTGGAGGCAGGGGGAAAGGAGAAGGGGTGTGGACTCATTTTAGGGCGGGGGATGATGCTTTAGCAGAAAAGGGAGAATAGAGGGGGCTGGAGAGAAGAGGCCCATCAATATCCTGTCATGGCTGCCTGGGAGATCTACTGCAACAGAAATGCTGAGATAACACAAGACAGACAAGTTTTTAATTTATGCAGAGAGAAACAGCTGTGGACAAGTTTGCCTGGCTTCCATTTTTGAGACAAAAATGATCAATGTTTGTACACCACGGAGGATAAAACAACCAGAGAGTGGAGTGCTTATTGTATGGTGGGTGTTTTGGGAGCTCCACAGAGCTTAGTACTAGGCTTTTTCGTGTTATTTAAAGACTAAGAGCAGAGACAGCAAAATTGTCCTCAGAGGACTAAAACAAAACAAAACAAATCTGAGGTCAGACATTGGAAGGCTGCTGGCGAGACCGAGGGGAATTAATCACCTCAGTTTTGTAAGCAGGACTGAAGGAGGAGGAAACTGCTCAGGGTTTTACAGATGAGCGGACACTCATCACCCTGATTTCTCTTTTCAATCTAATTACTCCAGACAGATGATGCTTAAAGAAGCCTCGAGTTTATTCTGCAGCGGTCTACTTCCCAATCATTTAATATGGTGCACGGAGGCTCCAGCTGACCTGCTAGTGCAGATAGTGAGGAGGAAATTTCTCTTATAGCGCATATAAATGTCCAGCAGACCTAAACGCACTTTCATCGCAGTGAAAAGGGCAATGACAGCCTCCATACACCATTCCACTTCAACTCCTTTAATGCATGTTAAGAGGAAGAGACCTGCAAATTAAAATCCATATCAATTACTTCTTGTCTCCTCTGACTCGTAAAGGAGAGTAGTGTTTTAAGGTAAAATATCAGTCATTAGGTCCACATCATCAAAAATGCATTAGGACTTGTTCCAGGGCAACTAGAGACGAGTTTGGCGGAGGAGAGATTTATATCCTGTAATTTTAAAATCAAATCAGAGGGAGGCAGCCAGGCACTGATGCAACTCCAGCCATTTATTTCCAAAGAAACTCCTTCTACCTTGTAGGTGTCACACACTCACAAGCTTTTCCCTGAGGTGCAATTATTAAAAAAAACTGTTTTTCAAGTCTCAGAGATCCCTTCTTTTTCCCTTTCTTATCTTTCTAACCAAATATTGCATTGACTCATGTCCCACTCTTCTTGAGAGCTTCTACACAGACTTAATAAAGCCGCGGATGTGTGTGTGTGTGTTGTATCACATCTAAGATAGCATTTCAGGATGAGTGGGCTGCAGGGCCTCCCTCATACACAACAGATACTACTGTTGTTGTTTTCGCCTCTCTCTGGCAGTGACAGAGCGGAGAATTCCAAGTTTGCATCAAGCAAGTCTGGGCTTTTGAACACGTTAATTGCAACGCAGAGCCCATTGCTTACGCAATACACCGAGACAGAGACCTTTAAGTTAAACATCAAAGCAGAAATGTGCATCAGTTATTTTTTTTCATGCAGATGGCAGGGCAGCTAGTGACGGATAACACAACAAAAGACCTTGGACCTGTTCTGTGTGTGGCTTTGTTTGCAGTTTTAGAAAATCAAATCAAATATAGATTACTTTGTTGAGACTCTGGTGTTGTCAGTGGAGTGGTGGAAGAACTTCTAAGATCTAAAAGTAAGAAACTACGGTACCTTGATCAACCAAGAGTTGTCTTCGTGACAAGCTGTAACAAATAAAAATCTGGGAAAAGAGTAAGGGTTTATCTGCAGTACAGAATAAAAACTACATTGTAACATCACTATCAGTAACTGCCTTGACCTGGATACGAGACAGCATTGAAAACATCTTTTCCTCAAAATGCATCTTAAATATACTTTGATCATTTTGTATTCAAGGTTTCAGAGTGAAATGTCATTATTTATTACAACAGACTGCAGCACTTATCCATAAAGCAAGTGTGCCCTTCATGACTGAGGCCAGCTGGGACTCACTGTTACAGTGCCGCAGGGATACAAGGTGGAGAGACACAGTGAATGTAAGTACTCAGAAGAAGGACAAGTTAAACAACTGCGACTGAGTTATAACGCCTTGTTCAAGAAAGGGTCAAAATGAAAAGCAGACAAAAAGCAGATTAACAGCTTACCAACAGTCAACCAACAGCTGACCAACAGCATACAGCTAACATACAGCCAACAAACAGCTGATAAACAGCCGTCAAACAGGCAACAAACAGCCGTCAAACAGCTTACGAACAGCCAACAAACAGCTGTCAAAGAGCTGTAAAACAACAAACAGCTGTCAATAAGATGACAAATAGCAAACGGCTAACAAAAAGTTGACAAACAGCAAACAGCTACAAACAGCTACAAACAGCCAACTAACAGCCAACTAACAGCCATCAAACACCCGTCAAAAAGCTAACAGCCAACAAACAGTTGTCAAACAGCTATTGAACAGAAAACATCTAACAACTGTCAAACAGCCGACAAACAGCAAATGGCTAACAAACAGCTGACCAACAGCCAACCAACAGCCGTCAAACAGCTAACAGCCGACAAACAACTGACAAACAGCAAACTGCTGACAAACAGCCGACCAACAGCCATCAAACAGCCGTCAAACAGCTGACAAACAGCAAACAGCTAACAAACACCAATTTAATAACAAACAGCCGACAAACAGCTTTGAAACAACAAACAGCTAACTAACAGCTGCCAAATAGCCGGGAAACAGCTGACAAACAGCAAATGACTAACAAACAGCTGACAAGCAGCAATTGACTGATGAACAGCCGATGAACAGTTGATTAACAGCTGACGAACAGCCAACCAACAACTGACAAACAGCTAACAGCCGACAAACAGCCAACAAATAGCCGTCAAACAGCTGACAAACAGCAAATGGCTAACAAACAGCTGACCAGCAGCCGACCAACAACTGACAAACAGTTTACAGCCAACAAACAGCCCCTAAAATAGCTAACAATCAGCTAACGAACAGCTGTCCAACAGCCGACCAACAGTTGATAAACAGCAAACAGCTAACAAACTGCCAAAAAAATGGCCCATATTCAGCCCTATCACCTGAGCACCTATCAGCAGCTCAGCTGACACCTCATTTGCCTGCACATACTTTGCTCATTTGGTCCAATAGTTATCACACAGCCAAATGCCAAGCATCTGTTAAATACAAAAGCAGAAGCTTATATAACTTCCAAAAATTGCAATCCCCAAGAGCAAGATAATTTGGAATAAATCCTAATTTCTCCAGATTGAAGCATATTTGTATCTGAACTGTAAGAGAGGAGCAGAGCAGGTCAGTTAAGGGTGATTTAGGAGACATCCTCAAAGCCAGGAGCCAATATAGAAAGCCTTCAAGTCAATTGACCTTGAACATTTCACACCCTTACACATGAGCGACCATGGGTGCTTTAGATTCACCATTCCAACCAATTACACTGAGAGGGAAGGCACCTACCACACAAAAAAAAGATATTCCCAGTCCAATTTCTCCCACCGTATCTTACTTTCTCAGGGCAATACAGCCAGGCCATCAGACAAGGCCAGGGCTAAAGTGCATTTCTGAGAGAATATACAGAGGAGTATGGCTGTGATGGAAATGAGGAACAGTGTGGAAGAAAAGTAAGTTCAGTTCTGAGCTATCTGGCTTCCTTTGATCAGAAGGAACGGTGGATTAGAGAGGATTCTCCAGAAGTTTCCACTTAATCCGCATAACATTTTCTAAAACCTACCAATAAGCGTTCCAGCACATTTACAGAAAACTCAAGTCTACTGCCAAGGTCAGATTAGACTACATGCCCCCCTACCACAGCGTGTTTTTCACTTGGACTAAATTACTTCTCTGTGTTAGGTCCACAAACACCGGTTGGTACAGCTTTCACTTCAGAGAATGAAGTAAAAAGAAACCATTTATCTTTGGCTTTGGTCTCATTTCTTTTGGTTTGATGGACGCCGCTGCGCTGAACCAAGCAGGTCAACTTTCCCCGCTGTGTTCGGTGTGGATTTTTGAGGGAGAATCAGACAAAGAGTGACAAGAGAAACATTTCTCCAGGGGTGTTAACTATTGAGAGCTGTGATGTTTTCTGCCTACAACGGCCCTCCGGCCTCTTTTGAACTTTAAGTGTCACATCTCTCGAAACAATTTGAGATTGTGTAGGGAGTGCGACTGTGTGTGTGCATTTGTCCTCTGAGGGAGAGTATTATGTCTGTGGGGGTGGACTGATGACACAGGCATGCAGACTCCGTTTTTGTGTCGTCAATCACCTTTCCCATACAGTAAATGATTTTTCAACAAGCTCCAGGGTGATGGATAATCAGAACAAAAGGGTGGGCTGAGTTCTCCTCTCCCAGTTTTTCAATGGACGGCGGAGGGAAAGTGAAGGTCCCTACATCATCACGGTGCTCTTGTTGTGCTGCGCACGTTTTTCCATTTGGGCGCTAACGTTAAACGTAGCGCCCTGGGCCAAATCCATGATGGATTTCCCCTCCTGGCAGCTTCCCTTGTTTCAACGGAGCACTCAGGATGAGAGGGGTGGTAGGAAGGGGAGGCGGGGGGAGGGAGGGATGTCTGGGGACAGGAGAGGCCCCCACATCGAATGAGAAGCTGCCAAATGAAGCCTCTGCAGCTCTTCATCAGGGCCGGTGGTCCTGGAGGGGTGGCTGCTCCAGGCGAACGCAACAAACTGCAAGCCAGGCAACACATCTGTGCAGCTGGGTTCTCTCTGTGGCACACAAAGCCTCCAGCAAGTAGAGGCATGCAAGGCAGGGACAGAGAGGGAATACAGAGGGAAAACACAGAGAGCAAGTCAGAAACAGACACAAACACAGCAGAGTGGGAAGACAGGAGGGAGAGTGGCTAGTGACTCCAGATACTGAAACCAAAACTTTCTCTCCTTCAAAACCGAAAGCAGCTCTCCGATGGCAAAGACACTGAAGGAATGCAATGCAAATCTCTATGGTAATTCTCTCCCTGCAATCATTCTTCTTGTCTCTCTCCAGCTGCAGCTCTAACAGGCTTTGTCTCTATCTATTTTCATCCAGGTATAATTGAGGCCCACTGTTTATACTGTTGATCGTCAATTAAGATGATTCACCGTCTGGCAGGAAGACTTTTTCTCTTGATTGTATTGTTGTTGCAGCATCTCTGTCTCCCTGTTGATCCATCCAAGGAATTTATTCTGAACTGATGCAGCAGTTTGTGCTGACATTTACTTTACTTATGCTGCTGTTTGCCTCCCCTCTCCAACTATGGTATGTCTGGAAAGTGACACTTTCATTCTGCCGTCGTCAAATGGCTTCAAACATCAAGCACAAAGACAACGGCGGGACTTTTTTCAGAAACAATGCACCGAGAATAAAAGCTAAACTGAAAAGTTTCCCACACAGGCTTTTGATGTTTTAAGAAGTTTCATGCGAGAATTACAAAGGCATGAGAATGAACATTAGGTTTAATCTTTCATCTTCATTTGGTAGAGGAATGGAAAGTTTCAAGTGGTGCCAAAGCTAGCAAAGACCCAGACAAAATGTCCAAGAGTTGCTTATGCCAATAAGGCTTTTAATCTTCAGGCGGCTGCAGCAAACTCACGGCTGCTGAAAATGTTCATCATGCTGTGTCTGCACACGTGTACGCTGCCTCTTGTTTGTCTCTGAATTACTCAAAGCTCATATTTCAAGAGGTAATAGCCAGACAGCTTGAAATGTGGGCTGACCTCATCTGAATGACACATTTAAATAAATGAGTCTAATATTAAAGCAGCCTCATGCAGCACTTTCTGCATGTTGTGCCTCTGTCACCCTCTCTTTTACAACACACTGCTTTATTGGTAATTACTTAGCCACAGAGTTTTTGTCATCGCACCACAGCTGTCAGCACCAATAATTTTAGCTTGTTTCACAGAGAGAGAAATAATAAGATGAGACGTATGATTACAGTATGTTCTCCATAGCCATAACAGCCTTGATTATTACGCCTGTATGCAGGCCGGCTTTGTATAATGTGACCTTAAGTTTTATCGTGACAATCGTGACCCTGTCCAGGATTTCCATTAAAGAATATCTGTCTCATTAGATTATAGAATGCAATCTGTGCAGGGCGAGATAAAGTGGTACCGGGTCACACACTCAATATCGCATCATTATGTAACAACGGGGGTGTGCAGCCGTCGCTCTCATGCTCGCATGTGCACATGCACCCCCTCCCTATCAGCCCCCAGATAACAGTCGAACTGGCAGCTCTCTCATCAATTTACAACACAAACACACACACACACACACACACACACACACACACACACACACACACACACACACACACACACACACACACACACACACGCACAACACAGGCTGCAGCCTCTGCTGATAGGAATTGGGATTTGGAGGGAGTTGCTGGAAATCAAAAGGTCCAAACCCAACAGAGAGTTTTCACACTGCCTTCCATTTCTACTTTTTCCATCTCGTTACGGTGCACTTTGAATACTAATGGACATGGTTTTGCAAAGCCATGCAGCACTAATGATTTACAGCCATGAAAAGTAAACACACTAAGAGACAAGCAGGGCAAACAAGCCTTGGAGGTATAATTCAGGGACGTTCCTCTGAACGCCATAAATGCGTTTCATTTGAAAAGCATTATTTGCGAGGACAATTTCCCCAACAGTGTCTTGAGAAAAGTTGGTAGCTGCACTTAACATCTTTCTCCTTCAGAAAGAAAATGTCATGCAAATGGATGATTTCTCATGTGCTTACCATGTACAATCCTGCTTTAAATACTGCTCTGCAAATTACTTAATGCAGCAGAAAATGGCCATTTCTGCCTCGTCTTAGATGGAGTACGAGATTGCTACTGTGTAATTCTACTTCCGGCTCAGTGCCAGCAAAACCCTCCCTCCAACAGTTCAGCCATGATTTAGGGAGAAAAAAAACAAGCCCCCCCTCCTCAAACCTCTTTCTGCTTTTTTACCCATTTGTGGTGAAATTATTTTTAGCTTTAGAAATCCGAGAAACATAGAGAGACAGTGAACGGGAGGGAGTGAGATGCTCCTTGCCAGTGGATTATTGGCAGCTTACAAAATCCCATCAAAAAGGATGGAGTAGAAACAGATCAGTCTGCGTTACATGGAAGAATAAGAGCTGCTGCATACTGTACAGCTGCAGCCGGCCTTTACCAGACTTCTACTCATCTCTTCCTTCTGTGCATCAAGGCCACTCCCAGGGAATTAACCCTGCAGTCATTATGCTGGTGAGGGTCACTGCATCTGTGGCATGTGTGGAAACACCAGTAGTGCTCTGGCGTCAGGGCTCTGCCTGAGGCGTCCTGCCTGCTTTCACACACAAACACATACACACATGCACACCCCAAAAAAAAAAAAAAAAAAAAAAAAACGGAGTCGTGTCACGTACAAAGAGAATAGCTACACAGCTAGGCTCTATGCCCAGTCACCAGTCAGCCTGCTTAATAAGGATGGCAAATAGTCCCTGCAGCACAATAACAGCAGCCACGATATTCTCTTTGTAGCTGGAGCTTGCGTTTAACTGTCTCGGTGTCCAGGCAGAGGGCTGAAGGTTCAGAGGGCTAAATGCACACGCTCCGTTTGAATTAAAGCCCAGCACACTAAGGTGACAGAGCTCGTTTTCAGCTCCAGCCTTCAGGGAGAAGCCAGCCGGGCTATCTCCTAAACCAGCGAGCACATTGACATGCCACAGGTAAAGACGACGGCCCAAATAATGAGCGCGATGAGAGTAGGCAGGGCAAACAATGGCTGGAGGCACCTGCTGTAAACGCCGGCATCACTTTTTAATTGCCACCGTTCTCTCGGTTGCGCTTGGTTGAAAAGGGGGAGGAGTGGTCCTTTCTGTTGTGCTCGATCTACAGAGTGCCACTCCTCGCGCACAAACAACGACCAGCCCATTCAACCTTTAACTTGAAAATAAAACAGATGGAAGTATAACCTGTTTTAGCACCCTGCCATGAAATGCCTTTCAATATATCGCTCGCCTGTGGCAATTTCCTTTCCTTCTACTTCAGCTAAGGTGGCAAGATGAGCAAACAGACATTCAGGTGCACACTCACCCCCCAGGGCACCATTATGCCAGACACAAGAGTTGCCTCCAAAGGTAATGGAGCTGTGGGTCTACCTGGTTCATGGCAGCCCTGACTTTTTATATTGAAACAGATAGAATAGAGGAAAACTGAGGAGTGTTTATAAGAAAACAAAACACAGCCAGAGGCTTTGCTGCAGGATTAGAAAGTTGGCCAAGGGTCAGTGGCAGCAGTCTGCCTGTTGGTGTGTTTTTTTCCTCCTTGTTGGCTGGTCATGTTCTGTACTGGGCTGGGCTGGGTTAAACTGGGTTGGGTCAGATTTTCGCTGCCAGTTCCCAGAACACAGGGACCCTTTTTTCTGCTGCCAATCACAACCAGATGTGCCCAGACTTGTTTAAGAATTTAGATCCTTTTTTTCAGTCTTGCTTTTCAGCTCTAAGCGAGTCATACAAGAAACAGCATGCACACGCCAAACTTGCTGGAGCACATAATGTGACACACATTCAAGAACTACACACACACACACACACATACACGGCCTGGCTGATGCACTGTAATCACAGGGGCCCAAAAGGAATCCCAGAGCAGGAACGAGCTCCAATAACAGGCTTTTCAACACAGGGGCGCCTGTCTCATTCACAGATTCCCTCGGGACATGTAGTTTGAGGAGATTCCACCTGACGTGACTGAGAGATTTACGAGTTGTAGACAGAATCCCATTTTCACAAAGATACCTGGTCCTATCTTTGCAATACCTCTGCTATCAATTATTACCCAGACAGGTTTCTGCACCCCGGAAGTTTTTCAACAGGTACCTTCCCCATCTGAGAAGGCAAAATATATTGTAACACATTTGGTTTGCTGAGCCATTAGTCTGCCTGTGGGTGTATTTTAATATTTGAGTGCCACTGGAATGTTTTTCCTTCAAACGCAGTGTGAACACAAATTTGTGCCCTGCAGCTACATAAAGCATTGATGTAAATGATAACAGCACAAGAGATCGTTCCACAAGGCAACCTTGCAGCTGCTGTTTGTGTTTAAATGAATCTAGGGCTTGGAGGGGGTCATGTGTTGCATGTGTAGGCAGTCGGAGCTGATGTGCTATTAACTATTCATTACATAAATCTGATTAGGGAATTATTCACCCATGCAGGTTGTGTGAATAAGTATTAACACAGAGCCTTAACCTCTTTTCTCCTTTCTCTTGTGCTTCGGAGGATCCGCTCTGCCCCCTCTGTATCTTCACTGCCATGGATCCACCTCCAGCAACATTATCAACCGGTACCATCTGTTCCCTGCAGCAAGTGTAAAATTGAGCTACTTGAGAGTTGTCCGATATCGATCGCAGCCACATTAATTTCATAACGCCACATACAGAGTGTCAGTGCAATCACATCATGGGATCTGTGTGCCCGGTCATGCCCACAGATGTCACAGCTCAGGATCTGCATCGAGTGCGAGCACACTGCAGGGCATGATGCATGTTTTTCTCATGTCAGAGCAACATGACTGCTGGAGTGGAAAATATACTGATTTATACCAGGCTTATTCAATTACTTTCTCAGAAGGACCAAATGAAGGAACAGACGTGCTGAGGGTATAAACATTTTCATGACACATGTCGGGGCTGTGGAGCTTAGAATCAAAATCAATCCACAGTGCGCCCTATAATCTCTGAGGAGAAGTAGGTGTTTGAATGGTTTAACACAGTGTGGATGTAAGATCTCTTTCTGTACAGTCTGACCCTGTACTTACAAATGAACAGAAAGAGTGAATGTTTGAAACAGTGATAACCCCATTCAAATTGAACAGTTCACACTGTCCTAAATGAGGGGCTTGTTTTGAACGAAAAAGCCATAGACGCTCAGGATTTTTTTATAAAGCAAGTATTTTGAGTGCCGAATGATCAAAGGGTCAAACCCCCACCCCCAACTCGCCCTGCCACCAATTTTAAAAGGTTTTGTTGATATGCTTAATTGTCCGGTAGATTAAAATAATTGAATATTTTTACATTTTTCAACATCTGTTTAACAAGCTGGTACAATTCATGAATTATAGAAGAATGAACTGGAGTTAATTCCCGACATAATTAACACAGCCTTACGCTGAGGTGTGAATTTTCAGTTAATGGCTAAAGCAAGGGTGGCCAACGAGTCAGAGACCAAGAGCCACAAAAATTACCGTGGTACTACAAAGAGCCACAAAAGAAACGTGGTCTTATGTAAACAAATTTATATTAAATGAAGATCAATACATTTCCAATTTTCAAAGCAAGATTTATTGTGTTTGTAATGGTGTTTAAAATTTGTACTTGGAGCGTCAAAGACAAATTTCTGTTTTTACTGCAGAAGAGTCAAAGTTCCATCTATCTATCTATCTATCTATCTATCTATCTATCTATCTATCTATCTATCTATCTATCTATCTATCTATCTATCTATCTACAAGCACATGAATGATTGAGTGGAGTACATGTAGAGAAAAGAAACTGAAACTTAAGTAATAATCTCATCACCCAAGTAATAATCAACACTTGTCCCAACGTTTGCAACAATACATCAGTTTTATGAGTGGATCGAAGAGCCGTACACCGAAAGGCAAAGAGCCACATGTGGCTCGCGAGCCACAGGTTGGCCCCCCTTGGGCTAAAGGTTGCAATAAACATGAAAAGCTAAAAGACACCAAAGAGTTCAAAAGAGTCCTGCCTCCAATAACTCAGTCAAACTGGACAAAAAACCCCAGTAAAATCCATTTCTTCTATTTTTGTATGCATGACTCTCTTTTTCCAAACTTCCAAACCTTGGCATTCCACCTTGATGGATAATTGTTTTCCTTGGAGAATAAGCGACCTCACTTCAGAGCACTTTAATTCTACAGGTGACTCAACCTGAGAGAGCAGGAACACAGTCTGATTTTAGGAGCTCACGCACGTGTATTAAAATTTTATGCAAGCGAGAAAACAAGGAGTGCTGGACCCAGGCGGTTAGACTCTCAAGGTTTAGACACCTTTTCTCTTTGTTCTGTATCACATCTTAATGGGTAGCATGAGCATACATAGCAAACAGACTGGTCCTGCTCTTACCTGTTAAGGATTTAAAGCCCGCAACACTTCACATCAAATTCATTCATTCACACAGTGATGACAGAGGATGTCATGTAAAGAACCTGTTATTGGGAACCAACCTCATTCATACGCAGCTGGATGCGCCACTCAGGAGTAATTCGGGGCTGAGGGTCTTGTTTGAGAACGCTTCAGCATGCAGACAGCAGGAGCTGGGATCGAACCACCAAACTTTCGATGCAGAGATGACTCACTGCACTACTGAGCCATGGCAAATCTAGACAGAAGAGAAGAAAACAAGAACTTATCAGGATATGGTGAGTTTACCATAAGAAAAGAGAGAATACTCTTGTTGTCAGAAACATGATTCTACAAATAAATCTGCACTTTCAAAACACATCAAAATTCTGTCTTCATGTTTAGAAGAACTGCTTTACAAGACGCTGGGATGAGATGAAGGGCGAAGTAAAAACAAAAGAGCTGATTGATTATCCTGCCCAGGCTACTGAAACCTACACTAAATTCAAATGTTGTACAAGAGGTTTGCAAAAATAAGTTCAGCTTTTCTTGTTGCTCCCTAAATCCTGACCAAACATGAAAATAAAACTGTCGGAAAGATATCCCAGGCAGAAACAGTGACCAATACTTTTGCCAAATTGGGCTGCAAGAGTTAACAAAAACAAAAACAAAACAAAACACAAAGCACAAATGAAACTATCAACAATGAGACAAGCACAGAATATAAAGTCATGTACTGGTTTCTTGCAAATCTTTGTAGGTCGCACCTATGACAAGCTCATCTTGTCAACAACCGCAGACGCACTCCAAGGTGCCATAGTGCAAACAAGACACAACAGAGGATCCAATCAGAAGTGTTGCTTGCGTTTCAGTGGTTTCCTCGCTTTTTTTAACAGCATATAAACCTGCGTATACAGCAAGCCATCCTCTACTCTCCTAGTTAAACAATTTCTAATTTAAAGTACACGGAAATGAAGAAGTGCATCAAAGCTCATTTCAAAGATCTACCTATTCGAGGACCTTGTTTTTGTATTCAATCAGAAAGAACGTTTGTTCAAGACAGCACAAAATTCAACTCTTCAAACAAGCCAGGCCAGAAACGACTGACCCTATCACCACCAGCAGATCGTATTCATACAGACACTATGTGAAATGAAAGACAGCGTGACGATTTAGCTGAGAAGTCATCAGAGAAAGAGCCCTGTTAGATAAGAAAAAATGCACAGACCACTTTACAGGCAAATGCTTCAAGCACATTAAGACCTAATCTCAGTGGAGTTAACCAGGGAACCAAAGAGCAAGGAGAGCAGCCACATGAGAGGTGGGAGGCTATGAGCTGAGTGGGCGCATACAAGAGAGGAGTGCATGCCCTACAGGCTCCTTTCAGTAGACGGTCCATTGTGGTTGACTGTACAGATCGGTATGTCAGGTCAACAGATCATTAAGCAATCCCTGGGCTGCCCAAATAACACAGGGATCAGAGTGGAGATAAGAGCCTGGATCAATTCCTGACGGAACAGAGGATGGAGCAGTGTGCGGAGGTTGGAACCAGGATGGAGGGCGGAGGATCCATCATTGTTTTGAGCTGACCGGGTCTCCTCTATCTCTAAATGGAAAATGGTTACAGGGTCGATTCCCCAAAATCATTAAAAAACATTTTTGCATCTAGCTCTGGTTTAACAGGCCATGCATGAGGCAATGGTGGTAGGTGTTATCCCCTTTTAGTCCTGCTGACACGTAACCAAAGATGATGAGTCAGATGGTGTTCAGCCACTGGCAAAACACAACGAGGAGTGGTAGGTAAAATCACATATTTGAGTCGAGGACTGTTGTAAATATCTGGATGTCAGGATTATTGGTGCTTGGACAGTGTAAAGAATCTGTTTATCATTTGTACAGTTGATATTGAATTGTGAGCAAAAAATAAAACATTGAAAAACGGTTCACTTTTCGTCTTTTCAGTTTTGAAATTAAAACAAATATGTCGAAATCTGTTCAATTTTTAAAATTCAGTTTGTTAAAATAGATCAGATAAAGGGAAGTTAATTTTTTTTATTTAAATTTCTCCGATCATCGTGACCCAAAAGTTGTAGCTTCTCTTAATGAGAGCGTGGAGGGAGCAGGGTTGATGGTAGTTGTACGCGCACTGATGAACAGCTGCATTTTATCAAAAGACCCAAAGAGTAACCCTTGAGGATGACAACATGGCAACTGAAAAAATCGTCAGGATCTTTCAGGCATGTTCATTTTCTTCTAGGATATGCCATATGTTTTCCATTAATTTGTAATACATATGGCCTGTTTAGGGAGGAAATGAACACACCCAAGGCCCAAGTAGGGATGCTGAGGATGTTGCAGCACCCCCTGGCACCTGTGGGTCTATTGTTTCGTCAGCATTCATATCCCAGTGACCTGCCACAACAGTTCTGTGCATTATGTTGAGTTTTCTTCCTCCAGTTAATAAAGTGATTGATGTTCTTGATTTTGTAGCAGTGTAAGGCTTTGGTTTCAAGTGTCTAGTCCGTCCAATAGGGAGGTAGTTCTATTGAGAAAGTATAGGAACGCACCTTTGATGCATGATCATGGCTCACATGAAGCTCCTTCTTAACATTTTGCAACCACTTTGAAGCACATTAATAACATTTGTCAAATGTAAAACACTATCAAATCTTCATGAACTGTTCAATCAAGTTAAGCCTCTCAGCATGATGATGGTATGAATATTAAAAACATCTTTGATAACACTTATAGAGAGTGCACACATGGAATATTCCAGTTTGGGCAGTGTTAGTACATTACCAAATAATGCACAGCAAACACCGGATGGAGCGCCACTGTGCACACGTTTTAAACGGACCGGAGGAGGACCAGACTGCAGCACCCTCGGCACCCCTACTTCCCAAGGCCTTATGTTCATTTCCTTCTAAAACTGGCCATATGTATTACAACTTAACAAGAAACATATGGCGTAGTTTAAAAAAAGAAAATGAACATGCCTGAAAGATCCTGCCAATTTTTTTCTGTTGTCATGTCGTCATACTTAAGAGTCACTCCTTTAGCTCCTTTGAATAAAACGTAGCCATCCATCATCATACGTGCAACTACCATCAAGCTGGCTTCGTCTACGCTCTCAAGGCAGAGAAGCTATGATTTCCATGTCACAATGATCAGAGCAATTAAACAACAAAATCAAAATCAGCCCCTGGCCATAGTTCAACTTTCCTTTATTTGATCTATATTAAGAAAAAAGATATTAAAAAACAAACAGATTTTCATTTGTTTTTTATTTCAAAAAGGAAAAAAAAATGTTTTTAATGTTTTATTTTTTGATTTATCAATGAATATCAATTCAATGAATGATACACAGATTGTAGAGCTCTCATTTATTCATGTTTCCCTGCATAGCATTTTACACAACACTGATCACCTCCTTCACACACACATTCTGACAATGATCGTGAAGGCTCATTAGGCTCTCGTCTGAGCTTCATCTGAAACACAATCTCACATAAAAAAGGCACAGCCTTCAGGAGCGATTCAGGAAGCAATATCTTGCTCGGGGATGCTTCAACTCTAAGATAATCCCCAAATCCTCTGCCCTATCTTGTAAGCAAAAGCTACCTGGTGCCTTTTTACAGCAGTGTCTTTCATTTTACAAAACCTACTGTCTACCGTCTAGTCTGGGTGTAACTTGGACAGTGATTTCAGAAGGGTGTCAATGCAAAACATAGCTGCATATGCCAGTCTGTAAAAAGAAAGAGCAGGATGACACAGCAACCTTTTCAAAGAAGCTTTTGTTATACAGCTTTCTTACAAAACACCAAGCAGCAACCTCCAGTCCTGAGAAATAAAGCTGATGTGGAGGTGATAAAAGCTGCAGTCCTTTGAGTGTTTAAGACTGCCTACAGATCTTTAACCCCTGTCTTTACAGCAAAAGTAAAAATGTTTACAGCTGGTTTAACACAAAAATGTCTAAAATGCCAATTCCTCAATCAACAGACAGTGTACAGGGGTGTTTCTCTCAAACACACTGTTACAGGTGGTTGCTGGGCGAGTGAATATGTTCACATAGTCATAGTCGGAGGCTATAGACGTGTGCTATTGCTGGCACTGAGCCATAGAGGAGGAGCCCAAGTTTAATGTGTGTTTGCTAACAAGTAGTAAAATTCCTGCAGACCCAACCTCCAAACTTTCAAGTTTCGCATACTTAGGTTTACTGATGACTTGACTGACTGGAAACCATGTTGTAGCTAAAGGCATGCATCAAATCCACCCTAACGTGTAGATTGGAGTCCCCACTTCCAATCCCGATACGCTGGCGTTCGTGCTTGAGTAGGGCATGTTATGGATGGTCAATGTGACCTCTTTCTCAAAACCTCAGAGAACACTGAACAACATCATGAAGACTGTCTGAATGTTTCAGGACGCGGTCACACTGGCCATCCAAACCGTGCCATGCTTAAGCAGCGATTGCCGTCTAACACTCCGCTACTGTTTTAAAATGATCGTCAAGAGATGACCTCGCGGTGATCATACATCATGCATCACACGCGCAGTCCACGTGCTTGTGCTCGTGCATGAAGTAAATTGTGCCGAAGCCCACCTCTCCGAAGCATGCCAAAGCAGAAAAGTGAATTTTGCTGAAGCACGGCACAATTTGGCAGTGTGACCACGTCCTTACAGTCTGTACCTATAACTTAGCTTTTCTAAAATGATTGATCCCGATCACACATCTTACCAAATCAGTCTTCTGAAACTACCCCGGCACATTTTTTCCTTTCCCGTTGACACTGTAGCAACAATGCTAGTTTCAGTCTCGGGCTGGTCTTGGGAGTCAGGTTATAATAAGAGTTATAGGTAGTAGCTTCTGTGCCCCAACAACCTCTGACAGAAGAGCAAGATTCTGTCCTGTAACCCAGACAATGGCAGCAGAGTTGGTGAGAGCATCTGAAGTGTTAGGACCTTGACCACCTTGTTAGGATTCTAATTTGCATGACAACCTGTTCACTCTACACTCTCCCTCAATGCTTGAGAAGTCTGTGTCTAAGAGTTAATCTTCAACACTTAAGAAAAGTTACTTGAAAAGAGTTTAAACCACAAGAACAAGTGAGTTTGTAAATTAATAGTAGATAATTGGCGAGATGATTGTTACAGACACTCCAGACCGGATTAGAATCACTGAGCAGTGCAGGAAACGGCAAAATCAACATCCACCACAGAGACACTAATGCAATCAGAGCGGGGCCATGGTGGCTTCCTTTTTTATTTTCTTGGGTGGAAATTAGTCCCAATAAAATCTGTCAGCTGTGTGGATTACCCAGAGTAAGAGAGACACTGTTTCTGTGAAAGCATTGCAAACCAAATCCCCCTCACATCCAATATTCATGCACAGGAGCAGGAATGTTAAAACTCTCACAACCTGAACATACAAAATAAAAACCACACACCTGGCCCAAAACCACAACATCTAAGTGTGAGAGTATGTTTGTAATAAAGTGGAGTAAAGTGATATTTTAAGGCACTGGCTTACTTGAGTGTGGTTTGGCCTCTGCCTAGTTTCTGTCACCTCTGTCTCTGTAGGTTGTGTACCTCTGTGGATCTGGGCAGCCGGGGGGATTTGGCACCGTGACGTGGATGAGGCTAATGTGAGAGCACAGCTGGCTAGATATCACACAAAGTGTTTCTACCCAGTCTAGCGAAGCGTTTGCTGCCTTTTTAAAATTCACACATACAGATCATTCTGTCTGGTTAGCTCATTAACACCAGTAGTTATCTGGCAAACCAATTTAATGGCATACATTATTCCAAACTCCTGGAGGCAAAGCACAGCTATGTGGCACAGGCTATATAAAATGCTTTCTATCAGATCAGCATGTAATTATACAAACACAACATTGTGTTAGCTAAGGCCATAATAAAGCACTTAATCGTTTGGAGGAATTAGCATGCCTGTGCTAATGCCTTTCTATATGGGGAATGTATGTTCAATCCCATTCTTATGACCAGGATCCAATTTTAATCAAACAGGTTCGTGTTGAATTAAAGGTCAACATCTGCTGTTTTCCAAACTCTGTCACAACAACAGGCTGAAAAATTGATTCAGGATCACAGCAGCTTCACATTCCCTCAGAATTGATTTTTTACTTTGGAAAACATCAACATGTTTGTGTAACTGGGAAGAAGAGGGGCTCTGTGTCTTTGATCACACTTTCTCATTATCATCCATGAGGAGCCCGTATATTAAAACAAACAGAGCAGGGGGTAAAGCCTGGGGACCGGTGCTTCCTGCCTCCTGCTTCATACAGACGTGGGCTCTTCCTGTCTGAGAGCCGGGGCGAGCCCTGCCTGCAGGGGGACCTGCGAAAGAGGAGGGAGAGAGGGAGGGAGGAGGAGTGGTGGAGAGCAATGCACAGACGCTCCTCCCTAAAGAGGAACAGCATGCCAGCCCCGGTGGACATCTGTTTTCACAGGTGTGCTCACCCAATGTGATTAAGATTGGCGCTGCACGCCCCCCCTCAGCCATTCTGCACTGGTACGCCAACACTGTAGGTGCCGGGGCATGGGTGCGAAACGCGTGGAACAGTTGTGTTGTTTTCGGGGCAGATGGGAGTGATGATGAGAGTTTGAGCAAAAGAGCGAGGAGCTAGTGGAGGAGAAATGGAAGTGATGGAGGAGGGAGAGAAGTTAAAAAGGCTTGTTCTCTGAAAACAACTGTTTATGGAAACATAATTCAAGAAGAGTGGGATTATTTGGAGCGCGTGCAGATTATCCCTCTTGTGTTTGATTCCTTAAGTGTGAGGGAGAGATCACATGAAAGGATTGGACTAAGCCCCACATGGGAATTGCATTTTATGAAAACAAATGTAATTCCAAAATAGGCTAAACGTTCCTGCAGAGATGTCTGGTTCACCCCTAGAGAAGCCTACTGGAATGAGGTGGGCAGCGGTTTTGGCAGAGCCACCAAGGCTTGCACCTAATGCTACAAGCGCACCTGCTTCCATGGCAACTGGGGAGAGGAGGGATTGCTTTCCCTTACACCAGCAGGCCACTTCATGCTTTAATGTAAAGCGACAACTTGCCGGAATTAATTTGTGTGTTGTCAAAAAAAAGTCTCCCAACAGATTTAATTCTGAAAAATAGGGAAAAAAAAGCAATTTTCTTTATTTATGTTGGCTCCCCGATCCGCCCCCGCATCACCACACCATAATTCTCTGGTGGTTTTTGAGAACTTTCAGCCATTTCGAGTGATCTCGCTCCTGGAGTAGTACGAGGCGGCGACAAGAAAATCTTTAACGAACGAGAAAGCAATTCCATTTCACAGCAGCGAGTAACCGCGGAGGAGGGGCGGGAGAGTCAGTCACCAGCCTCTAAAGAGAAATGGAAGTCTTGGATAAAAGCTGTTCACCCCAAGATATCTCCAAAAAAAAAGAGAGAGAAGCAGACAGACTTAACACCAAATCATCCTGCCGTATGACTCAGAAGCTTACCTAGCACTGACAGCTGACAGGAGGACTGCTACGCTGTATGTAGCCTATTAGCATCCGTGAATATCACTTTACTGGCGCCTCTAAACTTCTTACCTGCGTCTGTGACAAACAAGGAACAACATCTTTTACAGTGCAAGTGTTCAAGCAAATGGGGAGTAAATAAACATAAAATACATACTTCTGCTTCTTCAGAGGCTATGACAGGCTTTGAGCTCAGTGTTCATTACACAAGTTAGCGATGGTGCACTTGTGCTGTGCAAAACCTGTTGCTAATGCATGCAGAAGCGGTACGGGAATAGAAATGATAGATGTGCACATGTAGCAGGCAGTATTCAGAGTTAATGTTGCTTGCTGTGATATCAAGCTGCTGGAGACAAACATGTTCCATTAGCGGGTCTCGGATATATTACAAACCATGATCACACAACCAGTCCTCAGTCCTTGTTCCATTATCCTTCCAATCGTGTGCAACCCTCTTTCTCTCTTCTCTCCTCTCTTCTCTTCTCCCCCCCTTTTCTGTCAATACGGCGATGGCAGGCATCACTCCCACAACCCTGCCCGGCTTCAATCTGCTCTCGCTTCCCCCTAACATTTCACAGCGAGGGGTACGACTTCTCTTCAAAGCGAGATGTGAGAAATGTATATATTTGTAAGTGCTAACGTTAAGCGGCACAGAATGTCGGGCCAGCACCAGACAGATGGTTCTGAAAGAGGCAGAAGATCAGAGAGAAGCTCCCTCCCACCCTCTCTGTCCTCATTTCCTTGATTTCTTCTTTTTTTAATCTGAGAGAAGCCACTATCACAGCCCTGCATGGCACCAAGATGCCACAGTGTACAAAAGGAGCCTTAATTCCCCAGATTGTGGAATCCGCTCACTCTAACAAGTGTATCAAAGTAGTTCATCAATGAGAGGACATTTAAAACTCCTAACAACCATGGAAGGAGGACCACTGGGAGGATTCATGGGGTAGAAGGACAAATAGAGGCAAATAGAGGAAAAAAGGCAAGTAAACAATACAAAATATAAAAGATGCAGAGAACAAGGTCTGGAAAAAAAGCAGGGAAGGCATTCTCTGATTCACACTGACTAATGACACGATAATTCTAGTATGTAGCTGGTTTGAAGGCACAATTAGCCTTGCCCTGTGTGTCCTTCATAAAGCAAAGCACTGCCAGTGTAGATTAATTGATACAATCAAAGGCCAAGTGAGTTTAAATATTAAAGCCAGAATTCTCTGGAGCCAAAGTCTCAAAGTGTGAACGAAAAAGAGGAATGACTCAGTGAAAAAACACTGTGTGTGTGTGTGTGTGTGTGTGAGTGTGCATGTCGGAGGCATTGTTTCAGTTTCACATGAGGGGGAATTTCATGTCTTTATTTGGCATACATCTGTTCTACACTTGGCTTGCTTTGACACCTCATAGGAGGCCAGGGTCAAATGAAGTGCAGGACAGCTTAACAGCACTCACACTCACCGGGGGGAGGCAGGGCTAGCCGGCTCCCAAAAACACACACACACACACACACACACACACACACACACACACACACAGGCACATAAATGGATTTGAGTTAACGCACACAGATGGACATGAAACCACACAGATAAACAAATTCTGAGTCTCAAAACCAAGCATGCTGTGTGTGCGTGTGTGTGCTACATCAGTAGTGCCATTAGATAGCAACAACACATGTGCAATGATCAGCTCTGTGTAGCCCTCTCTGTTTCGGTCTTCAACTCTCTCTTTCTATCTGAAACTCACAAATGGAATGTGCGACAATTCACCCACAGTGCACCGAACTCAATCAGGGGTAAAGGCGCCATGCCGGGGCTGCTTCCCCCACAAGATATGTCGCCTGGTCTTGCGGAAAGAGAAGAAGGTGGAGGAGAATCTGCCAATCGATTGTGATTCTCATTGTTCAGATTGAACACAGAGCTCTCTTTGTCCACACATGCTCTTCTGACCTTTATCGGGCCACTGATGAAGGCATACTCTGCCAGGCCGAGGGGGAAATAGAGGGCCTGTTTTGTGCTTAACACACTGCTCACAGATTGCAGAGCTGGCACGATGTGGCGGACACAGACTGTCATCCCGACCTGGGCGCTTTCTGCCCTGCCCGACCTTGCTACTTCTGCAACAAACAAAGAGCCAACGAGAGCTCCATAATACCCTGTCCTAGCCTGGATGAAAAAAAAACGCCTCGAGACAAGGCTAGAAAACAGAAAAAGGCTCAAGACACAGAGTTCATTAACAGATAAACAGCGGGTGGTGGGCAAAGAGAGGGAGAGAGATGGGAATAAATGAGGAAATGACAACGGACGGAAGATACAGGGAGAGGTTGGCAGCCGTCCATGAAAAAGACAGCTGGCAGCGACATCCTTCACAAACCTGGCGACGCAGGCAGCGTGATGGAAGCAACCTCCAGAGACATAAAGAGGAGGAAAGAGGGAGAAGGAGAGAGTTGAGAGGGGGCTGAGGAGGGGAGGGGGAAGAGGAAGTAGATAACGTGGCATTAGCTCCAGATTCCTGTGCTAATTAACACGGTTCCACATACGAGGCCCCCTGCCTGCCTCACAGCCTGGCCTCAGTCCTCAGCGATGACACAGAGGGGCAGAGAGTGAGGGGAGAAAGGGAATATGCTAGTGTGTGTGTGTGAGTGTGTGTGTGAGAGGGAGAGGGCCAGGGACGTATGAGGGATGCAAAAGGATGAAAGGTGAGGCAAGGTCCAGCGGCCTTGTCTGAAGGTGAGTTGGCTCCCCCTCTCGCTTGCAGCCTGGTCCCTCTGGCAGAGAGACGAGTCGGAGCAAGAGGGAGGGGTGAAGATGAATGAGTCCAAGTGTTGGGGATGCTGATCAGCTGCCGACTTGCTCGCCGGCCATCTCACTTTGACGCTCACCTCATCCAGAGGGAGCGAGGGAGAGACTGAGAAAGAGAAGTGAGGGGGCCAATGAGCCGGCACCGATCCAGTCACAACACCACAGACACAAATCCTGGTTCTGTACCATTAGCCCCAGACTGTCATAAATCAGACAGAGCCAGCCAGCAGGACAGAGGGAGAAGGCCAAACAGAGAAGTCAGAAAGCCGCAGATACACAGCACTGATCAGACAGCGAGGGGGAAACAAATAGCAACCTCTGAGCAGTCTAAGCATTTGTAACACCACTCGACAGGCTTCACGCAGATAATGGAAGAGCTGGATGGAGCAGCGCTGGGTATCGAACCCAAATGCTTTTGGAGCCCTGAACAAAATGTGTTCCTGATATTGATTACTAAAACTGTTGTTGGCACCGTATGCTTTTGTGCTTTCTTTTTACTTGTTGATCAGTTGTCTGCTTACATCTCAGGAATGTTTTTATATCGCAACAATCATCCTGTTCGAGACCACAGCCAAGGATCAAAGTACTTTAACTGATCAGCCAAGCAGCAAAAGCTATCACATGAAACTCCTCAGGTAAAGCAAGATTAGACTTAATTTTGTTAATTTTTCCAAAAAGATCCTCAGAACTTTTTCACAGCTGACAAATTCTCTGCAGATTTCTCCAGTTCCCAGTCTCACAGTAACACACCTGTTTTACCAGCACCTGGCATCAATGCTTTGTTCTTCTTTTGTTATAAATGTGGCAGAGATAAACAGTTTTCAAAAGTGCCACAGCCCCTCCACACTAACCCTCCTCGAAACTAACTTGCACAACAGGGACTGTTACCTTTAAAACCCATACAACCCTGCACCAGCTTATTCCTGACCCAGATAGTTTGGATGCTAAGAGACAGACACATAATCATTAGGATTCTGTAATTGTGTATTGTGATGCTCCATTAGAACATGTAGGTTAGCACTTCAGCTTGGAGCAAAAGCCTCATTAGCATTACAGCTTGTATTAACCTCGACAAGGGATTTCCTAACCCAGATTTCAACCACACCCAACTCAGGCATGCTGTTTTGGCATGTGCCCTGCTGGCAGATAAACAACACATCTGCCTCTGTGCTCAGAAAGTTGTACATTTATATTGTATGAACCTCTGGAGACGAGACAGTTGTCAGTATGTATGTGTGTTAGAGTAGTATTGTATACTGTGTGAGGGAAGATTTGATTCCATGCAAAACTGTGTAGGCAGCGAAGCACAAACTGGCAGTCTTGCAGCAAGTTTTGGCAAGCTTGAGCCAATCCTACCTTTAACAGCTGTACACCGTAAGGAGCTGCACATTTCTACACTGTGATCCAATTAATTTCATCTCCGCACACCACACATTTGGATATGCTAGGAGCATAAGGAGAGGAAGTGGAGGCATAAAGAGGGTGGAGATGAGCGGCAAGGCGAGTGGGAATAACTGAGAAAGAGAAGTGGAAGGATGGGCCAGGGTCGGTGATTCTTAGAGTTCCCCATATCTTGCATTTAAGTTTCTGCACGGGGGGAAAAGAAAATGCAATTACACGTGCCCTCTCAGCCTTTTCAGGCAAGTGTGCTGTGTAGAAATGAGGGTATAGTAGTGGGGTTTGTGCCCTGTGGCAGCCAGCACTCCCGTACTCTATGCTAATAGTCGCTTGTTCTGCATTCTAACAGTCGTTTGGTGGCAAGAGTCTGAGAGGAGAGCAGCGCAGGGTGAGTGCAAAGCATCAGCAATGTGAGGGGGGGCAGCAGCGGTTCTGTCGCCTTGTGTCTCCGGAGATAGAAGAAATAATGAAAACCTCTGCTGGGACTTCAAAGCAAACGGCTGGTCATTTCCTGTGGTGATGGCTGATACGGAGTCTACATGTTCAGGCAAAAACACGCACACACTTAGTCACACATTCCTGCCAGCAGAACCCTGGCCAATGAACACCACTTCCTTTGATGGTATAGTGGAGCCAAGAAGAAGGAGAAACAAGTCTTTGGACGACAAATAGATTTGAAAAGCCTTTGTGTGTTGTTGGCGGAACCATCTAAGTACTTTAGCCACGGCCCTGGGGTCAAAACTTACGCAATGTGGGTGCAATGCCAGAAACCTGCTGGTGATGTTAACCATTTTTTAACACTTTTATTTTCACAGATGAAACTGGCAACGTTTGACGAAAAACAACCTAACACAGAACAAACAGAGCAGTCAGGCATGTAAATACATCCCCGGTTTCTGTTATTCTATGTCCAAAACAATAGTCTTTTCTTGGCAGACGTATTGACATATTGCGGGAAAGGAAGCAGACGTATAATTAATAACATCAATAATAGATGAAGGTGTTGTGGTTCCAGGAATCCTATTGGCTGCAAGTAGGCCCACTGGAGGGGCAACAAATATTTTACCCTGTTAATTCTACGACAGCTTTTATTGTGTTATATTTCACAGTCTTCTGACAGAAACTTCTTGTTTCAATCATTTCCTGAGGTTGGTTCAATAGCAATCTAGTTCTAAAGATACTGACATGCCAGTGTTTCCTGTCAAATATCAATTCCTTTTCCTGACTTTTCATGTCTGTTAAAGAAAGCAATTTAGTTCCGTTGAGATTAAACTATACAAGCTCTTTATTACCTCCGCCAAGGAGGTTATGTTCTTGGGAGAGTTTGTCTGTTTGTTAACAACATAACTCAAAAAACTAGCGAATGGATCTTGATGATATATTCGGGATAAGTTCAAGATGGGGTAAGGAAAAAGTGCTTAAATTTTGGAGGTAATCAGGATCACCGTCT
This sequence comes from Halichoeres trimaculatus, assembly GCF_033239565.1. Taxonomy (NCBI): domain Eukaryota; kingdom Metazoa; phylum Chordata; class Actinopteri; order Labriformes; family Labridae; genus Halichoeres; species Halichoeres trimaculatus. The sequence goes on along the minus strand of NW_027437187.1, from coordinate 24,912,829 downwards.
CGATCCATGATTTTTTTTAAAGGATACTTTATCAGTTTGAGATAGGACCGTTTTTACCATATGTGTATATAACTCCATGATAAATGCTCAGATTGCTTTGCAAAACAATACAAGACTCGGTCTGACAGATGTAAGGGTACGATCTAGATCCTGGCAATATTATGGATACTATGATCCAGAATATGAAATAGGTCATCATAATTTTCAACACTGCAAGGTAACAAATCATCGTACAAACCTGCAACTAACACAAAATTATATCAGTCTGCTGAAAGGGAGTATAACATTAAAGTAGGACTAACGTAGGAAAAAAAAAAAAAGTAGGACTAACGTGTTGCATGACAATCACAATATGCTTGGTGGAGGTCTGTGCTCTCTAAGTGCTCTTCTAGTTAGTTATTTAACTACTTTAGGTTTTTTCCATATCCCTCTTTACTATTTCTTAAACACATGCAAAACTGGGTGAATGTATGCATTAAAGTGAAGGAAAACCATTTAAAAAGAGCTGAAGTAGATCTCTGTGTGGCTTATCTCATGTACAAACATGTATAAGCCACACAATCTAAGTGTCAATCTTTGTAAAGGGAGGAGGTGCAGTCTGGCCAGAATGCTAACATAAACAAGCCAGCAGTGGCCATTTCTGGTCAGTCCTGTTTCTTATCATATCATCTCGCACAGTTATGAAAGCCAGACTTCTTGTGATTGTGCGTGTATGTTTGTCTGTCTATCACCCAGAAGCCAGCTCTAAGTTCCATATGTGCAAGTAAAAAAAAAAAAATCAGACGACCCGCATGAGACAGAAGTGAACTAAAAAACACATCTGGTTCCATTCAGGATGCCTGGAATTCTTTGCCTGCTTGGTTCAGATTACTCCCCGAGCCCCCATGCTGGCTGTGCAGGAGAGCAGATAAACTATAACCGCTCCATACAACGTCTCGTCTATTCGACACGCACACAGAAGGGTGTGGGTTGACAGGCAGATGAGGTGAAGCTGGGTTTACAGTCAGACTTGAGTGCACATGATCCTCAAGTAGGAGACTCCTGAGTTGCCAGGTATGCAAATGTATTGCTTCTTAACCTGAGCTCTTCCTTACAATGTGTTGAGCAGTTGGTCTTCAGGGAAGGGCGTGTTAGAGGTTCTGCAAGAGGGAACAGCACCTCAACGTGATCCTAACCCTCTTCCCTACTGGGGAGAGCCCAAAAAGTAAAGGGTCAGCTCTGCAGAGATCTGAACCAGAGAGACAGGGATAGAGGGTCAGGAGACTTTGAACCTTAAGAGCATTGGTTAAAGCTGCACCGCAGAAAAAGCACTCCTAAACCACATGAGAAGAGAGCTGGAGAAAAGGGTTATTTCCCTCTGTACACGCTCAGATATCCAGCTGACGTAAACCATATTTATTATTGTTGTTTCCTCCAAGAGATCCCATGTGCAGCCATAAAGAACAAGATGACTTCTATTTCAAAATGAAACCACTGCACACCTTGGGATAAGTCCTTGCTATAACTTCTCAACGTCTACTTCCCTTTACATTTCAGGACGCCCCCCGCTTCCAATTCCTCCCTCCTATTCTCTTATCTTCCAGGTTTGACAGAGTGATGTCTTCAGCCAAAATCACCTCGTCTACTCCGGTTCCCCAGGAGATGGAGTGCCGCTGATGTAGACGATTCAATCAGCGAGAAGTGAAAGAGCAGATCACAGACAATACGCCGCGGCCCCATTACCCCCAGTCCTCGGTTACCGCTAGCGCCGCTTAGCTCGGGCCCCCACCTAATGGGCCATAATATCATTTTACGCCGTGTTCCAGCTCTTTATACTAGCTCTAAACATAACTCTGTCGCCAAGGCACAATAAAAACAGATATATTTCTTTATTACTCCTCACAAAGCATATCACCAGATCGGAGCACCCCTACAAAGGAAACTAATATCTACAGGAACACGCTCTTTTCCGTGGCTCATTTAGAGCACACGCACAGTTCTTATTGCATTGAGCTGCACTCTGCTGGCCTCACCTACCAATACCGCTCACTCAGGCTGTAATGGATGTTTTATTATAATCAAATGAATACAATATCTTCACCATAAATAACAAACTGAAAAAGCCATTTTCCCCTCCTTGCAATATGTTTAAATGTCCATCACGCCTCAAGCAGAGAGCTGCCACATGTTTAATTCACAGTCAATGCAATTTGCGTTTTTGTGTGCGTCTGTAAGGTGGAGAAGCAACCCGCCTCCCCTTGACTCACCCTCACGTCCCCAATCTGCCCCCTTTCCACTCATCCAGTAATCACACTCTACACTTTCTTGCATAAAGTCATGCGAGGCTCTGGCAGGTTCATTACTTTGCATGATGGGAGGAAGAGAAAATGTCACCTGGGTACTCTGCTTTTGAGGCTATTCACTCCCCTCATCTCTAGGGGACAAATGCTGCGCTTGTAAGTCTAGCGCCAGATGAGCAGGAATTCACTTCAGAAAGTGTAAGTTATTATCTGCTACCAGGAATCATCACCTGCACATGAACAGATATATGGCCCCATTGTCCTCTCCCCTATACATCCCCGGGTCCGACCAGCAAGTTTACACTGCAGGGATTTGACGGTAGATGAGCGAACACTAGGGTAAGAACATGTGTGCATGTGCTGGTGTGTTCGTAAGGGTGTGTGTGTGTGCGGTGAGATGGAGCAGGAGGGGAGCTGGGGGAATCCAATCTCTCACACAGAGGAGCAGAGACAGGCGAGCAGATACGCTGCAGGTCCAGAATCACCCTGGTAGTATCTATGGATGAAATGACAGGATTACTGGGGTATTAGAAAACCTGCTGAGATGGTTGATAATGCTGTTTATGGTCCTGCAACACATGGATTGCAGGGAGGAAGTCAAACTGTTTGACTAATGAAAATATAGACTGGCTCTTCAAATAGACACCCATGCAGAAAATGACATGGGATCCTTGTCCTGGTTACAACAACATTTCAACATTGGCTGCTTGATGGGCATTAACAAGAATTCTCAGTGATTATATTTTTGACTTTACTTTTGCTGAATCTCTAAAATTGGGACAGTAAACATAAGCCCTGTTATCCTAGTTAAGAATGGGATTATTGTTGTGTCAACAACCCCCATAGATAATAGTAATTACTGCCCTCGTTGCGGCGCAATCAGACTGCGACTTCGGTAGCTGACAGCTTGGTCCTAATTACCAAGAACCACCAATTACTGGCTCCATTTCATTATTTATAATGCTCAGCACAGCCAAATAAAAGAGACTTCAGTGACTCTGAACCGTCACATTTTTGGCAGCTGCAAAGGGGGGCATCTACAAGACCTGCTGAATCATCTTCTCCCAACTTCTTTTTCCTCCTGACAGCATACTAGTCAGCGTGCAAACACAACACTGCTATTGCATAGAAAACTGAATGAAAATAAGAGCAGAAAGCCAACAGGGAGCTGCCTGCACTTCCTCTTTGCCAGCCAGAGGAAGTAATAGAGTTGCAAAGGAAGTGCATTATCATCTCTTCTTTTCCTACTTGCTCCAGCTTGTTTATCTGCCACACAGCTGCTGTCTCACTTCTAAAACATCAGCCCTGGAGCCTGTTACTGCTAAAACAGTTTGCATGTTGCATCCACATTCATATTTCATACCTTCCACTGTGAGGTCTATGATATCATAATTGACTTGTCTGCTGCCACGTTAAAAGATGCCACCATAAATAATGAAAAAATACAATTCTTTATCTGGCAAGCGTGTTCAACCATCCACACACACTGACATTCGCAGATGTTTCCCATCACCCTCTGCTGCCAAGCGCCGTCCAGTGATGGCTGAGCGGGGGCGAGTGGGGAGCTCGGGGCGGGGGTGTGAAATTCTGCTATTCCTGCTCCAGTGGATTCTGCAGAAACTTGGCAGATCATTGTGGAGATTTGTATGTCTGTGGATTTGATATGAAACCGTTTAAGAGGCTCGTCTGGAGTCTGTCTCTTAACGTGCCTCCACTTAAAGCAGAGCGGCCCTGCCTGTTTAGCTTATGTTCCCATAAAGCCTGACGGCCACATTTCTCAGCCCTCAAGGGTGCAGATGGGCGATTAACTCAGCAGACAGGTCCTATACCATCATCTGAGCCATAACCATTTCCACACTTAAGTAGCCTCAAAAAGTGTGCCTCTGAGTAAAGAAAAGCCCATAAACCACAAATAGTGGGACCAAACAGAAAACATGTGCATCATCTGTTCAGATTTCTACAACTGTTCACCATGTTGATGAGCAAAGACTCTTTTTGTCTTGGTGACTTGGTGCAAATTCAATGAAACCAAGAACCAGCTCAAACAGAAGCTCACGCTCAGCAAGCTATAAAGCATGTAAAGCTATCACGTTCCAAAAGGACAAGCAGTTCCAAAAAGGAGATTAAGTATGTACAAAAGGAATCTACCGGCGTGATCCAAAGGGCTTAGCATTTAGATGACAGTTGCACTGGGCAGACCTTGTTTGCAGGGGCTGGAGAGGAGCGGGATATGTGGCCCGGAGGCCGGATCTGCTCCAACTGTGCCCTGGCAAGAAAACGCTCAGCCCAGTCAGCCTCAACAGCTTGGATATTCACAGGGGGCGATGGAAAACTGGAGGGCCGGAGGGCTGCAGTAAGGCGTCGGAGCTGTGGGAGCTCAGGGGAGAGGGGGAAGGGGTGATGAGTCAGGAACAAGGTGTTTTTTTATTATTATTTTTGGTACTATGAGGACATGGCATTTGCTTGGTGCTGATGAGTGTCCTCCTGTCTGTGCTGGCCTTCAGTGATTAAGTTTATCATCAGAGAGGTGGGTGAGGAGGGAGCTGAGAGTATTTTCAACACACTCTGAAGGTCTACTACCTTCCTGCACTGCAACTCCTGGCTTTAATGATGATAAATACTAAAAGTCCCAGGTTGAATAATGCATTCATCATTGCAGAGAGAAACAAACAGAGGTATCCTCAATGGTTCATGAGAAGAAAAACAAACAGGAGGATGATTTGTTGCTTTTCACTTTGACCCTACTTAAGGTATGGGCTCAGATTATACAACATTATACAACGTATTGTTATTTTATAAACACTTGAGACCAATTCCATAAACCACTGAAATTAAAGCAAGTATACCTGATTTAATGGCACTAACAAATTATTCTCTCTCATCTCCAGGGATGCATAGTTAAATTCAGACTCAGCTTGAACATTATATAAAGGACTTTTGATGTTGGACAGCTTTCTCTTCACTTATTCACCTGAACCAACTTCACAGATGCCACAGTCAGCGAACTGCCAACAATTATACTTAAAAATATACAAACTATTACTCCTCTTGGTTTTCTCTTTGAAAAATGTTTTCAAAAAGTTATCCTCGCAAATTAAATGATCTTGTTTACCTATTACTGACACCCCTTTTAAAGGTAGACTAAACAGATATCTAACAAGAAAAAGAGAGTGGAGCTGTACACTTGACATCCCTGCTTAACGTTCAAAGCATCTGAAAGTAACACAGCAGATAAAAAGGTCAGTGTTATGCAAGGGAAAACAGAACTATTGGCTTTACTCGCACTGCTGCTGCAAAAAGGACATGAAAAAACAAGAGATTTGTTTACCCCTGTGCGCCCTAATTCATTCATCCCTCAGTGACTCTTTGCTTCAGGGTTGTACCAAGGCAAAGCCTCATGGGAGACATGACTGACACCTCCTAATCCTTGAGGATACCAAAAAGCATGTCATTACCATGAAATATACACCATCTTCTAAGATATGAGCTGAACTGCCACAACAACAAAGGCATAAAAACAGTGAACAAAACTCCCAAAATAGGAAGCGTGAATTTTTAACTATTGTGTTTTAGGTCACAAACTGAGTTTAGGCGCTTTGAGCGAAAAGCATCTCTCCATCCTAGTTCTATTAATTCACAACTGGGGTACCCTACATTTCAAAATGAGCCATATTTTGTTTATCTTCAACACCAGTGGGCAGCCTGGCAGGCTTACAGCGCTGAAGGGGATGTGATGGAAAGTGGAGCATGAGAGTTATGACCTCAGCAAACAGCTGATTAAGGAGAAGATGAGTGAGAGAAGGAGTTGTCTGTCAAGCTAAGCCCCTAAACAGATGGACAAGTGTAGCACACGAAGAGACCAGCGAGTCCCGAGGCTCTGTGACAGATTTTGGTTTCACAGCAAAGCACGGGAAAAGTTTGGGAGAAAAGGATGAACTTTAAGACAGTCAATCACTTTCAATTATAGCTTAATGTTTTTATCGTTGTATGTATATTGCTCAAAGGACACTTTGCACCCCACTCTTTAAGCGGGATCAAGTGGGCTAATGTGGAGTGCAAGGGTGATACTGTAAATTAAGCCCCGTTTCCACCAAGCAGTCCAGTTTGGATCAGTACAGTTTGGTACAAGTTGGATCGGTTAAGCCTGATTCTGTTTGTGTTTCCACAGCCAACTGCGCCTCTTCGTGGTAGGCAGCATGCAAGCTCGATGCCAATAGCCACGTCAGTTATGTACTACCATGATGCCATAGCAGTGAGACACAGAGTACCCCACTAATAAATCAAACGAAGAAAAATCCAACACAGTGATAAAAAGAGCAACAATGGGAGACATCCAGCAATTCATCTTCTTTGTGGTTCTTCTTTGTTAAAAGGTGCAATCAAGCTTTTTGTTTCAGAGAAGGCTGTGAGCAGCCATAAGAAATATAGCTGCTGATGCACCGTAAGTGACATTTCTTTCTATCAAGGGTCTGCAGTGTTTTAACTCCACCTTCTGGGATCAGATCGGTTCAGTCTGGCACCCCAACAAAAGTGGGTTGGTTTGTCTCGGTTATTTGGAGATCTGTCCCAGGATTAGTCTGTGAAAACACCATAAAACGTGTGCTGTAGCTACCAAGACAAACCATACTGAGCCGGATGTTGGACACGGGCGTAAAATCCCTTTAGAGTGACAAGATCTCACAAGAACCAACCTTAAAGTATCAGAATTTAATTTTGCACTTCTACCCATTTATCATACACTCTTCTCTATTTTTTTCTCATTTTTTTTATTTTATTGTTTACATGTGAGCTCAGTTGTAAGCAGCCTGTAGCATGTCAGTGCTAACTGGAGTAAGGCCTGATGTCTTCCCACAAGGTGAGGAGAAGAAGGTGAGGGTGACTTGCTGGTTCTCTGGTGTGAACTAAGAAGTGACGACATGGACCTGTCCTTCCTTCCATCATTATTGGGAACGTAAGATCTATCTCCAATAAGATGGACCAGCTAGCCATGCTATTCACAGACATGGCTAACATCAGACAGCAACGCCACATTGGAAGAGATTCACCTGCTGTGAGCAGACAGGATCTAGGAGACAGAGATGGAGCATGACTGAAGGAGCTCAGTCCTGGACCCTGTGGAGGTGGAGGCTGGCTGAACTGAACAATGATGGACAAGCTGTCATCATCTATTTTCTTATGGACCTTTTTGCACTTTCTATACACTTTCTTACTTTTGTTTTCTTGATTGCTGCTGTGACTTTGTGAATTTAGTTGTACTTGTTACATTGACAATAAAATTCTATTCTATTCTGTTATTTGTGATGCAATGATCAATGGCCTAAAAACACTGACATGACTACTGGCAACCAAACTGACAAGTCCAAATCTTAGCTTTTAATTTTTGTGACTGATGGGAGAGGTAATGGCAGGTTAATCAAAGAGCCTTCTGTTATGTTTTTTTCTACATAAAATATCCAAAGCAGGTAAAAATATTCTTTTTTTGTGACAGCATGATGAGGTTTCTCATCTGAGAACATGTTTTACACATGTATAGATCACAAGCAGCAAATAGAACAGAGGTTTTTTCGCTTTGTCCAAAGGGGGCGCCAAGGTTTACACAAACAGAGGGATCCTCACGAGAGCTTTACTACAACGCATGAGGGTAATTGTTTGCAATTGCAATTCATTCCTTAAGCCTTTCTTGGTCTTTTTTCGCAGAAACCTCTCATTTCAAAGAACAAACCTCTAAAATAAAGGTGAAATAAAGTTGTTTTTCTTAGAGTTTGAAAACCACTCAGAATGCCTCTTCACCTTTAGTTTCTCCACTCAATGAACAGAGGGTGCCTTTACAGCTGCCTCTATAAAACTATAATGGCAGCTGTTAATTGCTAAGGAGCTTTATTTAATGAGCATCCAGGTAAATTTAATTACTTGCAGCCCTTAATAAACAGAAAACCACTGGTGTGCTAGTAAAGTTTTGACAGATTACAACTAACTTGTAGGCCAAGCCTTCGACTTATAATTGGACCATTGTTTCCTGACACACCAACACACACTGTTGACCATTTACTAGCCAGCAATGTTCCACTCCTGTGATCACAATAACAGAAAAGTGTTTTCATCGGTGAAATGTGGCACCCGGAGGGCTGACCCTGAGCTGGTGTATCCCCCAGGTGAGATGGTCAACTATCTGCCAGGCATTAGAGATGCTATCTCACCTTTCCCTGGAAACACCCTATATTTTCTGTCGTCTTTCCCCCCGAGCTCACTATCGCCCCACTACCTCTGCTCTAACACTGACAGCCAAACAATAGAAACCAGAGCTGCCTTAACAAGTAGAAAGTAGAAGCTCGACTAATTAGAGCCACCCCCACATCCCCAGCCCTCCTCGTCCTCCGCAGCGTCCCCTCCGACCCCTCCTGTTAACTCTGAGCAATGTGATACGGCTTGGCCATGGCTGGGGCTGTTGAGTCTATTGTGAGCGAAATAGGGGCTGGAAGTTGTTTTTTTTCTTCTTCTTTTTCTTCTACTGGCTGCCAGCCAATGGGGGACCGTAGTAATTGCCCGAATCCCACTGTGGCAAGTGAGGAGAAAGAGTGTGAGGGTGGCACAAGCCAAGGAAAGTGGGAAAGTGAGAAAATGCTGGGACCAAGTGTGGGAACGAAAGTGTAGCAATTTAAAACATGCAGGCAGAGAATGAGGAGGCAAAAATGTACTCATCGATGTTCTGATATTAATTTTCCTTCTTCGTTTTAAGTGTTGGCTGAATAAAACTTAGGGATGTTAATTGGTTATGGTATTGTCTGCATATGTCATAATGTTCTGACATGTAGTTATTGGTACTGGTACCAGTATCGGCAGCTCTTATTAGAAAAATTGTAACAGAAAATGTCACATAGAAAAGCACAGTGAGTAGGGATGAAAGGGTTCACAAAATTCATAGTTCAGTTCCTATCATGGTTGTATTCGATTTGGTCTGGTGTACATTGTTGTTGCACCTATATTTTTACCATATACCCCAATAATCCACTATTAACAGATTCTTTTAAATCAATTATGTCATGTATAGTCATGAAAAACCTGAAAAAAATGAGGCTGTTTCCCATTTGAAACATCGTCAAAGCTGAGGGAAACATTACTAATTTCGGCATGCCAACTCCTCAGTAAGGAAAGTCACGATTGGCTGTCCCAGAAGTCACTAAAAGTCACTGAATGACGCTTCTGTCTAATTTGCATAATAATCTGTTTGCATGTAATTGTCATGGACTCTGTAGTAGAGAGAAATAATGTGGGAGAGACAGAAAGCAGGTAAAACACAAAATCATAAATATGTTTAGAGCTACAAATTAACTTTCTTCTGTCCATCCTTTTTTTTTAACGACGAAATATCAATATGTCCTCCTTTATCTGGGCTGGGGACCAGCAGGAGTGACCATGAGACTAATGAGACTTGCACTTGCGTGATTTCATCTACTGCCAGTGAGGAGGACTGTCTGTGTTTTCAATATGGAGAGGGGCTCATGATAGCACACGCTGCTCATTCAGAAGATCAAAACAGTCCTTAACATCAGACACCAAACTCCAGAAAAGTTGCAAGAATTGTCGTGTTTAAAAAAGCTCGCCAGAGGGGTCTGAAATATAATCTAAAGTGCTCCAAGACAACGCCACAGGTACACCCTCTGACTCTGTCTTCCTCGCTTGTCATGTTAACAACACACATGCTTCCCCACAACTGATCTGCTGCAGCCTTTGCCTTGTGTTGCGCATGCGTATGATCAGAGCTACATACTCGCTTCAAACTGAGCTGTAAAACAAAGAAAAAGAAAAACAGGAACTGAACGGAGCACACAGGCCCCGAACCGAGTGAGGGTAACTGAACAGCTTGGGTTTTCTTCATAAACCGTTCCATCCCTAATAGTGAGACATGTACAAGTACAAGTAATCGGGTGAAAAGGCAGACAGCCTGAGGACTCTCTTGCCTGAAAATAAAACAAGAAAAAAGAAACATTTACATTAGTTTAGAGTTAAGTGAAAATGGAATGACCTGAGGTGCTACTCACTAAGGAAAGGCAGACAGGGGTGCGGGTAGAGTCTTGGCTGTTGGAGTGGAACGGAGCAGGGTGCAGCGGCGGCTGCACAGTGGGCCCTCGCTGGACGCTTCAATCACAGGCAGCCAAAGCCCCGGGCAAACTTGGCCAATTAGCCGCACACTGCCGCTGACCCCCAGCTTCATTAAGGGCCCGGGCTCTGGGTGAGGAGAGAGAGAGGAGGAGGGGATTATAGGTGAGACAGAGAAAGAGCCAGGTTTGGGAACACACCAGCATTTGCACAGAAACATACGCCAGGGGTGGTGCTCAAGGTTACAGAAATACACAATCAACTGTGAGAACACCCTACACCATGTGCATGTTCGCTGCATGAGACTCCCGCTTCCCTGCAGGTTTAAACCCCTAGCAAAGGGTAGTGATGAGGGGGTTTGGGGGCCACGAAGGCCAGAGGGCACAGCTCCACTCTCAGTCCCACACTGCTGCATTGACAGCAACAGGTGTGGTGGCCAGCAGACATGCAATTACCAGGCTGAGAATCTGCTCTTTGTGACAGAGACAACGGCAGATCAGAGGGAAAAATCAGAGCCAGAGGGGAAGAGGAGAGGAGCTGAGTGGGAGGAGAGGTGAGAGATGAGGAGGAAAAGAGGAAGATACAGACTACTGAAGGTCCCTTGAGAGGAGGAAGAAAGAGAAAGAGGGAGAGAGATTTCCAGCCGCTTCTTTTCATCGCAAATCCCTCGCCGACGGAGCGCAGGCTTGCAGAGCAAAAAGAAAAAAACAGATCAAAAACCAACACATACAGTAGCTACAGCACACCTGTTGTGCTGCAGGAGTAATACAAATTTACACGCTTTGCTGGTCTGCAGAGACCTCACATACGTGTGTGCACAACAATGAGACAAAGCAGAGAGGAAACTGACAACAACCCATTTCTATGCCGCCTGGGTGGGGCTGCTGGAAGGTGCTTTGGGACAGGTTGCGCTCAATGAGCCCTGACAGCAAGACTGTTTGGTGTATGCGTGAGTGTGTTTGTCTGCATTACAAGTGTGTATACCCACATGGGACCTCTGCTTGCATCAGCCTTGTGATGGAAGCCTCAGTGGTGCTCCAGGGTGGGGGGAAGAAGCTTCATATTCTGGCTCATTCTCTCAGCTGTCCCTCTCCGATTACGAGCCTTCGATCAGGCTGAAGTAATGTTTGTGCGCTTTGCCGCTAGTGTAGCAATAACTGCTGTCAGAAACCTTGCATGCTTGGGTGAGGTGGAGATACCAGGCCTTTATTTAAAACAAGCCAAGAATAAAAGATCAATGGGCCAATTCAGGCTGTGAATTGGAGGGAAAAGTTCACAAACATAGTGGGAGATTATGAGAGGGAGATATATGTGTGGAATGGAGGGGGGAGTGAGAGCGAAGGGGTATCTAGCTCATCTGGGTGCTAGTGGCTTATTGATCGGTGGAGACACACAGCTCCGAGCCATTCATCACAGGCCACTCAGGCCCCAAGATAACTCCTATGATAGTGCCCCGGCTGCTGAGCAGCTGCAACCGGCCACATCCATTATCCTTCAGAAGCAGCCCCCTGGCCTGGAAGGGGGCATGGTGGAGCTGCTTGGTGACAAGCTGAAGGGGGGGCTTGGACTGGCTTGGAAATGGAAAGACCGGGTCCATGGTCAGGAGCCTGGGGCTGAGCAGAGAGTGTGCACACAAAGGTGGGCGCTCAGGTTGAGGAGCCAGGAGACAAGGGAAGCTCTGAAAACTGGAACGGAGCAGAGGAACTGTCTGTTTTCACCAGTGAAAGAATAAAAAAAGAATGTCACAGCACTATTGTTTCCACTCCTTGGCCAAACAGCATTAGCGAAGCTGTTTTAGAGTAGATAGCACACAAGCTACCTGAGCGACAGGCAGCACAGAAAACTGCTGAGTGGCTCTGAATGCGTATGTGTGTGTGGAGAGAATTCCCAGATTGGGCAGGTGGGGATTGGCCATAATGAGCCATACACTGAGCGGAGGAAGGGTGGGAGGGGGGTGTAGATGTGAGGGCATAAAAAAAAGAAGGGAAGAGGCCAAAGAGCGAGGGAGAGAGACAGATTGAGAGTGATGGAGACAGGCTCAGAGCCAGAGACATGGCCCCAAAAGAGCAATTACAGGAGCTCTGGAGAAGGTGTGGGCTCAGCCCCCAGGCATGGTTTCACACACCACAGAGCCCTGCCAGACATGTACACACACTTTCACAAACACACACATCCACACACATCCATAAATTTAACAAAAACTAAAGGGAGACAGAGACGGGAGAATCCTATAACTTATATTAGAGTCAAAAAGGCCAGGAAGGAAGTCTGAAGTGGGTGGATTTTTATCTGAATTCAAGACCTCGCAGTGCTCTGCTCCTCCACAGGTTTCCACCGCTACATTCTGATCTGGTCGAAACCTGTTACCGTAACAGCATGGCCCGAAACAAAGGCTCAAACTCCAGGGCTGAGGTCAGTGTGGGCAAAACTTTCAAGTCAATTGTCCTCCGTGCACTGAGTGCAAAACAACACTGAAAAGTCTGGACAGCCTCTCACCATGGTGCCTGTCACAAATACGAGCCTGAAATGGTTTCTGAAGGCGACGGTTTTTAACCCTCCCCACCCCCTCCCCCACCATAGCCATCAGCAGCACCACTTTACAGAGAGCGACAGGCGGGAAAGAACAAACGAGAATGATAGGAGAGAGCGAAAGGAGAGAGGGAGAGAGATGCAAACAGATAGGGGGGAGGGGAAATTAAATTAAGAGAAAAGTTCTCGCGCACCGGTATGCACCATTGATTTCCTATTCTCTTGGAAACATTTAATGAGCTTAAATAGGAGCCTCGTTTGACACTGCCACAGTGACTCTGAGGAGCCTCCCTGTGAGAGGAAATCGTTCAGCAGCTGTGACGGCTACCGGAGGTGGAGGGGGTGGAGGATGGAGGGAAGGTAGAGGTGGAGGATGACGAGGTAGAAGACAAGAGGAGGGGGGGTAAAAAGTTCCAACGTCAAAGCAAGAGGCGTGTGTAAGACAAACGTTGAAATATGCACAGGAAATGGTCCATGGGTAGCATACCTGCCTGGTTCCCAGTGAGGAGGAAAAAGCATGAAGGATGGGAGGAATAGTGGAGGAGAGGCAGACAGAGGAAGAGGAGGCTAAAGGTTGTCTACATCCACCCAAGATGCCTAGTTATGTAGGTGCTTACCTCTCACAACAGACACTCATTATAACCCAACAATGTCCAACCTGATTGACAGCTACTGCTCTGCAGCAGCGTTTCACCTCATTACTTCCTGGATGACCTCCCTAGGAGGTATTCAACAGATGCTTTTAGCTTGACGGCCATCTTGGTTTATTTTCTTTTTCTGTACCCTCCCTCCCTGCTAGTTTTCCCCCTCTATCGGCAGAAAACTATTGTCACTTCAGAGAGCAAAGTCCAGGAAAGCTTCATTGCTCTGCGCCGCTGATGAGAGCCCCACTGGGAGCCATCGTCAGCCGCTTTATAAAGCCGTCTGGCTGAGTGAATGGACTCAGCGTCCCGCCACCTTTTGCAGGCAATCATGATAATAAGAGTGTGGAGTCAAGCATGGCTGTACACTGGCACCACAGGGGGGCTCCCCTTTATTGACGGGAGAGTGTGGTGGTGTGTGTGGGGAGTGTGTTTAGGGCTGAGAGATAAACTGATTTCATTGCGTCTGCTTGTGATGCAATTTTCCAACAATTCTCCAATCAGAACTCATTAAAATGACAAGTCCAGAATTGGACCATTAACAATCACGACATCAGCAGAAATAAGGCGCACACACAAAAAAGAGACAAATAACACTGAAAAGAAAAGACTCTCAAAACTTCTTCCTTCAACCGTTTAGAGAGCTCAACCTTCCTTTTTAACTTTGTCAACTTTGGGCACCACTTCTCGCCGATGTCTTAGTAATTAACCCAACAGAAGATGAAGTTCTGTGCTGGGGCTGCCCTCTTAAGAGACGATAATCTGAACCATTAGATGAGAAGTTTCAAAGTCCACCGGCATTCAAATACCTGTACTACTTTAGCTGAGTCACATATGAAATAGATATCAAATAAAAAATATCAATATAACCCCTTACAGGGTGCAACAATTAACTGCTATGTTCAACTTAAATCAATGACGAAATTTGTTACAGATGGACTGTAACATTATTATGTTATCATGAGTATTTCATGTGCTGGGAGTAGACATAGCATTGTTTTTCAAAGTGACGGGTAAACACAATAGAGCTACATGAGGAAAATCGCAAAACCATCCCACCAGGGTGCTGGTTGAGCTCAACTGAGCAGGGGTTATAGTCACTGTTGTATGGGTTGTAGGATGTGCTCCTGGCAGCAGTGATGCATATCACCCTCCTCTCTTCCACAATGTTTTCTGTCTCTCTCTGAAGCTGACATTTAACTTAACAGTCCAAAGTAAGAGCTTCCATCCCTTACCTTAAAACCTCTGTCCTAAAAAACTTTATCTTCTTTACTCCGTCCCATCTCTTTTTCTTCATCCTCTGACCACTTAACAGTGGAGCAACTGTAAAACCAGGATTGTTACTTAGGCTATAACAGCAACATCAAGATATCTAACCACTGCATCATTAGTTAACTATCACAACACTCATTCTCTGCTATTTCATCCTTCAGTGTCATCATTCATGACTTGGAGGCAGTTTATCAGCAGAGGTTACAGTCTCTCGAAAAATAAAGCAACAGACTTGCTATCTGAAACTTCTTAATAGTTTCAGACACTGTAGAAACTTATTCTCTTTTCTCTCTATTGATTGCGCTCCACAGGAACCATTTAATTTCCTGGAACCCCATGTGGAGGAACCTTTAAACCTGTTCATAAAAGAGCACAAAAAGGGTTTTAAGCGACATAAGTGCCAATTGGTTGATCCATAAGTGAGCATATGGAGATTAATGGAACACAAAAGAGAAATCACCAGCCACTTATACTAAGTGTAAACCCTGTAAACGCTGATATAACAGTAGGAAATAGCTCTTAAATTCTACAAATGGACTGATTATAAAGTGCAGTTTGATTAAGTGTTTCTGAGATGATGCAATTTTGACCCGGTAAAGTAAAATGTTAAAGTCTCTGAAAGCATGAGTATCAAAAGTATGGCAAAGAAGAGATGTAAAAAGATAAAGAAAAAGAAGGAAGAGCGCAACAATCAAAGCAGATCTGACCGAAAATAGCAAGTGATGGACTGGGCCACGAACGGTACGTGCTGGTCAGTGATGATACTCAAGCTGGCTCACATCCCTGTTAAGTTCTGTTTTGTTCTCAAGGAACTCCAAAGTAGATGACGAAGTCACTAACAACATTAAATTTAAATAGGTTTCATGATAGAAAGTCATGCTTCCCTGATGAACACCAGACTTTAGGAGGGACTGTGAGCTGTGGTGCCACTAGCTTGCTTGATGGTGCACAGCTTCTTTTAGTTAGGACTCCCTGAGTTCATCATTCATGAGGGTTTTACCAGGAGCTAAATTCTACATTTACCTCTCAGGCCCCGTTAACACGACAACGTTTTATCCAAAAATGCTAAAAAGCAGTGAAAAGAATCTGCGTTTTTCACAAAGGGACTAAAAATGCTGTAGTAAGCATGCCAGGCCTGTAAGTGGTGCTATAACTGTCTTGTCTAGAAGCCACTTTTGGGAGATCTCAACTGAAGTAGAGTTGGGCTAATCATCTGGTGTATTGGCAAATACTAAGTGCAGAAGTGGAGCAACAGATGCACATTTTGTAAAAAGACAGTCAGCAGATTCAGCAGATTGAACAGCACAAGCAGAGCACGGTAATCCACGATGATCGTAACAAAGAACTGTTGTCCAGTTGTATGCACAAGCGTGAAGCGGAGCGTGACGTCAGCATTTTCACTGAAAACGCTGGCTTACAATTTACATGGCAACGGTGTCGGCAGCATTTCAGATAAATTCCACTCAGGAAGTTTTCAAAAGTTTGTGTTTTAGGTTGGCTGAAACGCCATTTCCGCATAAATGTGATGCCAAAACGCAACAAAACTTTTGCATTTCACCCTAAAACTGTTGTCATGCAAAGGGCCCCTTAATCCCTTCAAAAAAAAAAAGGCAAGAAGGTTATAAAACCCAGTAGAATGTTGTATAAAGCAGCTTTAAGTTAAAAGTCAGTGCCCCTTTTGGGTGCCACCTTAGACTGTGTGTGACTTCACCTCACAGGATGATCAAAATCTATTATCCAATCACATTATACCATAATAAAGGTGGTGACGCGACTTCAAACGCAGAGAAATTAGTTGGCGAGAAGTGTTTTGTGAGAGCGACAGCCAACGTGCTTGGTAAACCATGAGCTTCATTAAAGCTGATATAGGAATCAGATGTGAATAGGGCTGGGAAATGAAAAGCTGATGCTTCTATCTAACAGCCACATCTTATTCAGGTACAACCCTTTTGTGTGTCAAGAGATATAAGCAGCTTCACTTGAATCTAAGAAGGGTGTATATTGTTCTACTGATGGTGCAAACAGGCTCTAATGCATGATGTCCAGCTGGTAATTTAAAGTGCAGACATGTTTGCATGCTGATACATGTGTGCTTGTGTGATGGCTGCAGCATAAATATTTCAGGTCCCTGTGAATGCTTTTAACTCTAGCAGACATGTTTTCTAGTTTAGAGCAGCTCTGACATTCCTCCAGCGTCTGCTTCATATGTTAGCAGGTCAGACAGGACTTCTTCAGTTCCTGACCCCTGTTTGTTTTTTTCTCCCCTTGACTTTGGCTCAGCTGCTGGGAAAGCAGCCGGTTTGTGGAGTATCTATCCAGACAGATGCATAGTAAGCAGCGCTACAGCCGCTGTGGGTGTTTGGCACAACTGGCAGCAGTGCTGAGAGCCATGTTTCGCTGGGCTTTCATGTGTGACTCGCAGCCCAAGTTTTGCTGAAGGAGGTTTTTCTATGGAAATGATTTTTGGGCTGAGATAATCGTGTGATCTCCTGGTGATTAATTACGGTGAAAGAAAAACAGCCCACATGAGAGAGTCCTCCTGAAGAGTTCCAGGAGCTGCTCTTAGGTTTACCCTCGGGTACGGGAGCTATAAGTAAATATCTGTATTATGAGGACAACAACTTGGGAGAGTCAGAGTGTTGGATTGCCCTACTCGTCTTTACCAGAGTTCTATCCTGTCATCTCAACCATACTCTCTCAACATAGTGCCAGGGAGAGGCAATTTCTCACAGGAAACTGTCATCACTCCCTGTAGGAATCTATAGGCCATCATCTATACCCACAGTATGGACTGTTCTCTAAATCACTTATACTGGCCTATATATAGCCTGTGGAGAAAAGGTCATTATTGAAACAGAAAGCTATATTTCATAATTGCACTACCACGCTTCTATCCCCTCGGTGAAATTGGCTCTCCAGAATAAATTCCCTCTTGGTCTTTTCCATCTCTCTTTATCTCCCTCTCTTGTCTGTTAGAGAGTGCGATTTTGACAGGCCGACTGTCTCTTCTGGCGCAATAACCACCCTCTATTTGTATCTGCGGAGGGTGCATTAACTAGACAGCGTAATCAGGCCGCACAGGAAAGGCAGCAGGCCTCAACAACCGACTGCTTTTTACCACTTTTTGCTGTTACAGCTCGCCATTAGGCCACAATTAACACTGCTCAGTCTGGCAAATATCACCCTTCAAGGACCTTTAGACAACAGAGTGGATGCTAGAAAACAGGCTTTTTTGTTGCACCAAACACTCTGGGAAGGTATCCTGATTTGATTATATTTGATGTTAAAAACAAGATTAGATATTTCCTCAGCTTCATAGGATCATACACCAATCAAGCTTGATGCCATCGACATGATACAGTAAGAGTAGATTTAAGACTCTCGCAGAGAAAGCTTATCACCAGACACTTCAAACAGTGCATAATTCATTTAAAGTCACGGGAGAAAAAAAGAGGGATAGAGTGAAAGCTTTATCATAACTGTATGCACTCTGCGAATTAGAGGCACAAGTTTTCATCACAGTACCCCTGTGGTGAAGGTGTACTTCAGGTGAATGCTTTTCATGACGAGATGCAGTCACACAAGTTTGTAAAAAGCTAAGTTCACATTCCCTCCCTCGGGGCTCTGGAACAATCAAGAGAAATGCGTGTCCCCGTGGTCATTTGCGGCGTGCTGGCAGTAGGCAGACGCAGATAAGGGTTTGGATCGGTGGAGGCTGACACACTGTGATTATCTCCCGCTGCTGGAATTGACCGTCCATCAATCCAGGCGGCCAAGAAGACCGGGGCTGGCCGACTCAATTGTTGTCTGAGACCAGATTTTTATGATTCAATGACCCCTGAAAAAAAAAGAGAAAAATGTGTCAAGTGTTTCAAATGTACGTGCTCACACATTGTGATTCAGATTCTCAAGCACTCGTGGTGAGACGAGAAAGTGCTGCCGTCTCAGAAGTATAATCACCAGCACATATGTTCCCACACACACATGGCGACACTCTGAGACAACCACCTGACTTTCCACGGCTCCCTCTGAAGTCCCAGTCTGCCATTCCTGGCTCTTTCATCACCTTCCCCCTCACCTCATGCTGCGTGTTCTGGACCTGGACCCAAGTCCATACAACAGACTGAGTCACAGGAGAGACGCGGGGAAGAGAAAGAGTGAGGAAGAGGAAAGAGGAGGGGAGAGATTGTGTCAAGAAGCACATTCTTTCTGCTGAGCGCCATCTGGAAGTGGAAAGGTAGATAAACAATGACGTGAGCTGCATCCCATCTCCTTCCTAAACCCCGAAACAGACACACACACACTTTACCACAATGCTTGAGAGCCATCTCCACCGATCCTGTGCTGCGCGCCAAGCATTGTCAGGGATTGGGTCTTATCAATCGTTGGCCAGATACTGAGCGAAAGCGTGAGGCAAACAAAAGAGGAGGGGAGAGGGAACAAAAAATGGCGGGGAGCTACAGGCGACAATGAGAAACACAAATGAGATGATGGCTGGGAGCCACCCGTCCATGCGGCCCTGGACCGACTCTATTTTAATCTGGTCAAGTCCGCCTCAAAATCAAAGCAATCTCCTCCAGTGAGCTGACAGAGGAAGGAATCAGAGAGCCAATCCCACCCAAGGAAGTTGCTGGAGAATTGAATGAGGGGATACGGGGCTATGCTGCATTGTGCTAGAAATGCAGACTATTACGGCAGGGAAACTGTGCTTTACTTAAAAAAAGTCCATTTGCATTCACTCAGCTTGCAAGAAGAGCTTGAGGGCAGCGTTAGCTGCTGCTCCTGCTGCTTTTGAATTCCTCACCAGCTTTTTCAAGCCCTTCTGGCGTGCAATATATCACACAAGTAGTAGAAATCTTTATTATCCCTTATGGGGAAATTGTCCTTGTAGTAAGTCAGAGATAATAACAAAAACAATATCCATACAATGCAAAAGCACACAAGTTGGAGGCAGATGAAGAGCAACAGCTGGAGCAACAGCCGGAGGGAAGCTCCCTTTGGGTGCTGGCCCTCTTGGGGCCACCCTGTCCTGGAGACGTGCTTAGCTAGACCTGAGCACGACTCGAGTGAGACATACAAAGGCCACAGTGAGGGTGACATGAAGAAGGAAAGCCAGAATGAAGGGACTTTGACAGCTTTCCCTGGGGCTGCAAGAGGAGCTGCACCTGTATGCACCTCAGCTCTGCTCAGTTTAGTTTCCATCTCTTCAGACTCCCAGCCCTGCTCAAACACACTCACACTCACACACACACTCACACACAGCAGACTCTTCAGCTCTGCTGGCACTGCCGGAACAACAGGAGGGAGGGATCAGGTGGCAGGGGCAGGCAGACGGAAAGAGAAGGGTCGGGGAGGGAGAGGTTGACAAATGAGCCTCGTCAGGTAACACTCACAGATGTGAAAGGATGGAGGAGAAAAAGGATTGGGGGGATGATGGGTAAAGGGAGGGGAGGGTGTCTGTCAGCTCATATTGGTTCATCAGTGAAAATCTCCTGCCCTGATTAGGAACCACTGCAGTCAGGCAAGGGGGAGGACACAGACACTTGGAAAGAGGAGGCATTTAGGCTGCATCCCAACTCTCCCACTTAGCCTTACCACTTGGCCCTACTCCCGTTTGAGTGCTCCTGTGGAGGGTACAGGGTCCTGTTTCTTTCATTCATCCTCTAAAAAGCCCAACATGGAAAATGTTTTCAATTTCAGGCACCAAGCAGAGAGATAGAAAAACAAACTTGTAGTTGAAAAGTTCCCAGAAACTCAGCTGGAGTAACATGGAACTGGGCTAATGATGCAGGGAAAGAAGATTATAAGCCTAATTTCATGCCACCCTCACGCTCATCAGAGTCTGAGAAGTGTTTCATGGAGAACGCGGCTTAGCAAGGAAAGCACTTTGTGAGTTTGTTTACGGCATCATCCTCATGTAGCAGAGCCATCTCTGTTCTCCAGAAATGATACTGCCAAAGCCGCAAAAGAGGAAGAACACACTATGGATAGAGACTGGAGACATTGCAAGCGAGGGCACCCCGAATCAGAGATTTGTCCAAATATCAAAATACAGTACATGGATCTTTGAATGAATGTTCAACCTGTAGATAAATCATTTATTTCAGACAGCTGTCACTATTTGTCTCTGTTAACAGAGACTACAGAATGCGCTTACATCAATCAACAAGCAAAGACTCTCAGTTTCTCTCACTCAGCGATATTTGTTTACATGCAGAATAGGTTTTATTATATCAGGTATTTAAAGCTCCTGTGATAGAATTTTAGGCTAGGTGTGAAAAATACTGAAAGAAATACTGACACATTTTTATGACCTAAAAAGCTAACATGACCATCTGCAACTTGACTGTGATTATTTTAAAACCAGAAACCACAAGCAGAGGGTAGGTGACAGACCATCTGACGAACAGCAGGCTGCTGATACAGCTGATTCACACGTGTTCTGTGGCTACGAATCATGATGGGTGATTCATGTGACACGTAAAGACAGAAGAATGAGGTGTTTTTTTCAAACAATACTAGTTTCACCTGTTCAAGACAAAGTCGGTGAGGATGGCTTTGTTCACAAGGGGCGCCAAAATCAACACATAAGCTCTGTTTCCAGTCCGATATGGATCGGTACAGTTTGGTAAGGGTTGGATTGGTAAAGCCTGATCCTATTGAGGCCTATAAGGCAGCCGCATCAGCTACGTAATAACGTGAGCAACAGTGGAAGACATCCAGCAATTCGTGTTCTTAGTGACTGCCATGTGGCTCTTTGTTGCAAAGCGCAATCAAGCTTTGTTTCAGAGAAGACTGTGTGCAGCGAGGAGAAATATGCAAGGTAAGTGAGGATATTGGCCAATTAACAGACTGCTGTGTTTCTGGCTCCACCTTCTGGGACCAGTATGTCTGGCACCCCAAGGGAGGGGTCCCAAAAAGTTGGACAGGATCTGTAACAGGATTCACCGTTGGAAATGCCACAAAATGCATGCCATACCAAGATGAACTGAACTGAAGCGCTTGGTGGACACGACACTTTACTGTAAATTCCTTAAAGGAGCTTTAACACTCAGTTATGTGCCTGTCAAATATTCCTATATGCCAAACATTAATGAATACAGATTGATAACAGAGGGCTACAACACCCTTCCCCCAAAAACTCACAAGCTTCAAACATGTTTTGCTCAACAGGCCTCTAAGCAGCTCAAAACAGCTCAAAATTTAATTGAACTAACTTAGAAAAAAAATCCTAATGCTACATAAATGTAAGTTTATGGCCTAATTGAGCAGAAATCTGGTACCTCTGTTACACAAGAGTTCAGCCTAAGCAAAGAAGTAAACCCTTATTTCTGCCTTTAATTGGCATCGTTAGACTATCATCATCTAATAATGAAACTTTTAACCTTACTAGAATGTGAAATTTGGCGTACAAAAATTTGAGAGTTTCATGACGAATTGGTGGTAATAATATGCCTGAAACCCCAAATTAAGTGTATTCTGGTGTAGAGCCACCCAGATCTAATTCAATTTTCAAGCCCAGTTGTTTTATAACAGCTTTGACTTAACCATAAAAATTAACACATTAGCTTTCATTTTGAATGGGGCACTTTTTCAACAAGAGTCCATTCTTGAAAAAAAGTTACAAGAGTACTTAACAAGCTTTGCTGGTACTAGGTTTGGTTGAGCCAGCATGCACAGCACCGAACATGTGGCGAGGAAATAAAACCTGGGTTCAGGTAAGGACATGAAACCCAGACTCCTTTTCTCTGACTGGCATACTTCTCCCTACAGTGGATCTGAAAAGATGAGGCAAAGGAGGAGCCCTGAAACCATTCAAGGGCCTGAATATTTGGGTCAGACACATGACATATTAATACAATGACTGACTGAAAAAAAAAGTGAGAAAGGAGAGGAAGAGAAAAGGTGTGAAAGGAGAGGACTGAAGAGGAGCCAAAATATGCAGAGCAGAGAGGATTTGTGTTCCAACGTGCCCCTGCATGCTGAGAAACGGGAGCTTCTCTGGAACCAGCTCTATAAAATAAAAGGAAGATAATCACTTTAAAGTGATTTTGGCCAAATGAATGCTCGATCCTTCTGCTATATTCAGACCTTGATAAATGCCCATTGTCAAGGTTGTTATTAAACACCAGAGAGACTAGTGGGTCCCTGTGCCAGGCAAAACTAATTAATGCTGGGCAGATGTGTCTGGACAGTGGCGTACCACACACACAGACACACGCACACCAAGACACACAAACACACAGGGTGCTAGACGTTTGTTCACACTTCCCAATGCACGCCTACACACATGCTTGCAGTGACACACACATTCACCCTGTAAATGGGCTGTTAACCATGTCCACAGTGCAATCAATGCCAGCTGATGAGCACTGGCCATGCTAACTAGACCAGGTGAGCCTGAACAACAGCATCTCAGGTTCAGTTTTTAACTTTGTTGCACTCACTGGGGAAACTTTTTTGTCAGCCTGAGTCAGAAAAACGTCTTTCCCCCTAGTGCCTTGTTATACCCGCCAAAACCAGGCAACACATTTCTCCTCTGTATTCCTTACCTTCTCTTCTGCAGGTGATGATGAGTTAGAGCTAACAGCTTCCAATTAATCTTTCATGGTGCACGTGTTCTTGCTTTTGTTAGATGTGCTCTCTGAAATTGTATGAGACTGCAGCTGTACAATAAAGGGTTTGTGACACGTTCATCCTCCTTCTCTCCTCCCTCCTCCTCCCCCTCTTCACTTTTTACTCTCATACTTTGTGAGCAAACAGCTGGGACTGTTTTTTTGCAAAAGCTATCATTACAGCAGCCTACAGGCATGAGAGTCCCTCTCCAAATTGCGGATAGAAGGCCAACTAGCCCAGTTAGAGCTAGAGATGAGATTGCATTGGGGTTGAGTAGGGGAGGGGAACGACACATCTGTGCACACACACACAGAAGAGCATGGCGTAAAATAAAGTAAAAGCACCTGTTTTTTATCTTCATGTGGGCTGCATGTTTCACCATCCTGTACCCACACCAATCTAAGGTCACACACACCATCGGCTCCCTCTCAGGCTCCACTGTGCACAGGGTAGTGACTAATCACCCATCTGGAGCAGCCATTCCCAGGTCTGGATGACAAAGCGCCTTTGCCTGCAAATATAGGCTAATGCCCTTCTAAACAAAAAGGCTTAAGCTGTATTATGGCTAACAGGCTGGTCTGGGAGAGGGAGGGAGAACAAGCATGGACAGGGGGAAGCAAGTGACATCACAGATAAGGGTGATGTACTTAAGCTAGCTGCTAGTGGCTACATGGAGCTGACAAGTCTGTACGTGCACTTGATTTCAATAGCCCTTCCCTGAGTCAAGGGCAGGGAGAGGGCAGAGCCAAAACAGTAGGAAAAACCATTCTAGTGTGCCTCGGCTGGCTTGTGAAGTGAAAAATCCGGTACAGCTTGTCTACAGGGCTTTGCCGAAACCCTCTCGTCGCTAAGTATTAGCGTGCTAGAAGTGGCAGGTGCTAGCCATCCCCTCTCGGAGCAGTCCACAGGGTAGGGCTCACCTTCCAAATGTCTCCACCACTGGAAAAGAGCTCTCCAGCAGAGGCTGGCAACTAGCTTGCATGATCCAGGTAAAGTCTCCCAGTTGTGAGAGGGCCCCGAAGCAGCCAAAGCCAGGTTCAGAGTGTGGGATAAGGTTGGATCAGAGCCAGGAGCCATTAGCAAGCAGTGTGTCTGACACAACGGGTAGAACACAACATTTTCAAAGGCGAGGAAGGACTTGAACGGAGCTGTGGTGGAGAGTGCTAGGCAGCTGTTTCATTCAGGGCCTCTGATAACAACCCCTTGTCCAGAATGACGAGTGCAAATAGGGCAGGGGAGCGACAGGCTGCACGAATACAAATCACTCCTTCGATAGTCCACACTGAGCTAAGCAAAAACTACTGCATTGGATTCCCCTCATTCATTTCTAAACTGATCAAGCCTCCTGGGGTTCAATACGAGCTGCCATAAAGAACTTTGATGTACTGCCGAGCATTAAGATTAATGTGCATCCTTACAAAAGAGCATATGACGGTACAGTTAATAAGCTGAGAACACTTGAGCTATCAGGAAGAGACAGCGGTTTGAACGGACAGACATATTGCTAATGGGCCCGGCCATATCATTTACCGTGCAGCTTGTAGCTGGACCCAGGATCACACACTGGCTCCAAACACAGGGAGGATGGGACACTCTTCGTACCAGAGAGATAACATCCTAAGAACACTTTCTAGAGGATGATTCTTTGCTTTCAACCTCCGCTGTGCACAAGCAAACAACGAGCGCATCAATTATGAGAGGTGGAAATAAAAACTCAGGGTTATTTCATTCTCTTCCTCCACTTAGTGTTTGGATGTAATGGCAACACAAAGCTTTTGCACATTGTGACAAACGGGTAGATGCAGAGGCACTTAACCCTGGCAACACAGACCTTTATTGTGTTTCTGTTTGGGAACCTAAATTAGCAATGCGATTCTCATTTCAATTATAAAGCTGTGAAATAAAAAGTGATTTAAAACCCTAGTTGGAAATCACCTGGCTGAGAGCGGTGCTTGATCTGAACAATCAGTCACAGATTCAAGTGGCCTGTGCTCAGCTGGTCCACCTATCACTTTCTGACCATTGCAATCACCAAAAAACAACAACAGCAACAAGCCTTTACATCTGTGACTGTGTCTCAATCCCATTAAAAACCCATCACACCCACTGCTGCCACGCTACGCTCACTGCACACACAACCCATCGCTGTAATTGGCTCCACTGCACCCTTTACCCACTCTGGACGGGCCAACAGACGAATGCAAACAACTCTGCAGCGACTGGAAGAGAACAAAACTCTGGCCGTGCCTCAGTGACGACCAAGCATGACAAATTATTTCCAAACATGGGGATGAGGTGAAACCAAGAGGGCTGTTTCAATCAGACAGAGGGAAGATAAAGGGATGTAACAAAAGAGAGAGAGGAGGTGAAGGGAAACAAAACATTGTTCATTGTTTGTTGCAGGAGGCTAAAGGTGATGACAGTGTGACTGGACTCGTGGCACACCTCCAGACTACAAACAGACGGTAAAGTGTGGCTGTGAAGACAATCTGTTGTTGCGCAGTGGCCGCGGTCAGGGCCACACCATGTCATTACCTTAGCCAGCGAAGAAGTGAAACCCCGGGGCCTGGTATTTCAAGAGAATCAAGAGAGTGTTTGTGCGAGTCTGTTTGACAATGAGAGAAAGATAAACAGAAAAAGCAGGGAAAAAGAGTGAGACTGTGGGCCCGTTTGCCAGTGTGACTGAATGAGTTTTGTGTGCACGGAGGTGATTGTGTGCCATCAAGGCTCAGAGCTTAAGTTTGAGCGAGCAGCGGGGAGATGTTTGTCATACCAGAACGAGGAGCGTGTCTGGACTGGGATGAGACGGAGGGAAAATGCTAGCTTGCCCTCAAGGCTCTCTGAGTGATAACACACTGCCCAGCAACTGACTCGCAAACTCATGTTTGAGAGACTTCGGCGCTGAGGGCTACTTATTAACATACAGCAGAACACTAATGAGAGCGGAGGGCAGAAGGGGGAGTTATTTATGGATAAAGTATGATTAATAAGCAAAAAAGTAAGTAATTACCAACTTGAGACAATAGAAACCCACAATCAGTCATAATTGTTTCTCAGTGTGACATGACTGTAGATAAAGGAAAACTATAATTGATATTCTGAACCGACTTGTGTTAATTAAAGAACTGATTATTCTTCTTAACAGACTTCGACAACCAGAGGCGCAGCGCTGCCCTTTAGAAAAGGCACACGCACAGCGTTAAACTGAATCCCTTTGAGGCCTATGGTTTTGGCAGCGCTGATGTCCGGGGATGAGGGCGTTCAATGATATGTAAACAAACAGACAAAAAAAAAGAGGGAGAGGGGCTTTGCATACGAGACAGCTCCCTAACCAAGCACTTTTATTTGTTTTCTCCAATAAATGTCAAGCTTTATTAATTGATTGATCCTAGGAGGAACAGAGACAGAGAACAGGGAGAGAGGCAGTGAGTGAACTGTTGTGATTTCATCCCTTTCTGCTCTCGAGGGAAATGAAGCCAAAACCTTACACCAACAATAACAACAACAAAGAAACATCAACTCAGCACAGCAACAAAAATGATCCAAATCCTCATGTAGGAGAAGTTCAGAGCCAAAAAAAAGTGCCCTGTAATTACCACAGAGTATCTTTGGACTGAGGGGATTGTGGATGAGAAGGTTGGACTGTGAACAAAAGGGGACCTTGGGCTCAGTGAAAGCTGGGTCTGGGCATACAGGAGGGAGGCAGCTGAGGACAGCAAACTAAATGGAAGTGACAGTCAGCAGATACGCGCCAGTCCCTTCCACCCGCAATCGCTCTAGATGCCGCCGCTTCTCTTCCTCGCCCGGAAAAGAAAAGGATAATAAAAAAAAAAACCCTCCTTTCCACCACATCTACTGATTACATACAATGCACCCTAACATACCGGGAGAGAGGAAGGGGGAGGTGAGGTGGGGGTGAATAGACAGGGAATGCTGCCAAGGCTTACTTTTAGATAGTGTGGTTATCTGCAAGAAGAGGAGGGAGAGAAACAAAGAGGAAGTTTACTGGCGTTTTATCTGGAAGGGCATTAAACTGAGAAGCACACAGGGGACAAGACAGCCAGAGTTAGAGAAAGACCATTCAGAGGAAAGAGGGAGAAACACCCCAAAGTCACGCAACCTTCTGGAGAGCACTGTCTTTCCATCTCACTGTCACACACACGCACACTTTGCCCTTGGCTGAAAGTCATTCCTGGTTCATGGTTGCTGGATCTGATTGGAGTGCAAGCCCTGGAATGAGCTACCAACAACCCAGAACGCTGCTCTTTGGGCTTTCGGTGCAGCTTGATATGCAAAGAGAGAGGCTGTCACTGGGATGGAAACTGAATGTGGCCTTTGATTAAACACTCAAAGGGGGGTATGAACAGAAGAAGTGTCGAGCCCATTAGGCGTTGACGGAAAGTATGGGCGATACAGAGAGCCAGAAGACAGAAACAGGAAAAATCTGTGCCCCCTGTGTGTCGTCCTTGACCCTGTCGGATGGAGGAAAAGCTCGCAGTGAGGGAGAGTGATGGGCACCCTGCCCCACAGGTTTGAGCTGGAAAGGGATGGGAGGCATGCCAATGAGGGGACCCCCATCCACCCTGGGCTGCTGCCGCCAAACACAGCACCCAGGCAGCCCACCGGAGCCCACTAATCAGAGAAGTTAGCCGCTGACCTCTCCACAGGCTCTATACCTTTTAATGAGATCCATGCCTTTGATTTGTCGAGCTGCCTGGAGGGAGAGACAGATCATGCATAAGCTCAGACACACACACACACTCAAACACACACACATCAACTTAGCCAAGAGTAGATGGACACACTCACATCCTCACTGCTGTGGACACAAAGACACTAGAGAGGCACAGGGTAGAAAATAATGAGCACTCTGTAATCCACAATGGCCACGGGCTCTCAGGCGTGTACACACACGCACAGGGAAGTGGATACACAGGGACGGACTAGCACAAGCACTACCTAAAAAACTAACTACAGCAGACTAATCAGTGCACACAAGGACACACACACACAGCACCGCGCAGACATAAGCCGAGTCAGGCTCAAGGACACACAACACCCACCTTGTTAGGAAAGGGCTGAGGGAGGTGCAGGTGAGATTGGATCCAGACATGCTTGCTCACAGATAGAATTGAATTATTGATCAGCCAACAGATTGTGTTATGAGGAATTCATGGATCCATGCCTGGGCTGTCCAGCTCCCTTAGGCTGCAAGACAGACTGTGTGTGGACTCACTGTATGTGTTTGTGTATCTGTGTGTGCACATGTGTGCAGGGGAAGCCTTAGAGGAAGCAGGCAGCTCTGGTCAAAGTCCGAATTATTTTCTGTGGGCGGAGTGGGCAAGGTTGAGTTCGCACTCAGACAAGACAGAGCAAACAGTGAATCGATCAAGCCGGCTGGGGTGATGCATACAGAAAGAAGGGCTCACCCTCGCTGCGCTGAGAGGGCTTTAACTGCTCACACACTGAGTGGCTTTTTCACTGGCACTCAGGCAACAGCACAATCCACAGCCCTTAATACCACCAATGGTAGGAGAGGAAATGGGATTTTTATTTGTCTGAGCTCCACGGGTGGTCTGCTGCTGCTAATAGTGCACTGAAATAGAGGACCCTGCTTTCCTGGGTTCCCTTAGCAATGGCCAACGTGAGATGGATACCATTACACAAAGGTGGGACTATTTTCTGATGCAAGTGTGTGGCATGTAGGACAACACTTCTACACTTCCTCTACAGTCATTCACAGCACGAGGAACCAGCGTGACAGACGGTTTGCACAGCATCATTTCTTTCAACCCACTTCTCTAAAAAATATAAAAATCAGTCTGCAGCCACGTCATGCCACTCTGTGCCTGATTTACATCACAAGACATCACCTTCACTATTTTCTTCAGTCCTGTCCTACCAGGGGAGATTATGGCTTAGAGGTGCAGACAAGCCCCACAAAGGTCTTCAGAATCCCAACACAGCAGAGTAGATTAAATACCAAATCACTCTAATCCGGTCTAATCAGATTTCCAGAAAATGCAGACACCTCATCATTTGGAATTGCAGAATATTGAATAATCCTGCTTGTTTGTGGTGATTAGGACTACTCCGAACAGATGTGTGGTTTTAACACACAGCTTAAGTAGCGCAATGTTTTGTTTTCAGGTCAGAAGGTGCAGAGATTCATAAAAGAAACCAGCAGGATCAAAATGCGAGTTCATTTTTTCCATTACCAAATGAGGAGACCATATGAGTAATTAAACGACAGACGGGGAAGAATGTGTGATGACATGCTGACGGCAGACCAAAACAGAGACTGGAAGTGAAACAGAACAGAACCCAGTTAAAAATAAAAACGTTGGCTTAAGGAGGAGGAGGAAGAGGAGGAGGAGGCGGAGGAGGAATGTCAAAGGAAGTGTACTGTAGATCTCAACAGGGAGAACTACAGAGAGATCCTAATGGAGGTCTGAAGCTGTAAATAAATGGCTGCTCTGGCCTGGTCACACTTCCAGCCTGCACTGGTCCACCGGTAAACAAGCAGCACCGCACTGACATGGCCTCCTGCACCCCACTTTGCTTCAATCTGTTGCTGGGAATGCTGCACACTTCTCCATGTCCAATTGAAAGGGGATGAAAGCAAAAGGGGAAAATGTCTCCTGGTGAGACTTGTGTGATTTGGGGATCCAATTTGGCAGCGTTTTCTGTAAACATCGTAACTGCGGCTTGTTTTTCAGAGAACTCACAAGCAACAAGCAGCATTAGGCTGTTCTTCTGTGCAGGGAGGAAAGAGACAAGGTCCTGGTAATAAGGTTTTCTAACCCCAGCAGCAGATCTACTCCTGCTAATGACTGTAATTAAAGAGTCCAGCTACACGGTGGGATCAATGACGTGGGATCAGCCCAGACAGGACGCAGAGTAGACGCAGCAACAGCAGAAGGAAGCAACCACATGGCTGAGTTTAAAAACTTACAGGCTGAACAAATGGGAGGCTGAGTGGAAGCTTGCATGTGTTACGAGGGCCTGTAAATATTTAGGCATTCTTACTGGGGCATGTGGCTGCGACTCTGATGTCATTTCTCCTAGGCCTGTCATTTGCTTTAGTTAGAGGCTGGAAAAACAAGTGTGGACTGACTGTAAACACAGATCTGTGAAAAGGGGGAATACTTGGAACCAGGGTGTCACAGGACCTGAATAAACCATGCAAGAAGAGCAAGTTATCTGCATGACCATCACATGTCTGACCAAACTTGACACAGACTAAGAAAAAGAAGGAAGAGGTCTGAAAATGCACACAAGGTGTCTATGAGATTTGCAGACACCAGCATAAAATTTCTACAGAACTTCTTTTTTTTTCTTAAATAAAGTTAAGAGGTAGAAGCCAAAACTGAGGAGCTTTGAGGCCGCCCAGATGAGTCAGTGAGGAATAATGCATGTCATCAAGTCTGCGTGAATAGGAGAGTGTGGCTGGGGGGCGAGCGCAGACACCCAAGACATAGAGCTGCAATGACACCTCCATAGATCTGCATTTCAGAAGACAGCTAGGAGCCCCAGGCACATTTGAGGCAGACCGCAGACACACCGAGTAAGGAAAAAAAAGACAAAGAATAAAGTTGAATAATAAAGGTTCAACGTTCTGCAGCACCACAGAATTGATGAGGAGAGACTGTTCTACTGATAAAAGGAACTAGAAAGTCTGTTCAGAAGTGGACACACTAACAAAAACAGGAAGTCATAAAAACAAGGGCAGTGGGTGCTTCCAAGCTGCCTCATGGTTGGCTGATCAGGCATAGCTAACATTCCTGTAGATCATGACCAAGCCGGAGAGATGCACACTGTCTGCCTGCCACAATGCCCCGACTCCACAGGGTCAATGCCAAGGTAAAGGTGTGATTCATTCTAATGCCCTACATGAGCGTGCTGTCCAAAAAGGAAAGAACACAGTGTGAGAGCTCACCTTTTATCTGAACTTTTCCAACAGCAACAGCTGAATCAAACTTATTGAGTTTTTTGGCTTTTCATTGCAGATTTTATTTGTTTTGTGCTTATATTTTACACATCTTTTCCCCTGCTGAGTCTTTCTGCTGCTGCACTGGTCGACTAATTTTCCCATAGGGACCAATAAAACAACCTCAACTCATCCAGAAAAAAAACAACAGTGTTACTGCCTTGGAAAAACCAACCTCTGACATTAGAAACTACAAGTTTTAGCGACCAGCGGTCACTGCAAAATGTCAGTCTCTAAGGTTAAAGCAGTATCTCTGGCGGTATTATTACTTCTGCCGAGACTGCTGCCACAGTATAACGGTCTGTCGGTTTACAGATGAGAAGCAACCGAGCCAGTGGCATTTAACTAGAACCTCAGTAACTTTAACAATTGCTGTATGAACAGATTTTAATAGGTCCCTCTTGGATCATAGAAGGCTGAAAGGCCACAATACCCTTCTCATTTAACGGAGACAAGGACATGATAGTGACAAAGAAATCTTTTCATTTTCATAACACTATTTCATTATGATGTGTAATAAAGGCAAACTCTTGCCTGTGCAGCAGCTTTATTATGAAGAATGTGAATTTGTGTCTAGAAATTGTAGCAGATTTGTCAATGCTTATAAAGAACAGTTTATTTGAGTTTCCATATTGTTCAGATGAATGAGAGAAAATTGAAATATAGCTCCATGTAAGCTCTCTGGCTCATTTCATTCATTCAGCAATACATTTCAATTTGTAAACATAATGACGCACAGCAATCGAGTCATAAAAGGGACCTTCAGGGTTCGCACTGAGAAGCACAGGTATACAAGAGGAAGAACATCTCATCCCTCCTCTGCATAAACGAGCGACAACTTCTGTTGATTGAAACAGACAACCAAGAGACACACACCCAACCTCCAGCAGTGCTGCCATCTCCATGTCCACTTCCAGCTGCCAACAGATTTCAGCAGACGCCAAAGATAATAAGGACAACATATGTTTCCTCCAAGTGCAATGGTGCAATTGCTGTTTAAGAGCACATTCAGCAGAATTAAGGTTTATTTTTAGTCTCAAGATCCGCTGTTCAACTTGAATGTGAATACTGAACTAAACTCTGAATTGACATTTTGCAGAAATCTTCTAAGTTAATGAAGTGCAAATGCCACACATCTGTTTGTATAAACAGAATTCAAACTTTTAAGCTATGAGGAATATAACTCAGAGACTTCTTTTTTAAGTTAAAAAAGTACAAATTAGTGCTATCAAACTTATGCTGAATTTTGGTAATTATTTCTCACCGTTTGAAATGTCATTTGCTTCTTTACCATCATTTAAGTCTACGTAAAGAGGGTCAGGCAATTCCTACCAGTGTCTTGATTTGGGAATTCAACAAATTCAATAAAATAAACTTAATGAGTTTGATATTAGGATTTAAAATCCTAAAAACTGCTGCACTGCTTCACAGTTGTGGTATGGAACCATGGATTAGAGGTCAGACGGCTTCAATGTGCTTATTTTGTAAATACAAGTGTATAGTTGTTTTTTAAAGGACAACAAAGTGATAAAGTATGACTTGGTCACATCAACACCAAGGCATTTGACAGACTTGAGTCTTTCACAGTGTTGACTTGCCCGCAGTTTCTACTTATTAAGCAAGCGCTGATTTAGTTTCACCCATAGGTCTGCGGCCCAATCAAGAAAAACGTGCTGCAGGTTGTGACTCAGTTGCCCACTGACACCAGACAGATTAGCTGCTTGTAGGCTGTAGCTCAAAATTGAAACACCTTGATGGTATTCATTCTGTTTGATACAATATGCATTCTGCTTCTGACTTCTGAGGGTTTTTTTGTTTTGTTTAAGAACAATGTGTCACACTGGTGTCATCATTTTCCATCACAGTGATGGCAGGGAGTTTGATTTTGTGGTGGCTGAACTATGTCGGGCTGAGTGGGAAAAAAAATCTTTTGAAAAATAGCTTGAAGGCCCAGTGGTGCAAATGCCTACAGAGGCCCCATCATGTCACTGTTTCCACTTCCAGCCCTCATAAAAGCACAACATATTGATAAAGGGCAGTCCTTGAGTCACATCATCCAATTCCAAGGTTTAGCTTATCACTGTTATGCTGATGACATACAGGTGTATGTGTCATTTAAGCCTCATGACATAGACAAACTGACTGTCATCCTTGAATGTTTGAGTGCCATTACGGACTGGATGGCTCACAACTTCCTGCAGCTAAATGCTGACAAGATGGAGATCCTCATTATTGGTTCTGGTACTGTGGCTTTCAAGGTTTCTCATTGTGCTGGTTCCCTCTCTTCTGCCGTCCAGACTAAAAGCTGAACTCTTCATGTTATATTAAAGGGGACAAATCATGCTTGTTTCTCCTTTTCACTATGCAAGACTAGGATGCCTGTAAAGCATTTCTGCCCTCAGTACAAGTCATTTAGTTCCTTCATTGCCCCACAATAGCGTTCTCAGTATCCTCATTTTAGGCCATTCTGAAGATCTCGTTGAAACGCTCCGTTTCGAGAATCACCTCCAGTAACCTCGCAACGTCACAGCCCTTTGTGCTCTGATTGGTCAGTTCTATCAGAGGGGTGGAGGGGGTAGAGCCAGGGGGCGGTTTTTGCAGCATGGCAGTATTTACAAAATCGCCATACTGGTCAGGGGAAACCCGGCGAGTTTGCCGTTTGCCACAACTCCACCGTAAGGCATTGATAGCACGGCATAGAACGATAGAACGGCAGAGTGTAGGATATGTCCTTTTGTATTGGACCCCGAGTCAGACCCGGACGGTTCTGCAGCTCAGGAGGAAGAAAATCCACCCGGACACAGATCATCTCAGGACGCTTCAGTGTGGTGAGTCAAACCGGTACTGTAACATGTGTAGTTTATACGTTTCTACTCGGCTCTTGCTGGGTGTATCCCTCAGTGGCGGTTGTGTGACCAACTGACATCACAGAGGAGGAGCTGCTTTATCAGATTACTCCTATGAAAAGAAAGGATCCGCTTGTCGTCATGAAGGTCGAAATCTCGAAGCCAAATGTCAATGACCTATTTTCAGAGGCATCAAATCTCGTTCTAGGATATCAGAAAAAATACAATATCTCATTTTTTCAACATTCAGGGGGTGAAAGGTCTTGTTTTCAAATTTATATTTTACATGTAAGTATTAAATCACGGATTAGAATGATATGTCCCCTTTAAATCAGTCCATGTTCTTTAATCACCACATGAAACAGTTGTCCTGGTCATGTTTCTTCCATTTACAAAACATTGCTAAACTTAGGTCTGTTGTATAACATTCTGAACTGGAAATGATAGTTCATGCTTTTGTTTCTTCCTGTCTGGATTATTTTAATTCACTTTCCACCAGCCTAAGTAAGTCCTCTCTCCACCATCTTCAGTTAGTTCAGAATACCGATGCAAGGCTCCAGACGAAGTCCAGCCGGACTACTCACATCACGCTAATTTGGCTTCCAGTCAAATTAAGGATTAATTTAAAAGTTCTTGTTTTTGTGTACAGAGCTCTGCATGCTCAGTCTCCTGAATATATTGCTGACCTGCTCCACCCTTACCTCATCAGTAGGTCACTCAGGTCCTCTGACCAGGGCTTGGTGGTTATCCCTCAAGCTTGTCTAAAGCCTAAAGGAGATCGTTCTTTTGAAGTGGTGGCTCCAACATTGTGGAACAATCTTCCCCTAAATATTTGTTCAGCTGTCTCTGTGGTCATTTTCAAGCTCTTAAAGATGCATTTATTTAAGCAAGCCTTTGGCTCTCCCTGTACAAAGTAATGTTTGATTATTCTCATTTTTGTTTCTTTTATTGTTTCGATTTTTTTTCCCTCTGCTGTTATGATCTTATTTTTTATATTTTTCATGCGGAGCACCTTGTGATTCTGTTCTAAAAAGGCTGCTATATTAAACAAAATTTACTTACTTTACTTGATATGGTTTATGAAAATTCTAACAGTATATTTTATGTCTTTTTCCTTCTGACAACATCTTCATACCAACAAAAAGGGTTCTGTCCACTGAAGCATGTGCATTTTTCTTTTTAAAGTACCATCCATTTATAATCAGGCTGCTCTGAGTCATACTCTGCCAGTGAGCTTCCTCTATGGATCCATAAGATCATTCATCTCTCAAGTTACACTCACACAGATCAGCCTTCTACGTCTTCCCAGCTTGCCACATTATCTTCCCTCTTCGCTCTCTCAGGTTGGTGTGACCTTCATCTCCAGCTGCCGCCAGTGCACTGACCCTTCATGCATCTGTCACCCACCAGTCCTGGCTGAGGATCACATACGGCTCATAATTAATCGCCCAGTGTGCGATTGAAAAAAAAGGCAAAGCGGAGGGCCAATACTTGAAGGCAGCCCTGGTATTAACATAAAGCAGCTGGACGTCATATTAGCCGTAAAGCAGAGGTGATAATTTAAAATGATCTTGGCAGGAGTAAATTGGTGAGTTTGAGGATTATCCGTGATGT
The DNA here is from genome assembly GCF_033239565.1 of Halichoeres trimaculatus. NCBI lineage: Eukaryota > Metazoa > Chordata > Actinopteri > Labriformes > Labridae > Halichoeres > Halichoeres trimaculatus. Next base: position 24,876,945 of record NW_027437187.1, on the reverse strand, counting down.
GACTCACACCGATAAAACTGAATTGGACCCTCTGCTCTGGTGCCTTAGTTAGGATTTAATGGCACTCAACAAGAAGCATCTCCTAGTATGTACAAAAAGTGCAGTGAAAATACATTACAGGTAGAATAAGTGGCTCTACACCGCTCTCATTATTCCTCAGCCACTGTAAGCCCGAGTCCATTTCAAACCCAAATCTCTCTGGGAAAAAAATGATACATTAGCAAGCCGCCAAATTCTACACAGGCACCCTCAATTTGCAGTGAAATGAATCGAGACTTATCTTCAATATGTCAAAGTCTGTGAGATCTGTGATTCGTCTTTTCATCATAAAGCAAGCAAGCTGGACCAAACATCGCCCACTGCATTACAGTGATTGAAGCAGGCACCAGCAACTTCCCTCTGAAGTGTTTAAAATGGATAGCATTTTGATAGCAGTATGTGCCAGACTCAATTACCAAAGCGAAAAATAAATTAGCTTTCCCGTCTCTTTTCTCCTGCCAGTACAAGCCATGAGAAGAAAGCATCTGACTAAGATTTCCCAGGATAGAAATCAAGGTGACCCTCGCTCTCGTCACTGCTGATAAGTTTTCAGACACCTTCTTCAGAGGGGCATAAATGCCTGCCTGGTGTGAATGTTTGCCAGTGTCCTGAATGGGTTGAGCTGGTTGACATGCCTCCAGTGAGCAGGTAGCATCAAAAAGCCTCTGCGATACTCTGTGTCTGTGTCAGCCTGTCAGTTCAGCTGCCATGGGGAAGTAGGGGAGAGGAGAGTGAGGCAGATGTCTGTATTGTGTATCCATCACTGGCGCTCAGTCCTCAGATATGCAACCTCAAGGCTGCTGACAGCCAACACCACCCAAAGTGCCTTTTGAGCAGCAACAAAGAATGTGTGTTTTCCTCTGGGAGAACTTCTTTTTTCCAAGTAGCCGCCTACCTCTCCAAACCTCACATCTCGTCAGCAGTCTCCCTCCCTGTTCGCTTTTTGTTAAAAATATTGGGATCCCTCAGTTCCCCAGCAGAACATCCAGCCCACAACCTCTCAACCGAGCAATTAAGGCAGCTCCCTTCCCACGTGAACCATTTATCTCTTTCAGGAGTGTGAGCATGTTTACAATATTCATCATGTTCCTCTTAGTCATGCTTCAAGAAGTGAGGATTTAGGGAAAAGGCCAGGCTGGATGAAGGTAGAGGTAAGCACAGAAGAAAAGCAGAGAGTGGAGCGGCAGGGTAAACCAATACGAGTCGGCAGTGAGGCTGTAACGGAGTCAGAATTTTGTCAGTTGAATTAGATTTGGCGGTTCATCTCATAGCTAAGACTGTTGGTTCCCTCTTTTCAGTTCAGTATCAGCATGCATGTCTCATATTTTGCCATAAATGCTGGCTGTCAACCATACATTAAACATTTTCAGCCAAGCACTGTCTGATCGTTTTAGGTCAGGTCATCACCTTTTCTTCCAATGTAATTTAAAGCCCCCGGCGAGGTGTTTTATGCTGGTTATGAAACACACTGAAATTATCAGTGATGCATCTTTATGACTTACAGAAGCAAATAAGACCATCAGCTACAAGATGGACTATTTTTATTTCGTAATTTTACATGGCTGTAACCCAGTGAGGGGGTAGGTGTCAGACCAGATGATTGACAGCATCTGAGTAACAGCTTCTTTTACTTATTGCACAGCAGATATTCACAGTGAGTTATCTGCTTAACTTTTAAATGACAGAAGTAGGACTTTCATTTCTGATCTGTAGATAACTGTTATTTATATACAGGACAAGATCAGATATAAAAGGTATAACTTTAACCAACCCAAACAAAGTCTTTTACATGAGCTTCAGGTAGATGAAGGACTGAAGGACAAGTTCGTAACAAAGCTTGCTTGACAAGTTAGCCTTGTGAAGGCCATCTGACAAAAACACTGATTTTAAACTTCATATAGCTTTGATTGGAGTAAAGTTTGTTTTGATAATCAAGTCTTCTTTAAAAAGCAGCTGAGACAATTCTGCTCCAAGATAAAAAAAAAAACCTTCAACTGGTGAATAATGACGAGGAGTGCCAGTGTTGACACGTTGATCACAATGCAATTAAGGTCCAAAAGCGTGACTTTTTTTCTGATCAGATACTATTTTGTCCTAAGCAGCAACTTCCGGGCTAAGACAATGAGACAATGCAGGTGCGCTAAAATCTGCTATTTCTTGAGTGTTCGCTTGAGGCTGGCTCCGGAAGTACCAGAAGTCACATACACACCAAGCCAAGAAAAGCTGTTTTCAAAGCAGAAATTAACCTATTTACAGCCTGGTTCAAAAAACATTTCCTGTCTGAGGCGCTAACTTTACTATCAGCACACACTGTACAGGTGGGATTTTTTTTTCTAACTCGGCCATTCAAAGGATATTAAGATCGCAAGCTCGCCCAATCAGAAGCACAGCTCAGGGTCACATGATCGACAGGCACCCTATAGCTGTACGCAAAGCCCTTGCCACTACCAATATGGCTGCTATAGCTAATTTGCTTCATTTTCCATTTCAGAAACGGACGGGTAACATCGGGGAGACTACATCCATGTTTTAAACAGTCTATGTTTAGTCCCCTCCAGAACATCACAGCTTCACTTCCATACCATCTTCCTGCTGCTTCTGTTGCTGTGTTGGACTAATACAACACAACTGCACTTTTAAATGGCACTGTATTCAAAAGAACTCAGAGGCCGTTTACACGACAACGGTTTTAGGCCGAAACGCAAAAGTTTTGTTGCGTTTCAGCCTCGCGTTTACACGGAAACAGCGTTTCAGCTGACCTAAAACGCAAACTTTTGAAAACGGCCTCCAGAGTAGGATTTTTCTGAAACGCTCCCGACACCGTTGCCATGTAAACAGTAAGCCAGCGTATTCAGTGGAAACGCTGACGTCACACTCCGCCTCGCACGCATACAACAGGACAACAGTACCGTTGTTACGAACGTCGCAAACTACCATGTTGTGCTTGTGCTGCTAGATCTGCTGACTGTCTTTCAACAAAATGTGCATCTGTTGCTCCACTTTTCTATTTATTCTGCCTATTGTGATTTTATTTTATGTTAGCTGTAAAGCACTTTGAATTGCCTTGTGTATGAATTGTGCTCTACAAATAAACTTGCCTTGCCTTGCCTTGCCTTTTTAACTTAGTATTCCCCAATACACCAGATGACCAGCTCAACTCTACTTCAGAGGAGATCTCCCAAAAGTGGCTTCTGGACAAGACAGTTACAGCACCACCTACAGGCCTGGAATGCTATACTACAGCGTTTTCAGTCCATCAGCGTTTCCGTGTAAACGCAGATTTTTTTTCACTGCGTTTTAGCGTTTTCAGATGAAACATTGTCGAATAAACAGGGCCTCAAAAAGACCAATTTTTTGCTTTGTCAAAAGTGATATCTCGTAAGAGACTTTGATGTTGAGCAGCCACCTTTGAGCTAAGCAAGCAAATGCAGCTGATAAGACATATGCTGTGCCGCAAATCGGGTACTTCTGCAATTATACTTACATGAAATGCACTGCGTTCACTCTGCACTTACTAGAGCAGTGCATAAAACGTTACTGGGTAGTGTTGTCCCAAACCAACACTGCTGCTTTGCACTTAGCGGGAACTACAACCGCTGTTCACAACCATTGACAGGTTCTTCTGCTTTTCACTGATTTTATCTATCAACCATTGTTTGATCCATTCCTGCCCCTTCCTCTACGCAGCCAATATGGCGATCACCGGGTGTGAAAAGTGTCCATCATTCCACACTCAACTTTTTGACCGTTTCGAGGGCACCGGCTGGGAAATCAAAGTGTACTGTGTTTTACCGTGTTGTCACTTATGCGCTCTAAGTAGTAAGTGTAAGTGCGGAATTACAGGATTTGGGACACAGCAATAGATACCAGCAGGCAGCCATATCACAAAAACTGGCACAGTTTGAGGTAGTATGATTCAGCACAGACTGACTCAAAGAAAGTAAGGATAAAACTGACTCAAGGAAGTTAACAACAATGTTACCAAAAGGGTGGCAACGGACTGTGAGCTAGTCAACATTTCATATTACCCTGGATAAATGACATTTACAACATGACACAGTCAGGAGCCTGACTGTCAAGAGAAACAAGTGAATATTCAAAAGGATCAACACAGGAAACTCTGGGTGAAAATGTCTGACAGCCTTTATTTGACAGATGAAGGACCATGTCTTTTAAACAACATTAAGTGTTCAAACCAGTTTTAATCCCAACAACCTGTTTGTTCTGAGGGAGGGGGGGGGCTATGATGATATTCCACCAAACTGTGAAACCTTGTAAACAGTAAACACTGGAGGTTCATTTCCAGACTTGGTTTGCTGTAATGTCAGTCTACATTCGGAGTCAGTATAAGGATCACGACTTTATTATGTTTTTATAAAAACAGATACAAAAGAACTTTGTTTAGCAGCACTCTCATACAGCAACATTATAAGACCTGGATTCAAAGATGTTTAATATCTCTGTCCACAGTGACACAGCTAACACGCTTAAGTGCAGAGAGTCAACCAACAAACTTCAGAGTCAGTGTCTCCAACAAGGGCTGATGATGATTTGAGTCATCAATTATAACTAAACAGCCACAACTGGCAGCTGCCTAGAAGAAAAGTAAGCCACAGTGGGCCGAGTGCACAGTGTGGTCCATTGTGGACTTAAGATGAAAGACAGTCTGGGTTGAGAGATGTCAGAGTTGCTTTAGAGGTAAAAGCACATCATGCTGAGATGAACTTGCCAGGGTCTGGAGTGCTTGGCTCGGCAGCTTGCAGACAGACCAGATTAAACTCTGGATTTTAGTGAACTTAAAGCTGCATGAGGTGATGAGGGCTGGAAAGCACAGCCAGGCTGCTATCTTCCTCCACAGAGCCCATCCTCGTGACCTGCCGCTGGGGGAGACGGCAGCAGAATAAGCCTGATCACACCTTGCTGGTGTCCTGTATCAAGTTTGTTATCTCTGATCACAAGCACATAGTAGGGTGTGAGGTGTTGAGTGGTATGGTTGGCAAGGGCTTGGTGTGTGAACTACAAACAACCCCACAGGGGAGAGGGCAGGGTAGGGAGGGAAGCTGGGATGATTCAGGATGAGGCCAAAGGAGCCAAAGAAGTCTAAGGGCAAGGGTGGCAGCTGTAAAACCTTTGGGAGATAAGATCAGAAATCCACCTCAGCATGACGCCTCTTCATCATAGGATAATCCTCAGACATGAAAAGACACGCCAACCCTCAGTCTGAAGGAAATCTCTATTCCCCAGATTCTTCAGCAGTCTAATACTGACTGAGCAGAGTGACACGCCCTTCATGCATCTGTCCACACACCCCCAAAGTCTTTATTGACTTAAGATAAGATAGAGGATCCAGGTAGTGCACATGGATCTTTCTCATGTGAGCCACACCTGGTTTAGAGCTGATAGTGTTACAAAGATTGGAAAATGTTGGTCAAACAGCACCTAAAAGACCCTTTTTTAAGTGAAAGTAGGTCTACTAGATACTGTGTTATGGACCTGATTTAGGTTACGTTCTGTTTTTAGAAAGGACAAGAAAAAACAGATTAACATATCGTTCAAAGTGAGCCACTTGCAGTGAATCAATCCATATGCCTTGTTTATGTCTCTCTTTTTTGGTTCTGTGCCGTTTTTGTGTTAGTAGGCGGCAGACAGGAGGCAGGGGATTGCTCGTTGCTTACAAGGATTATGGTTTTATTTCCAAAATGAAAATGACAGAAGTCAGTAATCCAATGCAAAGGAAACAAAAGGGGACCAGGGATGAGTTCAAATTCATTTGACCTCAAAAATAATTCCATGTTTCTTGTAATGCAGTGTGAGCCACCAGCAGATGACATGGTTTCGACTATCAGGGGAAACTGTGTTACAACAAAAAGGTTCATGTGAACTTTAGCTCACCCAAAACATATCTGAGCTTAACAGCCGAGTCCTCCCCACCTCCAGTTTCTCAGTTGGTCAGAGGCTATTTCACCGAATCCAAAAATACCCGGAGTGGATTTCACCACAAAGTTGCATTTCTAGCGCCAGCGGTATATTAAAAAAAAGAAAAAAGGAGGGAGTCATGGAAATGCCTGCTTTTTTGTTATTTTCTGTCCCCCCTGCATTACTGGGTATGAGTTTGCATCTGTTTTTTTTTTGGATTGTTTTGCAGAAGACTAAAACACCAGCATGACCTGACTCAGAAATGTCTTCTATTCTCCTGCCCTGAAAAGAGCATCTCTGATGAAGAAGTGTGTTACACTTGTCTATTTCACCCTAGCGGGCAGCCCGGGAAAACATTTATCACCAGTCTCCTGTGCAGATAAGGTGTCTCTATTTATTCAAAGTGGAAAAGATAAACCCTGAATGAAACACCTCAGAGCAAAAAAGGAAGAGAGAGAAAAGCAAGAGATGGTGGGAAAAGAAGACGAACACAAGTAAGCAGCTTGCTTTTTCGATTGCTTGTGTGTCCATGTGAGCAGATGGCATGTATTGGAGAACTGTCCCTGCTCAGTCAGGAGCCCGGAGGCTGACCCCCTGCTCTAACCCCCCTCCAACAACCACTCCTACCCCCAGCAGCCGCTTTTCCTGCCTCCACGTGCCCCCTCCCTGCTTGCAATAATCCATTCCCACTATGAGACTGCTTGTGTAATGTCATTTAATAGGTATAATCCCCAAGAGATGGAGCATCCTGTGTACAGTCGGTCTGAGCAAAAGGGCGGAAGATGTGAATAAAGGGACGATTTAGAAAGACAACAAGGCAGTACAGTGGGTCTGTTGAGGGGCTGCACCAGGGACAGAGAGATACAGACTGACAGAACAGCACAGGAGACTCAACAGGGACATGAATAGTGCTTCTGTCTGCTTGTTCTCTTAAAAGAGACATGAAAAAAAGGAAGAGAAAACAAACAAGAGGCAATGTTCACTGCTACTTCTGTCCTCTCAGCTGTTGATGTACAGCCCACTGTCCAGAGGTGAGGAGCACAGTTCACATGCTCATTTCTCACTGAAATTGCCTGTGTATGCGGGGACAGACGGCTCCTTGTGAGGTGACTGGGCAGATGCTGTGGTATCAATGCTCCTGAGATGAAATGCTTGGTTTTTATAGAGTCTACAGGGAGTTATTCTGCTCTAAACACAGCTGCTGACTTTTACAGTAGAACAACTTTGCAGCCAGACGTGACTTCAACTAAGAGGAGCATAAAATTCAAAGGATGATTTTTGTACAATAACACAGCTGTGGGTGTTATTGGGAACGTTTTAAGAATGCTGCAGTCGTTTAAAACATTTTATGGTTATTAGGATCATTTTACAGCTCATAGAGTGTCTTTGTTTGCAGTTAATTTTGAGAGACATCCCTCGTTATGTGCTGGTTGCTCTACACAAAATCATGATTTAGACAGTAACGTGCAAAAAAAGAAATCAACGGTTTATGTTGGAGGATTGGTACGGTTTACGCACCCGTGCTATATCGATAGGGCGTGTAATAGGCTATCAAAACTTAGTGGTCACATGTGCCAGCCTCTGAAATTGATACTATGGTTAAACACTGACACAAAAATAGTCCCAGCCCCACTCGTACGGGATACAGCAGCTTTCCCGGAACTCACCTTGGAGGAAAAAGAGAGCGAAGAGTAGTTGCTCAAACGCGAACAGTCCAGATACTGAAGTCCTCCCTGTGGTGAAATAATTCATCAAAAAAGAAAGAAGTCCGTCTGCAAGTTCACATTTTAGACTCTCCACGCGCGTCCTGTGATGTGAGGGGGCTCCAGGAAGGCACTATTCCGTAGAAAACACGCGCTACTTGGCTGACCGATTTGTCAATTCCTGTTGAAAGGCGACTCCGGCAACTCCTTAACAAAAGAGTCTGGTTTCAATATCAGGGACTTTCTCCACGCCCAGGTGCCGAGTCACATGGTAATTTCCAGGTGTGTGTGTGTGTATGTCTGTGTGAGAGAGTCTCCACGAGCGGCAGCTCTTGGTTGGTAGCAACACACCTGTGGGATACGCTCACGCGCTCTCTTCGACTGTCATCGCGTTATAAAAGCGGGATGTTGTACGAGGGGAGGAGAGGAAGAGAGTGAAGGAGAGGGAGTGTAGCGCGCTGAAGGAGAGCCGTAGCTACCGGGTATGGAAAGGAATTATTCCCCGCCCGCTTCCACACAGTCCACACTCACCACCAGCTGAGAGACGCTGTGAGGAGACAATGAGCTGCAAGTAGTTGTAGTAGAAGAAGAAGAAAGGGGAGGGGGCGATGGGCAGCGGCGAACAAGTTATGTATTCTGTTCGCCGACGCGCCAGAAAATTTCCGCGGGCGGTGGGAGCGGTGTGGAAGCAACCGCCGCGCTGTGGTTCCTTAAGTGTGGTCCGGAACCAACAGGGGTCTGTGGGGGTGGTTCCAGGTCATTTCAGGCCAAACAAGAAACATTTAGAAGGGCATACCACAACAACAGTGTTTTTTTTTTCCTTACTTCTGGAATAACACCTCTTTTAACTCAATGATACATTACACTTCCAGAAACTTCAAAGGTCAGTTCACCCAAGACATGAAAAATAACATTTTCACACTATCTTTTGTTTGGAGAACACAATCATTCAGACTTTCTGCGGGTTGGCTGTAGCCAATGTTGCTGAAACACTGTCACAAAAATAACAAAATGAGGCATTTCTCAAGTTTTTGCACTGCCATTGCCGGGAAAGCGCCTTCATGATGCTACTGATAGCATTAACAGTGGGTCAGCTGTAATCTCCCAAGTGTTCCAGGAAGCCAGTGAGTCAGAATGCACTTTACCAAGACCTTAAACTTGACACTGCTGTTATAGGCCAGTTATTAGTGCAATGCCCATTTAATCTGTAGTTTTCCTATTGGAATAAGCTGAACCATCTTCACTTCTGACAAAGTAATTTTAGCAGATAAGTCCAGCTGTAATGTTATCCATTAGGGTAACACTTTATAAGAACCATCATATTTAAAGGGTAAATAAGAGAAAATAGACAGTTAATCAACCATTACATTCACATAATGTTGATGAATAGTTTATAAACCATGTGTATAACCTTTGTAGATGCTCTGTGCATTATTTTTCACAAAGTCTCAAACACATCAGCTGCAACTTTACATTAACCATCCAGATAATGATTGTGGCTAGTAAACAAACCAATTACTAATCACTGATAAAGTATTTTATAACCATCTTAAGTTAACAAAACATTTGGTTATCACTGAACACTTAATTAAGTGTATGTAATGCTATAAATGTGATCAATACACTGTTAACAACATCAATTATAGCATTTGAAATCATTAACAAACATTAACTATTTTTTTATTGTTTGTTAACAGAAAATAAGTACTTAATTTATTAATTAACTATCTAATTACCCTTATTCACTCTGTACAGATGATGCTTATTATAAAGTGTTACCCCATTAGCTATTAGACAAGACTTTAAAAGCTTGAATTTGGTATTGTGGTGTATGAAATCTTTGTTTATTCGTAGCCAAAAGCAGCAACATAGGGATGTGGACAACAGGTCTGTAACTTTGCTGCATTCTAGTTAGCATAGTGTTGTGGTTCTGGTTAATAGTTAACACCTAAGCATTTTTCTTTTTATTGTGCCCTAAACAGGGGTTATATGCAACCAAATGAGCGCTATGTTGCTGTGAAGATTAGACCATAAACCCATGAAAAAAAAAGCTTACTAAAGTGAAAATGTAGAGGAGCAGTTTTCTCATCTGATACATTTAACCAGCAAACAGTACAGCCATCACTTACCATTAGAAAAATAACAATACGCTTGGTTTCATATTTCCAATAGCGTCTATGGGCCTTTATGGTCCAGCTAGAGTAATTTTGTTCAAGAAAGGCCACTCACAATATTTGGAGAAAAACACATGTTCAAAAATACTTCCCAGTATGAGTATATTCAAGCAAAACCAAATGTTTACCCGGGATAATGAACAGACATCTCTACAGACAGCTTTGCCAAACTTTGCTTTCGAAGAGAAACAGTCGCCCCTGACTGTTGACAGGGAGGTCTGTCAGTTCTCCAGAGACAGACACGTAGCTGCTGAGTTTTCAAATGTCATTCCTTGGTTCTTTTTAGCATCAACAGCAAGTTTCCATTCGCTGTCATCGTTGTGTATGGCAGCAAAAGCCTCAGAAGCAGCTGTCTTTGATAAAACTGAACTTAGTTTAAATTCTCTTGGTCTTTAGAGCTTTGAGGATGTGTTGCACATAAAAATGTTCATCTTTGTTCATTATGATATTTCTTTTAATGTCACATTGTTTTTACTTTTATGATGATGTGGTTCTGATTTATGATGTTTTCTCCTGTGTGTACTTGTGAAATCTGCTTTTACATTTCATAATTATCTAAAAGCCCACCTAGAGACTATAATTGTAAATTGGCTGTCACTGTGTAATCAGGTGCAATACACCTGTTATATTTCAAGCATTTGAGTGTAATGATGTAAACTGTGCTTTCCCTGTCAAATAAACAACTAAATAAAACATAATTTACCCTTGGTTATTGCAAGCAAATAATATAAATTAGAACGCAAAGGGAATTTGGGGACGTTTCCCGGTTTAAAAATGTTTTCAAGAGCAGCTATTCCTCATTTATTTATGTTTATTGAGCTTCATCTGACTATGTCAGCTTCTGAATCGCTAATCACAAGAAGTATAATTTCAAAGCTCTTGAGTCAAGCTAAGTCTTTGAAAGTGCAACAATCTCTCATTGCAGTGTGAATATGTAATAACTTTTGGATAGGCCATATGCTGAGACATTTTTGGAGAGGAATGTATTCATACATTCATGCAGCGAGGAGCTAAAAGTTGCTCTGATTTAAGATGTGGGCCATATGCATGTAAGTGCTACTCAAGTTTGATTACCTCTATCCAAACCCAAGATGTTATTTGAATAGCTTATTTTCATCCTGATATATCATAACACTACAGTTTGGCACAGGGAGTTTTGTGGCTCTGTGTCATGGCATGTTGTGTGGCTGGGTGTCAGATTTGTGAGTGATTTATGGGCATGTAAATGAGGCTGTCTGTTAGAGGAGAAGTGTGCCGCCTCTGCCCAACGGGTCCCAGAGCAAAGCCTGGAGAGTGCGTGGGTGTAAGACAGTCCCTAACTGCTGACAGAGGCAAGGCAGAGAGCTGGCAGAGATTCACAGAGCAAGATGGGGAAGATGGCCTTCACAGGTCCTCACATTGACTGATGAGATCAAGGAGAAACTAGGCCAAGCCAGACAAGTGTCAGGCAAACAGACACTGAGAGATAGAGTGGGAGAGACAAACACTTCCCCAATCACAAATAGAGCCTGGAGAGTGGAAAGTGGCTGGCTAGAGCCAGGTTGTTTTGGGTCTGAGTTCAATATGTCCAAACCTGTTTGTCTAAGGAGTAATGAGACTGCCTAGTCTGGAAACATGCTAGCCCAAGGGATGATGGTGGCCAACAAAAGGCCAAGACAAAGCTCTCTAAATTCACTAAAGTGGAACAGAAGTTCACTTTATTCCACTACATAGTCTGACCATGTTGACATTTTGATCAATGCTCCTAAAGCCTCCTGCAGCTAGCCTTTATGTTGCTTGAATAGTGATGATCTGTTATCATGCTGGTGTCAAACAGAGCCATTAGTCATACACTGTCCCTCAGCTGGTCTGGCCTGTGAAATGTTTGACTATCAGCATATTTTACAATCTAATTTATGACACAGCATTTCAGTTGTCCATAATGATGAAGTGTTTATATCAGAATCAAGGTTCATGGTTCAACGGCCGTAAGCAGTGGGGTTAGACTGCCCTCTATTGGCAGCAGTGCACATTGTTTCACAAATGGTATGTGGTAGCACATAGAAAAGAAATGTAATAATGTGCTGTATTTGAAGATCATAGGGTAAGATAAGGAACGTGTTACTACAGCTGTGTTTTACCAAACTAGGCTCTTTATTTTTGTTTTGGAGGCAGCCTACATAAAGATCTTCCAGCCTCTATACCATAGTGTGCAACTAAACAGTTTTCAAGATCCATCAAAAGATGAGATTTTTGTCAATTAGTGCTACTTTCAGGAGAATATGAAAGAAAATATGAACAAATACTACAAAAAAAATGGCTGAATTGAAACACGTATGCTTTACAGACAATAGAGCATGTTTTTTGTTGTGGTTTTTTTTCAGTGATGATGTTTTCAATGATGCTGACAATATGTTTCCAATCACAATAAAATGACTGTGCATTTATTTGGCATTGTTTTAAATCACACACAGTTTTGTGATTTATTACCATATTTCTATTGAAAATACAAATAATGGTTTTTTTGTTTTGTTTTGTTTTGTTTTTTTAAAACACATTATCATCATCAAATTATCCTAAATGCTTCAAGTTGATGAATAATCCACACTTGGGTGCATTTTTTGGTCATTTCAATAAGAAATCCAAAGTGTACATCCTGCATAATCTGTTTTCAGTCGAAGTGTAGCTTCCAAATGTCAGCGCAGTCTGGGATGTAAATGCCGTAGATGTCCCATGCTCTAAGTCACTTTATATCTGGTTGGTAAAGAAAAATAAATCTGGAAATATACTGCGTGTTCTTTCATGATTTCCTTTTCTGACATTTTTTATTACCCTTATTGCACTGTCTGACAATGAAGAGGCAGAAAGAAAATGTGATGTGATTTGCTTCAAAGGTCACCAGCTGCAGTTGAATAAGTGATGTCTTGCTACTTGTCATGTTGTTACCATTCAAGTCATTCAGAACGGTTGTACTGTTCCACTTGTTCTCACAATTGTACCCTTGGTTGTGCCCTTGCTATGCTGCAGCATTGTCGGTATCTATCAGTCTAGTAATTTCCTGCATCACACAGTGGAGGTTGCCAGATATACTGTGGTGGCAAACCTAAAGATGCAGAGATAACAGATGGAGTTCACAGACCTAGGAAACTGTCATGGTGGTGAATGATAAAGGTGTGAAGAAGAATCAACAGGGAGGCAGGGGGAAGGTTATTTAAAGTGTTAGGAACACTTTGATTTGAATGGCTTCCTGACCCAGCTAAGTGTGCCTCCAGCTGTCAATATGACTTATAAGTAATTACAGAGGGAGGCGAGGGGGAGACAGAGAGGGAGGCGGAGAGAGGCGTGAGAGCCAGCAGGCTATGGCTACTGTATGCAGGGCTTCAGTTTCTTTGCAAAGGCATGTGTGACAAGGAGACATCAGGTTTGGCATAAAACGGACAGACAGGCTTATGGTGCCATTCTGACTCAGTCTGGGAATAACCACAAGCTGGGAATAGCAGGGTGGCAGCAGTGCGGGGGCTGGTGTGAACAATCTGCAAGCATGTGTGTGTGTATGTGTGTCAGAAGGAGGAAATGCGTGATATTTGACTGGGCAGACTGATGATCAAACATGATGATTGAATGTAGAGTACTTTATGTCTGCATGCCCATTAATTGATATTGTATATTGATAGTGTGAGGCTTTAAGGAGTACTACCAAAATACAGTACCTGACCTTGAAGTTTAGGGAGAAACTGAAAGGCTTCATGAGCAACATTTGTTTTCTCTTATCAGAAATCTCCTTGCAGTGGCAGCGCTGCCTCTCCCCGAAGAAAAATGTCTTTGTTTTCCTCCCTCTGCTCATAACGCAATCTAATCACACAGTACCCAGCTCCTCCTGTATTGTCCAGGTGGCCCTTCTCTAAAAGGCAACAGAGAGACTCTCAGCATCAATAAATGTCCTTAACCAGCCTGATGTGATGTAGCTCAGATTACATCATGGCTTGTTTACATCAGAACAAGTGTAGGTGAATGGGCACACATCTGCCTGTGTGCTCCCTTGTACAAATTGTGAGTAATATCCATTCCCTGTTGAGTCAGTAACATCAGTAATTCAAAGAGGGTTGTGTGTCTTGGAGAAGGTCTGCAAAAGTGTGATTATAGGGAGAAAGCTGCACTATGTGGTCTAAGCTGGATCAGCTTTGTTGGCGCATACATCGTCTGCAGACTTTACTGACGAGCTTACATTTCCTCTAACCAAAACAGTCCAACTTAACTCCCCATGAGCTGCTCCACATGGTGTAAGATAGCTTAAACGTGACATGATTATGATATGGCATTGATTTCTTCCCCCTCTGTTTTCTGTGAGTTGTGTGATTGATGGTTCAGGGAGAAATAGCTCCCAGCATGTTGAAGACTCTGGGCTGCCCACTGAGCCCCTTTTGGATGGCATGGTATTATGTGGGCTGCCCAGCAGCCTGTGCTGAGTGGCAGGAAACAGCTAAGCCATCTGTTACACTCTATTTTCATTCCTCTGTTTATCAGCAGGGGAAAACAACAGCCAAAAGGGGTTCAGCTCTTCTCACAGAGTCCTATTTGTTCAACAGGTCAAGTCTAAGCCTAAGCCCAGCAGTGAGGGACCACCGAACCAGATTTTGTTGAAGCAAGGCTTTGGTGATTATAAACCCTACACAACGCTTCGCTGAGCAGCTCTGGTGATAAAGGAGAGAGCACTAATACAAAAAGTAATCAGGTGCCTTAGAGAATTAGAGGAGATTAATGCTGTCACAGTTGTTAAATGACCACAAACCAACGTGTCCATGAATGCTTCTTAAACCAGGGTTAAATGGATTGTCTTTTGAATTGAACTGTGTTCATGTAATGTGTTTCTTGGGTTGAAAAAAGAGAAGTTGAGGCTTTCCAGGTGAGGATGAAACAGACGCTGGCAGGATTCATTTGAGATTACTTGGCCCAAACATGGTGTAATCCCCTTATCTGCATACTTACCTGTCCCTGACAGTGATCCAGGCGTATGTCTATGAACCTCATTGGCCTGACATTCTGGCATGAGAAAATCCCTGTCTAATGTGTCAGCCCAGGCAGCTTTAACACCTGACACACCAATGCTTATCTGCTGAGCACCCAAAAGCACCTGAATTATCCCAGTGAAGCTCCTCCAATACCCACCCAGTGAAACAACAGTCTGTCTCATGCTGCTAACTCTTGGTTTACATAGTGCACAAGATTACTGTGGGATTATGACCTGATCAAAAGTATCAGAAAAATTACGGTTTTGGAATCCTTTCCTCCAGTGACATGCTTATAGGGGATTTTGGAGTCGATAAGTCTTGCCTGCTTTTTAAAAATGTATCTCAATAAAAAAGCCTTTCTTTTCATCACAGAATCTTCACATCTGCCTCAAACTTATAATCTTATTGAGTTCATTACTACACAGTGTATTAGCTGAAAAAATCTGACAAATCTACCCAAGCCTTTTTTGTTCTTTTTGAACAGATGAAAAACGAAATGTGTGGCAAAGAAGGCATGTTGCTGCTATTAATAAATAGATTATATCATAAAACCTGTAGTCAAATTTTAATGTCCCTATACTTCTCCATTTAAAAATTCCCTGAGTCCCTGGACAGTTTGTCTGTGCAGACAGAGGATAGAGTTGAGGCAAACTTGGAATCATCTGAAACATACATACAACGAAACAGAAAGGTCATATGTCACCAACCCATGCAGCCATTTTTTTTTATCCTGTTGCACAACAGGCCAGCAGCACCTCAGCTTCTGCAACGCCACACCTCGCTGAGCTCACCTTTATGCATTAACTTCTCTATTTTGAACATAATACTTCGAAGACTTAATGCTTTACCCACCAAAAAGTTTTGCGTCTTTTACTTTTTGCCGAGGCCACAGCAGCTAACAGGTAAGGACAGTTCAATTCTGTGCATGCAAACAAATTTCGAGTGGCAGCCAGCATGGCCTGGTAAAACCTCGAAACACACAATATCATTACTTCAATCTTTAGTCTTTCTAATCAAATTGACGCATTAAAAGCTGCTTTTTAATGGTACCTTGGAGTTGAAGCAACGGGACAATTAATGATAATGTGTCGTCAGCGGCTAATCAAGCTAGGCAGTTATGATAGACATTAGTCGTATTGTCTGGAAAAAACACCTTGCCATTTTTAGTCTTTGCCTGTAATTTTTACGTGTGTTAAGTGGCTTTAAGTGTTGTATTTTCCCACAATTTTTCAAGTTTTTAACATTAGTATATAATGTAGACTTACTTTCTTAATCTTTGTCTACGCTGGCATCTTGTGGTATGTTGGCGTTATTACATCTGCATCTACATGGACCAGTAGTGGGGACAATGGTGACCGATTTTGACGGGTTTCGTACGTTGTTCTGCCAAATGCTGCAAAATAACACTTAGTGTCGTTATTACGATTGCTTTTCTGCTACGTGGTAACACTTGAAGTAAGGTGTTCCGGTGTAGATGGTAATGGTTTGGCGTAACTAAAATTGACTACAGTTTAAATTTGTGTACCCACAATGCATTGCGGTATATAGAGATTAAAATATATTAGGTTTTTGGATGGCAGAAGTTTCAAGAGAGCCATCGCAGTGTGCTTGAGAAAACGTTGTCCCTTGTTGATCGAGTGCTTCGCAGAAATGTAGCGAGTCGACCGTAGCTGAAAGTAATATGCGGCGAAATCAGACCCAAGTTGACCGGGATGTTACGTCAGCTTTGCGCAGTGGCAGTATCGTAGCCTATGAGGTTTATCCGAGGCGCGATTATTGCTAGTTGAAAACTTTACCCAATACCCCGCCTTGACGACTTGAAATATAGTCGGCAATGGCAATTTTTGACGGACTCTAAGGAGTCTGATTTTCTTGTCAATGAAATAATATGAAATATGCGAGTGAATATTGTGCAGAAAATGTTGAGAAGTTCAGACGAGAGCAATACGAGCCCTACCTTACATTAGGAGTAAAGGGAGGTGGACCTCCATTTCTACAAGAGAAAAAGATATCGTTAAAATACATTTTGTATATGAAGAAACGCCGTAAATCACACCTTATTTAATATACACACAATTATACATCGGATGTTGTGCCAATTTAACCACATTGAAAATGACTTAACAATCAAGGTAGAGTATAATGAAAGATCTGTTTGTCTGGCTCATTTATTCTGACGTGACAACTGAGCTTTCTGCAACCAGAAGTGAAGGGAGGGCAGACCCAGGTGGGACCTCTTCCTCGACCAGCTGGGCGGTAGCTTTGCGCAGTGGCAGTATCGTAGCCCATGAGGTTTATCCGAGGCGCGATTATTGCTAGTTGAAAACTTTACCCAATACCCCGCCTTGACGACTTGAAATATAGTCGGCAATGGCAATTTTTGACGGTCTCACTCGGGAGACTGATAAGTTGTTAAATGAGTAACAAGTCACACCCGCTATGAAACGATGGAACGTGATCAGCTTTGTGGAGCCAGACTTTGTGTCAGCTGTTATTAAGTCGTACATATAGGTTGCGTACCACGGTTTCCACATGTTGTTACTCGAAAATAGAAACTGTAATGCTGAGAATAATACACCACTTTTGATATGAGATTTGTAAAAGAACTCTGTCCAACAATAAATATATTAGGTGATTCCTCTCTCTCTCTCTCTTGCGTTTGGAGGATTATTAGCTCGCGGAATTCTTCCATGATGAAGATGCCACGGAAAACATATATTGCGACTTTTTTCAAAGTAAAAAAGAAAAAGTAGAGGAGGAAACAAACTGTAACAGAAAACACCTCAAACTGTCTCTGTCCCACGTGGGTTTACGGCTTACCTGGTAGTGATAGTAGAAGATAAGTTGAAAAGGTTTAAAAATGTAGAGTGACCCAAATTCGTGAAAGGGGGTGGATATCATAGCTTTGTCTTATTTGTTTAGTCTGATTTAACAGACTTTTCTTAGTAGTCGGGAAAACATAGGCATGCAGTAACCAGAAGTGAGGGGAGGGCAGACCCAGGTGGGAGCCCGTCCTCGACCGGTTGAGCGGCAGCTTTGCGCAGTGGCAGTATCGTAGCCCATGAGGTTTATCCGAGGCGCGATTATTGCTAGTTGAAAACTTTACCCAATACCCCGCCTTGACGACTTGAAATATAGTCGGCAATGGCAATTTTTGACGGTCTCTCTGAGAGACTGATTTCTCTGTTCACAATAAGACCATAGCCGTAGTCGGCAAGTACAATCCTTATGATCCAATGGCTGTGTGCCAGGCTGTTGTCATACTGTCCATTAACTATTGTGATTAATCTAAAAACTATTTTGCGTTAAGAAAATTTTGTGACATTCTTCACGTTGTGAGAAATTTAGAATATTTCCTTTTCTTATTTGTGTTAAGATGATTCATATGAACCCAGGCATCCATGTACATGAATAAGATGTAGAAAAAAAGCAGCTACGGTATCCGACCCTTTTTTAAAGATAGAAATGAGACATAGAAATAAACTATGAAAATGAAAGGCCAACCGTTATAAAACCAGAATACCTACCAAAAACTGCTTTATTCCATCTCCAGGTTTGCAGCTTACCTTTCATTAAAGTATGATCATTTAAGCAACCAATTAAACAGTATATCTACAGTTGTACTAGTAAAACCAGTTCCATGTCTGTTTTCAGATTAATTTTTAATCTGACTACACAATTTAAATGTATCACAAGTCGTTCTACCATATTCATGCAGCAACCAGAAGTGAAGGGAGGGCAGACCCAGGTGGGACCTCGTCCTCGACCAGTTGGGCGGTAGCTTTGCGCAGTGGCAGTATCGTAGCCCATGAGGTTTATCCGAGGCGCGATTATTGCTAGTTGAAAACTTTACCCAATACCCCGCCTTGACGACTTGAAACACAGTCGGCAATGGCAATTTTTGACGGTCTCTCTCAAGAGACTGACACAAATGTGGACAGAAATATATACTTTTGCAGATGCACGTTGCCGTCCACTTTCACAGTTTATGCTTTGCACAGCAGCAACCTTTTTTTCCCACAGCACATAGAGCTTCTTGTCCGTCATCAATGCTTTCAGATGAAGTGGTTTTATACCAAATTATATAAATGACACTGCAGTTAAAAAACAAACAAACCCGAGCTGTATAATTTTTAATACCAAACATTCGAAGGCGTTCTCGTAAATTACTATTACACTTACAATGTTTTTCTTAAACAATCTGACACTGTCATACACAAATAGTTTATGTTCGTCATCTACATTCGCCTGTTATCCGATCTCAAATTCGACCTGTTTTTGGACAAAGTTAAACATTTAATGAAGACTTGTAAGTTGAAATCTACTTCGTTGCAAACCTCACAGTGTCCTGTTGAAACACTACTGGCATGCGAAAGCATATGCACATATGCCTTAAAAATAGTAAATTCTTAATGTTGTACTAAACATTTTAACGTTATTTTTGTTGAAGTTATTCCTCAGTATTTCCCTCACACTTTAACAACGTGCTGAAATGATACGGAACAAAAGGAATGATCAGAACGTGTTGCTGTGCGGGAGCACAAGTAGAGACGCACACGAGTTGACGTCATTTCCGTAACAAACTCAACAGTTTTTTGTGAACTGTTTCTCGAATACGAGCTAATCTGCCATTAAGTCCTTGCAGCCGTTTTAAGTAAAGTGTTAAACATTTCCTCACTTTAAGTCCTCGAAGTTGTATCGAACAAAGTTATTACCATAGCTGTATGGTTGAAATTCTATCATGTAAATCTTCCTCTTCTCTTTCCTGTCTCACTCGGCACCGTTTAAACATTTTTAAAGATAATTTAAAGCAACCTATGTGATTACTTTTTGTTCGTAATACTGAAGCTGTTTATTTACGACTACAAGATATGTAATACTTAACGTTAGACATATACGATATTAGAACCGGTATTCTGGAGAGTTGTGACTCCATTCAATATGTCGTTTTCGATGTTTATTAATTAGCTTTGCGCAGTGGCAGTATCGTAGCCTATGAGGTTTATCCGAGGCGCGATTATTGCTAGTTGAAAACTTTACCCAATACCCCGCCTTGACGACTTGAAATATAGTCGGCAATGGCAATTTTTGACGGACTCTAAGGAGTCTGATATTACTGTAGATAATAATTTGATCGAGATTGATTTCAGTTGCTGGAGAATCCTACAAGTAGACGCTTGAAATATAACGTCTCTAGTCCTATGTAATATCAAGAATAACGGAGAGTAAGTCCTCCATTTCTACAAGAGAAATAAAATAGACGTTGTTAGAATATATACATCTTTTTTATTTGAGGTAACGTCCCAATACACAGTTATACATCGGACGTTGTGCCAAAATAACCCCATTAAAAATAACTTAACAATCAAGGTAGAGTAAAATAAAAGATATTTTTTCGCATGTTTTTGTCTGACTCATTTAATCCGACGCGACAACTGAGTTTTCTGCAACCAGAAGTGAAGGGAGGGCAGACCCAGGTGGGACCTCGTCCTCGACCAGTTGAGCGGCAGCCTAGCGCAGTGGCAGTATCGTAGCCTATGAGGTTTATCCGAGGCGCGATTATTGCTAGTTGAAAACTTTACCCAATACCCCGCCTTGACGACTTGAAATATAGTCGGCAATGGCAATTTTTGACGGTCCCTCTCAGGAGACTGATCAGCTGTTAAATGGGAAACATCTCCGCTGTGGGAGTTACCTCTTCACAATATAGTTCTTAGATTCAGGGCTGTTCCTTTGTGCTTTCCCGTTCAGTCCACATAAAACTTTATGTTGAAACTATGGCCATTAGATTGATATGTGAGTAATTTTGTTATATCACAGTAAATAATTGTAACAGACATTGTTCCTGTACAGATCTTATCAAACCAACATTTACTCAGGTTTTTTTTTTCCTTGTCAAAATTCCACCCTTCTCAGTTGTAAAATTTTTTATGGCTGATAAACAATATGAAAACAAAAGCAGTATGTTACATCGTTTACTTGCACTTGGAATACTTCATGAAATGGTTGTAGTATTTTCCCGTTTTAAGATGTCACTGTGAACTGAAGTTAAAAAAACAAAAAAACAAACAAACCAACAAAACCCTGCACCTCAAAGAAAAAATAAGATAAACTTGAGCAGCTGCAATGAAAAAAATATTTCTACTTTTGTATACCTTGCATATTATAAAAAGATATATTTTCAATGAAACCCCAATACTTTCAAACAAAACCTAAAAATCAGATAAACTCAGTACTTACAGTCATGATGCAGTGTTTTTGTTCGGACAGCAGAGGTCACTCTGGCATAGGACAATGTAATTTGAACGTGCAGAAAACAGTCTGAGGTACAGGAACACAGTTTTAAGCTGCGTTACATTTATCAGTTCACTGTGTGATCAACATTTGAAAAATATATTTTGAACATGGTATTGATATAATTCAGACTTTGCAACCTGGTGTTACTCATTTAAAGATGAACTAAATAGTTTTCTGTTTCATTTTCTAAAGTGAAAGCAGCGTTTGTGCAGTGCTGTTGAACTACCCTGTTGAGAGTCATAATTGCAGTGATCCCTGATTAGAAGAAGGGTTCCTTTTAGACGGTCTCTGAGGTGGAGGGGTAATCAAGGCAGTCTTCTCATTAGGCAGATGAGCTCAAACTCTAGTCATGTAGTCATCCTAGAAACTCTCCCTGACATCCATGCTACGCACAAATATGCTACAAGCTCTGCATTCTTACTCAGCCTGCCATTGTAATTGTTTTATGGTTGATCTTTAATTCAACTTAAGCTTAAAACTTAAAAGTTGTTGCTCAGATTAATGAAGCATTCAGTATTAAGCTATAGAAACTGTATTGAGGTTTTAGGGATTTGTAGTTAAGGTCCTATATTGAAATGTGACAACATTGTTGGTGGCCTTACCTGTTGGCATCTCAATCTGTCAACATATGATTTAAACTTTGTATTTTGGGTTTTAGGGCCTTATTTAGCTACATATTTTCACATTGTCCTGCTTGTATGTGCCCAGCTGGTAAGTCAAGATGTTCATGCGCTGGGCAGGGATAGGAGAAATATCCTGTATCATTTTAAACTTGATCCCGTTTCTTAGATTAAAACTTGTTTAAATGTTAGAAAAATGATGGACAAGGTTTATCAAAACAAAAACTCTGTTTACTGTCAACAGAGACATTAACTTAAATAACATTTAGCAGTGAACTCTCCTCATTTTTGCTTAAGTTCATGAGAATAATGATGCTATAACTTGTGGAAAGCCCAAGGGTCTGCCTCCATATGCTGCTGCAGAAAGGGCCATGTTTCAAGTTCTGTAAAAGATCCAGCCCAAACACAACCTGTCTGCAGAGACTCTTAGATTACTGTGATTCATCTTACCATGTTGGAGCATTGTTCAGACCCCTCTTTATTGGTCAGTCAAACAAACTGAGGGCAAACCCTGTACACCTTTATTGTCTGCCCATGGTACACTGCTGCCACTTAGTGGCAAGAAGGTGGAACATCTTTCACAAATTCTCTCCAGCATCACATGGTAAGGGTGTTTGAGCAGTGAGGCATCTTGAGCAAAGAACACAAAGTAAAGTAATTTGTGTTCAGCAGATAAACTCTTTTTTTTTTTTTAATAATACTACTTAGAAATACATTTGTACTGTTGGAAAGTTGGAAAATTGGAAGGTCTGTCTTAAAAGCTAATTGAGGATTTTACACATGGGGTGCCAGGTTCGGTCAGGGTCACATGTCCTGCTCTCTCTTTCCTAGTTTTCTGCTCCTTTCTCAGTCTAATCCTCTTTGAATGAAGAGAAAAGAGCCCAAGTATAACTTAAAATAACTTGAAAGTAAGAAAATAATGTAATACTGACAGTTAACAGTGTACGGCTCAAAAAACATGACATTAGCTCTGGTTATGATTAGGCCTGTCACGATAATCAATAAATCGATTAACCGAATGATAAATAAAAACGTCCTCGGTAAGTTTGCCAGCCTCGATAAACTGACACGTGCATGCATGTTTGTTTTCCTCCTCTCTTTCGACCAAAGAGGCTGAATGAGAAGATGGCTCACTACGTCTATCTTTACTAACATCGAGGTGCGTAGGTCCTATAGCGGATTTAGCGGATTTATAGCAGAGTGAGCATCTGTCAAAAATGCGATCTTTGGGGTGAAGACGGGGCTGCTCGCGCGTACACACGGAGAGAGCTCAAGCGAGCGTCCTGAGGGGTACGAAGGAAAGACACGCTAATATGAGTGATGGCACGAAAGATACGGTTCTTAAGCCGCCTGCCACAGTCCCAGTGTGGGAACATTTTGTTTTTTTATCAGAAACAACAAAGTGTGAGCTCATGAACACCAACAAGCTGATATGTCGCATTTGTTTGAAAATAGTGGCGACGAAGAAGAAGGGGAGGTGCAGCGGAGCCTTGTTCTTTGACAATCCACTCTTACTGAGGCTTTTGGTCGGCAAAGTAAATAGAAATAAAAGCGCCAAATGGTGGGTGCTCAAAGACAGCTACATTGCCAAAGAAATGCAGCCCTTCAATACAGTTGAACGCCAAAAATGTTAAAAATGTTTGACAGACAGTACGGATTGACTGGGAAAAAGTACATGTTACAAACAATTCAGGAACTGTATAAACTCCCTTTTATTTAGGCTATAGTTTTTATTGTTTTGTTTTTTTTGGAGTTTTGTTTTTTCTCTAGAGACAGGATCTGTGTTTTATTGTTTTTGATTAGTATTAATTATTTTCATTGACATGTATTTTTTTCTTAAAGAGAGTCCATTTCATTTTCATTGTATTTTTTTCTATTTCTTGTTTATTAAATTAGTTATATTTTTTGTTTAATTTATTTTATTTAAAAGATCCTGACCTTTTAATTACAGTTAAATACTCTTAAGAAATTAAAGTTTCTTGCTTTTGATATGATGTACTCACTTTATTATCCCATTTATCATAATTATATCAATGAAAAAAATAGAAAAAAAAAAATCAAAATAATATTGACAATAATATTGTTTATCGGCAATAATATTTTGGATATTTATCGTCCAGCAAAATTTGTTATCGTGACAGGCCTAGTTATGATTCTTTTTTAACCTTTTATTTAACAACTCATGCACTGTGATTCTTTCCTTACCAAGTAACAATTCTGTTACAGTAAGTGAAGCAGCAGAAGATTCTAAAAGGACACTAGTTTTAGTTTAATATTCACTGAGTCTCTGGTGTTTTGTAATGTGGTTTTGTCTTTGGTAATCAAGTTACTGAAAGAAGATGGATCGTGCTTTGAGACAGACGGTGCATTCAGTTATCTATATCAAAGGTGAAGCTGAGGCTTTGAAGAGTGCTTCATGTTTACATAAATGACTTCTGAGTTGCCGTTTGCATTTGATCCTTATTCAGTCCAACCAATGATGAGCTGTGTGCAGCACTCAGTCTTTGAGCATTGATCAGTCCAGGGTTGATGTGGACTTCGTTGTCCTGTTGGCCTGCATATGACCCAGTGGTTTCTGCATCTTATTTATGGTGCTCGGACAAATGTGAGGTCAAGAGAGACAGGTTTTTGTTCTTTATTGCACATTTAACTTCTTTTGACCAAGTTTAAGATTTCACCCTCAGCTCATCTCTCAGAAATGTCAAAATGTGGCTTTGGTTGTACGTGAGCGACAGCTGGAGTCTTTCCGATCATAAACAAATTAATTGCAAAGCATCAGAGGACTAGTTCCTAGGTAACCATGTGACAGTGCCGACAATTGCTATGGAAACCAGCGTATCCTCTCGATTTCTCTGTCTCCCAGTTCTGTTAGGCAATGTGTGAAAATCTTCCTTTTCCTGTGAATTGTTTTTTCTTTGCATGTTTGACAGTTGTGGAGGAAGACACTGTAACGTCACTGACAGTAATTTCCTCTTATGCTCTGTACAAGCTGTGGAGCAAATTCAGTCAGCTACACACCTGAGGAGGATGGTAGCTGATAATAAAACATCACTGTTGGGGCTGACAATGCCCTCTAAGAATGAGCACCACCTCTGAACACCAATGTGTTCAGTGCACTTAGGTTTTATCTGCCACTGGTTCAAGATGAAAACAGTAACAAGCCTGGACTCTGTTATTGCTGTGAATGCAGTAATGCATTCACAGCATATGTTCTTCTGTGTCAAAAAAATTTATTCTTCTTCTTCTTCTTCTTCTTCTTCTTCCGCCCGCTTTTTTGGACCGCTAAAACTTCTGCAAACTTCAACCGATTTTCACCGTTCAAACTTCAAAACGTGTGTTTCAGTGGGGACAAGGGGGCTATGACTCTTCAGAAACTTTTCACAAATACTTTCCAAGATATTCAACGTTTTACGAGATTTCGGTCCCATAGAGATGAATGCGGAATTTTCAAAATTTCCTCCCTTCAGGACATTTTTTCAGCCTGCTTCAAACCCTCCTCATTCAGTCATACATTCAGCTACAAACTCCATTCAAACTTCAAAATATTCAGCTATCTTTTGGCTCCATTCAGTGGGTTTCAAATGTTTCCTAGCATTCATAGTTACTTCACAATGACCCTTCAAAGGTCATGATGCATTTCAGCTCTTCAAGCCATTTAACATTGGTGTGTATTGGACGGAATGTTTCAGCTTAGAGTGGGAGATTCAAACGACAGAGCAGGGAGAGGGGGAAACAAGACCTGAGAAACTTCTGGGTAAACTGCTCTCTTGGCCACATTTTTTGAGTTATCAACACAAATAAGCCCTCAGCATGTAAGTAGTCTTGTCCTGCTTCTGACAAAGTGGTTTTTAAAGCAAAAGGATGGAGCACTTTTTCACAAAATGGCCAACTGTCGGGCAAAGTCAGCTCCGGCACCCATGTACTCCAATGTTAATTCCTGAGGGGTTTTCTCAGAGATCAGTCAAATTTCCCTCATCTATCTATCGCTGTCATGGGCCTATTTCTGCATCTTTAGACATGAAATTAACACAGACAGCTTCCTCAGGGTCTCAGGATTCCTACGGTGTGATCATTTTTCTTATCGGCCCTTTGGTTTTGTCACAGTTGTAGGCAGTTTGACACCCTGATTTCAGTGGAAATGTGTTGGGAATCAACAGACTCCACCAGCTCTCTGATGGCAGTTGGTAAACAATGATCACCATGGCAACATCTGGCTTCAGATGAGCCTCAGCTAAAAGGCTTACATGATTAAAAACTTACACACAGGACACACAGAATTTCATTTTGACAGCGTTTTAGAAAGCCGACTTACATTTACCCTCAGTCAGGTCATTATTTCCATCAATGTTCTTTAAAATTTGAATTATTCCTTTAATTTTTGAATAGACGCAACCATTTCAACTTTAAATTTCTTCATCCATTCTATTTATTCGACCATTCATTTCCTTTCATCCAAGAGTTCATGGCAGGCTAATTCAGCATTCTGCATTAGCAGTTGAGCGCAAGCTTTTACAGGACTTCTTAAAACAATTTTCAGACATATCCTCAGTCATTCATGATCAGCATTCTGCATCAGCAGTTGAGCACAAGCTTTTCAAGACTTCATTCAACCATTTTAAAACACATCTTCAGTCATTCATGTTCAGCGTTCTGCATTAGCATTTCAGTGCAAGCCTTGCCTGACTTTATTCAACCATTTTCAGACACATCTTCAGTCATTCATGTTCAGCTTCTGCTTTAGCATTTCAGCGCGAGTTATTTAAGACTTCATTCAGCCATTTTCAGACATATCTTCAGTCATCCATGTTCAGCATTCTGCATTAGCAGTTCAGCGCAAGCTGCTTCAGCATTCTGCATTCACAGCGCAATTTCTTCAGAAATTGCTTTTCTAGTTAATGAAGATGTTTTCAAGATTAGAGTAAACAAAAAGAAATTTTAATCATGTTCCTCAGATCTTTTGTTCACTGTGCTAATTTGTAATCTGCAGGCTTTTTGTTTTGATCTCATTTATCACAAATCTAACTGCAACTTGATGCTCCAAATGGAAAACCAGGCTTCCCTTCAAAGAGTGAGACATCACAGCCGGTTCTGTCTAAAGGAAATAAAGAAGGTGCAAATCTAAGAGAGGTGCTTTGATTTGTGGCCAATTACAGACACGCTTCTTGTATCACAGATCCTCCCTCTTTCCTCAGACACGACCAGAGGAGTTAGCCCACTATTCTTGGTTGATAACCAGAAATGCAGAGATCACACGAACGAACAGAAACCTCAAAAGTTATAAAATTATTCCACACACCCAATTAAACTCGATCCAAACCCTCTAATGCCGTCTTCCTCTTAATCACTTCGGATGTACGAGAGGTTGCCCCCAATTAGCTGCCTCCCGTGACACCCTGACATCTTGCTGCACCGTGATTGTGTTTCAGCCTCAATTACTGAGAAGCCTTCAGGCTTTCAGGTGATTGGATTCCCCTCTTTATTTTATCTTCCTTTACTCTTTTCCTCCTCCCACTGATTATAGGGTGCTGTAAAAAGATAGTCCATCATACTTAGGAATATCAGAGCCCTAAACTACAAAGATGATTGGTATGTTTAGCTGTACAATAAGTGCCTTTTCTGCTTGTTTGTTTAAAATGATGCTTGCTTTTTCCTACAGCAGACAGTCAGGTTTACCTCAAAGTGTGATCATCGCAAGTTAAAAACTTAATACTCTGCCATAGCAAGCTACCACATTTTGAGGATAAGCACTTGCATGTCGCCAAGAAGAAAAAATAGTGCTATGGAGGGGAATCTAAAGCTGACAGACCAAAGTAATTATCTGTTCATCATCAGTCTTTTTTTGCCCACAATTACTCTCTGCCATCAATTTATGACATTTGAGACCCAGAACTCTGCAGTAGAAATGGTCTGCCAGCAGGAATAAGCCCCAGGAATAAGCTATCATTTTTTGCATTTTAGAAGATTTTATATGAATGTGTAAAATTAAAAACTCACCTGTGTCAAAGGTGAGCGTACTCTTTATTATCCCCTGGAGGATAATTTGTTTTACATCCAGCAGTGATCACACTGTCAAAAATATAACAATTTACAAAGAATACAATATCTAGACAGGGTGGCAGCAGTTACGAATGATCTTAAAAATCTTTCCGTCCTGCCTTTTGTCAAGTTTCACCATCAGCCTGACAAAATTAACCAAAAGGTCTTTGAGAGAGGATGGCTCCTAGGATTGACTAGGAACTTGTTAAAATCCTCCACTGAGCTGAGACAGCAGTCATGCTTGTGTCTGTTTTGTGTCTACATGTTATAGTCTGTTTTTGCTCTTATGCCAGCAAGGGAAGGGTAAAGGTCAGAACTGATTCTGATTGAAAACAACAGCAAAACATAGCAAAACATTGTCTTTAAAGTCTTGTCAGTGTAAAAGTGCAAAAATAAAAATGCCTGTTGGCTTTTTTTTAACAAACAGCACCAACATGATCCTCAAAGGTCAGTTCTCAACAGTGATAGTGCCCATGTTTTTGTACGTCTGTACACACCAGGGGCGTCAGAAGCTTTTTTAATGTGGGGGGGACACACTGGTATGGGTTGGTTAATTAGATTATATTTACTGCATTCTAATGTATTTTTAACAGGTTGTTTAACATCTAATTTTACTGATAAGGCACATTTTTCAGACTCAAACAACTTTGATTAAATTATAGCAGTCTATAGGTATTGTTTGACATCAGTAGCCTAATGACAGTGCTACAATTTGTGGTGTGCGATATGATGATATAAAATTGTTAAGGGTTATAATGTGGGAATGATCTCATAAAGCAGAAAGATTGTCAGATCATCTGTGTGGGCACAGAGACTTTGACGTGCACTCGACTAGCCAATCGTAGCACATCACGTACAGTGCATGGTGGGATCTCCTGTTTGGTTATGTAGCATGAAGCCATGGCAGAAAGAGAAAAGTAAATAAAAGCTTGAAGATGTCTGAACAAATAATTGTTCTAAAGCAGCTGTATTATTCAGTCAGATTATAGACATTGCAGTTAGATAACATTTGTTCTAAATTGTTGCACATTAAGAGATAAACAGTTACTTGAGTTTGCATTTATATTTGACCTTTTTCAATAAGCTATTTGGTGTGTTAAGTTTTTGTCACAAAAGTGCACTTTATTGATGTTCATTGACTTTTATGCTTTTATTCATTGCAGATTTTTATAAAAACTGCACTATTTTAATTAAAACATGTTCAGAAAATTTCTTTGGCTTTAACTGTCACTTTTTTTCTTTTAGGGTTTTACATGTTTTATACGTTAAACATAGGGGAAAAAATGGTCAAACATGCAAATTAGTTTTGAAAAATAAATGAATCATGATAAAATTGCCATTATGAGTTTATTTAAAAAAAATTGTGATTTGATTTTTTCGCCATATTGCCCACCCCTAGCTACAATGATTATTCATTCATACATACAGTAACTTTTGATCTGGAGCCCAAAGAAACTAAATACAAGAAACTTCAACTAATCAGTAATCATATTAGATGTTTGTAGAGCTGTGTGGAGTAATGTAAAGTCATCTTGCCCAAACCCATCCTGTAACTACCAGCCCAGCATCGTAAATCACTCACCTCCGTGACTGAAGTCTGTGCACTGTCCCTCACGTCACAGGCTGCTGACCCTGCTTCTGCTCCTGCCTCGGACTCGCTATCAATCTGCTGTCAAACGGGATCGGGATGGATTAATTAAGCATTGTTTTTTTCTATCAACAACTGAAATAAGTCAGCTAACGTTTCCATTCAAAACACCTGTAATTTGGGGACATTTTGACTTACTTTCTGCTTCTTTGTTAAAAATTTTCGAATGTCCATTATGTCTGGGGAAGGAGCAAATATTGCAACAATTCATGAGCTTACTTCTACATTTCATTTCTTGGCTGAACATTAATATAGCGTGGCCTCGTGTTAATATTGAGGACTAACAGTACTCACTGCCTGAGATGCACTATCACTCACTTAATGCTGCGGTAGTTGAAGGTTGTCCGGAAAACACGCAGTGGATTAGGGTAGTCGACTATGTATTTTCTATTAGCAATCAAATGGAATGGATTCTTTTACGAGGCAATAGAAACAGCGCTGGATGAACCAATATTTTATGTTAAATGTGGGGGGGTCCAAATTAGGGATGGGTACCGAGTTAGGTACTTTTATAGGTACCGACCTAATTCTGTCAAAAGTACCGAGTACCGATTCGCATAAAATCAAAAGGTACCATATTTAGGTACCTAAATGCATCCTTGTGACTGTGAGGGAGTGGAAGAGTAGGCGATTTTCCATGCTGGACATGAACACAGCATTGCAAGGTTATATGATGAAGAATAAATATGTTAAATTAAAAAAAAAAGTATTTTATTCTTCAATAAATTGATATTTTTTTACCATTATAACACAGAAAGTACCGAAAATTGGTACCGTTGAGTACCGGTAGCGATTGACAGGTACTGGGTATAGGTACCATATTGTTTCAAATGTGAAAGGTACCCATCCCTAGTCCAAATGAAGAATTTTGAAATCTGGGGGGGACATGTCCCCTTCACATTGAATGGTGGCGACGCCCATGGTACACACTCTATTGTGGGACCACTGATTCTGTAGTTGCAACTACTTATCTGTTTATGTTCACAAGTACTGTAATTTAGGCATGAATTTAAATACAAGACTGACCCACATTTACAGGATTATTAAAAAAACAATAACCCCTAAAGCCAGGGATGGGTACTGAATTACAGGGTGGGCCAGAAAGATTTACCTATCGTTTTTTCCGCACTATCCAAAAATGCTTGCAGACAAACATAAACATTGAAAACAGTTTCTATACTTTATTCTCTGTCTCCAAAAAGATTTATATCTCAACATGGCCATCCTTTACCTTTATCATAGCCTGGAGATGACCTGGCACTGCCTGGCATAAGCGCCGCACTGTCTCTGCATCAAGTTTTGACCATGACTTCATCAGAGCTGTCTTCAAAGCGGTGACACTGCTATGAGATACTCTTGAACCTCCCTCTCCAGGCTAGACCAGATCCCAAAGTCCACTGGATTGATGTCCGGACTTGACCAAGGCCAAATGTTCTTGTCCCAGAAGCCAGGAAAGTGCTGCTTGCACCAGGCCTGTGTGACATTGGATGTGTGAGCTGCTGCATCATCCTGTGTGAAGACATACTGGTTTCCAAACGCATTGATACATCAAGGCAACACTTTTCCTTCAAGCACTTGAAGGTACACCTGGCTGTTCACTTTCACACCCTCCTGAATGAAGACCAAAGGAGACTTTGAGCCGTCAGATGCAACCGCAGCCCACACCATGACTCTAGCTGGCTTCTGACAACGAAAATGAGTTCTGCAGCCTTCAGGTAGGTGCTGTGCACAGTGTGTATAAACCCTGTCATTCTGGGAATTGACCACTGCCTGAACGGTGAGGATCTTCTCATCAGACCAAACCAGGAATTTGTCTCCAGCACTCTGGATCTGCTGCAGCATCATTTCCTCCCTGTCAAGCCATTTTTTCTTACAAGCAGCTGAAATCAGTTGTTTGTGTTGCATTTTTAGTGCTTCCAGTCCGAGATCTTGTTAGATGATTCTCCTCAGTGAAGTTCTTGAGATGTTCACCTCCTTTGCTGTTGCCCTCATGCTCCTGCGAGGATTCCTTTGGATTCTCTTCCTCACCATCCCAACAACCCTTTTGGTGGTACTGCCAGTCTCCTTGTATCGTTTCATGACATTGTAGACAGTCTTACGACAAACATTCACCTTTTTCATGATTTGCGTTGTTGTCAGTCCAGCCTCCTTTAAGGCCACAATCTGGTCCAGCTTACCCTTCGATGCCATACTCAACAGTCATTAGGAGTAAACAAATGAACTCAGGTACATCAAAAGCTGTGCTTTTTAAGAGAAACTATCCAAAATTTTAAGTTTCTAGGACAAAAGCTAAGCAAACAAAATAGAGATATATGATGGGTAAATCTTTCTGGCCCACCCTGTAGGTGATTTTACAGGTACAGAGTACCATATTCAGGTAAAATCAAACTGTACTTTGTTTCAGTCCTATAAATGCATCCTTGTGTCTTTGAGGGAGAGGAAGAGTAGGCTATTTTCCTACTGGACATGAACACAGCACCCCAAGTTTTTGAGAAATAAACAAGATAAACTGAAAAAAAAAATCACATTTAGACAACAAACCGATTTGCAGGGCATCGGTACCGTATTCTTTCAGTGTGGAGGGCACCTATCACTACTTGTAGGTGGCCCCAGCAGATTGGTTTTCAGTGGGTTTCAATTTAAAAAAAAAAACACTACTGCTGTATCTGTTCAGATGAGCATATGCAGCCTTAAAAAACAATCATTCAGTAAGTGGTCTACAGCAAGAGAGGGAGATGCAGCATAACATGAAAATGAAGAAAACTGTTTTACAAACTGCCTGTAACAAAACTCAAGACTGCAAATCTCACATTTGTTTTTGTGAAATGATGAATGATCCTGAGAACTGTAATATTTAGACTCCACATGATCTCATCATACATCATTTTTATTAGTCAGTGTATTACAAGGCTAATCTTTTTAATGATCTCATCTGACTTGACAATTGATATCTACAAATTACATTGGTGATACAACTGGGATAGTCATGATAGTACAATTCTTAGTGCCTGTGCCAATAAAGATGTGTTTGGTAATTAATCAGCACCAGCTAATTTGAGCTAACCTAAATCTGGTCCTTCCTTCCTTCCTCTGCTGTCGATCTTAGCTCCATGTCAGTTATCAGGACCAACATGTTCCCTGTTAAACTTTTATTCTTATGACTAATTCAAGCTTTGTCAGATTTATCATCTTTAATTAGGGCCTCCAGAACTGAGATCAAACAGCCTGTGAAAAATAAGGTGGACTAAAATTAGGAAGCTACAGCTGCTAGTATAGTGCATCACGTATGATGAGTGCCGTGTCAGACTGGATATCATTTGATTCCAAACATTTTAGATATTTGTTTGAAACAAGCTCCAAAAGTTGATAGCTCAAATCTTCCATCTTTTGATTTAAGATGTAGAGTCAGTGTCTGCTGATTGCTTGCATGTTTCCTAATAAGCACGGCGGTGATTCAGTTGTTAAAAAAGGGAACCCCGACTCCCTCTGGTTACAGGAGCAGAGAGCTCTGGTAGCCCCTGGTAGCCTGCGGCTCTTAGAAATAGCTTTTTAAAAGGTACCAGTCCCCCCTGTTTCCTCGGGATCCAGATGCTTTTAATTGGATTTCTTTGACAAGATTATTTCCTGCTCCAAGGCCAAACTAGACAGAGTGCAGTTTTAACACGTGGGTCTATGCAGTCACTTTAATCATCAGCAAACTTCACAAAGAACATTGATTTGGTCTGAAATTACAATTTGACCACATACTGACCCCCTCCTCATCTGCACACCCTTGCAAATGGTGCAATACGATGTAATCCTCCACAAGGCCTTTTGAGACGCAACCAGGCTACATGTTTTTGATTAGCAAATTGTACATGTTGCCGTTTCACAGATGATGAAAATATTTTCAAAAGACATTTTGTACCCGAACTCTCACTGGGAGATACACTGAAGTCATAGACAGTGGAAAAGAGAAATTATTCCTTAGCTTTCAGCTCCTCCTGGGTATTTTGACCTCTTTAAATGAGCCTGACTTCAAGAAAAGCATGTACCAGAGGCAGTAAGTTTCACCAACCTACCTTATAACCCCTTTAAAGAGCTCTTTTGAAATCCCATTGCAAAGGAAAGGGAGGTCCAAGCCTGGTAAAAGAAACTCATTTCAGGAAGTCAGCAATTTATCTTTGAGAAGATCAGATCATGCCAACTTCAATGTTAAATTGTTTAGCGTGATTATGCTTAAGTTCTTGGTGTCCACCATTTACAAAAGACTTCCAAAGAGAAGGTTATCTCTATTAATGTCTTATCGGACTGTTTTCAAAGGGGTATGTGGGACAAATTTTGTTGAACATGCCCTCAAATGAATGCAGTGTAGTTAAAAAAAATGGGGTATTTATTGATTTTGAATTGGCAGGCTAGCAAGGAAAGACTGCTCACAGTTGGAGCTCCAGTTAAAATGTCAAAGTAAAAACACTCAATTAGAAAGATTTATGCTGTTTTATTAAAGATTTTTCAGACAAGTTGGAGTTTTAGTGTTCAGACTTTATTTCAGAGCACTGTGAACAATGAATTGTTCAGAGTGCAGTAAGTTCACTGTCAAAGCCAAATTTTACTTTATGTCTGCAAAACTCAAGCAAACATACAGCCTGTTTATGTAAGTCAGCAATGCAATAGTCCCTTTGATATTTGTGTATCATTTAGGCCTCTTGCAAGTGGTTGGATGCATGGACAGTGTAAAACTTAAATTACTGAGTGACAAAAGTATGAAGTCAGACAAGGACTGCTTTTCTTGGGGCTCAGCTGGGAAGTTTTAACAAGCATCAGGATTGAGGTTTGGACATCAGGTGGAAGTTTATTAAGGCACTCCCGACTCGGCAGTGTCATGGCCCTCACGCTGTGTCTCATCTGAACTCTTCTCACCACTTGTTAGAGGCTGCTAAAAATGGGCTCTGGTGTTGCTTGAGCCAATTTAACATCACATGATTTCTTGGGAACACGTGGCTGTCGAACCAACGGAAGTTTGATGCCCTGAACAATGCTCCAGTCTGAGGTATCAGGAGTAAAAAGTTGGGACAAATTTCTCTCAAGTCAGAGTATGAGATGATAACATCATCATTCAAACCTTGTGGAGTCTTAATTGTGTTTTTAAAACATGTTAGACAAACCACAGTCTGCATAATCAACAATGGCCAAGCAAAAAACAGTAAACTTTACTGTAAACATATTAATTCAAATGCAACCTGTTTGGATGTTAGTCCAAAGTGATTCAGCTATTAAGGGAGCGTGTATGAGCTCCTGTGAAGTAACTGAAGAATGAGAGCTTAGTATCATCAGTTAACTCATACAAAGCAGTATTTCAAATGTTTATGAACGTCTTTCATGACAGGAAAGAAAGCTGTACTCTGGGACATGATGTCCCTGTGCTTTTCTATTCCTGCCACCCTGAGTGCCTGCAGAGACTGTTTAACACTCAGTTGCTAACAGACTGTCAATGCCTTGGCAAGGGAAATATTTTTGTTCTCAATAAAAAGGCTCGAGCGCTGCAAGCATGGATTCTTGATCAGTCGTAGAGGACATATTGTGATTTTATTGATGTACAACCAACATTCAACTTTGCCTCTGTTTTCTGGATCAGTCCATCTATGGATTCATTTTCTTAACTTATCTGGAATCAGATGGCAGAGACGGCTAAGTCAGAGGATTCTGAGGTGCTCCCAGACCAGGTGGGAAATATAGTCCCTCCAGAAAGGTCTTGTTCTAGCCTTGAGCCCAGTGAAGTCCCGTTTCCACTAAGCAGTCCGGTTTAGATCAGTATGGTTTGGATGGGTTAAGACTGATACTGTTTGCATTTCCACAGCCAACTGTGCCCCCTCGTGGTAGGCAGAGTGTAAGCAGGCAGCCGACAGCCACGTCAGTTACTTAATAGCAGTGTTGAAACTCCACCTTCTTAGGTCAGATTGGTGTAGTATGGCACCCTGATGGAAGGGCCCCAAAAGTGGGACGGCTTGTTTTGGTTGTTTGGGGATCTGCCCCGGGATCAGTCAGCTGTAATGAGATGTGTGTAATTAGATGTGCTTGGAACACTCCTGAAGGTAGGCAATAGCTTGACTCTGAACCCTGTCCAAATATCCAAGCTCCTGGCCCTATCTGTAAGGCTGTAACTCGGCCACCCATTGGACTCATTTTGACCCCTTGCATCCAATATCTCATTTTTTGGTCAGAACTTCGGTTGGAGTTTTTAAAGTCTGTAATTTATCATGGAAATTTATGGTAATAAAGAGGGATTTATGGGAAGAAACTGTGAATCTATAATGAAAAACTTAAGTATAGCTATAAAGCACAGAGACAGCAATACTGTGTTTTCCAGTGAAGAAAGCATCAGGATTTTTTATGCCCTAAGAAGAAGAAAACACCAAAAGAAAAAGTGTTTACATTGGCAGGTGTGCAGGTGTCTTCAGGTACAACCCCCTTTAAAAGGCTTTAAAGTGTCATGAAAAAACACCCTTCACAAGGCTTCAAAAACAAAGGATCTCCTACACTGTAACTCATACTCTTTAGTCTGGGTTGTTTCTTCGGTTTATAAGTCTGAGGTTAGGATTACAAGTGTTCGACTCTACACAGCATTTTTTCCACTTGATTTAATCTGTGTTAATCTTGGCACTGAATCCACTTTAACATTTATATTGTGTGCATAATTCATATTGAAGCAGGATATTTAATATACCAAGGAGAGAACCATCACTCTAATGCCGCTGTGGTTGCCCTCATGAAACATAATTAGAGCCATAAGATGTGCAAGTCATCTCTCTTTCTGGACAAATCAGATTTGGTGGACATAATCACATGTAGTCCTCTGATAGCAGCTAAATGAGTCTCCTCAGGGGCCACAAGGTCTTGGGACTGCATCAGTATATACTCTGAAATGACATGAATACAAAGCAGTGGTCCTTCTTGTTCCTCAAATTACCTATTTTCTTTGTTATGAATGTAAGTAACATTTTAAATTCCCACTTAAATGCTTTTTCCCCACGCGCACAGAGCCCCACAATCCTCTCAGGCTTGATTAATACTTGACTCAGTGGGTGTACAGCTGTTCTCTGCTTTTTGATTTCCAGTTTAGATTTCTCCCTGTAAACAGATGGATGTACGATACATCACAAAGCCATATGGTGCTTTCTGATGTATCCCCCACTGAAATATTGTTGACACTCTCAGATTCACTGTGTGATTTAGAGGAACTCTAAAGACGTTTCCTTTGTCTCATCACTGAGTAGGAAACTGCTACACTCTAGCTGCAGTGTTGTGTTTTGTTATTCACCGTGGTGCTGGGTAAAAATCATAGTGAGGAAAAAAGGCTCCAGTTGATTTGTCATTTGAATGACAAAATGAATCACAATTAGGTCTGTACTAGAATTGTGCAATATCAGACAGTCCACAGTCATACCAGTGTACATTTTACATGATAGAAGTGAAATATCACCAAATCAATAGTATGGTGACTAGATCAACCAGCTTTATTTACCTTACCAAGCAATTTAGAGGCTATAACGTCCACATCATTTTGTGATAGTTCTAGGGTCGATCCCAATTCTACTCCTTAGCAACTGGTTTTGCGCGAGAACAAATTCTTCGTAAGGTCAAGGGGGAGGGCTACACAGCCCTTGAAATGAAGCCAAACCAGGACCTCAACTTGAAACCAAGGGGTATGACAAATTTCTCTTTATATCCATATTTTTTTCTATCAGATATCAATTCCTTTGCTATTTCACGTAAATATTAGCCATGATTTGAACTGTTGGTTGTATTTTGGAATTGCTTGTTATACAAACTACACTGAAAAAAAAATATTTTGTTGAATTAACCCAATTTTAGCAATTTTAGCAGTTGCACGCAATATCTTTATCTAGATCTAGATAATTTATTTAATCTTAATGTACATGTTATCTTTAAGTTATTTCAAATTAATAACATTCGTTGTTGTAACTCAGATTTTACTCAAATTTCTTAAGAGATCGTAACTAAACCCATGTTCATCGAACTAAATTGTATTGAATTATTGAACTGACTCATTTCAAACCGTGAGTGAGGAGGGAGTGCAGCGGACATTAGACCCAGCTGTACAGTAAGATGTTAACCGGCCAAGGGCACTGGTTTTCCGTGCTCCACATGGCATGGACCGTGTACCTTGAAGCATGTTTAATATTTTATATGTTAATAAATGAGATGTGTTGATGGGCTAAAATTATGATCAGAAATGACAAACTGGGTTTTGTCTTCAGTTATATTCAAATTACCATTACTGAGAGAGTATTTTAATTGGAGCCCTCACTGTAGTGGAGCACAGATGGCCAGGCAGCCAGGACAAGCAGCCTATGCCGTGGAGCACAGCCAGGCAGCCAATGCCATGGGGCACAGCCAAGCAGCCTATGCTGTGGAGCACAGACAGCTAGCCAGCGCAGTGACCACAGACAGGCAGCTGGTCCATGCAATGGAGCACAGAAACACTGTCCCCACGTGGTATCTTAATGTGCATCAGGGTCTCATATCCACAGTGTTCCCTCCTCATCCATGGTTTTTCCTTTTGGGTTTTGCAGATTATTGAGTTGGAACAACTTAAAATTTTATGTTGGATTAATGCAAAATATTGATTTGATAAGAATTAAAATATTTAATTTATTTGACTTATTAAGTTGTGTTAATTGAACTTGTTAATTTCATTTCAAAGAACTTAATTTAGGTGTGACCGATTGAAGCAATTAATTTAAGTTGGTCTAACTACTTCTTTTTATTGCTGCTATGGCGACAGCTACAGCTATAGCTAACAATAACAATAACCACACTGAAGTGAGACCAGGGTGACAAATTCACAGCAAACAAATTTCACAACTTAAGATGAATGATTAGACAGCTGAGCTGCTTTCAGGGGTTGCATCAGCTACATCAACTTTGAAAAACACTGTTTATAAAGAATGTTTATTTTACAGTCTGCTACAATGTACAATTTCATTTAGCAGACACTTTTGTCTAAAATGATGTACAACACTGAGTAGTTGAGGGTTTGGTGTCTTGCTAAAGGGCGCCTCTAGTCCTCAGGAAATTATGCTAACACCTCAGCCCAATTCCCAATCTTGGTCAATGTCAAGACTACTTTTCTATCGTTGATTTTATTTTTATTGTTCACTCTTGTTCAACATCCTTGAGTGTCTTAAAAGCTGCTTTTAAATAAAATGCATTATTATTATCATTATTATTATTATTATTATTATTATTATTATTATTATTATTATTATTATTATTAGTATAAGACTTCAACCTGCGACCTCCTGGCCAAGTCCCTATGGATTGAGCTACCACGTCTACAATTTCAGACAGATCGTTCTGGTGTATAAGATTGACAATGATCAACAAGTATAATAATTACCCAGATTTCTAACTGATTGTTCTGGTGTCCAAGACGCTTCCTCCTGATTGGTCAAAACCCCTTGATACCAAAGGCAGACTGATCACGTTGTGTCAGTCAATCTGCAAAAAAGAGTTCAGAGAGGTTAGGTTCTGCTTGTGGACACAGTAGACTGTAAGGTGAGATAAAATAGTTATTAACCATCAGTGTCATGTGGGTGAACAATGTGGCTGAAATGTTAGCTTTGTTGAGTATGCTAATTCAGGCTAACTACTATACGGATATTTTCATACTAGATCCTTACCAGCAAGTCTAGCAGGTGAGAAAAACTTGATGTCACTACAAGAAACTTAAACCAAAAGCAGTGGTGGTGATGAACTCATGACCTCAGAGAAGAAGGAGAGCTGAATGAGGACAGTTTAGTGTTAACGTGACCACAATAGACAGATAAAAATCCATGGTCCTGAAACACTAACTGCAGTCGGATCACTTTCGATCTTCATTTTGTGCCAGAGTGTTTGCATGCAAAGTAAGAAGCCTGGTAGTGATAAATAATGAATCGTGACCACAATAGAATTTACATGTATTACCAGATTTGTGCTTGTACACTGTGTTCATCACAGTACACAGCGATCTCACACACTGCATAAATTTCATTGTCAGAATGGCAGGCTCTGCCAAACACTCATTTACAAACATTAGTGTATTGAAATGAAAACTCTATTAAGCGTCCTTTGAACCTGTCAGGAGCAAGTCTTGTCTGTTTCCTGTGCTTGCAGAGAATTAGTTGAAAATAACACAGAACAGAAACTCAAAAAGTCTCCAACAGCTTTGCCATTCAGACTTCCTCTCTGACTCAGCATGTCGTGGTGTTTTGTTAATGAAAGAATCATTGTTGTTGGCGTCAACTTGAATTGCGGGGACCAAAGGTTAGTCAATGAAACCAGCCGTTTCTGACATTTGCTGTAAAAGCTCTGCAATGTCAACACCGCTAAGTCTGCTTTATCAAAGAGTGGATCTATTGACACATGGGGAATGTCAATGCAGAAAACAGCATGTGGATACAAGGACTTAGCTCAGATTTATTATTGGATTTGTCTGTCCTCACTTCCAACCTGTTTCTACAAGAGGGGTAATGTATTTTTTTTTTCCAAACAGCAGGCTGATCCAAGTCTAGTAGGTCACAAACGCCCACACAGAGACTCAGGAGTGATGGAGCGGCAGTACATGGTCAACATCCATGACAAATCTCCTGTCAGACAGGTTTTCATTCCAGGTACTAAACACGACGTTATCTTAGAGGAGAGACTCCAGGGTTGTAAGAAACAGACAGCAGCACAGGAACAAGAGGCACCTGAAAAAACAAGCACACTATTTATTGTTATTTGTTATTTTTAATAAAATCAACAGAAGACGTTGAAATCCTTTACCATCATCTTTCTAAAATTCTCATTATCTTACAAGGCACTGAAAAAGGCAAACACATCTTACAAGGCTTGATTTGATGTTTGAAATTAATCAAGTGAACTTTAGGAACGGTGTATCTGATGTTTCTGCCTCCTTGTAGAAATAGAGAGACTTTAATGTCAGCAGGAGTGTGCAGAGCGTAACAAACCCATCTGAAAGCTTATGTAACAAATGCCAGTGATGCATAGCGCCTGCATGGATCAAATGAAACCTTTGCATTCTGTGATAGTATGCACACTAAGAAATACAGACCGTGTGGAACACCATCTGTACTTGTGTTACAACTGAACACTACTGATGTGTTTCATTTTATTTACTTATTTTTTGGACAAGCCTGAAAAATGTGTGTTAATCAAAACATCTTATAAAGATAAATATGTTGTGTGACAAAACCACAACAAATACATGAATCGTTTTACCATGTATGGACTTAATTATTTCAGGAAGGGAAGGGATGTACTTTAAAGTCATTAATTTCAAAGCATCTGGATCACCTCCAAATTAAGGCCCTGAAATATGACAGCTTCCAATGAAACACATTGTAAGGACAAAAAGAAGTGCCAGTGATAAACTCATTTTCATTTTCGAATAGAACACCTTGCGCTTGCTTTCAGACACTTAGCTCGCCTGAGATCAATTTATTGTGCCAGTTTCACATAAAAATGTGTCATTTGCTGATAAAGGAGCTTATTGTACCACCGTGTCCTTGAGTTTCATCTGATATCGCTCTACTTGCTTGTAAAGCACTCAGTAAAAGGAGCACTCAGAAAACCAGAAGCAACTTATGAAGTCATGGAAATGGGTCTTACACTCAGAATGTGATATTATTTCTGTCCTCGTGTTGAAAGTTTCTTCTTTATGAGGCTCTTCTTTTAGGTCTGTAACAAAATTTGTTCCATTTTTGTGGGTTTAGTCTGATTTCTATCTCAAATAATATTTGTTTAATACAATCCTCGTTGCATGTGTGTGTGTCTGTCTTCTAACATTTCAGAGCAC
The DNA here is from genome assembly GCF_033239565.1 of Halichoeres trimaculatus. Taxonomy (NCBI): domain Eukaryota; kingdom Metazoa; phylum Chordata; class Actinopteri; order Labriformes; family Labridae; genus Halichoeres; species Halichoeres trimaculatus. The sequence goes on along the minus strand of NW_027437187.1, from coordinate 24,835,682 downwards.
TGATAATGTTGGTCCTAGTAACGCTCATAAAGTGCAGTTTTTCTCTCTATCAGCTTTTTGAAACATTCTCTATGAGTTCAATTATATTTAGATTTGACTGATGAAACATCCTACTAGTTTTTAAGTTAAATTTGTATGTAAGATTCATGCTGGCATGCTATAAGGTCCCATATTATGCTCCTTTTTGCAGTTTAATATGGATCATTGATGTCTTCATGAAATGGTAGTAACATGTTTTGGTCCAAAATGCCAATAAATCAAGCACAGCAGCATTGTTTCCAGGCTCTCATGGCCCCTCTGTTCAGATTGGTCTGATTTAGTGGGCGTGACCTTCATATGCAAATGAGCCACCGCTGATACCGCCCCGCTCTTCTGTGTCACTGAGAGCTGCGCCACGAGCTCTGAGTGAACAATGTTTAGAAAACAGCGAAGCTCGTTTAGCCTAACATCACAGGCTTAAACAACAGGCTAACCGTAGCTAAAGTTAGCATCCTGAAGCTAACACAGAGACAGGGGGGACACTTAGGAAAAGCTTACATCTGCTCCACAGCACACAGCATTTAATACACTCACATTTCCAGGGTCCGAGGTGTGGGCGGAGAGGAGGTTCGGGTACCTGCTCGGGTGGACCAAGATTTGCTCCTGATTTGTCAAAAAAGGGAAGCGCCGACGTCTGCAAGTTCCCAAAATCCAAACAGCTTGTTTTAGGTCAGGATTTTACATTGACAAGCACTACTAAATACAGGTTTTGTCATTAAATATCATATTTTGTGGGCTGGAAGGAAAGCCAAAGACTCACAAATTTCACTAAAAGACATAATAAAATGATTTTTGCATAATATGGGACCTTTAAAGTCAACTGAACAAATCTGATTGAGACATACATTTTGGTGGTTTATTAGATAATGAACCAAATTCTTACATTTTCTTGATAAAAAGTGCAACACCTGCATTTTGTAACAAGTTATGCAATATGTAAGACCTTATTACATAGTGTGGCAAAGTTTATTACATATTGCATTCAAGAATTTTACTATGAAATGCAGCAGATAATTACAAAATGTTGCGTTATTACTAGGGCTGGGACTTTAATGCGTTAATTAGATTGATTAACTACACCGCACATTAACGCGTTATAAAAATCAACGCAAGATTAACTCATTGGCTGCCAGCCATTTTCAGAGCATCTTGAACGATCTTCTAAGACCCAAATAATCTTGTTTTCTATGACAATATAAACACCAAAGTTACTTAAGAAGAGTGGACTCTCTTCTTTTAAGTCTCTCTTCCTATTTTTGGTCCAAAAAAAAGACAAATCAAACATTTTTGGTCGTGTTCATCTCAGGCGCTCCATCCTTTGATCCTCTCCATGATCTCCGTCGTCTTTTCTCACGATGGTGCCGCTCTTTCTCTCTGAACTACAGCAACACATCCTCAGTTGAAGCGTGAGCTACCTGAACTTTTCTGACCTGCAGCGTCTCTCTGTGTCACTGTCATCTCACATTTCTCCTCATATCCATGCTAAGCTCTGGTCTAAAGAGCGCACCGCTGTCACCCACAGTAGTTTAAGAGCAGGATTTTGATGGACAAGCTCCACCAGACCCCGCCTCCCTCTGCTGAAAAATATAACTTACTTCTATAGATGCAGTAAACAGTAATCGAATGTCAATGGCAGGGAACACGGACGTTTTAATGAATATTGACCAGTTGAAAAAAAAGGATTTACAAATCTTCTCTTTTTCATGTATTCATTCGAATACATTCATTCACTCATTAGTCATGCACTAAGATTTTGTAATGCCTTAGAATTCAAATTCTTTATGTGGGGACCTTAAGCAGATATAAGATTAAAATGTGATTAATTAGATCAATTAATTATAAATCCTGTAATTAATAAGATTATTTTTTTAATCTCCTGACAGAACTATTTACCACATAACTGCTGATAAATGTACTTGAAAGTAGTGTCCTCATAAATACATCTTCTTAACAAAATAAACAGGATTTTGTTGTTTAAACTTGCGTATGAGAATATTCAATGATTTAGTCTTCTACCAAAATCTGTTTGAATTGAAAAGTGTTGTTTCTGATGTTGAATAATCATGTGATTACAATGCGATTAATTACGATTAATTAATTACAAATGGCATGATTAATTCGATTAATTTTTTTTAATCAAGTCCCACCACTAGTTATTACATAATGAAATGAAAATTTATTACATTATTACATAATGTGGTGTTACAAGGTCCTTATCATCCTAAAATTCATCATGTTTACCTTGAAATTAACTGTGTTCAGGAACTTTCTTGGTCACTTTGAACAAGTGAAACGTGATTCACTTCGAAAAATAAATCGCAACATGTGAGGTGCGTCTGGGAATAGTTCTAAACTTATTTAATTTGTGTTATTGTATCCTAATGCATTCATTCTTGTTTTTAAACCGTCATTTTAAATTAATCTACACATAAATCTATAGACAATAGGACACTGCAGGTTACACTTGAGTACTTTTCTGATGCATAATTCAGAATCATCAGGGACACAATGAAGGAATTGGAGTTTGAACAGCATACGTAATGCTCTGCTGCCCAAAGGATCTGTCACAATCTCTCATTGGTTGGTGGAAACAAGACCAGGATTGAAAGGCTTGGCACGAAATCACTCATCAACCTATACAGCTTAGTGTCAGATTGTTAAAATGCAATCTAACCAGAGAAAGATAAATTGTTATCACACTCCTGTGTGTGAATGAAGGAATCAATGAAATGTCAGAAAGAGAAAATGAGGGCTAAGTTTCCATGGTATACTGACAGGAAAACACAAACTGTACAGGCTTTCAGCTTTAATATCCTGTGTTAAGAGTGTAAGACACCGGATATTGGCTTTTGTGTCGATTGAACCCTCGGCTCTGTTTTGAACACTTCCTCTTAATTATAGATGGACGGGGGTGAAAGTGAGGAAAGTTGCTTTTCTCAAGATTGCAGTCGAACACAGATCTGTGCTGTGACAGCCGTGCAAAAAGGCATTGGGTGCGATAAGCGACCTCCTCCAGAGACAGATTGCTGTTAAATTTAGAACACATCACCACCCAGTAGCTGCTTCCCTGTGGGGAGCAAACCAACATGTGCTGCAAAGTGTTATCACTTTAATTCTAGGAATCTCAGGAGCAATTTTCTTTTTGACTACAGGAAACTTTTTATCTGTTCCTGAATTTTGAGAAGCCAACTTTCTATTTTTGTGTGCTGTTTTTTCTCTGGAAAGTCAGATAGTCATACTGTGTGAGCAGGAGGTACCCTGGTCTTGTTTACTGAAAGACACTGAGCAAGACAGAAAACCTGTCAGCTATGATTTTTATCTTGCTTTTTTTTTTTTTTTAATTAAAATGGATTTGTTATTTTGATCTGGAAATGGTAACAGTCTAGTATTTATAATAGTGCTTCAGGATTTGATGATTGGAGTTGTGGTTACATTGGACATAATTCAAGATCAGTATAATAAATTCTTTTAGGAGTCTTCTTGCTTATTTATGCAGAGATTAATTTAAGTTTTAAAATGTGAATTTCTCATTTTTAAAATTATAACACTAAGATGATGTTTGGATTATGAATAATCCAAAAGTACAGCTTCTACAGCGCTTGTACTTACAGTTTGTCATGGAGTCAGTGGTTTCTTTACGTCTTTGTCAGGTCTTGTTATATGGTCTGACACTCACAAAGATATGAGTAATTGTGCTCTGCTGGGGTTTTATTTGGCCGTAATGACCTTGAGCTGTCTGTACTTTTCTCTGTGCTTTCTCAGGTGTTGTTACAAATTGGTCATGTTGCCATGTGGTGTTTTTCTTTCTCACTGCTACCAATTTGGCATTAGCTTCCTCGACATGCTGGTCGGCATCCATGTTGGTCACTCTGCTCTGGATGGTTGTGTGTCAGAGCTGCTGATGAGTATAACCAGACTCCAAACAGTCAGGGGAGAGGGTGTGAGGTTCACAGACACACATGCATTTGCATGTAACTGGTTATACAACGGCACATTAGCACATCATGATTGAGATTCATTTAAACTAATTGTGTAGCACGAATTTCAAGCCCTTTTTACTCCTGAACAAAATCTTAGCCCAAAGGAAAAAATGACAAGAGTTCACATTTTGCACTGGTGATCATGAGCAGGATGTAAGTAAAGCTTCAAAATGCCAAAAGAAAAAGCAAGAGCAAGAGACCAAAACAGTAGAGAGTTGGTAATCAAACTGCATTTGAACTCAAAACAGTCTGTTCTTCAAAAGTTTAAGACCATGGCCTTAATAAGTCAAAATCTGCACAAAAATCTATCATCTGCCTTTGACCGTGGCGGGATTTTTGAGCTCTACAAAGCCTCTCACAATGTGGTATTGCTGCCAAGGTTTGTATTTGTGCAAAATGTTAAGTTGTAGTTGACACAAAAAGATTTTTTTCAGCAGTATACCTCTGAACCAGTAGTAGTAGTGTAGAGGTAATCTTTGCCCTAAAAATACTTTAAAAGAAGATCCAAAAAAAATTTGGCACATGAATAAATGAACAGGTCAAAGGTCACGCAAAAACCCTTTCGGTTAAAGGTCCCATATTAAGCTCCTTTTCTGCAGTTTAATATGGATCATAGATGACTTCATGGAACAGTAGTAACATGTTTTGGTCCAAAGAGCCAATAAGTCAAGCACAGCAGCATTGTTTCCAGGCTCTCATAGCCCCTCTGTTCAGAACGGTCTGATTTAGTGGGTGTGACCTTCATATGTAAATGAGCCACCGCTGATACCGCCCCGCTCTTCAGCGTCTCGAAAGCGGCGCCACATCCATGACTACCGAGCTCCAAGTGCACTATGTTTGGAAAACAGCGAAGCTCGTTTACGGTAACATCACAGGCTTAAACAACAGGCTAGCAGCAAAGTTAGCATCCTGAAGCTAACACAGAGACAGGGGGGGACAGTAAGGAAAAGCTCTTCCATCTGCTCCACAGCATTTAAAATACTCACATTTCCAGGGTCCAAGGTTTGTTGGTCGGATGGTTGGTGATGCGACTGGATTCGGGACCAGTCTATTCTCTAGCCCTCTGTTGTACTGTCCAAAAGTTGGAAAAGCACTCAACCGTGAAGTGACTAAGACACACATGCAGTTTTACTGACTGTAGCTGGCACATTTCCTTCATAAATGAACTCTAGCCACTTAGTCTTGTCTTCTTCTGAGATGTGAAGCTTGTGCATGGAACTATGGGGCTGTTTACAGCCAAAAACAGAGCAGTGAAGGCCTTCAGTATTCTCCTCCACGCTGCTGGATAGATTTCTCTCCAGCGCTCTGTTTCTCTCTACTCCAGTGGACCAATCAGGTCAGACTTGAAAAAAGGGAATCGCTCAAAATTCACAAAATCCCCGAAATCCCAACAGCTCATTTTAGGTCAGGATTTTACATTCACGAGCACTACTAAGTACAGGTTTTGTCATTAAATATCACATAATGTGGGCCGGGAGGAAAGCCAAAGACCCACAAATTTCACTAAAAGACTTAAAAAAAATGATTTTTGCACAATATGGGACCTTTAAAACCCAATAATTTATGGTTCTATTTCACTTGAATTAATCACAGGAGGAAAAGTGGTAATTTTTTTGTACCCAAAATGTCAAAAGTCAATTATGGCACTATTAAGACCTGAGTAGAATGCTTGTATAGCCAATATTCACATTCCAGTGACATTTGAGGAGCACCTGGAGGCATTC